>NC_134400.1:124582116-125227445 GCF_050003625.1 Haematobia irritans
TAAGATTTCAAATCAAGGCGTTATTTTATAATTTTCTTGCACACTTACAAGATATGTTAATGATTCCTCTAAAACTCAAACAAAAATGGTTCTTATAAATCCAGAATCTGATATAATCCTCATAGGTGAAATCTTTAAATTTATCTTCGGGAAGTGTCCTGAAGTCCTCAAGCCCTCCTGAAATTTCAAAGGAAACCCTAATATTTGGTTCATGGTGGTGGGTATTTAAAATTCGGCCCTGCCGAACTTACTGCTGTATACACTTGTTTCTTGTAGCGCTTCTTCTTTATTAGATGAATGTTTTGTTCGAACATGTCTCTCAAAATATGAAGTATCCTTGTATAATGTCCCACAACATGTTCGACTGTCTATGTGTTTAAGCAAATGATGTGCAAAACTTCATCGATATCCCAAATTTCCCAAATTTGGCCATAGAACCCTTATTTATTATCCGATCTTATTCAAAGTTGGCTATTTTACTCAAATTTCAAATTTTGATGTACTGGCCGATCGTACTTATACGTACTTGTAGCTCTTACAGAAGAATATTGCTCGATTTTTACAAATTTGTATTTATTACCCACACTAATTTAACGATTTTCTCTTTTTTAATAATGGGCTCAATATTAGTGGCATACTAGCTCCGTAGGCGCAATATCAACACAGCCAGTGTTGCTAGAAGTAGGGGAAATTCCCTATATGTAGGGTTTTACTAATATTTAGCGTCTTGTAGAGGAGGAAATTAGAAGCCGGCAAAGATTACCAAAACTACCAAACAAATATTTCTATAAAAATTTTTGTCAAAACTTTATTCCTGTAGAAAATTTTGTTAACATTTTAATTCTATAAAAATTTTTTTTTCAAAATTTTATTTTATAGAATTTAATATCAAAATTTTATTTCTACAGAAAATATTCTCAAACAAAAATTTGTTTATAGAAACTTTTTCCAAAATTTTATTTCTATAGAGATTTAACAAAAAAAAAAAAGCAAAATAAAAATACTATTGTTGGTAGAATTCTACCAACTGTGGCAACCGTGGTGGTAATACAAATTTAATTTCTGGTTTATATACGTTGCATTTTCACGTTTTAAGATAATAAAGTACTTAGAACCATTTTTATTTTGTAAAATTTGTTTAAATTTAACGAAAAATATTGTAGGGAAAATTGTTTGGTAAAGTATGGGAAAGTAGGGAATTTTTTTTGTCCTTGAAGGGTAAACAGAACATTTTCCTTGGCAACACTATGAGCTATAGTCAGATTGAGACAAAGCACCCATAAACATTTACCCCTTAATTTTCTTAAATATGCAACTGCGGTTTATCTCCCATACCTATACCAATGTTACTCCACAAATGCTTATGTTTACTAATTCAGTAGGGGTGGTTTATGGTATGATATTGTCGGCCCCGCCCGACTTTCTACTTTACTTACTTGTTAAATATGGACTCAATATTAATGGCATACTATCTCTGTAGGTTCAGAATTAACTAAAGCTCCTAATATCAGAAACTTCTGTTCAGATTGTGATAAAACTCCTATAACCATATAACCCTTAATGTTTTTAAATATGGAAATGCGGTTTATCTCCCAAACCCATACCATTGATACCCCACAAACAATGTTTCCTAATTCAGTAGTGGTGGTTTAGGGTATCATATAGTCGGCCCCGCCCTACTTTCTACTTTACACACTTGTAATCAGAGACCACAAATTCTCAATGGGGCCATTCAAGCATTTGAAATTTTTGCTCAGGCATGCATATCTTTACTATATTGGAAGAATGCTTTGGGTCCCCGTCTTGTTGAAAAATTACTTGCTGCTCAGGGTAAGCACAAACCTCCACAATTTTGGGCAAATTTGATTGCAAAATATCAAGGTCGTCTTCTTGTTTCATGATTTCTACAATTTTTTCTACAGCGGCCTAGTCTGCTACCAATTAAAACTTCCCCATACCAGAAAATTGAACGTCACAACTACAAATAAATTCCATAATATTGAGTAGGTTAGGTGGCAGCCCGATGTATCAGGCTCACTTAGACTATTCCATTGTGATACCACATTGGTGAACTTCTCTCTCATCACTGAGTGCTGGCCGATTCCATGTTAAGCTCAATGACATGGAATCGGGCAGCACTCTGTATTAAATATTGAGTAGTTCAAAATTTTACTCACAGTTAGTTAAATTTAACTATTGATGAACAAAATTAACTCAGTGGAAGTATGTACCAATATTCAGCCGGATCGGAAGAATTTTGCTCTACCAAGAGGCTCCGGAGCTCCAATCTGGCGATCGGTTTATATATAATTATGGACCGATATGGATCAATTCCTGCATGGTTGTTAAAGACCATATACTAGCACAATGTGTCAAATTTCAATCAGATCGGATGAATTTTGCATCTCCAAAAGGCACCGGAGGTCAAATCTTTGTGACTGTGAACGTCTTATTGAGAATAACTCACTGAGTGCAAAACTGAGTACATGGGCCTATTTTCTTGTTTGTTTTGATTACTTTTTGAAAATGCTATTTTTATACCCACCACCATAGAATGGTGAATTTTGCACGCACTCGTATTTTGTCTGCAGGCAAGACAAGTTCGAAGATGGGCTATATCGGTCCATAGTCCCCATATAAACCGACCACCCGATTTGGGGTCTTGGGCTTATAAAAACCGTAGTTTTTATCCAATTGTCCTGAAATTTGAAATCTAAAAGTATTTTAGGACCATAAAGAGGTGTGCCGAAAACGGTGAGTATCGGTCCATGTTTTATTATAGCCCCCTTAAGATCAATTTCTCGGTCTCCTTGGGTTTCTAGAAACCATAGTTTTTATCCGATTTGCCTGAAATTGTATTTTAGACTCACAAAAAAGTGTATAGGATTTAGTTTTTGTCGGTCCATATGGTGAGGCCGCCATATAGACTGATTTCCCTTCTTGCGTGTATAGACACTGATCATGCACTGATCATGAAAATTGCTTGAAACTGAATGTAAAATTTCCATATTTTACTTCTCGTAATCATTTAAATAATGGGGGTGAAAATCTACAGATTTTAGATTTCCAATCAAGATGTTATTTCTTCCAATCAAGATGTTATTGGTTCTTATAAATCCAAAATCTGCTATAGTCTTCATAGGTAAAATCTTTAAATTTATCTTCGGGGAGTGAACTAGTTGAACGGCTCTGCTTGAGAGAATATCTGTCATCAAACCCCCCTGAAATTTTAAAGGAAACTTAATATTTGATTCATAGTGGTGGGTATTTAAGATTCGGCCTGGCCGAGCTTGCTGCTGTATATACTTGTTGGGAATCAGTTTGTAAGAACATAAATTGTTAATGGTGTACATTGTATGACAATTGGCCTAACAAGACGTTTTCTATTTAATAAAGATTGCGAATAGTGAAAACATGCACTCGGTTTTGCTCCCCACTGTATATATGATAACTATATCTAAATCTGAACTGATTTGGATGATATATTGCAGCTATGGTTGATACTATAAAAGATTAGCTTGTGCTTAAGTAAGATCGGTTATAAATAATAATAATTACAAATTTTATGTACCAATTCATAATTCGTTCGTTTTGTTTGTTATTGTTGGCTTCTCTTCAACCGTTATTGTTGTTTTTTGTTTTTTGATCTCAGCTTAAAGCCATGCATTGACTAAACTACAAGTGTAGCTTAACCAACAGAGGAAAGTATGCTTGTCAAATTTATTTGGGCAAAGCCCTATAGACTGCAAGATGGTTGGATGTACAGCTGTTTCGGAATTACCACATTCCTCATCAGCATCCTCTATTTGCAGCAAAACTATCAACCAATTATCAGAATAAATTCGGGTAATTCACTCAACCCAACGTTATTCTGATAATTGGTTGATAGTTTTGCTGCAAGTAGAGGATGCTGATGAGGAATGTGGTAATTCCGAAACAGCTGTACATCCAACCATCTTGCAGTCTATAGGGCTTTGCCCAAATAAATTTGACAAGCATACTTTTCCTCTGTTGGTTAAGCTACACTTGTAGTTTAGTCAATGCATGGCTTTAAGCTGAGATCAAAAAACAAAAAACAACAATACCAATTCATAATTTTTTTTTTTGTAGGTCTTACTAGGGCTGTGGACTCCAGCATTCTTTATTGGCCTCGACTCCGACTCCGGAGTCGACTCCAGGTGGTGTACCTAAATCTCATTTTAACAGTATTTCAATTGTAATTTTAAGGTGTAGTGTTCCAAAAATGGACCGATATAAGTACCCTATTTTGCGATATGTGTTTATATGTCCAAAAGAACTCTAATTTCAAATCTTGATACGACTCGACCACAAACCTCAACATTTTAGGGATGTAAAGAACTCTGCATTTTAGTTTCAAGCCAATAAATTAAAATACGACACAAGACTACATAGAAACCATATAAAAATATGGGTAAATAACAACAATCTCCAGAATATGAATTTATAAAAACACAAAATTTAAACAAATAATTAGGCTTCCAGAAGTTTAAGAAATAAAACCCTGGTATTAGTCTATATAGGCATTTTATAAAAAATAAATCTATATAAAATAGAAACACTAACAAAAAGAGACAGAAAGATCAAAATGTCGGGCTAATCAGATAGAAAGTTTAGATGTTAAAACAAGTATATACGGCCGTAAGTTCGGCCAGGCCGAAGCTTATGTACCCTCCATCATGGATTGCCTAGAAACTTCATCTAAACACTGCCATCCACAATCGAATTACTTAAGTTGCGGTAACGCTTGCCGATGGCAAGGTATCTTAAAACCTCCTCTTCTAAATTGTATGTAAGTCCATACGTGGTATATATTAAATCAAACCAGTAAGGAAAGTCTAAAGTCGGGCGGGGCCGACTATATTATACCCTGCACCACTTTGTAGATCTAAATTGTCGATACCATATCACATCCGTCAAATGTGTTTGGGGCTATATATAAAGGTTTGTCCCAAATACATACATTTAAATATCACTCGATCTGGAAGAATTTGATAGACTTCTACAAAATCTATAGGCTCAAAATTTAAGTCGGCTAATGCACTAGGGTGGAACACAATGCTAGTAAAAAAAAATATGGGAAACATTTAAATCTGAAGCAATTTTAAGGAAACTTCGCAAAAGTTTATTTATGATTTATCGCTCGATATATACGTATTAGAAGTTTAGGAAAATTAGAGTCATTTTTACAACTTTGCGACTAAGCAGTGGCGATTTTACAAGGAAATTGTTGGTATTTTGACCATTTTTGTCGAAATCAGAAAAACATATATATGGGAGCTATATCTAAATCTGAACCGATTTCAACCAAATTTGGCACGCATAGCAACAATGCTAATTATACTCTCTGTGCAAAATTTCAACTAAATCGGAGTTAAAAATTGGCCTCTGTGGTCATATGAGTGTAAATCGGGCGAAAGCTATATATGGGAGATATATCTAAATCTGAACCGATTTCAACCAAATTTGGCACGCATAGCTACAATGCTAATTCTACTCCCTGTGCAAAATTTCAACTAAATCGGAGCAAAAAATTGGCCTCTGTGGTCATATGAGTGTAAATCGGGCGAAAGCTATATATGGGAGATATATCCAAATCTGAACCGATTTCAACCAAATTTGGCACGCATAGTTTCAATGCTAATTCTACTCCCTGTGCAAAATTTCAACTAAATCGGAGTTAAAAATTGGCCTCTGTGGTCATATGAGTGTAAATCGGGCGAAAGCTATATATGGGAGATATATCTAAATCTGAACCGATTTCAACCAAATTTGGCACGCATAGCAACAATGCTAATTATACTCTCTGTGCAAAATTTCAACTAAATCGGAGTTAAAAATTGGCCTCTGTGGTCATATGAGTGTAAATCGGGCGAAAGCTATATATGGGAGATATATCTAAATCTGAACCGATTTCAACCAAATTTGGCACGCATAGCTACAATGCTAATTCTACTCCCTGTGCAAAATTTCAACTAAATCGGAGCAAAAAATTGGCCTCTGTGGTCATATGAGTGTAAATCGGGCGAAAGCTATATATGGGAGATATATCCAAATCTGAACCGATTTCAACCAAATTTGGCACGCATAGTTTCAATGCTAATTCTACTCCCTGTGCAAAATTTCAACTAAATCGGAGTTAAAAATTGGCCTCTGTGGTCATATGAGTGTAAATCGGGCGAAAGCTATATATGGGAGATATATCTAAATCTGAACCGATTTCAACCAAATTTGGCACGCATAGCAACAATGCTAATTATACTCTCTGTGCAAAATTTCAACTAAATCGGAGTTAAAAATTGGCCTCTGTGGTCATATGAGTGTAAATCGGGCGAAAGCTATATATGGGAGATATATCTAAATCTGAACCGATTTCAACCAAATTTGGCACGCATAGCTACAATGCTAATTCTACTCCCTGTGCAAAATTTCAACTAAATCGGAGCAAAAAATTGGCCTCTGTGGTCATATGAGTGTAAATCGGGCGAAAGCTATATATGGGAGATATATCCAAATCTGAACCGATTTCAACCAAATTTGGCACGCATAGTTTCAATGCTAATTCTACTCCCTGTGCAAAATTTCAACTAAATCGGAGTTAAAAATTGGCCTCTGTGGTCATATGAGTGTAAATCGGGCGAAAGCTATATATGGGAGATATATCCAAATCTGAACCGATGTCAACCAAATTTGGCACGCATAGTTACAATGCTAATTCTACTCCCTGTGCAAAATTTCAACCAAATCGGAGTTAAAAGTTGGCCTCTTTGGGCAAATGAGTGTAAATCGGGCGAAAGCTATATATGAGAGCTATATCTAAATCTGAACCGATTTGGCTGGTATTTTGCAAGTTTTTCGAGACCCATAAAATATTCGGATGTACGGAATTTGAGGAAGATCGGTTGGTATACACGCCAATTATGACCAGATCGGCGAAAAATATATATGGCAGCTATATCTAAATCTGAACCGATTTTTTCCAAAATCAATAGGGATCGTCTTTGAGCCGAAACAGGACCCTATACCAAATTTTAGGACAATCGGACTAAAACTGCGAGCTGTACTTTGCACACAAAAATACATCAACAGACAGACAGACAGACGGACAGACAGACGGACAGACAGACGGACAGACAGACGGACAGACAGACAGACAGACGGACATCGCTAAATCGACTCAGAATTTAATTC
This sequence comes from Haematobia irritans, assembly GCF_050003625.1. Lineage (NCBI taxonomy): Eukaryota > Metazoa > Arthropoda > Insecta > Diptera > Muscidae > Haematobia > Haematobia irritans. Next base: position 124,589,326 of record NC_134400.1, read on the forward strand.
TAAGCCGATCCGTATACTAAAAGGTTGGTCTATGATTACTCCTTCTTGGCGTTACATACAAATGCACAAACTTATTATACCCTGTACCACAGTAGTGGTGAAGGGTATAAAAAGATCGATCCAATACGTATATAATTCAGTTTGACAAAGTAGACGTAAAATTTTGACAAAATTTTCTACAGAAATAAAATTTTAACAAAATTTTCTATAGAAATGAACCGATATGGACCAATTTTTGTGTGATTGGACCAATTTTGGTATGGTTGTTAGCGACCATATACTAACACCACGTGCCTAATTTGAACCGGATTGGATGAATTGTGCTCCTCCAAGAGGCTCCGGAGGTCAAATCTGGAGAATATTTTATATGGGGGCTATATATAATTAGGGACCGATATGGACCAATTCTGGCACGGTTGTTAAAGATCATATACTAACACCATGTTCCAAATTACAACCGGATTGGATGAAATTTGCTTCTCTTGGAGACTTCGCAAGCCAAATCTGGGGATCGGTTTATATGGGGGCTAAATATAATTATGAACCGATGTGGACCAATTTTTGCATGGTTGTTAGAGACCACATACCAATATCATGTACCAAACTTCAGGCGGATCGGATGAAATTTGCTTCTATTTGAGGCTCCGCAACCTAAATCTGGGGATCGGTTTATATGGACGCCATATATAACGTAGATGTAGACCAATTTTTGCACGGTTGTTAGAGACCATATACCAATACCATGTACCAAATTTCAGCCGGATCGGATGCAATTTGCCCCTCTTTGAGGCTTCGCAAGCCAAATCTGGAGATCGGTTTATATGGGGTCTATATATAATTATGGACCGATATGGACCAATTTTTGCATGGTTGTTAGAGACCATATACCAACATCATGTACCAAATTTCAGCCAGATCGGATGAAATTTGCTTCTATTTTAGGCTCCGCAAGCCAAATCTGGAGATCGGTTTATATGGGGGCTATATATAATTATGGACCGATGCGGACAAATTTTTGCATGGTTGTTAGAGACCATATACCAACACCATATACCAAATTTCAGCTGGATCGGATGAAATATGCTTCTGTTAGAGACTCCACAAGCCAAATCTGAGGGTCCCTTTATATGGGGGCTATACGTAAAAGTGGACCGATATGGCCCATTTTCAATACCATCCGACCTACATCGATAACAACTACTTGTGCCAAGTTTCAAGTCGATAGCTTGTTTCGTTCGGAAGTTAGCGTGATTTCAACAGACGGACGGACGGACGGACGGACATGCTTAGATCGACTCAGAATTTCACCACGACCCAGAATATATATACTTTATGGGGTCTTAGAGCAATATTTCGATGTGTTACAAACGGAATGACAAAGTTAATATACCCCCATCCTATGATGGAGGGTATAAAAATATAATGTGTCGGATATATAAAACAGATTTAAACTGCCAAAAATTAGGACGGGTGGAATTTCAAATAACCACTACCATACAACAGATGACAGCAATTGCTGTACAGTTACGAGCGTTTCTATAGAAGTAAAATGGTGAAACATCGATTTATAAATGGTCTATCAGTTACGGACATTAGAGGCCATTAATTTAATGTAAAGAATTTCAAGTGCCTTTGATGAAAACAAAAGGCTGGCTAAGATGGCACGTTGGCTTCCAGGGACATCGGGTGTATAAGGAGAATTCTCAAGTAATTATGTAGGGCTATCTCAAAATCTGGGAAATTTCCGCATTTATTTATGGATCTCAAAAAACTCTTAATTCCAAATTTCTGACAAATCTTATGAAAATTTTAGTCTGGAAAAAATTTTTTAAAACAAATCGGAAGTTGGATTTATATGTAGGTGCTATATCACAAAATTGTCCGGTATGACCCAACTTCGAACATAAAGTTATACCTTTATCAAGAGTATATACAGGGTCAAAAATCTATATTTTAATATGTTAAAAATGGACAATACAATTGATCAATTAAGCCCATATTCTAGTAAAACCTACTTTTTATATCACCGTGAAATTTCACCCATATAAATACACTTTGAATGGCCTGAAATCCAGTACTTCGTTTTTCGTTGTTCGATTGAAACCCCTAATGGAATCTAATTTGTCGAAATATGTCTTTAGTTATGAATTGTTTTTCAAATTTTGTTTCGCCGGTGTCGGAGTCGAGCAAAATTTCTACGACTCCGGCTCCGACTCCACAGCCCTGGGCCATACACATAATTTCATGCTACCATACATGCATCTTATGAAATTGTTCCACTGTATTATATTTTATTTCACAAAAAATTGCCTCTATACATAATATTGTAACATGAAACATTTGATTTTCCATTGTTGTGAATCGAATTCGAAACGCAACTGCAGGAAAACTATCATCAGGAGAAAAAGAGTCAAATATCTCAAGCAAAAGAAATCGAATCGAAACCAAGTGGCTCATAAACTTGTGAGCAATCATAAAACATGAACGACACACAAACACACACCACCACATTGTAAGTATAAGGACACCGGAAACGGATGTAACTGATGATGCTACTATTGAGTGTATCAGTCAAGAGATGAGCTTGATGATGTGGCTTGCAGTAAAAGATAAACTTCGTTATCCTTGTTAAAGGCAAAAAGCAAAAAGTATTCCCTAGCAAATATTAGCTTGTCAACGTATCGCATTTTGGCTGGATAAATTTCAATTCTTTTCTCGCAGATTTACTAGTACAATAAGTAAGAAGCAAAACATAAAATTATCTGAAAAATGTTGGACATTTCAGAAAGGAAACTAATGTTGTTTGTCCTTCATGCTTCTAATGTTAAATTCCCAAGATTTATACAACCCACTTCATTAAAAACCATGCCATGAATTTCCTTATGTTCATAAGCCAAGCTATACTTTATGCTGTGGTTTGTGTTTCCCAAGGATCTGCATGGTTGCAAGTTAATTTAAAAAACATAGACGCTAGAATCGCTAAGGATGTCCCTATTCCCTTCACCATGAGTTCCAAGAATTTTTTTGTAAGAGAAAAAAATATAACTATACAACATGTAGTTTTGTAAACACTAACATACGAGAAAAGGCTCAAGCAGGCGGAGATGACTACAGCATGCCCTTCTTCGACAATACAAAGTCAATCATATCCGAGAAGTGTTCTAGTAGATAAATTGAATTAAACAAATGGCTACATCGAATAGAAAATTACATGGTGATCAACCAGCAGGTAGACAAATACCTGAAAAAAGTATTTTTATCTCTATGTTCCCTACCAATTTCCAGTAAATTAGTTAAATTATGATGATTTAAGAAAACTCAAAGAAACCATGGCAAAAATTTTTCAAATTAAGACCTTTATCAACTCATTCTTGAATATAAATGAGAAAATATATAAAATACCAACGTAACCCGGCCTGCTTCGCGTTAATTTAGTTAACCATATCCCTCGAGCTGAAAATAAATTCGCAAAAAAAAAATTAAACTCTTCTAAAGAGTAGGGTCAAGAGATGTCTGACACAAATACTGAGAAGTGGGTGTTCCCTTTCAACCAATTTTTTATACCTTAAACCAAATCTGACCACGGCTTATATAACTATATAACTTCGATCTGCCTACCAGATATATTGATTTTAGACCCCATAAAATATATACCGATTGACTCAGAATCATATACCAAACGACAAAGAAGCTCCCATATAAATGTATCGTCCGATATTGATAAATGGGGTTACGTTGCGCTTTTTTACTAACCGATTATCGTCAAATTTGGCATAAAGTAATCTTTTTCATCACCCTTCAAGACTGCAAAATTTCATCCAAATCGGTTCAGATTTAGATTTAGATATATATATATATATATATATATATATATATATATATATATATATATATATATATATATATATATATATATATATATATATATATATATATATATATATATATATATATATATATATATATATATATATATATATATATATATATATATATATATATATATATATATATATATATATATATATATATATATATATATATATATATATATATATATATATATATATATATATATATGTGTGTGTATCGCCCGACTATAACAAATTTGGCCACAATACCCTTATCTATCACCCGATCTTACTCAAATTTAGCAAAAGGTAACCTTTTGTTGTATTAACTAAACCTGCCACATATCATCCAAATCGGTTCAGATTTAGCTATAGCTCCCATATATATGTATCGGCCGATTTTCACAAATCTGGCCATAAAACCATTATTTATTACCCGATCTTACTCAAATTTAGCAAAAGGTAACCTTCCGTACTATCAACCAAAACCGCCAAATATCTTATAAATCAGTTAAGATTTAGATATACCTCCCATATATATGTATCGCCCGATTTTCAAAATTTATATGTAATTTATATATATTTATATAATATAATATTATATATGTAATGTTCAAAACTGCGATTTTCTAACATTCCTTGTAAAAGTATTTTACATTTCCATCAAATTTCTTCAAATTTAACTCAGATTTAACAGAGATTGCAGGAGGGTATGATATTAACCTAAACCGATTTCAACCAAATTTGGCACGATACTATTAAACGTACTCCTTATGCAAAATTTGAAGCAACTCAGCGCAAAACTCTGGCTTTTTTGGCCATATAAGTGAAAATCAGATAAAACAAGTATATACGGCCGTATGTTCGGCCAGGCCGAAGCTTATGTACCCTCCACCATGGATTGCGTAGAAACTTCTACTGAAGACTGTCATCCACAATCGAATTACTTGGGTTGCGGTAACACTTGCCGATGGCAAGGTATCTTAAAACTTCCTAACACCATAATATATACAACATAGTCCATACGTGGTATATATTAAACCAAAAAAAAGGCCGATTAAATACGTATATAATTAAGTTTAAAGTTTCTATAGAAATAAAATTTTGACAAAATAAAATTTTTACAATTTCTATAGAAGTAAAATTTAGAAAAGTTTTCTATAGAAATAAAATTTGGAAAAAATTTTCTATAGATATAAAATTTTGACAAAATTTTCTATAGAAATGAAATTTTGACAAAATTTTCTATAGAAATAAAATTTTGACAAAATTTTCTATAGAAGTAAAATTTTGAAAAAATTTTCTATAGAAATAACATTTTGACAATGTTTTCTATAAAATAAAATTTTGGTAGATTATTTTTGGCTCGAGTGGCAACCATGATTATGAACCGATATGGACCAATTCTTGTGTAATTGGGGATCGGCTATATATAACTATAGACCGATATGGACCAATTTTGGCATGGTTATTAGCGGCCTTATACTAACACCACGATGCAAATTTTAACCGGTTCGGATGAATTTTGCTCCTCCAAGAGGCTCCGGAGATCAAATCTGGGGATCGGTTTGTATGGGGGCTATATATAATTATGAACCGATATGGACCAATTCTTGCGTGTATATTAGAGACCACATTCTAACACCATGTTCCAAATTTCAACCGGATCGGATGAATTTTGCTCCTCCAAGAGGCTCCGGAGGACAAATCTGGGGATCGATTTATATGGGGGCTATACATAATTATGGACCGATATGGACCAATTCTTGCATGGTTGTTAGAGACCATATACTAACACCACGTACCAAATTTCAGCCGAATCGGATGAAACTGCTTCTTTTAGAGCAATCGCAAACCAAATTTGGGGGTCCGTTTATATGGGGGCTATACCTAAAAGTGGACCGATATGGCCCATTTGCAATACCATCCGACCTACATCAATAATGTGCCAAGTTTCAAGTCGATAGCTTGTTTCGTTCGGAAGTTAGCGTAATTTCAACAGACGGACGGACGGACGGACATGCTCAGATCGACTCAGAATTTCACCACGACCCAGAATATATATACTTTATGGGGTCTTAGAGCAATATTTCGATGTGTTACAAACGGAATGACAAAGTTAATATACCCCCATCCAATGGTGGAGGGTATAAAAATATATATGGGAGCTATATCAAAATCTGAACCGATTTGAACCAAATTTGGCACGCTTAACGATACCATTAAACGTACTCCTCGTGCAAAATTTGAAACAAATCAGGGCAAAAACTCTGGCTTTTGAGGCCATATAAGTTCAAATCGGACGAAAGATATATATGGGAGCTATATCTAAATATGAACCGATTTGGCTGATATTTTGCATATCTTACTAAAGCCCCAAAATATTTAACTGCCCGAAATTTTGAGAAAATATGTTAATAAATACGCCAATTATGACCAGATCGGTGATAAATATATATGGCAGCTATATCTAAATCTGAACCGCTTTTTTCAAAATCAATAGTGACTGTCTTTGAGCCAATATAAAACTCTGTGCCAAATTTCAGGACGATCTGGCTTAAACTGCGAGCTGTACTTTGCACACAAAATTACTTATACAGACAGACGTTCGGACAGACAGGCTCAAGATTTAATTCTAAGCCGATCGGTATACTAAACGATGGGTCTCAGACTTTTCCTTCTTGGCGTTACATACAAATGCACAAACTTATTATACCCTGTACCACAGTAGTGGTGAAGGGTATAAATATATATGGGAGCTATATCTAAATCTGAACCGATTTCAACCAAATTTAGCACAATTAACAATACTATTAAACGTACTCCTTGTGCAAAATTTGAAGCAAATCAGGGCAAAATTCTGGTTTTTAAGGCAATATAAGTTCAAATCGGACGAAAGATATATATGGGAGCTATATCTAAATCTGAACCGATTTGGCTGGTATTTTGCATATCTTACGAAAGCCCCAAAATATTTGGCTGCCCGATATTTTGAGAAAATACGTTAATAAATACGCCAATTATGACCAAATCTGTGATAAATATATATGGCAGCTATATCTAAATCTGAACCGATTTTTTCAAAATCAATAGCGATTGTCTTTGAGCCAATATAAAACTCTGTGCCAAATTTCAGACGGACTTCGGACTTAAACTGCGAGCTGTACTTTGCACAAAAATTACATATACAGACAGACGGACGGACAGACAGACAGACAGACAGACAGACGGACATCGCTAAATCAACTCAGAATTTAATTCTAAGACGATGGGTATACTAAACGATGGGTCTCAGACTTTTCCTTCTTGGCGTTACATACAAATGCACAAACTTATTATACCCTGTACCACAGTAAAAACGGGAATTCCCCTGCTTTACTTATAAATTGTAAACAACTGAGGCGGCGTAAATTGAATGGCGACGGGAAACGAAGTCGGATGGAACAAAAAAATCGACGACGTAAAGCGAATGGCGACGTAAGTCGAAGTTGGATGGAACACAAAATTTGGCGACGTAAATCGAAACAACGTAAACCGAGGCGACGTAAATCGAGGGATTGCTGTATTCTAAGCTATCAGAAGATCGAACATGTCCTTCAAACGGGAGCTATTAATCCCGTTTGGAGGACATATTAACATACTGAAACAAATGTTGTCGTCAGTCCAAAGATTTAATGTCCTTGAAATATGAATGCGAATTTTGCTTAGCATAGAAGACGCATTTCTATGATATAAAGTTTTTTCTTCCTTGTCCAAAAGTCGATCAACTTTTCAATAAAGTCGTTTTATCTTTATAGTTAAGTGATTCGACTTAAACTTCGGTATCTTAAAATAAAAGAAAATTTTTTTGACTAATGTCAACATGGCTTTAATAACTCTGAAAAAATTCTTTAAAATTAGGGCTGTTTTCTTTTAGCACTGGATGCAACATTTGTGTGGGCTATCCTGAACATTGTTGCACTGGTGTTCTATCCACAACATCACATCAGTGCAAGTCGCGCCGACGTTGCCAGATTGTATTTTGATAAAGTGACGCTTCTTCGATTCAAAATAACACTTTATTGTGACTAATTGATCGAAAAACAAGAAATTCAAAGTGGTACAGTGTCATGAAGCATTTCATACATTAACAAGTAAGGAAAGTCTAAAGTCGGGCGGGGCCGACTATATTATACCCTGCACCACTTTATAGATCTAAATTTTCGATACCATATCACATCTGTCAAATGTGTTGGGTGCTATATATAAAGGTTTGTCCCAAATACATACATTTAAATATCACTCGATTTGGACAGAATTTGATAGACTTTTACAAAATCTATAGACTCAAAATTTAAGTCGGCTAATGGACTAGGGTGGAACATAATGTTAGTAAAAAACAAACTTATTATACCCTGTACCACAGTAGTGGTGAAGGGTATAAATATGGGAAACATTTAAATCTGAAGCAATCTTAAGGAAACTTCGCAAAAGTTTATTTATGATTTATCGCTCGATATATATGTATTAAAAGTTTAAGAAAATTAGAGTCATTTTTTCAACTATTCGACTAAGCAGTGGCGATTTTACAAGGAAAATGTTGGTATTTTGACCATTTTTGTCGAAATCAGAAAAACATATATATGGGAGCTATATCTAAATCTGAACCGATTTCAACCAAATTTGGCACGCATAGCAACAATGCTAATTCTACTCCCTGTGCAAAATTCCAACTAAATCGGAGCAAAAAATTAGCCTCTGTGGTCATATGAGTGTAAATCGGGCGAAAGCTATATATGGTAGCTATATCTAAATCTGAACCGATTTCAACCAAATTTGGCAGGCATAGCTACAATGCTCATTCTACTCCCTGTGCAAAATTTCAATTAAATCGGAGTAAAAGATTGGCCTCTGTGGTCATATGAGTGTAAATCGGGCGAAAGCTATATATTGGAGCTATATCTAAATCTGAACCGATTTGGATGATATTTTGCAAGTTTTTCGAGACTCATAAAATATTGGGATGTACGGAACTAGAGGAAGATCGGTTGATATACACGCCAATTATGACCAGATCGGTGAAAAATATATACGGCAGCTATATCTAATTATGGACTGATATGAACCAATTCCTGCATGGTTGTTGAAGATCATATGCTGACACCATGTACCAAATTTCAGCCGGATCGGATGAAATTTGCTTCTCTTAGAGGCTCCGCAAGCCAACTCGGGGGATCGGTTTATATGGGGGCTATATGTTATATACTTATGGACCGATGTGGACCAATTTTTGCATGGTTGTTAGGGATCACATACTAACACCATGTACTAAATTTCAGCCGGATCGAAAGAAATTTGCTTCTCTTAGAGGATCCTCAAGCCAAATTTGGGAGTCCGTTTATATAAGGGCTATACGTAAAAGTGGACCGATATGGCCCATTTGCAATACCATCCGACCTACATCAATAACAACTACTTCTGCTAAGTTTAAAGTCGATAGCTTGTTTCGTTCGGAAGTTAGCGTGATTTCAACAGACGGACGGACGGGCGGACATGCTCAGATCGACTCAGAATTTCACCACGACCCAGAATATTATATATTTCGATGTGTTACAAACGGAATGACAAAGTTAACCCTCTAATGCCCTATCCCGCCTTTAGGCGGCCTTCATTAAATCAGGAAGCTTTTAGTAAAACGCACCTTAAGACAACAAAAATGGGTAAAATAAAAAGAAAACTTAGTTGAAACTGTTCATGAGGCTTTGTAGCATATACTGAATTTTACCGTATAATTTTTTCTTGTTTAGTTTTCTTGCTTTTGTATCGTTAACATTGAATATTTAATCAGCTGGCAAAAAAATTGGGGCATTAGAGGGTTAATATACCCCTATCCTATGGTGGAGGGTATAAAAAGTTAAAATTACCCATTAAAAATGTGAAAAAGCATGTTATAAAAAATTGAATGAAAAGAACTTCCTGTGTAGCTAAAATAAAGAACATCATTGGGAGTACATCTTCTAGAAGTGGTTTTAAAGTTGTGCTTTTGGAAGAACTTCCAAATTCTTTTGCTGGGAACTTTTTCTAGGTAGTAATGTAGGGCATTTAAAAGAACTTTCATTTTAAACATTATTCCTTTTGTAGCAAATAGAAAATTTGTATGCACTGGTGTGCATTCGGAAATACTCATCTTTGTTCCAGTGTCAAGATTTTTTTCGCTTCTATTCATGGAGCTGCATGTTTTCTAAGTTTTTCTTTCTTCAAGCTCTTTCTTGTTGGCAAATTATAAACAAGAACACAACTTTTACAGCACAAATATACTACACATGGATGAGTGAAATAGGAGCTGCATTTGTTATGAGATACCGAGTGAAGGCTTTTGAATAACCATGTCACACATATATGGTAAGAAACCAACAGCAAAAACATTAAGCTGGTTGGATTTGGTTATTATATATCCTTTTTAAACGTTGAACTACATTTGATTAAATCTTAAGGGTATTTTAAAAGAGTACTTCGTGTAAGATTTAAATTAATTTCTAACTAACCGATAAAAATTGCGATCTGTATAGGCAACAAAATATTTCTTCCTCCCAAATGAAATTTTAGATCCAAGAGCATCATTTGAAATTTACTTGACTGTAAGATTGACGTCTATAACAATTTAATAAAGACTTTCCAGTTTTTATACCCTAAACCACATAGTGATCAGGGTATAATAACTTTGATCTGCCAAAACATGTGCATACTAGAAATATTGATTTTAGACCCCATAATATATATACCGATCGATTCAGAATCATCTCCTGAGTCGATCTAGCACTTCGTGTCTCTCCATGTATTTGTTATTCAAAGGATTCCGGTCGCAACTATTAACCGATTTTGATGAAATTTGGAATAGGGTGGTTTTTAGGCACAAGTACAAACACTATTTAATTTGAAAGAAATCGGGTCAAATTTAGATATACACTCAGAAAAAATTGCCTTCGAAACTAAGGGAAACAAGTATATACGGCAGTAAGTTCGGCCAGGCCGAAGCTTATGTACCCTCCACCATGGATTGCGTAGAAACTTCTTTTAAACACTGCCATTCACAATCGAATTACTTAAGTTGCGGTAACGCTTACCGATGGGAAGGTATCTTAAAACCTCCTAACACCGTCTTCTAAATTGTATGTAAGACCATACGTGGTATATATTAAATCAAAAAAGATCGATCCAATACGTATATAATTCAGTTTGACAAAATTTTCTATAGAAATAAAATTTTGGTAGATTATTTTTGGCTCGAGTGGCATCATGATTATGAACCGATATGGACCAATTTTTGTGTGATTGGAGATCGGCTATATATAACTATAGACTGAGATGGACCAATTTTGGTATGGTTGTTAGCGGCCATATATTAACACCACGTTCCAAATTTGAACCGGATCGGATGACCTCCGGAGCCTCTTCCAAAATTTTTTTGGAAAATTTGCAGACTTGAAGGGCGATGACTTCAAGTCTGCAAAATTTCATCCAAATCGGTTCATATTTAGATATAGCTCTCATATATATGTATAGCCCGATTTTCCCAAATTTGGCCACAAAACCTTTATTTATTAACCGATCTTACTCAAAGTTGGCTAAATGTAATCTTCTATAGCACTAACTATATGTGCAAAAATCATCGAAATTGGTGCAGATTTAGATATAGCTCCCATATATATGTATAGCCCGATTTTCCCAAAATTGGCCATAGAAACCCCTTTTTATTAACCGATCTTATTCAAAGTTGGCTAGGTCCAGTCCTCTATAGTACGAACTATATGTGCAAAGTTTCATCGAAATCGGTTCAGATGTAGGTATAACTCCCATAACGCCCGATTTTGAAAAATTTGCCCCTAATAACCTTATGTTTGACCATACAGGCCTCATTTCTTAACTGATCTTACTCAAATTTTGCAGAAGGTAACCTTTTGTGGTATTAATCAAACCCTCAAAATATTATGCAAATTGGTTCAGATTTAGATATAGCTTCCATATATATGCATCGCTCGATTTTCCCAAATTTGGCCATAGTTCTCTTATTTATTAACCAATGTTACTCAAATTTCAAATGTGGATGTACAAGCGATCGTATTTATACGTACTTGTTGCTCTTACATAAGAATATTGCTCGATTTTACAAATTTGAATTTATTACCCACACTAATTTAACGATTTTCTCTTTTTTTAATAATGGGCTCAATATTAGTGGCATACTAACTCCGTAGGTACAATATCAACTACAGCCAGTGTTGCTAGATGTAGGGGAAATTCACTATACGTAGGTTTTTTCTAATATTTTGCGTCTTGTAGGGGCGTAGGGCCACAATGTAGGGACATTTTCACTCAACACAATTTTTAATAATTTTTACATTGATTTTAACAATGTGTGGTAACAACAGTTACCACTAGTGCCAAAAAAATCTAACAAAATTTGAAGATTACCACAAATCTACCAAACAAATATTTCTATAGAATTGCTGTAGAAAATTTGTCAACATTTTATTTCTATAGAAAATTTTGTCTAAATTGTATTTCTATAGAATTTTTATACCCTCCATCATAGGATGGGGTATATTAACTTTGTCATTCCGTTTGTAACACATCGAAATATTGCTCTAAGACCCCATAAAGTATATATATTCTGGGTCGTGGTGAAATTCTGAGTCGATCTAAGCATGTCCGTCCGTCCGTCCGTCCGTCTGTTGAAATCACGCTAACTTCCGAACGAAACAAGCTATCGACTTGAAACTTGGCACAAGTAGTTGCTATCGATGTAGGTCGGATGGTATTGAAAATGGGCCATATCGGTCCACTTTTACGTATAGCCCCCATATAAAGGGACCCTCAGATTTGGCTTGTAGAGCCTCTAGCAGAAGCATATTTCATCCGATCCGGCTGAAATTTGGTACATGGTGTTGGTATATGGTCTCTAACAACCATGCGGAAATTGGTCCATATCGGTCCACTTTTACGTATAGCCCCCATATAAACGGACCCCAAATTTGGCTTGCGATTGCTCTAAGAGAAGCAAATTTCATCCGATCCGGCTGAAATTTGGTACATGGTGTTGGTATATGGTCTCTAACAACCGTACAAAAATTGGTCCACATCGGTCCATAATTATATAAAGCGCCCATATAAACCGATCCCCAGATTTGGGTTGCGGAGCCTCAAAGAGAAGCAAATTTCATCCGATCCGCCTGAAATTTGGTACATGATATTGGTATAAGGTCTCTAACAACCATGCAAAAATTGGTCCACATCGGTTCATAATTATATATAGCCCCCATATAAAACGATCCCCAGATTTGGCTTGCGAAGTCTCCAAGAGAAGCAAATTTCATCCAATCCGGTTGTAATTTGGAACATGGTGTTAGTATATGATCTTTAACAACCGTGCCAGAATTGGTCCATATCGGTCCATAATTATATATAGCCCCCATATAAAACGTTCTCCAGATTTGACCTCCGGAGCCTCTTGGAGGAGCAAAATTCATCCGATCCGGTTCAAATTAGGAACGTGGTGTTAGTATATGGTCGCTAACAACCATACCAAAATTGGTCCAATCACACAAACATTGGTCCATATCGGTCCATAATCATGGTTGCCACTAGAGCCAAAAATAATCTACCAAAATTTTTTTCTATAGAAAATTTTGTCAAAATTTTATTTCTATAGAAAATTTTGTCAAAATTTTATTTCTAGAGAAAATTTTGTTAAAATATTATTCAGTTCATAATAAAATTTTTATCATTGTCAAAATTTTATTTCTATAGAAAATTTTGTCAAAATTTTATTTCTATAGAAAATTTTGTTCAAATTTTCTTCGGTTCATATTCATGGTTGCCACTCGAGCCAAAAATAATCTACCAAGATTTTGTTTCTATAGAAAATTTTGTCAAAAGTTTATTTCTATAGAAATTTTGTTAAAATTTTATTTCTGTAGAAATTTTTGTCAAAATTTTCTTTCTATAGAAAATTTTGTCATACAATTTAGAAGATGGTGTTAGGAGGTTTTAAGATGCCTTGCCATCGGCAAGCGTTACCGCAACTTAAGTAATTCGATTGTGGATGGCAGTGTTTAGAAGAAGTTTCTACGCAATCCATGATGGAGGGTACATAAGCTTCGGCCTGGCCGAACTTACGGCCGTATATACTTGTTTTTTTTTTTTTAATATTATTTCTATGAAAAATATAAAAAAAAATTTATTTCTATGGAATTTTTTCTCAAAATTTTATTTCTATAAAATTTATTGTCAAAATTTTATTTCTATAGAAAAATATCTCACAAAAATTTGTTTATAGAAACTTTTTTCAAAATTTTATTTTTATAGAGATTTAACAAAAAACTTACTATTTTGACCTATATCAATGTTACTCCACAAATGCTTATGATTTCTAATTCAGTAAGGGTGGTTTAGGGTATGATATAGTCGGCCGCGCCCGACTTTCTACTTTACTTACTTGTTTTTTTTTTTTCTTTTTGAAAATTATTAAACTTAAATAACTAACAATCCGCCTATCAATGTTCGTGATAGTGTATAAAGAAAGAAAACACCAGAAGAATAACAACCACTTCATTCGTCTTCATTTTGGATTCTTTAATTACATTAGTTTACAAAAGAAAAATTATTTTTCATTTACACGTGATAAGAGGCAACTTTTCATATGTATTTTGATCGAAAAATTTTAAAAACCTCTTTTTTATGTAACAGTTTTTGAGATATCCAGTTATTTTTAGTTTTTCGCTCTTTTTCCATTAAACAAATTATATCTCGAGTTAGAAATATCCGATTATATCGTTGTTGGTACTTAAATGAAAGGTATTAACCCTCTAATGCCCAATCCCGCGTTTAGGCCGGCTTCATTAAATAAGGAAGCTTTTAGTTAAACACACCTTTAGACAACAAAAATGGATAAAATAAAAGAAAACTTAGTTGAAGCACATACTGAATTTTAACGTATAAAATTTTCTCGTATAGTTTTCTTGTTTTTGTGTCGTTAACATTAAATATTTAATCAGCTGGCCAAAAAATTGGGGCATTAGAGGGTTAATATGACAAATAATCGTTTATAATTGGATCTGTAATGAGTTAAGTGGTTCAAAAAATATCGAAAAAGGCCAAATTTTCAAAAAAAAAATCGTATGGACTTTTTCCGCCAGAAAAGTATAAACCATTACACATAAAAAAAATACAAAGTTATAAGCAATTGAGTGACCAAATCCGATGTCAAATCATACAAATATGAGCCAATCACGCACACAAAAATACCTCTCGGCCACAGAGAAATGCATTTTTGTGTGGGAGAGTGGCTCATATTTGCATGATTTGACATCATTCAATTGCTCACAACTTTGTCATTTTTCGGTAGATTTTCTTCTACTTGATCTTATTACTTACGCTAGAGTATCATCTATAGAGAAACCCGACGTTTTTTTGAATGGTTTATACTTTTCTGGCGGCAAAGGTCCATTATAAAATACGATTTTTTAAAAATTTGGCTTTCTCACTTCGATATTTTTTTAACCACTTAACTTATCACAGATCCAATTATACGTGATTATTCGTCATCTTAATACCTTTCATTTAAGTACTAACAATATAATCGGACTCTAACTTGAGATATAATTTGTTTAGTGAAACTAATATATATAGCAGTAAGTTCGGCCGGGCCGAATCTTAAATACCCACCACAATGAATCAAATATTATAGTTTCCTTTAAAATTTCAGGGGGGTTTGATGACAGATATTCTCCCAAGCAGAGCCGTTCAACTAGTTTCCCGAAGATAAATTTAAAGATTTTACCTACGAAGACTATATCAGATTCTGGAACCATTTTTGTTTGACTTTTAGAGGAATCATTAAAATCTCTTGTAAGTGTGCAAGAAAATGATGAAATAACATCTTGATTGGAAATTTAAAATCTGTGGATTTTCACCCCCATTATTTAAATGATTACGAGAAGTAAAATATGGAAATCTTATATTCGGTTTCAAGCAATTTTCATGATCAGTACACCTTGTATACACGCAAGAAGTGAAATCGGTCTATATGGAGGCGTTACCAGTCCATATGGTATCCGATACACGTTTTTGTGAGTCTAAAATACAATTTCAGGCAAATTGGATAAAAACTATGGTTTCTAGAAACCCAAGGAGATCGAGAGATTGATCTTAAGGGGGCTATACTAAACCATGGACCGATACTCACCACTTTCGGCACACCTCTTTATGGTCCTAAAATAAAAACTACGGTTTTTATAAGTCCAAGAAATAAAATCTGGAAATCGGTTTATATGGGGCATATACAAAAACATGGACCAATACACACCATTTTCGGCATACGTATTTGTGGTACTAAAGGGTGATTTGTTAAGAGCTTGATAACTTTTTTTTTAAAAAAACGCATAAAATTTGCAAAATCTCATCGGTTCTTTATTTGAAACGTTAGATTGGTCCATGACATTTACTTTTTGAAGATAATTTCATTTAAATGTTGACCGCGGCTGCGTCTTAGGTGGTCCATTCGGAAAGTCCAATTTTGGGCAACTTTTTCGAGCATTTCGGCCGGAATAGCCCGAATTTCTTCGGAAATGTTGTCTTCCAAAG
The DNA here is from genome assembly GCF_050003625.1 of Haematobia irritans. Lineage (NCBI taxonomy): Eukaryota > Metazoa > Arthropoda > Insecta > Diptera > Muscidae > Haematobia > Haematobia irritans. The sequence goes on from NC_134400.1 coordinate 124,605,798, forward strand.
CTGGAATAGTTGCTGGCTTATTTCTGTAGACTTTAGACTTGACGTAGCCCCACAAAAAATAGTCTAAAGGCGTCAAATCGCATGATCTTGGTGGCCAACTTACCGGTCCATTTCTTGAGATGAATTGTTCTCCGAAGTTTTCCCTCAAAATGGCCATAGAATCGCGAGCTGTGTGGCATGTAGCGCCATCTTGTTGAAACCACATGTCAACCAAGTTCAGTTCTTCCATTTTTGGCAACAAAAAGTTTGTTAGCATCGAACGATAGCGATCGCCATTCACCGTAACGTTGCGTCCAACAGCATAAAAAATACGGTCCAATGATTCCACCAGCGTACAAACCACACCAAACAGTGCATTTTTCGGGATGCATGGGCAGTTCTTGAACGGCTTCTGGTTGCTCTTCACTCCAAATGCGGCAATTTTGCTTATTTACGTAGCCATTCAACCAGAAATGAGCCTCATCGCTGAACAAAATTTGTCGATAAAAAAGCGGATTTTCTGCCACTGATTTTGGTAATAAAATTCAATGATTTGCAAGCGTTGCTCGTTAGTAAGTCTATTCATGATGAAATGTCAAAGCATACTGAGCATCTTTCTCTTTGATACCATGTCTGAAATCCCACGTGATCTGTCAAATACTAATGCATGAAAATCCTAACCTCAAAAGAATCACCCTTTACAATACCTCTAGATTTGCAATTTCAGACAAATTGGATAAAAACTACGGTTTCTATAAGCCCAAGAAGTAAAATCGGTAGATCGGTCTATATGGGGGCTATATCAAATCATGAACCGAAACTTATTATTTTTGGCATACCTCTTTATGGACCTAAAATACCTCTAGATTTCAAATTTCAGGCAAATTGGATAAAAATTACGGATTCTAGAAGCCCAAGAAATAAAATAGGGAGATTGGTCTATATGGGGCTACATCATAACATGGACCAATACTCACAACTTTCGGCACACCTTTTTATGGTCCTCAAATACCTCTTGATTTTCAATTTGAGGCAAATTGGATAAAAACTACGAATTATAGAAGCCCAAGAAATAAAATCGGGAGATTGGTCTATATGGGGGCTATACCAAAACATGGACCGATACGCACTATTTTTGGCATGCCTTTTTATGATCCTAAAATACCCCTAGATTTCAAACCTCAGGCAAATTGGATAAAAACTACGGTTTTTTAAGCCCAATACCCCAAATCGGGTGGTCGGTTTATATGGGGACTATATCAAAACCTGGACCGATATAGCCCATCTTCGAAAATTTCAGCACGATTAAGTTAAGTTAGGTTAGGTGGCAGCCCGATGTATCAGGCTCACTTAGATTATTCAGTCCATTGTAATACCACATTGGTGAACTTCTCTCTTATCACTGAGTGCTGCCCGATTCCATGTTAAGCTCAACGACAAGGGACCTCCTTTTTATAGCCGAGTCCGAACGGCGTTCCACATTGCAGTGAAAACACTTAGAGAAGCTTTGAAACCCTCAGAAATGTCATCAGCATTACTGAGGTGGGATAATCCAACGCTGAAAAACTTTTTGGTGTTCGGTCGAAGCAGGAATCGAACCCACAACCTTGTGCGTGCAAGGAGGGCATGCTAACCATTGCACCACGGTGGCTTCCTTCAGCACGATTGCTTCATTATTGAAGACTGTAGCGTGATTACAACAGACAGACAGACAGACGGGCATCGTTATATCGTCTTAGAATTTCTCACTGATCAAGAAATCGATATTTCGATGTGTTACAAACGGAATGACAAACTTATTATGGTGGTGGGTATAAAAAGAGCGAAAATCTAAAAATAACGGGATATCTCAAAAACTGTTCAATAAAAAATGATTAAACATTTTTTTCTCGAATTCAGCATATCAAAATACATAAGAAAAATCGACTCTCATCATGTATACATTTTCATTGTAAACTAGTATTATCAGGTAATATTCAGTGACGCTAACCAATATCTCTACTCTCCCATAGAATTCAACATTCTAGTAACATTTAATATTTCTCATAAGTAGTTAATTTTTCCAATAACTGGTATACTTTTTTATTTGCCTGAGCATGAGTTTATTGCTATTTATGGCAAAATTAAATTGCAACAACATTGCCATCTTTCTACTACTTAGAGTCGGTCTTCGTTGTTGAACTTGTGGCACTACCAGATCCTTGTGTCTTCCACCAAATCCTATCTTGTGTTTTCTATCTGCCAGCAATATGTGCATTTGGAAATGGGATTTGTTCACGCTTAAAGGAGATTTTATAAAATATGTAAAATAATACGATTTGCAAAAAAAGAAACACATACGACAGCGAATGGCATTTCGTTCAACTGAGAGAGCTTGTATGGCTTAAGCGAAAATTGCATTACTTCCAGTCAATATTGCAGCTGAATTAGCTGTTATGCAATATTCCTATGGGATTATCATATGAACGATGGTTCAGCGATAGGGTATGAAAGGGAAAAAATTCAAAAGGAAAATCCCTTAAACAGCGGTTTATGCTAAAACCTTGGTTTAGAGTCGAAGGAGATAGTAACTGATTATGTAGAGTTTGTCAATCATCGTAAAATGATATGTTTACAAAAGCTCTTCAAATTGACTACAAACTTTATGAACTTCTGCCCAGATATATGTTCTTTTTGTTTTGCCAGGCAGATAAAACAAACTTGAAGGCTTTTCCCAAATGCACAGAAAAAAAGGTGTCTTGTTAATTTTAGGACCAGTTTAACTTCCACATAGTTCAAAAAATTTACTGTAATATAGTTCATTTTTCGTAACCACTGCGAAAATTAACTTAGCTAAAGGAAAACTTATAAAACTTCAGTAAATGTTTTTTAGTTCACTAACTACGAAATGGGACGGATTTTTCCTTAAATAAATTTCCAATACAATAGTTAATGCATCGTTGATTGTATTATAAAAAGACATAGGCAATATAAAAATCTTACTACGAAATGTGGACAATTTACTAAGAAAAATTTTTGTATGGAAAAAAATTTTTGTAGTAAAAATTAACTTAACCACAGTACCGATTCGTATGGCGGCTTCCTACAGCTTATTTCGGTTTTTACTATAAGTTGGAGTATATTTCCTCACATTGAAAATTTTAGATAAAGTAGAATAAAAAGTAGTTAATTTAATCCTTGACGGGTGTATATAATTTTTTATGGATTCCTAGTAAATTTTGAATATATTTTACCTTATCCTATAGATAGAATACCAACAAATCAATAAACGTGGTACTGGAAATTGAAGTGAGAAGAAATTATGAAATTATTGCATCATCTTTTTTTTTTTTTTTGTTTGAGTTTGTTATTGCGATGATGTTATGGAATGTGTGTTGTTGGTATCTTTTGTGGTGATAGTTGTTTTGTTGCAATAGCGAGATCAGAAAGGGATCATGTGTGTGTGTGGAGTTGTTTTTCTTTACATATGTGTCCTTTATGACTATTTGTGTCTTTGAGTTTTATTGGTGCATTCAGTTCTGTTGATGCATTTATGAAGCGCACACGTGGTGCGCTTGCGTGCGGTATTTGTGTTTATTAATAAAAATACATTTATTTCGTAACATTTTAGAAACTGATAAGTGAATGGTGTGATGTTAGAGAAAACAAAAACACTTTATATTGATAAAAAATAAATAACTCTAAAATAAATCACATATTAAGAAACTGTATATTTCTATTAATAATTTCAAATTAGTGCGGTTTTAAATTGGTTTACATAAAACTATTCATAATGAGTGGTAATAAAATGATCTATATTTACTCTACATCTGGATCACAGTACAATTTTTTGAGTCTATATTTTTATGTTATAGCGAGTCCTTAAGGTGAGTACTAAGTTCGAGTTTAGGTGCTAAAATCAGAAATAAATCAGTAAGAAAAGTATAAAATTATACGCCTTCGATGCAAATTTAAATATAACTTGATGGAGAATAGCTCGAAACAAGTTTTTTATTAAGTTTATATGCTTTAAATGGATTACACGATTAAGAACAGAAAATCGTTTTTAAGCTTATGTAGAACGCTGTTTTTTTAATTTAATATGATGAATTGTTTTCAAGTTATTCCAATATATATAGCGGAAGTGCCTTAATATTGAACATAACCGTATATCTCAAAAAGTCGAGCTCTTAAAAAAACAAGTGTAAATTTGGATTCAGCGACCTCAAATTACTAAAAATTTGATATAAATTTTAAATGAACACAAAAACGGTTCAATTTTGTTCCCATGTATTTCTAAAGAAAACTAATCATGAAAAATTGGGATTTTAGCCACTAAACTCGAACTTAATATCCACCATAAATACTAAATGCTATATTGACAAGTGGAAATTATATCTAATTTTATAATATTTTTATTTCATTTATATTCTGAGAAGGATTTCAAAAATGTCCCATTTGTGCATGGATATGATTCCACTAATGTAGTAATTGGACGATTTTTTTCAATGTGGTAAGTTTTTCGTCCATTTTTAATAAAGCCAAAATTTCTATTTATTAAAAATAATTTTCATTTGCAGGATGACAGCAAATCTAATGGTATTTTTTGGAATCTTCTTACTGTTTAATGCTAACTAAGCTGATATCCCTATTTGCTCTAAGAAAATTCTCTTGTAAGTTAAAGATCAAAATACCATAGAATTTGATAATATTTTTATATTTTATATACCTTTTTAACTTCAGAGGCTTATGACGCAAATCCACACAACAAATACTAGCGAAATCGGTGAAATTGGACAAAAATGAAATGAAAATAGCAACTTATGGCATATATCTTTCATATGGATAGAAAATGGAAATTGATATTAATTAGTTTCATTCTACTAACATAGAATATTACTCTTTTGAAGAAGCAATTTCTAACTACCGAAAAGTAACAGCATATAGCGTACGAATAAAAACATTTCTTTTATTGTATATCATAAGCCATAGTTTTATGTAATATAATAATAATTTTTTGAAATAAAATACTGGTAGTTATGAAAAATTGTCTTATATTGTACGAAAAATTTCTTAGTTTTATACAGGCTTGTTGTACCTTTAATTCCTCAATTTATTTGCTTCTTTGAAAATTATACTGATAAACAGTTTATTTGAAACCAATTTCTAAATATAGGATTCCCAAAAACTTGTTCATTTTTCCGGATATCAGGAATATTTTGAATGAGTGTAAGTACATTCTTCCCACAGCGTAGTAAGAATGAACTAAAATACGATGCAATACATAAACTTATTTATAAGAAAATCATGAACTTATCTAGATGAAAAAAATCTTTGGCGCCAAATCATGGTCATTCTTACTATGGGTTAGTTCATTTTTCCTAAACAATAGTAAACTTTTTTTTCGGTGTGTTTCAGAATGGATCAAATTTTGGCTTCCTCAAGTAATAAGTCGCCAATCGGAAATAGTGATAATCAGAAGGAGCAATGTCTGGGCTATACGGAAGTTATATAGGATTTCCCATTGAAAATAATCGACAAGAAAAGGTGACAATCAGAAAGAGCAATACCTGCTCTTTGCAGCGATTGCGGTAGAGCATAATTGTGTGGCAAAATCGCCGTATCGTGCCTTTCCAAGATGCAATGCTCTATTCAAACGCACCAATTGAGTTCGATACAGAGCTTCTGTGACCGTTACACTCAGTTGCAGCAGCTAATAATACACCACACGCAACTGCCAGTTGTCCCCAACAAATATGAAGCATAAGTTTCTTCGGCTTTGGCATATCCTTTGTTGCCTTTGGAGCAACTGCTTGCAAGCTTTCCACAAATGCTGTTTTGTGGGACGAAAAACTTTAATTATTGAGAGTCATAAAAGACTATGACTCGTCTAAGACCTGACAGTTTTATTCCAGTGATGTAATTCAAGCGTGATAATGTGATTACATTATAATTGGCTGCAAATCGAAAAGTCTTCCAACATTTAAATATGAATAAATCTTTTATCGTACCATTGCTCGTTACAGTAATACTGGCAGAAATTATCCGAAAAGTGAAGGCAGTTTTGAAACCCTGGTCAGACAAATATTTCGGCCACAGACCATGGGAATTCCAGAAGGACTCAGCACCGTAGCATTATGGAGTGGCCTGTCGAGAATTCCTTAACCCTAGCTTTGGCACTATATACAAATGTAAATATTTCATTTTTGACACTCTGGACTCAGTGGCTAATTTTTCGTGCTCTTTCATAATATGTACAAATATAACAATATTTTTTACAATATAGCAATTTTTCAATACATTTTTGTATTTTTCTTCAAAATCTGCCACTATTTAAAAATGTAAATATTGTGGTTTAAGATACTTTTAGTTGATTTGTTTTGAATTATTTCATATGAAAATAATACAAATAAAAGAAGAGGAAATAAAAACTTAAAATATATATATTTTGGGCAACTGTATCATTTGATTTGCACCCAGCTGTGCTCCACACAGACTGGTTTTTTACATTACCTACATTTTTGCCTTGTAGGACGCTTCCTTTTTTTCTCACCATGGTAGTACATATAGCAAGCGGTTTTTATTTTGAATATCCTCTATCACCTTCAACAGGCATAAAAGAAATAGCCAACGATTGTATAGGTTCACCGATAATATGTCCACTATGCTCAGTTTGTTTTTTGTAATTGGTTTAGAGCCGTTAAAACTATCTGTTTAATTCAGATAGTTCACCGTCGTTTTCCATATGATATTCCTCCACTTCATTCTCATGTAAATCGGAGCAAAATTTGGCCTCTGTGGTCATATGTGTATAAATCGGACTAAAGATATACATGGGAGCTATATCTAAATCTAAACCGATGTAAACCAAATTTGGCATGCATAGTAAGAATTTTAAGTCTACAACCTGTTCAAAATTTCACGTAAATCGGAGTAACATTTAAACTTATGTGGCCATATCTGTATAAATCGGGCGAAAGATATATATGGGAGCTATATCTAAGTCTGAACCGATTTCAATTATGTCGAACAGATAATGTTCAAAAACAACAATATTTTTTCTGTAGCGAATATCAGAATGCAAAACAAACATAAACAAGTATATACGGCCTTAAGTTCGGCCAGGCCGAAGCTTATGTAGCCTCCACCATGGATTGTGTAGAAACTCCTTCTACACACTGCCATCCACAATCGAATTACTTGTGTTGCGGTAAAGCTTGCCGATGGCAAGGTATCTTAAACCTCCTAACACCGTCATCTACATTATAATTATGTTCATACACACAAAAAAAATTTTTTCTGATTCAATCACGAAATTAATTGATCCAATTAATTTTTTAATTGAAATGTCTTCAATCACAGAAATGATAGTATCAATTAAAAACTTAATTGACAGTCAATTAAAAAATTAATTGATCCAATTAAAAAATTAATTGATACTATTAATTTGTGTGATTGATTTTTATTTCAATTAAAAAATTTGTTGATTCAATAAAATTTTTAATTGAATATTTTTTAAAACTCAATTAAGATTTTAATTGGAAAAATTTTCGTGAATTTTTTTTCTGTGTACGTGGTATATATTAAATTAAAAAAGACCGATTAAATACGTGTATAATTCAGTTTGACAAAATTTTCTATAGAAATAAAATTTTAACACAATTTTCTATAGAAATAAAATTTTGACAAAATTTTCTATAGAAATAAAGTTTTGACAAAATTTCCTATAGAAATTAATTTTTAACAAAATTTTCTATAGAAATAAAATTTTTATAAAATTGTCTATAGAAATAAAATTTTTAAAAAATTTTCTATAGAAATAAAATTTTGGTAGATTATTTTTGGATCGAGTGGCAACCATGATTATGAACCGATATGGACCAATTTTCGTGTGATTAGGGATCGGCTATATATAACTATAGACCGATATGGACCTCTTTTGGAATGGTTGTTAGAGGCCATATACTAACACCACGTTCCAAATTTGAACCGGATCAGATGAATTTTGCTCCTCTGGAAGTCAAACCTGGAGAACGATTTATATGGAGGCTATATATAATTATAGACCGATGTGGACCAATTTTTGCATAGATGTTAGAGACCATATACCAACACCATGTACCAAATTTCAGCCGGATCGGATGAAATTTGCTTCTCATTGCGGCTCCGGAAACTAAATCTGGGGATTGGTTTATATGGGGGCTATATATAATTATAGACCGAAGTGGACCAATTTTTGCATGGATGTTAGAGACCATATACCAACACCATGTACCAAATTTCAGCAGGATCGAATGAAATTTGCTTCTCTTAGAGGCTCCGCAAATCAAATCTGGGGGCCTATACGTACACCCTCAAAAAAAATCGCCTCTCTAACATATGTTCCAAACATATTTTGCAGGAAGCACATATATTATTGGATACTGCCGAAACATTAATATGTTTGTTTTATGTGAACATATTCTATTTTTGGAAACATTTTGAGCCCAAAAATATTATATGCTTGCAAGAATTTTCCCCAAAGAAGATTGTGCTCATTCCCTAACATAATTTTCACTTCCACGAAATTTTTTAGTTCTTAGCACCTTTTTCTGTAATACAAATAATGTTGAAGAAATTATTCAATTTTATAATTTTTTTAAATTTTACCTTTCGCCTGGACGGAGAATCGAACCGAGGACCATACAGTTTGTAAGCCAACACACTACCACTGAGCTACGTAGCTGTTATAGTCACCAGAAGACAATTATCGTTATAAGTTACATTTATATAGCATAGTTTGCAGCGCCCACGAGCCCATGCAAACATAACATTATTTAACAGAAACATACATGTGTTGGCAACGTGGAGCAGTGGTTAGCATGTCTGCCGTACATGCAAAGGGTCGTGGGTTCAATCCCTGCTCCGACCAAACACCAATTGTTTTTTTTTTTATTTACGCATTTATATTTATACTATATTAAATTTTTATAATGATACTTCGAAATGTGGGTTATTAAAGATTTACAGTCAGAAACAGTGCTTGATATAAACGAAATGGACTGAGCTTTTGGATAAAATATTATTTTTTTATTGCAAAAATAACAATTTTGTAATAAAAAACTGGTTTTGGTATAAAAGTTTGATATTTTGGAAGGAATTCAAAAACTCTAACAAAGGAAGAACGTGGGGTCGAGTATAAACATACATAAATAATTTTATAATATACACAAATTAAATAATATTTAGACTTAAATTAAATAATATTTAGACTTAAGCGTATAAAATTTTAGGCCTTATCATAAAGCAGTTTCCGAAACAACATAAAGGCGGTTTCACAGAAATTGCTCTCTTTCGATTCTCTCGCTGTGTTAATTTGATATCTTTCGTCAACCCTCCCGGTTTTTATCTCTATTTCTTTCTCTATACTCTCTCTCTCTCTCTCTCTTTCGCTCTCTGAATAAAATATCACAACATATATATGTTTAATCGAAATTTGTAAATTTATATATGTTTACATTCACACATATAATTTTTATGAAACATGCATGCCCCAAACATAATATATTCTAACATATTAACATATGTGTTCCAAACATTTAGTGTTAGTTTGAGAACATTCATTGTTTGCACTTAAATATATTGTGTTTAAAAATTGTGCCCGAAACACATTTTGTTTATATCGAAACATATGAAAAACATATTTTTCTAACAGTGTAAAAGTGGACCGATATGGCCCATTTGGCCCATCCGACCAAGATCAATAACAACTACTTGTGCCAAGTTTCAAGGCGATAGCTTGTTTCGTTCGGAAGTTAGCGTGATTCCAACAGACGGACGGACGGACATGCTTAGATCGGCTCAGAATTTCACCACGACCCAGAATATATACACTTTATGGGGTCTTAGAGCAATATTTCGATGTGTTACAAACGGAATGGCAAAGTTAATATACCCCCCATCCTATGTATATCTTTTGTCCGATTTATACACATAACGACAGGTATCGATTACAGGTAGATAAAAGAAATATAGGAAAATTTCCTATATTCTAACTAGTGTCTCTCCTTAAGTTTTAAAAGGATTGAATACTTCTTAGTACGAATGAACTAAAATATTTTTCTGTGCCAAGTGTTATTCGTATGTATGATTAGCTTTCTATAATAAAGGAAGTCAGAATGATTATTTTATAAGAAATTTTACTAAATTTGAGGAAACTTGGTTTTAGTTCATATTTTGTTTATTTTTACGAATGCTTTGTTATCAGTGAATAAAATTTTCTTGTTCAGTAGTAAATTCTTATACCCAGCGAAGAAAACAGTATTAGTAAAATTCCATGCCTTATTCTAGTTAATGAACTATTCCTAACTGCTTTCAGTTTAGGATTTTTTTAGTGAAGCAAGTAAATGGCAAGAAGTTGCCATAAGAACGTCTAATGAATATTTTAAGACTTTTCATCACCAAAGAAAGACGAAAGTCGTTCCTGGAATCGTGAACGCTCGTCGACGAAACCGTAAACATTCTGTTTTGATTTTTCGTGAACGTTTCCGTTTCATTTTTTTACCGTCCGTTCACTATTTTGGAACGTAATTTTTTCTATTAGTGTTGGTACTAAAAAATACCAAGATGTCGATCACCTCAAATGCTAAAATATCGTGGAGCCACTTTAGTGCAGCTTGTGATGAATTTGAAGGTCAAAAGTAACCAATTCGAACAAATCTTTACTGATTCTAAAGTTCGATTTCCGACATTTTTGCTTTTGCCAACTTCCATATAAATGACACATACACTGAAAAAACAATGAACCCACAAGGAAGAAAAATTTCGGTTAATTTTAGAAAATTTTGAATATTTTTAGAAAATTTTAACTAAACAGTATAACAAACGCTGGCATCACTTCGATGTCATAAAAATAAATAAATATTTTTCGACAAATTCAAGAAAATTTATTAGACATAATTAAGTTTTTTCACTTGTTAAAGAAAATTGTGTAGTTTGAAGGAAAAAATTGGAGTTCAAAATTGCAAGAATGTCTTTAGTGACATACGAAGTCCATGATGTACGCATTTGTAATAAAATTTACATATTTAAAGAAATATTGAACTATTTTGTGGAAGACACGAATTTAGTTAATCTTTATCCTTCATTTGTGTATATTTTTTTCCTCGTTTTTAGTTAATTTAACTAACGTACACAAAAAATGATTAGAGTAGAGGAAACTTTCTCCAAACATAATAATGAACTAAACGAAAGTTAAATTGGCTTTAGTGAAATAGAGAGTTCACTTTTTTTCTTGAGTGTACCAAAAATGAAATCTATGGAATGCTCCAGCTTAAAATAATTCACAGTCCGAAAAAGAACCTTTTCGAGATCATAACAACTTAAATGACAATCACTTTATTTTTATTAACACTATGCCCATTGAAAAAACATGGCTGCGCTGAAAATGTTATATGGTTGGTGCAAAAAAGCTCCCATCATAGTGTTTTGCTTTTTCCAATATGGTCGTGAAAACTGTGTTGCTTTTCTGCTTGTATCTTATTGTATATTATCGGTTGAAAATTAACAAGTATCAATGGCATCACTTGGATTTAAATTTGTACGCTAAATTTAATTTTAATTTAAATTTCTTAAAATGTACCCATCATCCACAATACAATATTAACCTATATTAACTTCAATTTCTGTGCTAGACGAAATTTAGTGCCTTATCATTCTAATTAATTAAATTTATTGGAATTCTTTCACTCAATCCTAGAAGCCATTTGGATTTTCTATACAAATTCTATGTTAAGCCCCCTTTGCTACTATCAAATCTTGGAATCACAAACTACACCACTACATGAATTTTAAGTTAATTCCTCTGATTTCGATTTACTTTCACCGCATTGTTGGTTAAAGTCCTGACAAGTCTGGTTGCTGGGATGACAAGTGCAAAATGATGAATAAATCTACGATATCTTCTATTATCCCCAGCGTGACAGTAATGGAAATTGTCCTTGAGCTTTGTTACCATTGTAGAATTTCATGAAATCTGTCTGCAATGGTAACAGCGCTTGGCAATGAAATGGGTGTGATGGGTTTTTTAGTATGAATGAATATAAACACTCAAAAAACAAAAATATTATAACTTTCCCTTAAGGATTTCGGTATTGATTTCAATTCATAGATAAAATTTGCCCCTCCAAAAGGTACAAGAAATCAAATCTGGGATTGGGTTTAAGTGGGTTCTATATACACTTATAGCATACACTGAAAACACGCACCAAAATTTCAACCTGATCGTATGAACTATGCTATTCCAGGAGCTTTCTGAAGTCGAATGGGAGGGTTGGTTTATTTGTGGACTATTTGTAATTATGGACCCATATTACCCGTTTTTTCATGATTGTTAGAAGCCATATTTTGACATCAAGTATCAAATTTCGACCCCAAGAGGCACCTGAAGTCAAATCTGGGTATCAGTTTATATGGAGACTATACCTAAAAGTTGTCCAATGCAATACCATCCATCCTACATTAATAGTCCCAACAAAAAACATGGGATTTTGTTCCACAAACATTTCTTTTAATGGGCATCACGGGATCGTAATCGATTTTCCACTTCTAATTCAGTTCTTTTGGACAAGTCTTAGTCATTTGGCCGTTTAAAGAGAAAATTAAAATTTTGGACCATGAAATGCCGCACAAAGAATAGAAAATCAATAAAAAAGAAAAGAATGCAAATAAAATTTACAAGTATACACGGATTTTGTAGAAATTTCTACTAAAAACCGCAAGGCCGAATTCAGGGGGGGGATGAGGGGGGTCATCTATAAAAATAAAATTTTGCAAAAATTCTATATAGAAATAAAATGTTGACAACTATTTCTACTATTTCGATAATATAGAATCGCATTCTTTTTTGACTAAAACTTTCTTGAAGTTCAATAAAATCCTGTTTTTGACTATGTCTTTTACAAAATCTAGATTTTCTTCCCACATGAACATGTCTGTTTTGCCATATTTGTAAAAGACTATTAGCAAATAAGGTTGATAAAGACTTTCTCAAAATATTAAAATATTTTGTCAAAGCTATTGTACCATAAATCTGATATCGACTCAAAAATGTCTACACAAAAGGTACTAAATCATTCGCGGTACTACGGTACTGACCGGGGTGAAAAAGGTTTGAAAAAAGTACTATAGTACTGCATTTTCCATCCCTGCAGTTACTACGTGCTCATCCGAACGTTCATTTTCAACAATGAAGAGATTAAAGACGTATCTTAGAAATTCGACTAGCGAGAGTAGACTCAAAGGATTGGAATTAATGTCGGTTCATCGCCGAATAAATGGGCCGACTGAAGAAGTCATTGATTTATTTGCTGCCCAAAAAGCCCGTCGGCTCAATTTAATATTATAACAAGTATATACAGCACTAAGTTCGGCCGGGCCGAATCTTAAATACCCACCACCGTGAACCAAATATTAGGGTTCCCATTGAAATTTCAGGAGGGCTTGAGGACTTGAGGATATTCCCGAAGATAAATTTAAAGATTTCACCTATGAGGACTATATCAGATTCTGGATTTATAAGAACCATTTTTGTTTGAGTTTTAAAGGAATCATTAACATCTCTTGTAAGTGTGCAAGAAAATTATAAAATAAAGTCTTGATTTGAAATCTTAAATCTGTAGAAGTAAAATCTGGAAATTTTACATTGAGTTTCAAGCAATTTTCATGATCAGTGCGGCTTCTACACCCTCAAGAAGTGAAGTCGGTCTATATGGAGGCATTACCAAATGGACCGATAAAAACTTAATCCGATACACGTTTTTGTGAGCCTAAAATACCAGAATATTTACAATTTCAGGCAAATCAGATAAAAACTACGGTTTCTAGAAACCCAAGGAGTTAAATCGGGAGATCGTTCTTATGGGGGCTATACTAAAATATGGACCGATACTCACCGTTTTCGGCACACTTCTTTATGACCCGACAATACCTCTAGATTTCCAATTTCAGGCAAATAGGATAAAAACTTCGGATTCTAGAAGCCCAAGAAATAAAATCGGGAAATCGGTCTATATGGGGGCTATACCAAAATATGGACCGATACCAACCATTCTCGGCACACCTCTTTATGGTCATAAAATACCTCTAGATTTCCAATTTCAGACAAATTGGATAAAAACTACGGTTTCTATAAGCCCAAGACCCCAAATTCGGGAGGTCGTTTTATATGGGGACCATACCAAAACATAGACCGATACTCACAATTTTTGGCACACGTATTTGTGGTCCTACAATACCTCTAGATTTCCAATTTCAGGTAAATTGAATAAAAACTGCGGTTTCTATAAGCCCAAGAAATAAAATCGGGAGATCGGTCTATATGGGGGCTATATCAAAACATGGACCGATACTAACTATTTTTGGCACACCTCTTTATGGTCATCAAATACCTCTAGATTTTAAATTTCAGGCAAATTGGATAAAAACTACGATTTCTATAAGCCCAAGACCCCAAATCGGGAGGTCGGTTTATATGGGGACTATATCAAAACCTGGACCGATATAGCCCATCTTCGAACTTGACCTGCCTGCAAACAAAAGACGAGTTTGTGCAAAATGTCGGTACGATTGCTTCATTATTGAAGACTGTAGCGTGATTACAACAGACAGACAGCCAGACAGACAGGCGGACATGGTTATATCGTCTTAGAATTTCTCCCCGATCAAGAATATATATACTTTATATAGTCGGAAATCGATATTTCGATGTGTTACAAACGGAATAACAAACTTATTATACCCCCGTCACCATTCTATGGTGGTGGGTATAAAAATATTGTATACATACCTATGCATAAATAAAATTTTCTACACATGAGATTATATGAATATTTTTTTTTTAAGTTGAACCCCCCCCCGAATTAAAATCCTGGCTAAGGCCTTGAAAGACTGTCACCCACAATCGTTTTACTTGGGTTGTGGTAATAGTTACCGATGGAAAGACGTATTAAACCTCCATAAGTTTGTCTTCTAAATTGTATCTTAGTCCATATGGAGTCTATGTTAAATAAATAAAGTCAGTTTAAATACCAAAATAATCCAATTCATTATGGAACGTGAAAAAATTAATTTAGTTATTTTGCCGTACATTATCAATACGTTAACAGTCAACCAACCAACACACACTCATACATAAACCACCACTATGTATTATTATGAACAGCTTAGTGCTTGTCGTTTGCTGCATATGAATGTTTTTTGGTGACAAAAATTATTTAAAATACTTGATGCAAGGGGCGATAATTCTCAGTCACTTCATTGCAATCATTACTTATATGGTGGACGTTTTGCCAACCAAAGACAGACTCGGATAGGCGACTGACTGAGACTTTGGACAAACACCTGCATTTACTGTATATAGCTAGGTGCAGACCGTGTTACGAGTGGCTCATTACACATCGTTCTGCTCGAAGTTCGGTGATATTTCCTTTGCGTCGTCTGAGGACTTTATTCCCACACGCGAAATAAATAATAAACGGAGACCTTCGGGCCTACTGTACTTTCGAATCGAATTCCTTCTTCATTTCACGAAGATACCAGTTACTATTTCGACTACATCACGAATGCCTGCTCCCATAAGATTCCAATCATATTAGAGAGATTGTCAAATATCACACAAGTAAAATTGTTTTTATCAATAAAACCGAACTATTTAATATTTAACTAGAAAGAGGTAAACAATTGTGTTATTATTCCGGAAGGTTTAGTGGGTCCTTACGGAGACCCTGGAGGCGACTGAGCTTACCTCAGCCGACGAGAAAATCCCGTTACAATTACTTGATCGGTTTATATAGAGGAATGTAAAAATAATTATGAACTCATATGAACCAATTTTCGCACTGTATTAGGGAGCCATATTTAAAATGGTTCGGGTGAAATTTGTGCCTCAAGGTTGGAGGCTATACATAATTATGGACCGATATAAATCAATTGTTGCACATTTGTTAGAGATCATATACTAAAATCGTGTTCCTCCAAGAGGATCCGCAAAAGGTAGGTTTATATGGGGGCTATACCTAAACGTGATCCGATATGGCAAATTTGCAATACTACTTGTGCCAAGTTTCAAGTCGATAGCTAGTTTCTTTCGGAACAGATGGACGGACGGGCATCGCTAGATCGGCTCAGAATTTCACCACGACCCAGAATATTTTTACTTTATGAAGTCTTAGGCCAGTATTTCGATGTGTTACAAAGAGAATACAATCATTCGTCCCACCCTTTGGTGGAGGGTACACTGAAAAAATAGTAAACTGTTTTATAGGAAGAATGAACTAACTCGTACAAAAATTGCACTAAATTGTACTCCACATATTGAGATTTCCACAAAGCGTTGTCAAAACCAGGAAAAGTTAATGCTCTGTTGTAGTTCACGAAATTACACCCTCTCATAGAATAAAAAATTTACTAAAAGTACACTGAAAAAAGTATTTAAGTGATATTAAAGATTATGCAACCTAAACGTTGGAGTATGGCAAAAAAATTAATGAAATTGAAAAAAATGCACATGACCAAAGTATGAATGGAGAAGACACAGAATATGAGCAAGGAAGAGAGTAAATAAATTCTTGACGTTGTCACATAGTTACACTTTAGCTATGCTTACAAATGTATATGCAAAGTGCAAATAAAATTTTTGATCGCCAACAACAACAAAAGTGTTTATTAGAAAAAAATTGATCTCACTCCACTTGTCTGCTCCATACCTTGATTTTTACTATTTCTGGTGGTCATTCATAAATAAATTTAAAATGCAAGCAAATCGAAATATACACTAATTTTGTTTTTGTTACTCACCAAACCATTTCTCCGATGAGGCCTCAGCGACAGATGATGGTGGCTGCTGTTATTACGCTGTTAATAAAATATAATTATGCATTTGCTTGCAAAATGTATGACCCTTATGGAATGTTCATGTTACATGCTGCACAGTGTTACGAAATCGAAATTTCGATTTGTTGAAAATTGTTGATTTAAATTTTATAGATAAGAGACATGTAGTCTATCAATTGGATAGATTTTTGTAGGTGATATACGATGTTGAAGTTTGACAGGATTTCTGCTGGATTTATGGTAGAATTTTCTGAACTGTAGGCATGATACTTGGAGCGCCTGTTAAGACTTTCAGATTTCAAAAATTATTACCATAGGCAGTTGATGCTGGATAACTATTTCTGCTGACACATTAAGTAAAGACGCTCCGTGGATTTTGAGAAAGTTAACTAAAGTTGGTGCATTTAATCACAACCGTAAGCTAGTAAAACTGTGTTGGGCATCAAACGATGCATTGTGCCGAATTTTAGTGGTCGTCTAGAGACATCTCTTTAGCGATTTGTTTTGTATTCCCCTGCGGATTATGCCTCCCAAAATATTTATGAGTACCAAAATTTAACCAGTAAAGAAAGTCTAAAGTCGGGCGGGGCCGACTATATTATACCCTGCACCACTTTGTAGATCTAAATTTTCGATACCATATCACATCCGTCAAATGTGTTGGGGGCTACATATAAAGGTTTGTCGCAAATACATACATTTAAATATCACTCGATCTGGAAGAATTTGATAGACTTCTACAAAATCTATAGACTCAAAATTTAAGTCGGCTAATGCACTAGGGTGGAACACAATGTTAATAAAAAACCAGTAAGGAAAGTCTTAAGTCGGGCGGGGCCGACTATATTATACCCTGCACCACTTTGTAGATCTAAATTTTCGATACCATATCACATCCGTCAAATGTGTTGGGGGCTACATATAAAGGTTTGTCGCAAATACATACATTTAAATATCACTCGATCTGGAAGAATTTGATAGACTTCTACAAAATCTATAGACTCAAAATTTAAGTCGGAACACAATGTTAGTAAAAAAACAAGTAAGGAAAGTCTAAAGTCGGGCGGTGCCGACTATATTATACCCTGCACCCCTTTGTAGATCTAAATTTTCGATAATCGTGACTAAGCAGTGGCGATTTTACAAGGAAAATGTTGGTATTTTTACCATTTTTTTCGAAATCAGAAAAACATATATATAGTAGCTATATCTAAATCTAAACCGATTTCAACCAAATTTGGCACGCATAGCAACAATGCTAATTCTACTCCCTGTGCAAAATTTCAACTAAATCGGACCAAAAAATTGGCCTTTGTGGTCATATGAGTGTAAATCGGGCGAAAGCTATATATTGGAGATATATCTAAATCTGAACCGATTTCAACCAAATTTGGTACGCATAGCAACAATGCTAATTCTACTCCCTGTGCAAAATTTCAACTAAATCGGAGCAAAAAATTTGCCTCTGTGGTCATATGAGTGTAAATCGGGCGAAAGCTATATATGGGAGATATATCTAAATCTGAACCGATTTCAACCAACTTTTGCACGCATAGTTACAATGCTAATTATACTACCTGTGCAAAATTTCAACTAAATCGGAGCAAAAAATTGGCCTCTGTGGTCATTTGAGTGTAAATCGGGCGCAAGCTATATATGGGAGCTATATCTAAATCTGAACCGATTTCAACCAAATTTGGCACGCGTAGCTACAATACTAATTCTACTCCCTGTGCAAAATTTCAACTAAATCGGAGCAAAAAATTGGCCTCTGTGGGCAAATGAGTGTAAATCGGGCGAAAGCTATATATGGGAGCTATATCTATATCTGAACCGATTTGGCTGATATTTTGCAAGTTTCTCGAGACTCATAAAATATTCGGATGTACGGAATTTGAGGAAGATCGGTAGATATAAACGCCAATTATGACCAGATCGGTGAAAAATATATATGACAGCTATATCTAAATCTGAACCGATTTTTTCCAAAATAAATAGAGATCGTCTTTGAGCCGAAACAGGACCCTGTACCAAATTTTAGGACAATCGGACTAAAACTGCGAGCTGTACTTTGCACACAAAAATACATCAACAGACAGACAGACAGACAGACAGACGGACAGACAGACAGACAGACAGACAGACGGACATCGCTAACTCGACTCAGAATTTAATTCTAAGACGATCGGTATACTAAACGATGGGTCTCAGACTTTTCCTTCTTGGCGTTACATACAAATGCACAAACTTATTATACCCTGTACCACAGTAGTGGTGAAGGGTATAAATATGGGAAACGTTTACATCTGAAGCAATTTTAAGGAAACTTCGAAAAAGTTTATTTATGATTTATCGCTCGATATATATGTATTAGAAGTTTAGGAAAATTTGAGTCATTTTTACAACTTTTCGACTAAGCAGTGGCGATTTTACAAGGAAAATGTTGGTATTTTGACCATTTTTGTCGAAATCAGAAAAACATATATATGGGAGCTATATCTAAATCTGAACCGATTTCAACCAAATTTGGCACGCATAGCTACAATGCTTATTCTACTCCCTGTGCAAAATTTCAACTAAATCGGAGTTAAAAATTGGCCTCTGTGGTCATATGAGTGTAAATCGGGCGAAAGCTTTATATGGGAGATATATCCAAATCTGAACCGATTTCAAGCAAATTTGGCACGCATAGTTACAACGCTAATTCTACTCCCTATGCAAAATTTCAACTAAATCGGAGCAAAAAATTGGCCTCTGTGGGCAAATGAGTGTAAATCGGGCGAAAGCTATATATGGGAGCTATATCTAAATCTGAACCGATTTTGCTGATATTTTGCAAGTTTTTCGAGTCTCATAAAATATTCGGATGTACTGAATTTGAGGAAGATCGGTTGATATACACGCCAATTATGACCAGATCGGTGAAAAATATATATGGCAGCTATATCTAAATCTGAACCGATTTTTTCCAAAATCAATAGGGATCGTCTTTGAGCTGAAACAGGACCCTATGCCAAATTTTAGGACAATCGGACTAAAACTGCGAGCTGTACTTTGCACACAAAAATACATCAACAGACAGACAGACAGACAGACAGACGGACAGACAGACAGACGGACATCGCTAAATCGACTCAGAATTTAATTCTAAGTCGATCCGTATACTAAAAGGTTGGTCTATGATTACTCCTTCTTGGCGTTACATACAAATGCACAAACTTATTATACCCTGTACCACAGTAGTGGTGAAGGGTATAATTATTGGGATCTGGTACGCCGACTGGAGAGAGCTCCTGGGCAGAATTTCGCCAGATCTGTTAATAAATATTTAAGGTGGTTTTAGCACTTTTTCCCTTTTCAATGTGCAAAGTCTTTGAACTTACCCCAAAACGTGGGAAACAAATTTTATATAAAACACGCCAATTATGCACCCAGAAAAAAGTGTCTTCGAAACTGAAGGACAAAATGTTCATCAATTTAGTTTAGCCATTTATTTGCATTCAGTTAAATTTTTGTGTGAAATAATCAAATTTACTTGTTTCAGTAAAAAAATCCTAAACTGAAAGCAGTTAGGAATAGTTCATTAACTAGAATAAGGCATGGCATTTTACTAATATTGTTTTCTTAGCTGGGTATAAGAATTTACTACTGAAAAAGAAAATTGTATTCACTGATAACAAAGCATTCGTAAAAATAAACAAACCACGAACTAAAACCATGTTTCCTCAAATTTAGTAAAATTTATTATAAAATGATAATTCTGACTTCCTTTATTATAAAAAGTTTATCATACATACGAATAACACTTGGCATAGAAAAATATTTTAGTTCATTCGTACTAAGAAGTATTTAATCCTTTCAAAACTTAAGGAAACACACTTGTTAGAATATAGGACAATTTCCTACATTTCTTTTATCTACCTGTAATCGATACCTGTCATCGATGTGTTTGTGGGTTGTTGTTTTTTTAGTTGGAATTGCGTTGTTATGGTATACGGAGAGATTGTTAAAAAATAATATTGTAAAATAATATAATAAAAAACAAATAAAATATATAAAATATTTGTTATATTAAATTAGTGAGAAAAATGTTCGTTTTTTGAAAATTGGTTTATAAACAAAGAAAACACCAGCAGAATAACAACCCCTTCATTCGACTTCATTTTGAAATCTTCATTTATGAGGTAATATTCAGTGACGCTAACCTTTTGTGAAAAATTGGTTTAGGATTTTTTTTTGTTTATAAAGGGTGATTTGTTAAGAGCTTGATAACTTTTTTTTTTTAAAAAAACGCATAAAATTTGCAAAATCTCATCGGTTCTTTATTTGAAACGTTAGATTGGTCCATGACATTTACTTTTTGAAGATAATTTCATTTAAATGTTGACCGCGGCTGCGTCTTAGGTGGTCCATTCGGAAAGTCCAATTTTTGGCAACTTTTTCGAGCATTTCGGCCGGAATAGCCCGAATTTCTTCGGAAATGTTGTCTTCCAAAGCTGGAATAGTTGCTGGCTTATTTCTGTAGACTTTAGACTTGACGTAGCCCCACAAAAAATAGTCTAAAGGCGTCAAGTCGCATGATCTTGGTGGCCAACTTACCGGTCCATTTCTTGAGATGAATTGTTCTCCGAAGTTTTCCCTCAAAATGGCCATAGAATCGCGAGCTGGCAACAAAAAGTTTGTTAGCATCGAACGATAGCGATCGCCATTCACCGTAACGTTGCGTCCAACAGCATCTTTGAAAAAATACGGTCCAATGATTCCACCAGCGTACAAACCACACCAAACAGTGCATTTTTCGGGATGCATGGGCAGTTCTTGAACGGCTTCTGGTTGCTCTTCACTCCAAATGCGGCAATTTTGCTTATTTACGTAGCCATTCAACCAGAAATGAGCCTCATCGCTGAACAAAATTTGTCGATAAAAAAGCGGATTTTCTGCCAACTTTTCTAGGGCCCATTCACTGAAAATTCGACGTTGTGGCTCGTTAGTAAGTCTATTCATGATGAAATGTCAAAGCATACTGAGCATCTTTCTCTTTGACACCATGTCTGAAATCCCACGTGATCTGTCAAATACTAATGCATGAAAATCCTAACCTCAAAAGAATCACCCTTTATTTGTAGGTATTGAAATTGTAAAAGGTGGACAAAATTGCTAGGCAGCAACTTATTCAAGTGAAAGGTACTAGAAGAAGAAAAAAATCTGTTTTAATATTTCAAGGCCAGTCGATGTTGTTGATTCTAAATAAATATATTTAATATATTAATAAAACATATATTTTATTGAAGAAAAAATTGCTTATATAAATACATAAAATTGTATTTAAAAACGAAGGTAAGCGGTTCTAAATTTCAAGTAAAAAGTTTACCACAAATATCTAATATAAGATTTGTCCAAATCAATGAAAAAAGTTAAATAAAATCATTCCATATATGAATTCAATTCAGTTAAATTTTTTCATTCTGTAGTATAGTGGTACATAAATATAGGAAAATGTTAACTAAAATATGGAATGCATTCTACCTAATTTCTACGAAAATCACATCGTTCAAACAAATAAAAATGTCTTTGGCGCTATACGAAGTTCAACTTTCTTCACATTGAGTTCATTTTAACTTAAAGAAGGGACCACTTTTTTCTGGGTGTGACCAGATCGGGGATAAATATATATGGCAGCTATATCTAAATCTGAACCGATTTTTTCCAAAATCAATAGCAATTGTCTTTACCTCAAAAAACGAACCTATGCCAAATTTGAGGACGATCGGACTTAAACTGCGACCTGTACTTTGCGCACAAAAATACATGAACAGACAGACAGACGGACAGACAGACAGACAGACAGACGGACATCGCTAAATCAACTCAGAATTTAATTCTAAGACGATCGGTATACTAAACGATGGGTCTTCTTGGCGTCACATACAAATGCACAAACTTATTATACCCTGTACCACAGTAGTGGTGAAGGGTATAAAAATTGGGAGTTGTGCCTTTAGAACAACTTTAAAAGCACTTCCAAAAACGTCCTCACAAAGAAGTTAATTATTTTAACTACACAGGATGTTTTTTTACTTCATTTTTTTCATATTTTAATGCGTAATTTTTTGTTTTCTGTTTTCAAATAGTTTTTAAAAAAAGTAAGAATAAATAAAATGGTACAAATTATTCAAATTTTGCCACAAAAATTCTTAATCCATTACAGAAAAATCGATAATTTTTAAAAATATTCGAGGGAAAACAAGCGTTAGAATGCATTAAAAATCATAAAAAAATATAAAAATTATTTATTTGGGAAAATATAACAAAATTTTTTAATTCACATTCAAACCACTGAATTCGGATCACACCTTAAGAAGTGATGCAAATTCATTGCAACGACTGTTGAAACGGTGGACATTCGTTCTATGACAATTTCATATTACATTCATCGCTTCTCCGCCAATTTTGCACCACTTCCGGACCCAAAAAGAACATTTTCACTCCTTTTTTGGCGACGCTTTTTTTGGAGCATTATTAAGATATTAATTTATGAAAGATAGTTTTAATATTAATAAATATTTTTTAATTAAATTGACTAAACCAGACTTTAGCGGAACTTTGTGCGGTTGTATACACTTGTTTAATTTTTTTAAAAATGTAAAATCGGGGAGCAGCTACAATTTTTCTGGGGGGGGGGGGGGCTAAGCCCCCTCGTTATCGTTAGTTTAACTACCGCAATTTTTTTCTGTGTATAAAAATCTTTATAATTCTTTTATTCAAAGTTAGGTTTTCTACATTAGGTTTGCGACATACGAATTATATCGTCATAAATGTATGTTTCAAATGCACAGTTTGTAACTGGATAACCCTGATCGGGGGTCGTTTTATATGGTTGCTAACATAAATATATGTACTTATGGATCCATATTAACCGCTTTTTTCATGATTGCTAGAATGCATATATTGGAATCCCAAAGTTTTGAAATCCACCGCTGAAAAACTTTTTGGCGTTCAGTCGAAACTAGAGTTGAACCCAGGGCCCTTTATATGCAAAGCGGGCATGCCAACTACAAACTACTTGTGTTTCACGCCGATAGATGGTTTGGGTAGTTTCGTCAGACGGACATCACTAGATCAACTCAGAAAAGGATTGACAAGTTAGTATGACAAGTTAGACAAAAAGAGATTTATTTTGTTTTGTCAATTAAAAAAATATGCGTTTAAAGCAAATAAATTACATTAGGGGCAATCATTTAATGACTTGTCCTAATGTATGCAAGTTGCTTAGAAGAAAAATACTTTGTGAACAACGGGAATTTCTGTTGTGGAAAATTTTTGCGGTAGTCTTTATCAATTTGGTTTGCAAAAAATGTTAATGTAACAAAAAATGTCAATGTTTACCACAAAAATAATATAGTTTTCTCACAATCCACTTCTATGGATATTTTATGATAAACCGGTAAATGGTAAATGTTTCGATCAATTTTATTAAAAATGTTCACAAAAAAATATTTGTTTCATTTATTTCCTTAAATAAAATCAAAAATCCTATATGTTTCATATGTAACAGCAAAGTAAATCTTAACATCCCTAAATCCCGCCTTCATTGTTTAATTAAATCGAAAAATTACAAAACTACAGAAAATTTAAATAAAACTAAGTTTTTAAAATTAATTGCACTAAGTGCAAACTCAGTGGAAATTTTTATTTTCACAACTTTTTGTTGCCACAAATTGATAAAAGCCTTCGCAAAGGCGTTGCTTTTGGTTTTCGGATTTCCTATATGGGTATTTCCATAGATTTTCTAATCTGGCATGAGCTGGGATATCTTACCCTCTGCCACAATCATGGCGTCGGATATAAAAAACTCTATGTAAAATATGTAATAACCAAATGAATTACAATTTTCTAATTAAATATAGGAATATAAACAAGAACTCAGATGGGCTCCAATCAAAATCTTGGATTGATTTCAGTAGCATACGAAGCACATTTAAAAATTTTTAGGATAAGGATAGTATAATATTCGAATAATTTCCCTCTGTTATATAATACACAGGAGACACATTTTTACTCGAAATAACATGACCGGTTTTTCTACCGATATAACGTAGAACTTCTGGGGTGAGTTCACAGTTGTGAAAATAGTCTGAGTGAGCCTGAAATAACGGGCTGCCACTTACCTAGTATATATGGCCTAGTATATTCGGCCGAATCGAATCTTTAAAACCCACCACCATGAATCAAATATAATAGTTTCCTTGGAAAACTCTTCGTGATAGCGAGTTATTTGAAACTATATAGATTTTCAGGTGGCTTTTATAACAGATACTCTCCCAAGCAAACAAAACTTGGACCTATTCACACAATATTCGGCACACTTGTTAGTGAATTGACTTTCCTTAAAAACATGGAAGTATACTCTCTAACTACCCTGCCAGCATTTCAAAGTTCCATTTCATCCTCATCGCTACCACAGACTCGTAAGTGACACTACAATAATCGCCAACTGTGATGGGGGAAGCGTATCAAAAAGTATGAAATGTACATGAAAGTATTTTGCCATCACTATTGTTACTAGAGCCATTTTATATTTTGTGAAACACTAAGCGAAACTATCATATTATAATTTATTTAAATAAAAACGAATATGAAATGCTGAAAATTATTTCGCTTAAAATTGTGAAAGGTATATTGGTGAACAATTTTCAACTTTCCAAATGGAATAAAGAGATAGTTTTTCAGATATTTTTCCAGACACGCTGCCTCCATTGAGAATAAAAACACTGGCTGATAGATATTGCAACATGTAACTTGCTACTTCTAACTCAATATCATTTTTTATTAATGCAAAACATTATGTTAAATGTGATGTAGTCGAATAAATGTTATATTTATAAGAATTTATAAATGTTTACTTAAATTAACATAATCAACATCTAAACAATCGTGTTTTACTTGACCACAATGATTCTTTTACAACTATCTTAAAATGCACTTTGTCTAATAACAGGTTGGCTGATAAGTCCCCGGTCTAACAAAGAAAAACACATTTTTTGTCAAAATTCGTTTTTATTATTCAACATAGTTCCCTTCAAGAGCGATACAACGATTATAACGACCTTCTAATTTTTTGATACCATTTTGGTAGTACTCCTTCGGGTTTGCCTAAAAATAGGCCTCAGTTTCGGCGATCACCTCTTCATTGCAGCCAAATTTTTTTCCCTGCGAGCATCCTTTCGAGGTCTGAGAACAAGAAAAAGTCGCTGGGGGCCAGATCTGGAGAATACGGTGGGTGGGGAAGCAATTCGAAGCCCATATCATGAATTTTTGCCATCGTTCTCAATGACTTGTGGCACGGGTGGAACAACACTTTTTTCTTCTCCATAGGGGGCCGTCTTGCCACGATTTCGACCTTCAAACGCTCCACTAACGCTATATAATAGTCACTGTTGATGGTTTTTCCCTTCTTAATATAATCGATAAAAATTATTCCATGCGCATCCCAAAAAACAGAGGCCATTACTTTGCCAACGGACTTTTGAGTCTTTCCACGCTTCGGAGACGGTTCACCGGTCGCTGTCCACTCAGCCGACTGTCGATTGGACTCAGTAGTGTAGTGATGGAGCCATGTTTCATCCATTGTCACATATCGACGGAAAAACTCGGGTGTATTAGGAGTTAACAGCGGCAAACACCGCTCAGAATCATCAACACGTTGTTGTTTTTGGTCAAATGTGAGCTCGCGCGGCACCCATTTTGCACAGAGCTTCCGCATATCCAAATATTGATGAATGATATGACCAACACGTTCCTTTGATATCTCTAAGGCCTCTGCTATCTCGATCAACTTCATTTTACGGTCATTCAAAATCATTTTGTGGATTTTTTTGATGTTTTCGTCGGTAACCACCTCTTTCGGGCGTCCACCGCGTTCACCGTCCTCCGTGCTCATTTCACCACGCTTTAATTTTGCATACCAATCAATTATTGTTGATTTCCCTGGGGCAGAGTCCGGAAACTCATTATCAAGGCAAGTTTTTGCTACCACCGTATTTTTTCCTTTCAGAAACAGTATTTTATCAAAACACGAAATTCATTTTTTTCCATTTTTTTCACAATAACAAAAGTTGCTTCACAATAGACGCTCTATCTCACAAACTAATTGACTTACAGACGTCAAATTTATACACGAATCATTTGAAGGTTGGTACTATATAAAAATAATATGCATTTAATACTAGCGACGCCAACTATGTGTCAGACCGGGGACTTATCAGCCAACCTGTTAGTTTGAAGAGGCTCTTATTGGCGTCATTCTATATGTGTCTAAAACGTTACCTAATAATTGCACTCAGGCGATACTTTTTTGTAGTAACTTGGCGTGGTAAAACTTCTCAATAATGAATTTTGCTCTTCCAAGGGGCTCCGCAAGCCAAATCTGGGGATCTGGCACGGTTGTTAGAGACCATATACCAACACCATATACCAAATTTCAGCAAGATCGGATGAAACTTGCTTCTCTTTGAGGCTCAGCAAACCAATTCTGGGGATCGGTTTATATGGGGGCTATATATAATTATGGACCGATGTGGATCAATTTTGGCATGCTTGTTATATACCATACACCAACACCATGTACCATACTTCAGCAAGATCGGATGAAATTTGCTTCTCTTTGAGGCTCCGCAAGCCAAATCTGGGGATTGGTTTATATGGGGGCTATATAACATATAATTATGGACCGACGTTGACTTATTTTTGCATGGTTGTTAGAGACCATATACCAACACCATGTACCAAATTTCAGAAAGATCGGACGAAATTTTCTTCTTTTTAAGGCTCCGCAAGCCAAATTTGGGGATCGGTTTATATGGGGGCTATATATAATTATGGACCAATGTGGACCAATTTTAGCACGGTTTTCAGAGACCATATACAAACACCATCTCCCAAATTTCAGCCGGATCGGATAAAATTTGCTTCTCTTTGAGGCTCCGCAAGCCAACTCTGCGGATCGGTTTATATGGGGGCTATATATAATTATGGACCGATGTGGACCAATTTTTGCATGCTTGTTAGAGACCATATACCAATACCATGTACCAAATTTCAGTAAGATCGGATGAAATTTGCTTATCTTTGACGCTCCGCAAGCCAAATCTGGGGATCGGTTTATATGGGGGCTATATATAACTATAGACCGATATGGACCAATTTTTGCATGGTTGTTAGAGACCATATACCAACACCATGTACCAAATATCAGTAAGACAGGATGAAATTTGCTTATCTTTGAGGCTCCGCAAGCCAAATCTGGGGATCGATTTATATGGGGGCTATATATAATTATTAACCGATAAGGACCAATTTTTGCATGTTTGTTAGAGACCATATACCAACACCATGTAACAAATTTCAGCCGGATCGGATGAAATATGATTCTGTTGGAGGCTCCGTTTATATGGGGGCTATACGTAAAAGTGGACCGATATGGCCCATTTCAATACCATCCGACCTACATCAATAACAACTACTTGTGCCAAGTTTCAAGTCGATAGCTTGTTTCGTTTGGAAGTTAGCGTGATTTCAGCAGACGGACATGCTTAGATCGACTCAGAATTTCACGACGACCCAGAATATATATACTTTATGAGGTCTTAGAGCAATATTTCTATGTGTTACAAACGGAATTACAAAGTTAATACACCCCCCATCCTATGGTGGATGGTATAAAAAGTAAAAAAAAAAGCCGAATCTTATGTAGGGTACATAACCATGAATTGCGTAGAAACTTCTACGAAAGACTGTCATCCACAAACGAATAACTTAGGTTGTGGTAATACTTACCGATGGCAAGGTATCTTAATTCTTCAGAATTGAAATATGGGGGCGAATTATATGGGGGCTATATACAATTATGAACCGATATGGACCAATTTTTGTGTAATTGGGGATCGGTTTATCTGAGAGCTATATATAACTATAGACTGACATAGACCTAGTTAGGTATGGTTGTTAGAGACCATATACTAGCACAATGTGTCAAATCTCAACTAAATGAAATTTGCTCCTCCAAGAGGCTCCAAAACCAAATCTGGGGATCGGTTTATATCGGGGCTATAAATAATTATGAACCGATATGAACCAATTTTTGCATGGTTATTAGAGACAATATACGTATACCACGTACCAAATTTCAAGCGGATCACATGAATTTTGCTCCTCCAATAGGCTCCGGAGGTCAAATCTGTGGTATATGGGGGCTATATATAATTATGGACCGATATGGACCAATTTTTGCATGGTTATTAGAGAGTATATACGTACGTTACTTACCAAATTTTAACCGGATCGGATGAATTTTGCTCCTCCAAGAGGCTCCAGAGGTCAAATCTGGGGATCAGTTTATATGGGGGGCTATATATAATTATGGACCGATATGGACCAATTTACGCATGGTTGTTGGAGACTATATACGTATCCTACATACCAAATTACAACCGGATCGGATGAATTTTGCTCCTCCAAGAGGCTCCGGGGATCATATCTGGGAATCGGTTTATATGGGGACTATATATAATTACCGATACCGATATTGACCAATTTTTGCATTGTTTTTAAAGAGTATATACGTACAACACGAACCAAATTTCAACCGGATCGGATGAGTTTTGCTCCTCCAAGAGGTTCCGGAGTTCAAATCTGGGGATCGGTTTATATGGGGGCTATATATAATTATGGGGGCTATATATAATTATGGACCGATATGAACCAATTTTAGCATGGTTGTTAGAGACCATATACTAACACCAAGTACCAAATTTCGACCAGATCAGATAAAATTTGCTTCTCTAAGAGCCTCCGCAAGTCAAATCGGGGGGTCGGTTTATATGGTGGCTATACGTAAAAGTAGTCCAATATTGCCCATTTGCAATACCATCTGACCTACATCAATAACAACTACTTCTTTCGTTCTGAACCAGCCAAAGAGTACATTCCAGCTCTCAAAGAGTACATTGCAAATCTAATAAACCTCACAATATTTAATAAAATTATTTTTTGAAGAGACAAAATGTCTTGTCGAAGAGTTTTCGTGAGTCACAAGAGTGTATAAATATGAGCTTGGGCGTGAGTATGCGTGAATAAAATTCTTCCATTCTTTAGCGTATGTGAGTCTTTAAACGATGTGCATTTCATGAGTATGTGTGAACGTGAGTCCTATCAAAAATATTGTGAGTGATTCGGTCAATTAATATTAGGGTTTAACCACACATTTTAGCCAGCCACCTTAAATTTTCTATTATCGTTCTGCTATAGAAACTAACAAATAATGTTGGGGATCCCCTATATGTGTTTTTGGTTGGAGTACTTCGAAATCATTTTTTTTTTTTTTTTTTTTTTGCACTCTTATACTTTTGCCACATTTTTGACTACATTTAGGTTTGACGGAAATTGTGTTGTGATGTTCGTGCACCAAATGGTGGTGGAAATGCTCGTGTGAAAGTAGCATAATGTCACGTTGCACTAAAGTATATGTGCATTACCATTTTCAGCTGTGGTAGACCCCAAACGGATTTTGTTTGTTTTTTTTTTTTTTTTTGCGCAGAATACTTCCTACATCAGTTGCACTGTTATGTTGTTGTTCTCCGTTGCTGGAAATTCTGTTAATTTTAGTGGTTTTGAAATGCTGTTTTAATTAGGCCCCCTTTTCATGATAGCTATATCCCCAATGCTATAGTCACAGGAAGAGTGTAGTTTAATGTGCGAACATTCAAACAAAATTTCACAAAGAGCAGTTAAGGTAAACAATGTGAGCACTACTCTTCGTCCAAGTTGTGGAACTTCCCTTCAACAATGGATTTTGTGGAATCTTAAATTAACCAGTCATGAACATGGGGTTCTATTTGAAGCTAACAATTTACTACATATACAGCGGAAAAATGTAGTCCGTAATTTATTTATAACAAGTTTTCAACTGCAGTTTAGTTCATCATACTTACAACAGTTGCTTGAATTATCCAGAAATTAATGAAAGTCTAGTAATAAATATTATTTTAAACAAAACACGATTAGATACAATCATTGCAAATCTTGTTAATATAAATTGTTAATTTGTTCTTAAATAATCTAAAGGGAATTTCGTTTATTTAAAATTTTATTCCACAGAAAACTTTTTTTTTCTTTAGGTGTACGACTACTTCAAATTAGTGAAAACTTTTACTTCAAGTGTGTTACTCTGAAGTAGTTTCAAATAAAAAACATGTACATAGCTAATTTTTCGTTATGAAACGAATTGTTACTTCCACACACGCAGAGAAGAAACATGATTGTCACAATCATATTCGAAGAGCAAAATAATATGATAACGGCGACCATGTAACCTGCAACCATGTTGGCTCAGTGAACATGGTTCTAAGAAAAATATAATTGTCCTCATCTAAAATGTTATTAAATTGCTAAAAAGAATTTTGTTTGAATGAAAAGACAATGGTCACGATTTAAAATGTTATGGTATTCATTAAAAATGTTTTTCTTCTAGTTAAAAGAACATGGTCACAACCAGGGCTGTGGAGCCGGAGTCGGAGTCTTGGAGTCGGAGTCTGAAGATTTTGCTGGAATCGGAGTCGTAAAAATTTTGCTCGACTCCGACTCCGGCTAAACCAAATTTTTTAAAACACTTCACATTTTTGTAAATAAGCAAGTTTTTACGCAAATTAGTTTCCATTGCGTTATTCATTCGATCAATGTACAGCATAATTGTAAATGAAAATCAACTTATAATTACGGCTATATTTTTATGTTTCCTAGAATGTTAGACTAGCTGATGGGCTGGATCGATCCATTTTAATGCCCATATCACTTTCTTTGAAATATTTCGAACAATCGATACTATTTTTATTTTAATTTTATTTTAAGACCATATACATATGTGGAATATTGACAGAAATTTTTTTCAAAGTTGTTTTTTATAGAAAATTTTGTCAAAATGTTATTTCTATAAAAAGTTTTGTCAAAATTTTATTTCTATAGAAAATTTTGTGAAAATTTTATTTCTATAAAAAAATTATTCAAAATTTTATTACAATAGAAATATTTTTTCTATAGAAAATTTAGTCAAAATTGAGTCAAAATTTTGTTTCTATAGAATATTGTGCAAAATTTTATTTCTATAGAAAATTTTGCAAAATTTTGTTTGTTACACAAAATTTTTTTCAAAATTTTATTTCTATTGATAATTTTATTTCTATAAAAATTTAAGTCAAAATTTTATTTCTATAGAAAATTTTGCCAAAATTTTATAGTAATAGATTTTTTTACCAGAAAATTTGGTCAAAATTTTATTTCTATAGAAAATTTAGTCAAAATTTTGTTTCTGTAGAATATTTTGCAGAATTTTATTTACTACACAAAAATTTTTCTAAAATTGTATTTTTATTGATAATTTTTTCAAAATTTTATTTCTATAAGAAAAAATTGTCAAATTTTATTTCTATAGCAAATTTTCTCATTTTTTTTCTTACTGATGCTCACTGATACTCACTGCTATAAAAAATGTATTCAAAATTTTATTACTATAGAAAAATTTTTTCTACATAAAATTTAGTCAAAATGTTGTTTCTATAGAATATTTTGCAAAATTTTGTTTCTATAGAATATTTTGCAAAATTTTATTTCTATAGAAAATTTTGCAAAATTTTGTTTGCTACACAATTTTTTTTAAATTGTATTTCTATTGATACTTTTTTCAAACTTTTCTTTTTTCTTTCTTTTCTATAAAAAATTTTGCCAAATTTTATTTCTATAAAAATTTTATTTCTATATATTTGGTCAAAATTTGATTTCTATAGAAAATTTTGCCAAAATTCTATTTCTATAAAAAATTTTGGCAAAATTTTATTTCTATAGAAAATTTTGCCAAAATTTTATTTCTATAGAAAATTTAGTCAAAATTTTGTTTCTGTAGAAAATTTTCCAAAATTTTATTTCTATATAAAATTTTGCAAAATTTTATTTAAATTTTTCCAAAATTGTATTCAGTGAGCATACAATTTTGGAAAAATTGCTGGTAAGTCGAAAACTTGTAGAAATGACTCAAATTTTCAAATTTTTCAATGAATGAATCATAAATGCATTTTTGCGAAATTGTCTAAACAATTATAAATATTTCCCAAATATTGCCCGAGTTTTGTAGAAGTCTGATTTGAGATTTTACCAAAATGTAGATCCAAATAAAAGGTTAGGTTAGGTTAGGTTATGTGGCAGCCCGATGTATCAGGCTCACTTAGACTATTCAGTCCATTGTGATACCACAGTGGTGAACTTCTCTCTAAATACAAAGTTGTGCAGAGTATATCATAATCGGCCCGCCCGACTTTAGACTTTCCTTGCATTTTTATTTTTTGTTAAAATTGTGTTACGTCCCATAACGTTAGATTTAAATTTTAAGATTCATGTTAATTCCAAGTTAGATTTTGTAGAAGTATATACAATTTTGTCTAAATCGACTCACATTCAAATTCATGCATTTGGGAATATAAACCTTTATATAGCACGCAACAAATTTAAAGGATTTGAGATAGTATCAATAGTTTTAATCCACAAATACATATACTGTTGGTATCTTCTCATATTATGATGGGTATTTATATCATTATTTTATTTATTGAACATTGCCCTAAATTTGAAATATAGAGTTCAATTGGCATCTAATGTGAAATTAAGACCTTTCTTTGCACACATAAATAAATACGAAACTTTATGTCGATCCACTTACGGTACCCCCACAATAGAACTACAAATTAGTGGTATTAAAATGAGATTTAGTTATATTACCCGGAGTCGGATCCGGAGTCGACTTTTTCATCGTCGTAAAAAGGACGCTACTTGAGAAAAGAAAACACAAACTTAACTTTTTTTGTTTGTTTTTATTTATTTATAAATTATTTTATTATTATTTATTTATTTTTAATTTATTTGTATTTATAATGCCGTTCAAGCAAACATCATATATTTTTACACACCCTATTTTATTTCAATTTCAACAATAAGTAATTATTCCATATTTACATCGTGCCCATCAAATGTACAAACGCAGACATCATGTAACTGCAAATAAAAATAAATGAGCCATATAGCAAAATTCAGAACAAAAAACAGGTACATTTTTTCAATGACACTTTCCTTTTTTGTCTTCACATAAAACCACGTGCCACTTCTTAAAAAATAAATTAACACAAAACACAGTAAATCCGTATTCTCCGTCCATTCCAAGAAACAATCAACACACGACTGACGCGCAAAATGAAAATCGTGTGTACCTGCTCAATGTTTTTATAAAATTCTTTTCGCTGCAAAAAAAGTTAAAAAACTAAATGGTCACGAAAAATATGTAAATGGTCTTTATGGCCATGTAATGGTCTATACTTAATCTATAAAAATACTTTTTTCCCTGTAAAAAAACGGTGAATGGTCAGGTACATGATTTTCCCGACCATATAATGGCCACAAATTCTATCATTTAAATGATAGAACATGTTTGCGGTATTTGAGAACCATTCAAATGCTTATTGCTACCATACATTTTTCTCCGCTCGAAAACTATTTTTACAAAGACAAAATACATGGTTTTCGCGGCAATTACATGCTCTAGATAAGCATTAAATGGATGCGGCAACCATGTCCAACATGGTTTTTCTGTGCGTGCATATATATACACCCTCAAAAATTCGCTTCTCTAACATAGGTTCCAAAAATAGCTTGCAGCAAGCACATATATTACTGGATATTGCCAAAACATTATGTGAAAATATTATATGTTTGCATGTATTTTGACCCCAAAAATATTATATGCTTGGAAGAATTTTCACCCAAATAAGATTGCGCTAAACAAAAAAAAAAAAACAAGTATATACGGCCGTAAGTTCGGCCAGGCCGAAGCTTATGTACCCTCCACCATGGATTGCGTAGAAACTTCTACTGAAGACTGCCATCCACAATTGAATTACTTGGGTTGCGGTAACACTTGCCGATGGCAAGGTATCTTAAACTTCCTAACACCGTAATATATACCACATAGTCCATACGTGGTATATATTAAACTAAAAAAGGCCGATTAAGTTTAAAGTTTCTATAGAAATAAAATTTTGACAACATTTTCTACTGAAGTAAAATTTGGAAAAAAATTTCTATAGAAATAAAATTTGGATAAAATTTTCTATAGAAATAATATTCTGACAAAATTTTCTATAGAAATAAAATTTTGACAAAATGTTCTATAGAAACAAAATTTTCTATAGAAATAAAATTTTGACAAAATTTTCTATAGAAATAAAATTTTGACAAAATTTTCTATAGAAATAAAATTTTGAAAATGTTTTCTATAAAAATAAAATTTTGGTAGATTATTTTTGGCTCGAGTGGCAACCATGATTATGAACCGATAAGGACCAATTTTTGTGTGATTTCTGGAGACCACATTCTAACACCACGTTCCAAATTTCAACCGGATCGGATGAATTATGCTCCTTCAAGAGGCTACGGAGGACAAATCTGGAGATCGATTTATATGGGGGCTATATATAATTATGGACCTATATGGACCAATTCTTGCACGGTGGTTAGAGACCATATACTAACACCACGTACCCAATTTCAACCGGATCGGATGAATTTTGCTCCTCTAAGAGGCTCCGGAGGTCAAATCTGGGGATCGGCTTATATGGGGGCTATATATAATTATGGAAAAATATGGACCAATTTTGGCACGCTTGTTAGAGACAATATACTAACACCACGGATCAAATTTCAATCGGATCGGATGACTTTTGCTCCTCTAAGAGGCTCCGGAGGTCAAATCAGGGGATCGGTTTATATGGGGGCTATATATAATTATTGGTCGATGTGGACCAATTTTTGCATGGACATTAGAGAACATATAGCAACACCATGTACCAAATTCCAGCCGGATCCGATGAAATTTGGTTCTCTTAGAGGCTCCGCAAGCCAAATCGGGGGATCGGTTTATATGGAGGCTATATGTAATTATGGACCGATATGGACCAATTTTTGCATGGTTGTTAGAGACCATATATTAACACCATGTACCAAATTTCAGCCGGATCGGATGAAATTTGCTTCTCTTAGAGCAATCGCACCCCAAATTTGGGGGTCCGTTTATATGGGGGCTATACGTAAAAGTGGACCGATATGGACCAATTTTTGCACGATTGTTAGAGACCATATAATAACATCATGTACCAAATTTCAACCGGATCGGATGAAATTTGCTTCTCTTAGAGCAATCGCAAGCCAAATTTGGGGGCCCGTTTATATGGGGGCTATACGTAAAAGTGGACTGATATGGCCCATTTTCAATACCATCCGACCTACATCAAAACCAACTACTTGTGCCAAGTTTCAAGTCGATAGCTTGTTTCGTTCGGAAGTTAGCGTGATTTCAACAGACGGACGGACGGACGGACATGCTCAGATCGACTCAGAATTTCACCACGACCCAGAATATATATACTTTATAGGGTCTTAAAGCAATATTTCGATGTGTTACAAACGGAATGACAAAGTTAATATACCCCCATCCTATGGTGGAGGGTATAAAAATATTTCTGCCTAATTGCATATTCCCTCACACCTTTCTCACTTCTTATCACCTTTTTCTGTAATACAAACAATGTTGAAGAAATTATTCAATTTTATAAATTTATTAAATTTTACATTTCCCCCGGACGGAGAATCGAACCGAGGACCATACAGTTTGTGAGCCAACACACTATCCACCGGGCTACGTAGCTTTTATTGTCATCAATAGACGATTATCGTTATAAGTTATATTTATATAGCATAGTTTGCGGCGCCCAGCATTATTTGAGAGAAACATACATTTGTTGGCCACGTAGAGCAATGGTTAGCATGTGCGCCTTGCATGCAATTGGTCGTGGGTTGAATCCCTGCTCCGACCGGACAACAAACATTTTTTTACATTTATTTATTTTTTTATTAATATTATTTTTTTACTTTTTTATAATTTTCTATTTTTTTGTAAAATTTAATTGTCTAAAATTTGCACTTAAAATAGCCTGATGGCTTTCTTTCTAATACATGTACACAAGAACTGCATCGGAAGTAGAAAAAAATCATTGGGGGATCCCAAGATGCGCTTTAGATGAAATGTTTGTGCACTTGTACAAAAGGACTGCATCGGAAGTGAGAAAAAATCATTGGGGGTCCCACGATGCGCTTTCGAAGAAATGTTTGTGGGCTTGTCCAAAAGGACTGAATCGGAAGTTGAAAAAACTCGATGGGGGATTCTGGGATGGGCTTTAAGGTTGGTACTAATCAATAACAAAGTGTCGATCACCTTAATGCGGCGCTTCGCTGGGTATTGGCCCAAATACCGAGGATCCCCTCGCGTAGCGTGTGATGGCTTTGACGGCGGTTTGAAGCCCATTATTCGCGCCAAATGTAACCAATTCGAACAAATCTAAGCTGACCCAAAAAATTTTGTGTTATGTCCGATATTTGTTGGTTTTGAATAATAAAATTAAAAACAGAAATGAAAAAAATATATCACTTTAGTTTATTACATCACATTTCACCAACCCTGCATGGCTGCTATACCAAAACATGGACGATACATTTATATTCGGTACATCGGATAAAATTGCAGTGTATAAAAAGCCAAGAAATCAAATCGGTTGATCGGTTTATATGGGGGGATAGAGACGTAATTATTATCTAAATAGCCCGCAACTAGAAGTATAACTTTCCGATTCTACTTCTCGTTCTCATTCAATTTGTGGCGGTAAAAACTAATTAATTTAGATTTGAAATCATAAGAAAGGCGTTATTTTCAAACAAAATGATTCTAGATAAAACCAGAATCTTATGTAGTCTTCATATGCAGAAACATAAAATTTAACTTCGGGAATAATACACTTTTAGTTAGTAGCTGTTAAATACTCTCCAGTTAGTTTATCACCAGCAAAGTAGAACCAAATAAACGTGTTAAGCGGATACTAGGATACGACGACATATACAATGGTAACACAAAAAAAAAAAAGTACAAACAAGTATATATGGCCGTAAGTTCGGCTAGGCCGAATCTTATGCACCCTCCATCATGGATTGTATAGAAACTTGTACTAAAGACTGTCATCCACAATCGACTTACATGGGTTGCGGTAACACTTGCCGATGGCAAGGTATCTTAAAACTTCGTAACACCGTGTTCTCAATTGTAAATTAGTCCATACGGGGTATATATTAAGCAAAAATAAAGTATATACGGCCGTAAGTTCGGCCAGACCGGATCTTATGTACCCTCCACCATGAATTGCGTAGAAACTCCTACGAAAGACTGTCATCCACAATTGAATTACTTGGGTTGTGGTATCTTAAAACTTCTTAACACCGTTTTCTAAATTGTGAGTTAGTCCATACGTGGTATATATTAGACAAAAAAGGTATATGGACTTTTGCACGGTACGTAAAGAGCCAGAATTGAAATATGGGTGTCGTTTATATGGGGGCTATATACAATTATGAACTTTATATGGACCAATTTTTGTGTGATTGGGGATCAATTTATCTGAGGGCTATATATTACTATAGACCGATATGGACCTTGTTAGGCATGGTTGTTAACGGCCATATACTAGCACAATGTACCAAATTTCAACTGACCCGGATGAAATTTGCTCCTCAAAGAGGCTCCGAAACCAAATCTCGGGATCGGTTTATATGGGGGCTATATATGATTATGGACTGATATGGACCACTTTTGGCATGGTTGTTAAATATCATATATTACCACCACATACCAAATTTCAACCAGATCGGATGAATTTGGCTTCTCCAAAAGGCACCGGAGGTAAAATCTGGGGATCGGTTTATATGGGAGCTATAAATAATTATGGACTGATATGAACCAATTCCTGCATGGGTGTTTGAGGCCATACATTAGCACCACGTACCAAATTCCAACTGAATCAGATGAATTTTTGCCTTCCAAGAGGCTCCGGAGGTCAAATCTGGTGATCGGTTTATATGGGGGCTATATATAATTATGGACCGATGTGGACGAATTTTTGCATGGTCATTAGAGACCATATACTAACACCATGTACCAAATTTCACCCAGATCGGATGAAATTTGCTTCTCTTAGAGGCTCCGCAAGCCAAATCTGGGGATCGGTTTATATGGGTGCTATATATAATTATGGACCGATGTGGACCAATTTTCGCACGGTTGTTAGAGATCATATGCTGACACCATGTACCAAATTTCAGCCGGATGGGATGAAATTTGCTTCTATTAGAGGCTCTGCAAGCCAAATCTGAGCGTCGGTTTATATACGTAAAAGTGGTTCGATATGGCCCATTTGCAATGCCATCCGACCTACATCAATACCAACTACTTGTGCGAAGTTGCAAGTCGATAGCTTGTTTCGTTCGGAAGTTAGCGTGATTTACACAGACGGACGGACAGATGGACGGACGGACGGACTTGCTTAGATCGACTCTGAATTGCACCACGACCCAGAATATATATATATATATATATATATATATATATATATATATATATATATATATATATATATATATATATATATATATATATATATATATATATATATATATATATATATATATATATATATATATATATATATATATATATATATATATATATATATATATATATATATACTTTATGGGGTCTTAGACCAATATTTCGATGTGTTACAAACGGAATGACAAAGTTAATATACCTCCCATCCTATGGTAGAGGCGGGGTTACCATTTTTGACCAAAATTGTTCCAAAAAATTATTAAATTTTAAATTTTGTCTGATGGTCGGACCAAATGGAATTTGGTTCGTTTTGGTCCATTTTCGTCAAATCAGTAATTTTTAAAAATTTGTAAAATTTTGACAAAATTTTCTGTAGAAGTAAAATTTTAACAAAAATTTCTATAGAAATAAGATTTAACAAAATTTCCTATAGAAATAAAATTTGGCTACATTTTCTACAGAAATAAATCTTGATATAATTTTATATAGAAATAAAATTTTAACAAAATTTTCTGTTTTTTATAGAAATAAAATTTGGACAAATTTTCAATAGAATGAAAATTTGTACAAAATTTTCTATAGAAATAAAATTTTGACAAAATTTTCTATAGAAACAAAATTTTGCCAAAATTTTCTATAGAAATAAAATTTTAACAAAATTTGCTATAGAAATACAATTTTGGCTAAATTTTCTATACAAATGTAATTTTGACAAAATTTCCCAAAAGAAATGAAATTTTGACAAAATTTTATATAGAAATAAAATTTTGCGATAACTTTCTAAAGAAATATTTTGGCAAAATTTTCTATACAAATGACATTTTGGCAAAATCGTCTACAGAAATAAAATGTGGGCAAAATTTCTATAGAAAAAAAAAATTGAACAAAATTTTCTATAGAAATAAAAGACCTCGAGCTTAAAAAATCATTAATTTATTATTATAACATAAAAAGGTCGACGAAAATCAAAGAAAACAAGAAATAAAATTTGGACAAATTTTCTATAGAAATAAAAATTTTTAATAAAAATTTGACAAAATTTTGGAAAAATGGTCCGCTGATACGAATTTTGGTCCAATTTTGGAAAATTGTGGTCCAACATAAAAATTCATTGTGGCAACGCTGGGTGGATGGTATAAAAAAAAAAAACATTTTAATTTCATGAGAGCTGTTTGCCTTAGATGTTCTTCTGTGGAGGCAATCACAATCAATGGAAATGAGGACGGGGCTTTCGTTGCCACTTTAATGCTAGATGCTGTTTTGTGTGTACCATTTTGTTTTTAGTCTTGTTGACAAGATTTACTTAGCATCCTCGAAGAGACAACCAACAAAAACAGATTGAATTGAAACTACAAACACAATAGAGGAACCCCACTCACACCCTCATTCATATCCGAACATTCTCTTGCAACAACGTTGGGAGTAAATGAATTTCTTTGGTGTAATAAACACAAATTAAATGGCATGCATTTGAGAGAGAGAGACAGTGAACAAACGATGGGAAGATAGCGGAAAGAGATAGGAGGCATTAAAACTTGTCATTGTCAACACTTGAGTTACTATTAAAGTCATGTAAAGAAAAACAAAATGTTTTTTAATTAAATCCAACTTTATTTGCTGAATACAGAGTTAAAGCTATGGTATATATTACAGGTGTTTGTATGCATATGTGTTATAACCCGTAGGAGTAAACGTAAATATTATATGCTTTGGATTTTCAATTAAACGACTGTTTTTCCCTTTTTTTGAGAACATAATCGATTAAATTTTTTACACATTGGCCTGTGGGAAACTACTACATATTTGAGATACAATTACGATGTATTTCATTGTATGTCAAAAAAGTAATAAACCTACCCAAAATATTAATTTTTTGACATTGACGAATTTTTTATTAGATTCACTTTGTTATTTTACATTTTTCTGACAATTTTGTTATTTCTATATTTATTTATTAAATTTATTAATTTATTTACCCTTTAAAAAAGTACAAAAGCGGTCAACATTGGCTGGAGCCGACTATATAGCATTCTACAAAGGCTCCATGAAATAAGTCCCCATGAAATAACTCACCAAAATGAAAAATGAAATAAGTCCCCAATTTCTTCCACAGAGAACAAAAACAACGATTTTTGGGGAGTTATTTCACTTTCAATTTTGGGGAGTTATATCATTATGAAATAACTCCCCAATTTTTATACCCTGCGCCACACTGTGGAACAGGGTATTATAAGTTAGTGCATATGTTTGTAACACCCAGAAGGGGACGAGATAGACACATGGTGTCTTTGGCAATAATGCTCAGGGTGGGTCCCTGAGTCGATATAACCATGTCCGAATTTGGTTGAAATTTTGCACTAGGAGTACAATTAGTAGTATAGTCAAGTGTGCAAAATTTGATTGAAATGGTTTCAGATTTAGATATAGCTCCCATATATATCTTTCGCCCGATATGGACTAATATCGTCCTAGAAGCCAGTGTTTTGGCCCAATTTGTTTGAAATTTTGCACTAGGAGTATAACCATGTCCGAATTTGGTTGAAATTTTGCACTAGGAGTACAATTAGTAGTATAGTCAAGTGTGCAA
The DNA here is from genome assembly GCF_050003625.1 of Haematobia irritans. Lineage (NCBI taxonomy): Eukaryota > Metazoa > Arthropoda > Insecta > Diptera > Muscidae > Haematobia > Haematobia irritans. The sequence continues at coordinate 124,647,791 of NC_134400.1, forward strand.
AATTTGATTGAAATGGTTTCAGATTTAGATATAGCTCCCATATATATCTTTCGCCCGATATGGACTAATATCGTCCTAGAAGCAGTGTTTTGGCCCAATTTGTTTGAAATTTTGCACTAGGAGTACAATTTGTAGTGCAGATAAGTGTGAAAAATTTGATTGAAATCGGTTGAGATTTAGATATAGCTCCCATATATAGCTTTCGCCCGATTTACACTCATATGACTACTGACGCCAATTTTTTGCTCCGATTTAGTTGAAATTTTTTACAGGGAGTAGAATTAACATTGTAGCTATGCGTGCCAAATTTGGTTGAAATCGGATCAGATTTAGATATATCTCCCATATATAGCTTTCGCCCGATTTACACTCATATGACCACAGAGGCCAATTTTTAACTCCGATTTAGTTGAAATTTTGCACAGGGAGAAGAATTAGCATTGTAGCTATGCGTGCCAAATTTGGTTGACATCGGTTCAGATTTAGATATAGCTCCCATATATATGTTTTTCTGATTTCGACAAAAATGGTCAAAATACCAACATTTTCCTTGTTAAATCGCCACTGCTTAGTCGAAAAAATGTAAAAATAACTCTAATTTTCCTAAACTTCTAATACATATATATCGCGCGATAAATCATAAATAAACTTTTGCGAAGTTTCCTTAAAATTGCTTTAGATTTAAATGCTTCCCATATTTTTATACCCTTCACCACTACTGTGGTACAGGGTATAATAAGTTTGTGCATTTGTATGTAACGCCAAGAAGCACTAATCATAGACCAACCTTTTGGTATACGGATTGGCTTAGAATTAAATTCTGAGTCGATTTTGCGATGTCCGTCTGTCTGTCTGTCTGTTGATGTATGTTTTTGTGCAAAGTACAGCTTGCAGTTTTAATCCGATTGTCCTAAAATTTGGTATAGGGTCCTGTTTCGACAAAAAGGCGATCCCTATTGATTTTGGAAAAAATCGGTTCAGATTTAGATATAGCTGCCATATATATTTTTCTTCGATCTGGTCATAATTGGCGAGTATATCAACCGATCTTCCTCAAATTCCGTACATCCGAATATTTTATGAGTCTCGAAAATTTTGCAAAATATCAGCCAAATCGGTTCAGATTTAGATATATCTCCCATATATAGCTTTCGCCGATTTACACTCATTTGCCAACAGAGGCCAATTTTTTGCTCCGATTTAGTTGAAATTTTGCATAGGGAGTAGAATTATCATTGTAACTATGCGTGCCAAATTTGGTTGAAATCGGTTCAGATTTGGATATATCTGCCATATATAGCTTTCGCCCGATTTACACTCATATGACCACAGAGACCAATTTCTAACTCCGATTTAGTTGAAATTGTGCACAGAGAGTAGAATTAGCATTGTAGCTATGCGTGCCAAATGCTCTTTTGTACAATTGCCTCAAAATTTCTCTCGCTTCATATTTCCCATATTTTTTATACCCTGCGCCACACTGTGGAACAGGGTATTATAAGTTAGTGCATATGTTTGTAACACCCAGAAGGAGACGAGATAGACACATGGTGTCTTTGGAAATAATGCTCAGGGTGGGTCCCTGAGTCGATATAACCATGTCCGTCTGTCCGTCCGTCCGTCCGTCTGTCTGTGAACACATTTTTGTGATCAAAGTCTAGGTCGCAATTTTAGTCCAATCGCCTTCAAATTTGGCACATGTTCCTAATTTGGGTCAGAATAGAACCCTATTGATTTTGGAAGAAATCGGTTCAGATTTAGATATAGCTCCCATATATATCTTTCGCCCGATATGGACCAATATGGACCCAGCAGCCAGAGTTTTATACCGATTTGCTTGAAATTTTGTACAAACACAACACATAGTCGTATAGTCAAGTATGCAAAATTTGATTGAAATCGGTTCATATTTGGATATAGCTCCCATATATATCTTTCGCCCGATATGGACTTATATGGCCCCAGAAGCCAGATTTTTGGCCGAATTTGGTTAAAATTTTGCACTGAGAGTACAATTAGTAGTATAGTCAAGTTTGCAAAATTTGATTGAAATCGGTTGAGATTTAGATATAGCTCCCATATATATCTTTCGCCCGATATGGACTAATATGGTCCTAAAAGCCAGAGTTTTGGCCCAATTTGGTTGAAATTTTGCACAGGGAGTAGATTTGGCATTGTCGCTATGCTTGCTAAATTTGGTTGAAATCGATTCAGATTTAGATATAGCTCCCATATATATCTTTCGCCCGATATGCACTTATATGGACCCAGAAGCCAGAGTTTTATACTGATTAGCTTGACATTTTGCACAAGGAGTGTAATTGGTAGTATAGTCATGTGTACCAAATTTGATTGAAATCGGTTCAGATTTAGATATAGCTTCCATATATATTTTTCGCCCGATATGGACTTATATGGCCTCAGAAGCCAGAGTTTTGGCCCAATTTGGTTGAAATTTTGCACTAGGAGTACAATGAGTAATATAGTCATGTGTGCCAAATTTGGTTGAAATCGGTTCAGATTTAGATATAGCTCCCATATATATGTTTTTCTGATTTCGACAAAAATGGTCAAAATACCAACATTTTCCTTGTAAAATCGCCACTGCTTAGCGAAAAAATGTAAAAATGACTCTAATTTTCCTAAACTTCTAATACATATATATCGAGCGATAAATCATAAAAAAACTTTTGCGAAGTTTCTTTAAAATTGCTTCTGATTTAAATGTTTCCCATATTTATACCCTTCACCACTACTGTGGTACAGGGTACCACAGTAGTGGTGAAGGGTACATTTGTATGTAACGCCAAGAAATATTGGTCATAGACCCATCTTTTAGTATACCGATCGGCTTAGAATTAAATTCTGAGTCGATTTAGCGATGTCCGTCTGTCTGTCTCTCTGTCTGTCCGTCTGTCTGTCTGTATATGTAATTTTGTGCACAAAGTACAGCTCGCAATTTAAGTCCGATCGTCCTGTTTCTTGGAACAGAGACAATCGCTATTGGTTTTGGAAAAAATCGGGTCAGATTTAGATATAGCTGCCATATATATTTATCCCCGATTTGCTCGTAGTTAGCTTGTTTATCAACCGATTTTCTTGAAATACCTTACATCCAAATATTTTATGAGTCTCGAAGATCTTGCAAAATATCAGCCAAATCAGTTCAGATTTAGATATAGCTCCCATATATATCTTTCATCCGATTTAGACTCATATGACCACAGAGGTCAAAGTTTACTACCGATATTCGTGAAATTTTGCACAGAGGGTAGAATTGACATTCTACCAATGCTTGGTAAATTTGATTGAAATCGGTTCAAATTTAGATATAGCTCTCATATATATCTTTCGTCCGATTTGAACTTATATGGCCACAAAAGCCAGAGTTTTGCCGTGATTTGCTTCAAATTTTGCACAAGGGGTACGTTTAATAGTTCCGTAAGTGTGTCAAATTTTGTTAAAATCGGTTCAGATTTAGATATAGCTCACATATATATCTATCGTCCGATTTGGACTTAATGGTCTCAAAAGCCAGAGTTTTGCCCTGACTTACTTCAAATTTTGCACAAGCGGTACTTTTAACGATACTATTGTATGTGCCAAATATGGTCAAAATCGATTCAGATTTAGATATAGCTCCCATATATATATTTCGTCCGATTTGAACTTATATGGCCTAAAAATCCAAGGTTTTGCCGTGATTTGCTTCAAATTTCGCACAAGGAGTACGTTTAGTAGTATAGGTAATTGTTGCAAATTTGGTTGAAATCGGTTCAGATTTAGATATGGCTCCCATATATATCTCCCGTCCGATTTGCACTCATATGACCAGGGGGGCCAAAGTTATACTCCCATTTACGTGAAATTTCGCATAGATAGCAGAATTATTATTCTAACTATACATGTCAAATTTAGTCAGATTATATATAGCTCCCATATATACGTACAACAGAGTTGGGGAAATATGGTAGACTGTTACACATTTTAGACCCATTTTCAATGGAAGTTTCCTCCAATTAACTAGATAGCGTTAGCCGATTTAAATTTTAATTCTGGATATTTTGTAGAAGTAAAATTATTATACCCTGTACCACAGTAGTGGTGAAGGGTATAAAAATTGTCTCCTTTATATAGCTTCCAGCAAATGTGAAGTTGTTAAAATGGTAACACAAATTTTGGCCCACATAGGGGTGAAGGGTATAATATAGTCGGCCTTTACTTACTTGTTATACCCTTCACCACTACTGTGGCACAGGGTATAATAAGTTTGTGCATTTGTATGTAACGCCAAGAAGGAAAAGTCTGAGACCCATCGTTTAGTATACCGATCGTCTTAGAATTAAATTCTGAGTCGATTTAGTGATGTCCGTCTGTCTGTCTGTCTGTCTGTCTGTCTGTCTGTCTGTCTGTCTGTCTGTCTGTTGATGTATTTTTGTGTGCAAAGTACAGCTCGCAGTTTTAGTCCGATTGTCCTAAAATTTGGTATAGGGTCCTGTTTCGGCTCAAAGACGATCCCTATTGATTTTGGAAAAAATCGGTTCGGATTTATATATAGCTGCCATATATATTTTTCACCGATCTGGTCATAATTGGCGTGTATATCAACCGATCTTCCTCAAATTCCGTACATCCGAATATTTTATGAGTCTCGAAAAACTTGCAAAATATCAGCCAAATCGGTTTAGATTTAGATATATCTCCCATATATAGCTTTCGCCCGATTTACACTCATATGACCACAGAGGCCAATTTTTAACTCCGATTTAGTTGAAATTTTGCACAGGGAGTAGAATTAGCATTGTAACTATGCGTGCCAAATTTGGCTAAAATCGGTTCAGATTTAGATAAAGCTCCCATATATATGTTTTTCTGATTTCGACAAAAATGGTCAAAATACCAACATTTTCCTTGTAAAATCGCCACTGCTTAGTCCAAAAGTTGTAAAAATGACTCTAATTTTCCTAAACTTCTAATACATATATATCGAGCGATAAATCATAAATAAACTTTTGCGAAGTTTCCTTAAAATTGCTTCAGATTTAAATGTTTCACATATTTATACCCTTCACCACTACTGTGGTACAGGGTATAATAAGTTTGTGCATTTGTATGTAACGCCAAGAAGGAAAAGTCTGAGACCCATCGTTTAGTATACCGATCGTCTTAGAATTAAATTCTGAGTCGATTTAGTGATGTCCGTCTGTCTGTCTGTTGATGTATTTTTGTGTGCAAAGTACAGCTCGCAGTTTTAGTCCGATTGTCTTAAAATTTGGTATTGGGTCCTGTTTCGGCTCAAAGACGATCCCTATTGATTTTGGAAAAAATCGGTTCGGATTTAGATATAGCTGCCATATATATTTTTCACCGATCTGGTCATAATTGGCGTGTATATAAACCGATCTTCCTCAAATTCCGTACATCCGAATATTTTATGAGTCTCGAAAAACTTGCAAAATATCAGCCAAATCGGTTTAGATTTAGATATATCTCCCATATATAGCTTTCGCCCGATTTACACTCATATGACCACACAGGCCAATTTTTAACTCCGATTTAGTTGAAATTTTGCACAGGGAGTAGAATTAGCATTGTAACTATGCGTGCCAAATTTGGTTGAAATCGGTTCAGATTTGGATATATCTCCCATATATAGCTTTCGCCCGATTTACACTCATATGACCACAGAGGCCAATTTTTAACTCCGATTTAGTTGAAATTTTGCACAGGGAGTAGAATTAGCATTGTAACTATGCGTGTCAAATTTGGCTAAAATCGGTTCAGATTTAGATAAAGCTCCCATATATATGTTTTTCTGATTTCGACAAAAATGGTCAAAATACCAACATTTTCCTTGTAAAATCGCCACTGCTTAGTCCAAAAGTTGTAAAAATGACTCTAATTTTCCTAGACTTCTAATACATATATATCGAGCGATAAATCATAAATAAACTTTTGCGAAGTTTCCTTAAAATTGCTTCAGATTTAAATGTTTCACATATTTATACCCTTCACCACTACTGTGGTACAGGGTATAATAAGTTTGTGCATTTGTATGTAACGCCAAGAAGGAAAAGACTGAGACCCATCGTTTAGTATACCGATCGTCTTAGAATTAAATTCTGAGTCGATTTAGCGATGTCTGTCCGTCTGTCTGTCTGTTGATGTATTTTTGTGTGCAATGTACAGCTCGCAGTTTTAGTCCGATTGTCCTAAAATTTGGTATTGGGTCCTGTTTCGGCTCTAAGACGATCCCTATTGATTTTGGAAAAAATCGGTTCAGATTTAGATATAGCTGCCATATATATTTTTCACCGATCTGGTCATAATTGGCGTGTATATCAACCGATCTTCCTCAAATTCCGTACATCCCAATATTTTATGAGTCTCGAAAAACTTGCAAAATATCGTCCAAATCGGTTCAGATTTAGATATAGCTCCCATATATAGCTTTCGCCCGATTTACACTCCTTTGTCCACAGAGGCCAATCTTTTACTCCGATTTAATTGAAATTTTGCACAGGGAGTAGAATAAGCATTGTAGCTATGCGTGCCAAATTTGGTTGAAATCGGTTCAGATTTAGATATAGCTCCCATATATAGCTTTCGCCCGATTTACACTCATATGACCACAGAGGCTAATTTTTTGCTCCGATTTAGTTGAAATTTTGCACAGGGAGTAGAATTAGCATTTTTGCTATACGTGCCAAATTTGGTTGAAATCGGTTCAGATTTAGATATAGCTCCCATATATATGTTTTTCTGATTTCGACAAAAATGGTCAAAATATCAACATTTTCCTTGTAAAATCGCCACTGCTTAGTCGAATAGTTGAAAAAATGACTCTAATTTTCTTAAACTTCTAATACATATATATATCGAGCGATAAATCATAAATAAACTTTTGCGAAGTTTCCTTAAGATTGCTTCAGATTTAAATGTTTCCCATATTTTTTTACTAACATTGTGTTCCACCCTAGTCCATTAGCCGACTTAAATTTTGAGTCTATACACCCTCAAAAAAAATCGCTTCTTTAACATATGTTCCAAACATATTTTGCAGGAAGCACATATATTATTGCATACTGCCGAAACATTAATATGTTTGTTTTATGTGAACATATTATATGTTTGGAAGCATTTTGAGCCAAAATATTATATGCTTGGAAGAATTTTTCCCAAACACGATTGTGCTCATTCCCTAACATACTCGTAATTTTCACTTCCACGAAATTTTTTAGTTATTGGCACCTTTCTCTGTAATACAAATAATGTTGAAGAAATTATTCACTTTTATAAATTTTTTAAATTTTACCTTTCGCCTGCACGGAGAATCGAACCGAGGACCATACAGTTTGTAAGCCAACACACTATCCACTGGGCTACGTAGCTGTTATAGTCACCAGTAGATAATTATCGTTTTAAGTTACATTTATATAGCATAGTTTGCAGCGCCCACGAGCCCATGCAAACATAACAATATTTAACAGAAACATATATTTGTTTGCCACGTGGAGCAGTGGTTAGCATGTCTGCCTTGCATGCAAAGGGTCGTGGGTTCAATCCCTGCTCCGACCGAACATTTTTTTTTTTGTTTTTTTAATTTACACATTTATATTTATACTATATTAATTTTTTTAAATGAAACATCGAAATGTGCGTTATTAAAGATTTATAGTCAGTAACAGTGCTTGATATAAACGAAATTGAAAGATTTTTGGATAAAATATTATTTTTTATTGCAAAAATAACAATCTTGTAATAAAAAACTGTTTTTGTACAAAACTTTAAAATTTGGAAGGAATTCAAAAACTAACAAAAGAAGAACGTGGAGTCGAGTATAAACATACATACATAATTTTATAATATAAACATAAATTTATTTAGGAGTGAACAATTTTTTACTAGCATTTAACACCATCGCTCTAAAATTCCTTTTATTTTTCTTTAATAATTCATTTTAAAGAAAATAAACTTTTTAAATTGTTTTAGCTGTAAAAGTCGAACTTAATGCCCGCTTTTATATTTGATGGTGTCCGTCAACTCCTCGTGGACTACTTTTTAATAAAGAGAAACTAAACTTTGTTTTTTTACATTTTACTGTGTAATTTTTCACTATTTCCTCCTTATTTCATTTTACCGCCCCAACTCTAAAAAGAGTATAGTGCCCTTTCGTTATTTTTATGAAGACCCCTGATTTCTTTTAACGAACCAAGAAAAAAATAATGCCAAAATGATAAACAAAACACATGTCCACACATACATAAAATGCTGCTCTCAAGGCGAAAACATAAGCTGTTTGTTTTTCAAATGTCTATTCTCTTGGTTCAGAATGTATATTCTCTTTATTCAAATTAAATAATATTTAGACTTAAACATATCAAATTTTTGGCCTTATCATAAAACAGTTTTCCGAAACAACATACAATCGGTTTCACAGAAATTGTTTTCTTTTGACTCTTTTGCTGTGTTATATTGATATCTTTCGTCAACTCTCCCGGTTTCCATCTCTATTTCTCTCTGTACTCTCTCTGTCGCTTTGAATAAAATATCACAACATATGTATGTTTAGTTGAAATTTGTAAATTTATATATGTTTGTATTCACACATATGATTTTTATGAAACATTCATGCCCCAAACATAATATATTCTAACATATTAACATAGATGTCCCAAACATTTAGTGTTAGTTTAGGAAAATTACATGTTCGCACTTAAATATATTGTGATTTAAAATCGTGCCCGAAACACATTTTGTTTATATCGGAACATATGAAAAACATATTTTTCTAACAGTGTAGATTTGGTAAAAGTCTATCAAATTCTGTCCAAATCGAGTGATATTTAAATGTATGTATTTGGGATAAACCTTTATATATAGCACCCAACACATTTGACGGATGTGATAAGGTATCGAAAATTTAGATCTACAAAGTGGTGCAGGGTATAATATAGTCGGCCCCGTGCGACTTTAGACTTTACTTACTTGTTTTTTTTTTTTTTTTAATTTTTTAATTTGGAGGTACACTTACAAGTTTGAGCATATCTTTCGTCCTCTTTAACCTATTTGATCCTAGTGCTACTCAAATTAAAGAAAATTGAGCCGTCTACAACGCATTCTCAGAAAATTTTCAAATCGGGTAAGTAGTTTGGATGTTGGCGGCTTAAAAAGGTTAAAAAATGGCGTTTTTTAGTAAAAATGTGACAGAAAAAACCATATAAAAATTCATATAAAATATAAAACACGATGCTAACAGCAATTCTGGTTGGTAATAAGTTTGATCTGCCAAAAAATGTGCTACCAGAAATATTGATTTTACACCCCATAAAATATATACCGATCGACTCAGAATCACCTCCTGAGTCGATCTAGCGCTTGGTGTCCGTCGGTCTGTCCATGTATTTGTTGTTCACAGGATTCCGGTCGCAATTATAAACCGATTTTGATGAAATTTGGTACAGGGAGTTTTTTGGGCACAAGTACGAACGCTATTGAATTTAGATATAGCTACCATATATGTGTATCGCCCGATTTCGACAAATGGTGTCACGTTGCGCTTTTTTTCAAACGGATCGTCACCAAATTTGGCAAAAGGCAATCTTTTTCACCGCCCTTCAAGTCTGCAAAATTTCATCCAAATCATTTCAGATTTAGATATAGCTCTCATATATATTTGTATCGCCCGATTTTCCCAAATTTGCCCACAAAACCTTAATTTATCAAGCGATCTTACTCAAGGTTGGCTAAATGTAATCTTCCATAGCACTAACTATATGTGCATAAAATCATCGAAATCGGTTCAGATTTAGGTATAGCTCCCATATATATGTACCGCTCGATTTTTCTAAATTTGGCCATAAATGCCTTATTTATCAACCGATCTTACTCAAAGCCCCCTACAGTACTAACGGTATGTGCAAAATTTCATCGAAATCCGTAGATGTAGATATAGCTCCCATATATGTATCGCCCGATTTTGAAAAATTCGCCCCTAATAACTTATTTTTGACCATAGAGGCCTCATTTCTTAACTGATCTTACTCAAATTTTGCACAAGGTAACCTTTTGTGATATTAATCAAACCCGCAAAATATTATGCAAATTGGTTCAGATTTAGATATAGCTCCCATATATATGTACCGCCCGATTTTTCTAAATTTGGCCATAAAACCCTTATGTATCAACCGATCTTACTAAAAGTTGGCTAGATCCAGTCCTCTATAGTACTAACTATATGTGCAAAATTTCATCGAAATCGGTTCAGATGTAGATATAGCTCCCATATATGTCTCACCCGATTTTGAAAAATTCGCCCCTAATAACCTTATGTTTGACTATACAGGCCTCATTTCTTAACTGATCTTACTCAAATCTTGCACAAGGTAACCCTTTGTGGTATTAATCAAACCCGCAGAATATTATGCAAGTTGGTTCAGATTTACATATAGCTTCCATATATATGCATCGCTCGATTTTCCCAAATTTGGCCATAGTACTCTCATTTATTAACCAATGTTAATCAAATTTCAAATTTTGATGTACTAGCCGATCGTATTTATACGTACTTGTAGCTTTTACATAAGAATATTGCTCGATTTTTACAAATTTGGATTTATTACCCACACTAATTGAACGATTTTCTCTTTTTTAATAATAGGCTCAATATTAGTGGCATACTAACCCCGTTGGTGCAATATCAACTATTGCCAGTGTTGCTAGAAGTAGGGGAAATTCCCAATTTGTAATAATTTTTACATTTTGGTGGCTCTAGAGGAGGAAAATAGAAGCCGGCAAGGCTTGATCTTTAACAATGTGTGGTAACAACAGTTACCACTCGTGCCAAAAAAAATCTAACACAATTTGAAGATTACCAGAAATCGCCCAAACAAATATTTCTATAGAAATTTTTGTCAAAACTTTATTCCTGTAGAAAATTTTGTCAATATTTTATTTCTATAGAAAATTTTGTCAAAATTGTATTTCTATAGAAATTTTTTTCAAAATACTATTTCTATAAAAAATTTTCTCAAAATTTTATTTCTATAGAATTTATTGTCAAAATTTTATTTCTATAGAAAAATTTCTCACAAAAAATTTGTTTATAGAAACTTTTTCCAAAATTTTATTTTTATCGAGATTTAACAAAAAAAAAAAAAAATACTATTTTGGGTAGAATTCTACCAACTGTGGCAAACGTGGTGGTAATACAAATTTATATTCTAAGTTATATACGTTGCATATTCATGTTTTAAGATAATAAACTACTTAGAACCATTTTTGTTTTGTAAAATTTTTTAAATTTAACGAAAAATATTGTAGGGAAAATTGTATGGGAAAGTAGGGAACTTTTTTTGTCTTTGTAGGGAAAACCGAACCTTTTCCATGGCAACACTGACTATGAGCTATAGTCAGATTGAGACAAAGCACCCATAAACATGTACCCCTTAATTTTCTTTAATATGCAACTGCGGTTTATCTCCCAGACCTATATCAATGTTACCCCACAAATGCTTATGATTACTAAATCAGTAAGGGTGGTTTAGGGTATGATATAGTCGGCCCCGCCCGACTTTCTACTTTACTCACTTCCTTTAAAGAAATGTGACAAGCAATTATTGGAATATATGTTTTCTGACATCTTCTTTTTGCATATTCAATGGAATTTTGTTTATTTGTCAGAATCTAAGTAAATCTTCATTAGTAAGCCTCAGGAGGTATTACAGTTTATTTTCCACACCCACACACTTACATATACATTCTCTTGAATCCTTTTTACTCCAGCAATTTTGCGGGTATATTTTTGTTTGTGTTCTTAATACGATGTTGTTTACGACCTAGCACAGTTTATGTGCCTAGGAATGTGAAGGATTTACTCTGTGTTTGAAGAAAATTTCCAGTTCACACATGACAAAGGACATATTCTGAGCTTGGTTAACTTCATTCCTTGTATGCTATGCCAATATGAATGCACCAACGAGGGTGGAGCGAAAAGCTAAATATTTTGTATATGCATTGTGGTTTATATAGAAGAATATCATAGTCGAATATATATCATATAATGCTATAATCTAGATTCTTTAAAATTGAGTAAATAAATGTAAGTTTAGATATTAAAATTATAATCGAAACTTCAATGTAATAAATGTTGTTTGCGGCAAAAATATTATTTTCTTTTTGTGTGTATATGTGTCAAAATTTTAACGATTTATAAACTCCCTAACAAAATTTTAGACAAATAAATATCGTTTCTGATTTGCTTTTCGCTGTAAGGAAGTTTATTTGGAAGAAAATTATATACTTTTTGTGACAAAACGTTGTTTCTTTTACAGGATATAAAAGCAATTTCATAACGACTAACTCAAACAAAAACAAGTAAGGAAAGTCTAAAGTCGGGCGGGGCCGACTATATTATACCCTGCACCACTTTGTAGATCTAAATTTTCGATACCATATCACATCCGTCAAATGTGTTGGCGCTATATATAAAGGTTTGTCCCAAATACATACATTTAAATATCACTCGATTTGGACAGAATTTTATAGACTTTTCCAAAATCTATAGACTCGAAATTTAAGTTGGCTAATGTACTAGCGTGGAACACAATTTAAATAAAAAAATATGGGAAACATTTAAATCTGAAGCAATTTTATGGAAACTTCGCAAAAGTTTATTTATGATTTATCGCTCGATATATATGCATTAGAAGTTTAGGAAAATTAGAGTCATTTTTACAACTTTTCGACTAAGCAGTGGCGATTTTACAAGGAAAATTTTGGTTTTTTGTACCATTTTTGTCGAAATCAGAAAAACATATATATGGGAGCTATATCTAAATCTGAACCGATTTCAACCAAGTTTTGCCACGCATAGCTACAATGCTAATTGTACTCCCTGTGCAAAATTTCAACTAAGCTATATATGGGAGCTATATCTAAATCTGAACCGATTTCAACCAAATTTCGCACGCATAGCTAATTTCAATTAAATCGGAGTAAAAGATTGGCCACTGTGGTCATATGAGTGTAAATCGGACGAACGACATATATGGGAGCTATATCTAAATCTGAACCGATTTCAATAAAATTTGGCCACGCCCGACTTAAGACTTTCCTTACTTGTTTCTTTTTTTTTTGCGTGTAGTATCGGTCTACAGGATGACTCAAGCAGTTAGTGTAACGCTATTCTTAGTTTTTTTGTTTACATACATTTCAATAACTTCTACATCGACTCTCGTATTCTCTATTCATATTTGCATATAGTATGCATGGATTTCTGTTACTTGCCCGTGGGAGATTCTTTTATGGTTCCATATTTTAAGATTGCTTCTGATTGTTTTAGCAAATCCAAAGTGTCTATGATTTTGTATACTGTACGTATAAAGACACTTTAATGGTTTACATACAGTTCTGGATAAACTGATGAAATTTTTCGTTTTTAATAGTACTTACAGATCGTGTGTGTATGTATGGGTTTGTGTGTGTGGAAAAAATAGATTAAACCAATTTGGCTATTATATTCTGTAACCTGGAGAACGATTTATATGGGGGCTATATATAATTATGGACCGATATGGACCAATTCTGGCACGGTTGTTAGAGACCTATATACTAACACCATGTTCCAAATTCCAACCGGATCGGATGAAATTTGCCTCTCTCCACAAGCCAAATCTGGGAATCGGTTTATATGGGGGCTATATATAATTATTGACCGATGTTGACCAATTTTTGCATGGTTGTTAGAGACCATATACCAACACCATGTACCAAATTTCAGCCGGATCAGATGAAATTTGCTTCTCTTTAAGGCTCCGCAAACCAAATCTGGGGATCGGTTTATATGGGTGCTATATATAATTATGGACCGATAAGGACCAATTTTTGCATGGTTGTTAAAGACCATATACCAAATTTCAGGAAGATCGGATGAAACTTGCTTCTCTTTGAGGCCAAATCTGGGGATCGGTTTATATGGGGGCTATATATAATTAGCTAACAATGTTGACCACTTTTTGCATGGTTGTTTGAGACCATATACCAACACCATGTACCAAATTTCAGCCGGATCTCTTTGAGGCTCCGCAAGCCAAATCTGGTGATCGGTTTATATGGGGGCTATATATAATTATGGACCGATGTTGACCAATTTTTGCTTGGTTGTTAGAGACCATATACCAACACTATGTACCAAATTTCAGCCGGATCAGATGAAATTTGCTTCTATTTAAGGCTCCGCAAGCCAAATCAGGGGATCGGCTATATATAATTATGGACCGATAAGGACCATTTTTTTTTAACGCAACAACAAATCATAGCAAAAGGTAGAAATAAATAAAGTGTCCAACAACAAATGGCCACGTGGTAAGGTTTTCATATGGATAATTTTCAAAAGAGAACTTTCGCTTTAAAAAAGAGAACATTTTAACTAAAAAACAGTTTACAATTAAACAAATTCTTTATTAAATAATTAGTAATTTTATTGATGTTAAAATTAAAATAATAACAGTTTCTAATGATAGAAACAACGAAATAAATATATAATAAAATAATAAAAAACAAAAAGAATATTATTTTCTTTAAAAATAAACAAAATAAATTGACGACGACAACGTATTGGCGTATTTACGTCGTACGTTCAATTACATCTATTTCTAATTTTTACGCCGTACGTCGAAACGTCGCAATTGTGTTCCGATTTTTAATTTGTCAACAGATTTAACCCAGTAAACAATTAGTGGCGAACAATTGTGGCGAATTCCTACTAAATAAATAAAATTCCATCAATCTAGGATTTTTTTTTTTTTTGAAATAGAGTACATAAAGAGCACTGTTGGACATAAAACTACGGCACCAAAAAAAGAGAGTGAACAAAAATATACGAACACAAAAAGAGAACATGTTCTCTTTAAAAGAGATGTAATGGACAGCCTACCACGTGGTAAAGGTTTGAACAAATATATGAAATTACTTGTGTTTTGTGGTATTGTAAAAATGGAAAACAATCTACGTTTATTGAAGGTAAGAAATTGTGAAATGTGAGTACCGTTTTCCATTGAAGCCTGTGTACATTAAACGGACTAAAATAATATATTTTTTATTCATTTCTTTTAGTGACCAGTTTTATTTCGTGAAATTGACAAATCAATCTCATCGAATCCATCATTTTATCAAATATATAAGAATATGTTTGCAATCAAAAGGTGAGTTTTTTTCACTTCTAGTTTTCTTAAAACCAAGAGCGGTATGGGTGTGTTCAAGGCCGTAGCCAGGATTTTAATTCGGGGGGGGTTCAACTTTAAAAAAAAAAATATTCATATAATCTCATGTGTAGAAAATTTTATTTATGCATAGGTATATATACAATATTTTTATAATATTAAATTCAGCCGACGGGCTTTTAGGGCAGCAAATAAATCACTGACTTCTTCAGTCGGCACATTTATTCGGCGATGAACCGACATTAATGCCAATCCTTTGAGTCTGCTCTCGCTAGTCGAATTTCTAAGATACGCCTTTAATCTCTTCTTTGTTGAAAATTAACGTTCGGATGAGCACGTAGTAAATGCAGGGATGGAAAATGCAGTACTATAGTACTTTTTTCAAACCTTTTTCACCCCGGTCAGTACCGTAGTACCCCCGCGAATGATTTAGTACCTTTTGTGTAGACATTTTTGAGTAGATATCAGATTTATGGTACAATAGCTTTGACAAAATATTTTAATATTTTGAGAAAGTCTTTATCAACCTTATTTGCTAATAGTCTTTTACAACTATGGCAAAACAGACATGTTCATGTGGGAAGAAAATCTCGATTTTGTAAAAGACATAGTCAAAAACAGGATTTTATTGAACTTCAAGAAAGTTTTAGTCGAAACAAGTATATACGGTCGTAAGTTCGGCCAGGCCGAAGCTTATGTACCCTCCACCGTGGATTGCGTAGAAACTTTTACTGAAGACTGTCATCCACAATCGAATTACTTAGGTTGCGGTAACACTTGCCGATGGCAAAGTATCTTAAAACTTCTAAATTCCAAGGTAGTCCATACGTAGTATATATTAAACTAAATACGTATATAATTAAGTTTAAAGTTTCTATAGAAATAAAATTTTGACAATATAAAATTTTGACATTTTCTATAGAAGTAAAATTGGAAAAAATTTTCGATAGAAATAAAATTTGAAAAAAAATTTCTATAGAAATAAAATTTTGACAAAATTTTCTATAGAAAAAAATTTTTACAAAATTTTCTACAAAAATAAAATTTTGACAAAATTTTCTATAGAAATAAAATTTTGACAAAATTTTCTATAGAAATAAAATTTTTACAAAATTTTCTATAGAAATAACATTTTGACAATGTTTTTCATAAAAATAAAATTTTGGTAGATTATTTTTGTATCGAGTGGCAAACCATGAATATGAACCGATATGGACCAATTTTTGTGTGATTGGGGATCGGCTATATATAACTATAGACATTAGCGTAGCTAGTCAATTTTCCTAGGGGGGGCTATAGCCCCCCTAGCTAAAAATTTATATTTCATTTATTTATATTTCAATTAATGTTTTATTTCATAAAAATTAATAAAAAAAAATTAGACATCAAAATAACTCGAAAATTAATTTATAATAAAGCAACTAAAAGTAGTTCCACTCATTTCCCAGCAAAAAAATTTGGAAGTTCTTGCAAAGGCACAATTTTAAAAGCACTTCCAGAAGGTGTACTCCCAATGATGTTCTTTATTTTAACTACTCAGGAAGTTCTTTTAATTAAATTTTTCATAACTTGGTTTTTTTCATACTTTTAATGGGAAATTTTAACTTTTTTGTTTACCTTAAAAACGAAGTAAGAATTCATAAAATGGTACAAATAATTTAAATTTTGTCGAAAAAAAATTCTAAATCCAATCTGAAAAATTTGTGAATTTTTGAAAATATTTGAGGTCAAACGTTTCCGACAAGCATTAGAATCCATTAAAAATTATAAAAATTATTTATTTGACAAAATATAACAGAATTTTTTAATTGACATTCAAAACATTGAATTCGGATCACATCTAAATAAGTGATGCAAATTCAGTGCAACGGCTGTTGAAATGGAGGACTTCCGTCCTATGACAAGCCCATGTTAAATTCATCGCTTCTTCGCCAATTTTGCACCACTTCTGAATCCAAAAAGATCATTTTCATTACTTTTTTGGCGACGCTTTTTTGGCTGGGCTTGTTTATTTTTTATAAAAATGGAAAATCGTAAATAGGTTTTCAAAATTCTGGGGGGTCTAAGCCCCCTCCCCAGAGGCCTTCCTACGCTTATAGTCATAAGACCATAGACCGATATGGACCAATTTTGGCATGGATATTACCGGCCTTATACTAACACCACGTTTATGGACCGATATGGACCAATTCTTGCGTGTTTGTTAGAGACGACATTCTAACACCATGTTCCAAATTTCAACCGGATCGGATGAATTTTTCTCCTCCAAGAGGCTCCGTAGGACAAATCTGGGAATCGATTTATATGAGGCTATATATAATTATGGACCGATATGGACCAATTTTTGCATGGCCATAAGAGAACATATACCAACACCATGTACCAAATTTCAGCCGGATCGGATGAAATTTTCGTTTCTTTGTGGCTTCGCAAGCCAAATCGGGGGATCGGTTTATATGGGGGCTATATATAATTAAGGACCGATGTGGACCAATTTTTGCATGGTCATTAGAGAACATATACCAATACCATGTACCAAATTTCAGCCGGATCAGCTTCTTTTAGAGCAATCGCAAGCCAAATTTGGGGGTCCGTTTATATGGGGGCTATACGTAAAAGTGGACCGATATGGCCCATTTGCAATACCGTCCGACCTACATTAATAACAACTACTTGTGCCAAGTTTCAAGTCGATAGTTTGTTTCTTTCGGAAGTTAGCGTGATTTCAACAGACGGACGGACGGACATGCTCAGATCGACTCAGAATTTCACCACGACCCAGAATATATATACTTTACGGGGTCTTAGAGCAATATTTCGATGTGTTACAAACGGAATGACAAAGTTAATATACCCCCATCCTATGGTGGAGGGTATAAAAAGAATGCGATTCTATATTATCGATTTTTTATGTCGGTAGAAAATTTTGTCAAAATTTTATTTCTATATAGAATTTTTGCAAAATTTTATTTTTATAGAACATTTTGTCAAAATTTTATTTCAATTGAAAATTTTGTAAAAATTTTATTTCTATAGGAAATTTTTGCAAAATTTTATTTCTATAGAAAAAATTTTGCAAAATTTTTTTTCTATAGAATTTTTTTGCGAAATTTTATTTCTATAGACAATTTTTGCAAAATTTTATTTATATAGATTTTTTTTGCAAAATTTTATTTTTATAGACAATTTTTGCAAAATTTTATTTATATAGAAAATTTTGTCAAAATTATATTTTCTTTAAAATTCAGTCTCTTGACAATCTATATAGAATTTTTGCAAAATTTTATTTTTATAGAAAATTTTGTCAAAATTTTATTTCAATTGAAAATTTTGTAAAAATTTTATTTCTATAGGAAATTTTTTCAAAATTTTATTTCTATAGAAAAAATTTTGCAAAATTTTTTTTTCTATAGAATTTTTTTGCAAAATTTTATTTCTATAGAAAATTTTTGCAAAATTTTATTTATATAGAAAATTTTGTCAAAATTATATTTTCTTTAAAATTCAATCTCTTGACAATCTATATAGAATTTTTGCAAAATTTTATTTTTATAGAAAATTTTGTCAAAATTTTATTTCAATTGAAAATTTTGTAAAAATTTTATTTTTATAGGAAATTTTTGCAAAATTTTATTTCTATAGAAAAAATTTTGCAAATTTTTTTTCTATAGAATTTTTTTGCAAAATTTTATTTCTATAGAAAATTTTTGCAAAATTTTATTTATATAGAAAATTTTGTCAAAATTTTATTTTCTTTAAAATTCAGTCTCTTGACAATAATCTTCCAGTGAAATTTTTGTTGAAATTTAGTAAAAAGTACCTTTCCGCTCAAAAAATACCTTTTTTGTACTTTCTTAAAAATTGTATTTTCCATCCCTGAGTAACTGGCTTCCATCGCTGAAATATGCAGGTTCTTTTCGCAGGTTTTGAGCAAACACACATAAAAAGCAGAAATGCATTTTCCAAAAATGAAATGACGGGCTTTTCAACTAGTATTCTATGATTTGTGCTATTTTTATAGGTAAGCGTTATTCAAAATAAAACCTCAGCTTTTCTTCAACATCTTCGATAAGATTTTTCTATGCAGCTTAAAATATATATTTATTTATATAAAAATATTCATTCATTTCGGGGGGGGTTTGATCCCCCTCATCCCCCCCCCCCCCTAAATACGGCCTTGGGTGTGTTGGAAGATTCACCTTGAAGTTGCGAAGTAGCGTTGGCATTAAATTGCATTTTTGTTTTACCTTCCTTTTTCAGTGTGAACCCTAGTAGAGAGCAGTATATCTGATATATAAACTAATGAGCTGAATTATGTAATATGTAAAGTTCTTTCTTTTGGATTTAAAAATATGAAAATATCCGAAAATTATAAAAATATGTACTTTCCATTTATATTATTTTCTATTTCCAGAATTTGCAAAGTATCATCAATATAATACCAAATATTACATTGCTTTGCCATTATTTTTGTCTTTGATTGGTTCAAATTTTAATAGACGATGTCAATGTGTGGAAATTTTGGAAAGGAATTGTTACTAAAATTAAATTTCCGAGCTCCTTAATACACCCTTTAATGCTAAGCGACTACAACTGCTAAAGAAGATTATAAATATGCAACCTGCAACTTGATATTCTATGCAGGTAATGTTTAACAAAATTAACTTTTAATTGAACAAAATTAAAAAAAAATTCAGAAAAACTAATTTAGCTTACAGGTTGCTGATTTATTGGAAATCTAAGCGCATCTAAATATTAGAAGGAACATGCTGAAATCGTTAATATGATAAGGAAGATAATGATTTATATAGTTTATTTTTTAACCCTTCAGTTGTTATTGATCATAATTGTATGTCCAGGTTATGTTAGAACAAAACGCACAAATAACAAAAACCAAATTCTTTAGTCTATAGCATAATTCAGAAAAATAAAGTATTGAAGATTTTTTATAAGAAACGCATATTTTCTTTTCTATTTCAAAAAAAACTAAATAAGATATTGAGGGCGCAATATATACATTTTTTGATTGAAATTTATTGCACAGAAAATAATATTATAATTTTTGAGCTAACAATAAATTGTTGTTACAGAAAATTTTTAGGTTCAACAAAATTTTTGTTGATATAACAAAATGTTTGTTGATATAACAAAATTGGTTGCTAAAGTGACTTAAATCGTATTGTATTTACAAATTACGTTGTTAGCTCAAATTTAAACATAATTTTAATTGTATTGACAATCAAATTAATTGATATTTTTTTGTGTGTGTCCATATCAATTAATGATTTAATTGAATCAAGTTGATTGATTTTTGTCGCGAAATTAATTAAAATTTTAATTGATTCAATTAAAACTGTGATTGAATTTTATGTCAAACATCAATCACATTTTTAATTGATTGAATCACACAATTAATTGATTCCGTGACAAAAGTCAATTAAATGTTTAATTGAAAATCGTGTTGGTTTTCAATCACAATGGATGATTGATACTATCATTTTCGTGATTGAAGACATTTCAATTAAAACAAGTATATACGGCCGTAAGTTCGGCCAGGCCTGTTTGGTTGTTGGATACCATATACTAACATCACGTACCAAATTTCAACCGAATGGGAAGAATTTTGCTCTTCCAAGGAGCACCTTGGTCAAATCTGGGGATCGGTTTATATGGGGCCTATATATAATTATGAACCGATATCGACCAATTTTTGCATGGGTGTTTGAGGTCATATATTAACATCACGTACCAAATTTCAACTGAATCTGATGAATTTTGGTCTTCCAAGAGGCTCCGAAGGTCAAATCTGGTGAACGGTTTTTATGGGGGCTATATATAATTATGGACCGATATGGACCAATTTTTGCATGGTCATTTGAGACCATATACTAACACCATGTACCAAATTTCAGCCGGATCAGATGAAATTTGCTTCTCTTTAAGGCTCCGCAAGCCAAATCTGGGGATCGGTTTATATGGGGGCTATATATAATTATGGACCGATAAAGACCAATTTTTTTAACGCAACAACAAATCATAGCAACAGGTAGAAATAAATAAAGTGTCCAAGAACAAATGGCCACGTGGTAAGGTTTCCATGTGGATAATTTTAAAAAAAATTTCACGAAAATGTTTCCAATTAAAGACTTAATTGAGTTTTAAAAAATATTTAATTAAAAATTTAATTGATTTAATTGAAACAAAAATCAATGACAAAAATTAATCAATTAATTTTTTAATTGACTGGCAATTAATTTGTTAATTGATACTATAATTGCTGTGATTGAAGACATTTCAATTAAAAAATTATTTCGATTAATTAATTTCGTGATTGAATCAGAAAATTTTTTATGTGTATTAGAACGAGTAAATATGGCCGTAAGTTCGGCTAGACCGAATCTTATTTACCCTCCAGAATGGATTACGTGGAAAGTTCAACTACCGACACGATCAAATTAGTTGGGTTGTGGTAAAACTTACCGATGGCAATGTATCTTAAAGTTTCTTAATATATTTTTCTAAATTGTAAAGTAGTCCATAAGGATTCTATGTTTGACAAAAAAGGCAGATTAAGTAAGTACCTATATGAGCCACTTCATTTCTTGGTCGGTGTATATAGAGGACTCTATGAAAAATTATGCATCGATAAGAACCAAGTTTCGCATTGTATTTAGAGAGCCAAATTTAAACAGGATCCGATGCAATTTATACTTCCGTGAGGCCCCAGAAGTCAAATTTAGGCTTTCGGATTATATGCTGGCTATATATAATTATGAACCGATATAAACCAATTTTTGCACGATTGTTAAAGGGGATGTGCATACACCACGTATTAAAATTCATCCAGATCGGATGAAATTTCCTATTTTATGAGCATCCGCAAGCGGTTTATATGGGGGCTATACCAAAATTTGGTCTGGCCCATTTGCATAGTGGTGCAATGGTTAGCATCCAGTCTTGCATACAAAGGGTCATGGATTAAATTCCAGCGGCTGACTATCCTCTCTCAGTAATGCTGGTAACATTTCTGAGTGCTTCAAAGCTTCTCGAAATGTGAAATGCCCTTCGGTCTCGGCTATAAAATGTAGGTCCCTTGTTATTGAGCCAGTATAAAATCGGTGGCCACTCAGTGATAAGAAAGAAGATAACAATCATGGTATCACAATGGACTGAAAAGTCCAAGTGAGCCTGAAATCTCGGGCTGCCACTATACCTTACCTAACGAGAAAGATTTCTATAAATCTGGTTTTCACTTTTTGGATCATTTCTGGTTTATTACCGTTTTGTTTTCCGATTCAGAACTGCAAATATCACGGTTATAAGAAAAGGTAACAGAAACAAAATATTTATTCACCTTTAAATGATGAAGTGCTCTAACGAGAGACAATTGTGGTTTTCCAGTCAAATGTAAATCAATCACAATATCATGCTTGATTTCCATCACGAATAACTTTATTTCTGAATATATTGAAATGTTTTTCTACACTCAAAAATATTTACTTGGATCCAAAGATTTTGACCATTCTTTAAGGATTTTGGTATTCATTCCGAGCCAAAGATGATGCTTCTTTAAAATAAAGACATATTTTATCGACCTATCTGGACGCAAAGAAAAAAAAAAACGTTTGGAAAACGTGTACCGAAAACGTTTTTCTTTTGTTAGAGTTTTTTGAATTGCTTCGAAAAGTATACACTTTTATCACCAAAAAAATTCGTTTGTTACAAATTTTTTATTTTTTCAATAAAAAAAGTTATTTTTGAACCAATAACACAGTCCATTTCGTTTATATCAAACACTGCTCTTTTCTGACTTTAGGTTTTTAATAAGACACATTTTATAGTTCATAGTAAAAATTTAATATAGTAGAATGTAATGTTGAACATTTTTTCGGAATCTTCCGACCATATCTGGAATATATGTACAACAAAACAAAAAACTTTGGTCGAAGCAGGGATCGAACCCACGACCCTTGGCATACAAGTCGGACCTAGCAACCACTGCTCCACTGTGCCTAACTAAATGTGTTTTTCTGTTAAATAAACTTTGTTTAATCGGCTCGTGGGCGCCGCAAGCTATGCTATATAAATATAACTTATATGGGTAATTGTCTATTGATGACAATAACGGCTACATAGCTCAGTGGATAGTGTGTTGGCTTACAAATTGCATGGGCCGCGGTTCGATTCTCCGTCCAGGCGAAAGGTAAAAAAAATTTAAAAATTTATAAAATCGTATAATTTCTTCTACATTGTTTGTATTACAGAAAAAGGTGCTAAGAACTAAAAAACTTCGTGGAAGTGAGAAATATGTGAGGGAAAATGCAATTAGCCAGAAAAAAAATTTTTGAGTTAGTCTTTATGAAATTATTTTAACATCCTGGAAAAGAATAAACGTTTATCACAAAAAGTATATACTTTTCTTTCAAATACACTTCCTTTCAACGAAAAGCAAATGAGAAACAAACTTTGTTTGTCTAAAATTTCGTTTGGGAGCAATGAATTATTTTTTTCCGTATGGCTTTAAAGCTAGGATAAATAAAATTAAAATAAGGATACATATTTATTTTATTCATTTATCGAATTTGCATTGCCTTTTAGCGGTATATTATTAAAGCTGTACAACAAATACCGAATTACAACGGATACTTAAAAGTGAAAAATATATACTTAACTTAAAAAAAAAAAAAAAAACTTTAAACCAAAGAAGCCAAATCGTCAAAATAAGTCTTAGCATATATTTGGAGCGTTTTTATCTTAAATCAAAAATTCAATATTTCAGTTTATATTATGTCGATTTCTTTAAATAAAGTATCTGTTTTTTTACTTTAAGGAAAAATTTCCTTACTTATTTTAATTAAAACTTCATTATTTTAAAGAAATGTGTCCTTAATATTGCGAATCCTAAAATTTTGATTGCGTAATTTTGCGGTAAATATTTTTTCAGTGATTGATTACATATACATATCAATACATATCAAAAACCCTGTATTGTCGATAACATTTTCTTTTGGGTCTAATATTAGGAGGAATTCTATATGTTGACATTGGTAGCAAACATCGCGTACTTACCCAAAAAACTAATTAAAATTGAGCCAGCGCTATTCTTCAAAACATTTTTAATATGAAAACAACTAAGGAAAGTCTAAAGTCGGGTGGGGCCGACTATATTATACCCTTCACCACTATGTATGCCAAAATGTTTGATACCATCTTAATTCCTTCACATTTGTTGAGAAATATATAAAGGTTTATATTCCGTTATATAAATATGAACCCGTTAAGACAACATTTTTTGGACTTTTACAAAATCTCTAGGATCAAAAATTAAATCGGTTAATGGCCAAGACGGATGGCCGAACTTAAGGCGGTATATACTTGTTATTTCTTGGGCTTATAGAATACGTAGTTTTTATGCAATTTGTTTGAAATTTGAAATCTAGAGTTATTTTAGGACCACAAAGTGGTGTGCCGAAAATAGTGAGTATCTGTCCATGTTTTAGTATAGCCCCCATAAGACCAATCTCCCGATTTCACTCATTGGGTTTCTAGAAACCGTAGGTTTTATCCGATTTGCCTGAAATTGTAAACATACTGGTATTTTAGACCCATAAAAAGTGTATCGGATTTAGTTTTTATCGGTCCATTTGATAAAGCCTCCATATAGACCGATTTCACTTCTTGCGTGTATAGGAGGCGCACTGATAATGAAAATTGCTTGAAACTGAATGTAAAATTTGCAGATTTTACTTCTCGTAATCATATAAATAATGGGTACACGCAAAAAAATAATGCATTTGTTTTATGAATAGTGTTCACAAAAATTTTCCAAACACGAGATTCATAAATTATATGAAAACAATTCATAAAATCAAAAACACATGTTTTCATTGACTATGAATGTGTACATAATATAAATGGAATTTTTAATATTACAAACGAAGTATACAAATTTTTGTCATTGAAAAATATGTACCTTTACATAATATTGTTGTTTCGTAAAGTTGTTTTTTTACAGCAATAAAAAATCTTCAAATCGCGACGGCAACTCAAACAAAATATTGCTCTAAGACCCCATAAAGTATATATATTCTGGGTCGTGGTGAAATTCTGAGTCGATCTGAGCATTTCCGTCCGTCCGTCTGTTGAAATCACGCTAACTTCCGAACGAAACAAACTATCGACTTGAAACTTGGCACAAGTAGTTGTTAATGATGTAGGTCGGATGGTATTGCAAATGAGCCATATCGGTCCACTTTTACGTACACCCTCAAAAAAAATCGCTTCTCTAACATGTGTTCCAAACATATTTTGCAGGAAGCACATATATTATTGGATACTGCCGAAACATTAATATGTTTGTTTCATGTGAACATATTATATGTTTGGAAGCGTTTTGAGCCCAAAAATATTATATGCTTGGAAGAATTTTCTCCCCAAGAATATTGTGGTCATTCTCCCACATAATTTTCACTTCCACGAAATTTTTTAGTTCTTGGCACCTTTTTCTGTGATACAAATAATGTTGAAGAAATTATTCAATTTTATAATTTTTTAAAATTTTACCTTTCGCCTTGACGGAGAATCGAACCGGGAACCATGGAATTTGTAAGCCAACACACTACCACTGGGCTACGTGGCTGTTACAGTCACCAGTAGACAATTATCGTTATGAGTTACATTTATATAGCATAGTTTGCAGCGCCCACGAGACCATGCAAACATAACATTATTTACAAGAAACATACATTTGTTGGCAACGTGGAGCAGTGGTTAGCATGTCTGCCGTACATGCAAAGGGTCGTGGGTTCAATCCCTGCTCCGACCAAACACCATTTTTTTTTAATTTACACATTTATATTTATACTATACTAGCGTAACCCGGCCCGCTTCGCTGCGCCTTCCGAAGCGTATTTGTAGGAACATTTTGCGTTTACTTAGTCAACCATATCCTTCGTGCTGAAAACAAATTCGAAAAGATTTGAATTCTTTCAAACAAATCGGACTACTTGCTTCTTCGTTTATAGGTACAAATACGGCGGATACGCACATGTAAAACGGTTCGTCTAAAAAAATGTCGGGGAGTAGGTGTACCCTTTCCTCCAATTTTTTTAAATAATGCTATGTATTCAAGTAGTTGGACAATCTTTTATATTTCTTGTGAATTTTAAGTGTGGTTTGTCAATGAAAGGTATCCTTCTCCTCAACATATCTGAAAATTACGCACTATATTATAATAACATACAAAGAATTACTGTTTCCGATCCAATAAATCGGAAAATGCAAAAGTAGTAAAAAAATTTTACCACATTAACATTTGCTCAAATGTTAGAAAATGATGCACCCTCTACGTTGGGTTCAATCCCTGCTCCGACCGAACCAATTTTTTTTTTTTAATTTACACATTTATATTTATACTATATTAAATTTTTATAATGAAAATTCGAAATGTGGGTTATTAAAGATTTACAGTCAGAAACAGTGCTTGATATAAACGAAATGGACTGAGCTTTTGGATAAAATATTATTTTTTATTGCATAAATAACAATTTTGTAATAAAAAACTGGTTTTGGTATAAAAGTTTGATATTTTGGAAGGAATTCAAAAACTCTAAGGAAAGAAGAACGTGGAGTCGAGCACAAACATAAATATATAAATAATTTTATAATAAATATACACATAAATTTATTTAGGAGTGAACAATTTTTTACTAGCATTTAACACTATTTTAAATGCATTTACAATTTTCTCTTTACTGCGAATAGTCATTCTAATATTCAAATTAAATAATATTTAGACTTAAGCACATCAAATTTTTGGTCTTTTGATTACCTCGATGTGTTATGTTGATTTCTTTCGTCAACCCTCCCGGTTTCCATCTCTATTTCTTTCTCTATACTCTCTCTGTTGCTCTCTAAATAAAATATTACAACATATATATGTTTACTCGAAATTTGTAAATGTATATATGTTTACATTCACACATATTATTTTTATGAAACATTCATGAGCCAAACATAATATGTTCTAACATATTAACATATGTGTCCCAAACATTTAGTGTTAGTTTAGGAACATTATATGTTTGCACATAAATATATTGTGTTTAAAAATTGTGCCCGAAACACATTTTGTTTATATCGGAACATATGAAAAACATATTTTTCTAACAGTGTATAGCCCCCATATAAACGGACCCCCAAATTTGGCTTGCGATTGCTCTAAGCAAGGCTGTGGAGCCGGAGTCGGAGTCGGAGTCTTGGAGACGGAGTCTGAAGATTTTGCTGGAGTCGGAGTCGTAAAAATTTTGCTCGACTCCGACTCCGGCTAAACCAAATATTTTAAAACACTTCACATTTTTGTAACTAAGCAAGTTTTTACGCAAATTAGTTTCCATTGCGTTATTCATTCGATCAATGTACAGCATGATTGTAAATGAAAATCAACTTCCAATTACGGCTTTCTTTTGATGTTTCCTAGAATGTTAGACTAGCAGATGGGCTGGATCGATCCATTTTAATACCAGAAATTTTTTTTTTTTAAATTTTATTTTAAGACCATATACATATGTGTTATTTTAAGGCCATATATATATGTGTAAAATTTTTTACTATAGAAGTATTTTTTTTATAGAAAATTTAGTCAAAATTTTATTTCTATAGAAAATTGAGTCAAAATTTTGTTTCTATAGAATATTTTGCAAAAGTTTATTTCTATAGAAAATTTTTCAAAAGTTTGTTTGTTACACAATTTTTTTTTAAATTTTATTTCTATTGATATATTATTTCTATAAGAATTTAAGTCAAAATTTTATTTCTATAGAAAATTTTGCCAAAATTTTATAGCAATAGATTGTGTATTAGAAAATTTGGTCAACATTTTATTTCTATAGAAAATGTTGCCAAAATTTTATAGTAATAAATTTTTTTATTAGAAAATTTTGTCAGAATTTTATTTCTATAGAAAATTTAGTCAAAATTTTGTTTCTGTAGAATATTTTGCAGAATTTTATTTACTACACAAAAATTTTATCCGAACCGGCTGAAATTTGGTACATGGTGTTAGTATATGGTCTCTAACAAGCATGCAAACAGTGGTCCACATCGGTCCATAATTATACATAGCCCCCATATAAATCGATCCCCGGATTTGGCTTGCGGAGCCTCTAAGAGAAGCAAATTTCATCCGATCCGGCTGAAATTTGGTATATGGTGTAAGTATATGGTCTCTAATGACCATGCAAAAATTGGTCTACATCGGTTCATAATTATATATAGCCCCCATATAAACCGATCACCAGATTTGACCTCCGGAGCCCCTTGGGGGACCAAAATTCATCTGATTCAGTTGAAATTTGGTACGTGGCGTTAATATATGGTCTCTAACAAACATGCAAAAATTGGTCGAAATCGCTCAAGAATTATATATAGGCCCCATATAAACCGATCCCCAGATTTGACCTCCGGAGCCCCTTGGAAGAGCAAAATTCATCCGAGTCAGTTGAAATTTGGTACATTGTGCTAGTATATGGCCGTTAACAACCATGCCTAACTAGGTAAATACCGATCTATAGTTATATATAGCCCTCAGATAAATCGATCCCCAATCACAAAATAATTGGTCCATACCAAGTTCATAATTCCATATAGCTCCCATATAAGCGACTCCCATATTTCAATTCTGGCTCTCTACGTACTGTGCAAAAGTCCATGTCGATTCGTAATTATTTGTAGACTTACCTATACATAACTTTTTTGTCTAATATATACCACGTGGACCATGGACTAACTCACAATTTAGAAAACGATGTTAAGAAGTTTAAAGAAGTTGGGTTATACCACAACCCAAGTAATTCGATTGTGGCTGACAGTCTTTCGTAGAAGTTCCTACGCAATCCATGGTTGAGGATACATACGATTCGGTCTGGCCGAACTTACGGCCGTATATACTTGTTTTTGTCTCGTATTGAATGCTTGTATTGTATACATATGAGAGTAACTCTAAGTTGTGGCTCTCTCACGCTAAGAGAAACCCAGTATTTTTTGATATATTAAGTAAAATTTCATTAATTTTATGAAACCGTCTCTATATATTATTAAAAGATTCATAATTTCATAACAAGTATTTATGAAAACAATATATTATGTAAGTGTACACATTTTTTATGAAAAAAGTCCATAAATTTATAAAAATGTACAAATTTATGTACAATTCATATTTTATTTTTTTTTTTTGTGTGTATGAAAATCTACAGATTTTAGATTTCAAAGCAAGGCGTTACTTCATAATTTTCTTGTACACCTACAAGAGACGTTAATGATTCCTCTTAAACACAATCAAACATTAGAATAGTACATTGTAATTCGTTAATTTGGCCTTTTAAAGGCTTTGAATTGCTTAAATAAATGGAAATAAATGGTTCTTATAAATCCAGATTCTGATATAGTCTTCGTAGGTAAAATCTTTAGATTTATCTTCGGAAAGTGTACTTGTTGAACTGCTCTATTTTGGAGAATATCTGTCATCAAACCCCCCTGAAATTTCAAGGGGAACTATAATATTTGATTCATGGTGGTGGGTATTTAAGATTCGGCCCGGCCGAACTTACTGCTGTATACACTTGTTTGATGTTTTATTTAGAATTGAAGAAGGAATAAATGAAAAGTAAAATTATTTTAAGTTTCTTTTGCTCATTTTATTCCTTTAGAAATGAAAAACAAAAAATAATTATGTACTCATTTCTGCACGCCACTGTACATTATCAAGCCGTCAAGTGGGGATGTCCCCATAAAAAGTCTTGTGCAAATCTGTCTGTTTAGGGTTTTTATTATTAAGACTGGCCGTACCTTCGGATCTATATGCGACTTTAGTTTTCTTATAATCAGCCCGAATGTCCAACATATTAATTCGTATTAAAATTTTTACAAACAATTTTTTTTCTGACCTAAGCATTCTTGTTGTGGCTCTACTTGAACTTTTCTTCATATCTCTAACCCTTAAATTGGTACTCTAGATTTACATTAATAGTAGAACACATCATTGCAATAACATTATGCTAAAGAGAAGCTGTTAATAGACCCATATACAGCTTAATGTAACTCGTCTCCAATTGCAAGGACTCTTCAAAACTCTTAAGGACCACTATTCTCTACACTAAAGTCCGCAAAGAAAAAAAACTAAAAAGGTAAAAATATGCATGAACATTCCATTGCAAGCAGCAGCACCACCACAATGGATTAGATTATGTTGCACTAGGGATTGTAATCAGATTCTAAAAGTCGACATTTCGATTATTTCAAAATGGGAAAAGTCGTCGTTTCGATTATTCGACTTTTGTCACAATTCGGTTTTCCCGAATTTCGAGTTTATAAGGTTTAGACCTTTTCAAAATTGGGAAAAGCTGATTATTCGACTTTCTCAAAGAATTGGATTTTCCGGCTATTGAAAATTTTGAACTTTTGCTTTTATTGAAAATCGACATTTTACGTACGTGAAGTTTAAACTTTTCATAGGTTGTGGGTGTTTAAAAAAGCCAACAAGTTATTTTCGTAAGGCCAAACATTTCATGTCCTTAATATATGAATGCGAATTTTACTTACCATGGAAGACGCATTTCTCCAATATAAAGTTTGTTTCCTTGTCCAAAAGTCGATAAACATTTCATAGAAGTCGTTTTGTCCTTATAGTTGAAGGAAAATTCCGTTTTACAAAAAAAAATCTTTAAAACTAATGAAATCGTCTTTAAGTTTGTTAATTTTTTGTATGTTCACTACAAAACAAAAAAACGTCCACAAATAGGACATGTTTTTCATCACTTTATTTGAAAGATTTTTTTTATTGAAACCTAACATAACTTCCACTTGAAGTCGAGTCTGAATTTGGAAATGTAAGCTGTCAGTAACACTTTCTGAAATGACTTTAACAACACAAAAAAAAATTAAAAAATTAACTAATAAATTAAAATTTGTTTCCTAGAATCAAGAACGCAAAACTCACATTTCAGTGTATGCTTAACATACACGTAAGACTATGACAATAAAATAGTTATCACAATTTTTACTAACCACCCCACGGGAAATGTATCAATCCCAGGACCGGTAAAGAACTGGTTCCCGTGTATATGGAGCGGTCCCAGTTCTGGTCAAAATGTATGTAAGGGATCAGTGACGTTAACATAGGTAGGACCAACTGGTCCTCCTGAACCAGTGTGGGGAAAATTCCTAGGACGTTTTCGATTCGCAAAAAAATGTTGCTTTGGTGTTCCAAAGTAGTGTTGTATTTTCACCGTGATGATAGTGCCAGTTCAAAGTTATTGCTAATACATAATATTTTGAAGGATACAGAATCCAAAAGCTGTGACAGTGTTCTTCATATTTTGCCATCAATTCCGAGAATGTTGCACTTTTATTTCCCAATCGAAATAGCCATTAGAAATTTTTTTATACCATAAACCACATAGTGGTCAGGGTATAATAACTTTGATCTGCCAAAATATGTGCCTACCAGAAATATAGATTTTAGACCCCATAAAATATGTACCGATCGACTCAGAATCACCTCCTGAGTCCATCTAGCCCTTGGTGTCCGTCCGTCCGTCCATGTATTTGGTGCTCGCAGGTATCCGGTCCGGTTGGAAAAAATCGGATCAAATTTATATATAGCTCCCATATATATGTATCGCCCGATTTTGACAAATGGGGTCACATTGCGCTTCTTTTCTAACCAATGCTTTTCAAGTTTCAAATTCTTATGTATTATCCGATCATATTTAGACTTACGTGTAACTCTTACATTATAATATTGCCCGATTTTCACGAATTTGCATTTATTACCCACTTTAATTGAGCGATTTCCTCCGGTTTCCGGTTAATAATTGCGACCGGAATCCTGCGAACAAGAAATACATGGACGAACGGACACCAAGCGCTAGATCGACTGAGGAGATGATTCTGAGTCGATCGGTATATATTTTATGGGTTCTAAAATCAATATTTCTGGTAGGCACACTTTTTGGCAGATCAAAGTTATTATACCCTGACCACTATGTGGTTTAGGGTATAATAATGAATTCAATATTAGTTATATACTAACTCTGTGGGCGCAAAATCAACCATAGCTACAAGTATATATAAAGTCAGACATTTCTGCTCAGATTGTGACAAAACTCCCATAAAAATTTACCCCTTAATGTTCTTAAATATGGAAATGCGGTTTATCTCCCAAACCTATACCAATGATACCCCACTAATGCTTTTGTTTACTGATTCAGTAGGGATGGTTTAGGGTATGATATAGTCGACCCCGTCCGACTTTCTACTTTACTTACTTGTTTATTTCAGTATCCGAATCGCATCAGAGAGGAAAATCTTTTGAAATATGTTGAACAAGAATTTTTCTGATAGTTACATTTCAGTAAATGTGGATCTACACGATTTTAATATCAAGAGAGTAAAGAAATCAAATATTACTCCAAAGACCTCTCGTTGGCTACAGAATAGTGCAGATTGTAATGTCGGCTCTGTCCGACTTTAGACTTTCCCTACTTTTTATACTCACCAACACAGAATGGTGATAGGGGTATAATGAGTTTGTCATACCGTTTGTAACACGTTGAAATATCCACTTCCGATCGTATAAAGTATATATATTTTAGATCAGGGAAAACATTTAAACTGTCTGTTCAAATTCGAAGATGGGCTATATAAGTCCAGTTTTTGATATAGCCCTCATATAAGCCGACCTTCCGTTTTGCTTTGTTTCTACTAGAAACCGCAATTTGTATCCAATTTGCCTCAAATGGAAATCTAGATGTATCTTAGGCCCACAAATAGGTTCTTTGGATCATGTTGATTCATGGTTTGTTTTAGCCCCCATATAGACAGACCTTGCAATTTGACTTCTAGACACCGCAATTTTTATCCGATTAGCCTTAAAATAACACAAGTAAGGAAAGTCTAAAGTCGGCCGGGGCCGACTATATTATACCCTGCACCACTTTGTAGATCTAAATTTTCGATACCACATCACATCCGTCAAATGTGTTGGGGGCTATATATAAAGGTTTGTTCCAAATACATACATTTAAATATCACTCGGTCTGGAAGAATTTGATAGACTTCTACAAAATCTATAGACTCAAAATTTAAGTCGGCTAATGCACTAGGGTGGAACACAATGTTAGTAAAAAAAAAATATGTGAAACATTTTAATCTGAAGCAATTTTAAGGAAACTTCGCAAAAGTTTATTTATGATTTATCGCTCGATATAAAGGGTGATTTGTTAAGAGCTTGATAACTTTTTTTTTTTTAAAAACGCATAAAGTTTGCAAAATCTCATCGGTTCTTTATTTGAAACGTTAGATTGGTCCATGACATTTACTTTTTGAAGATAATTTCATTTAAATGTTGACCGCGGCTGCGTCTTAGGTGGTCCATTCGGAAAGTCCAATTTTGGGCAACTTTTTCGAGCATTTCGGCCGGAATAGCCCGAATTTCTTCGGAAATGTTGTCTTCCAAAGCTGGAATAGTTGCTGGCTTATTTCTGTAGACTTTAGACTTGACGTAGCCCCACAAAAAATAGTCTAAAGGCGTCAAATCGCATGATCTTGGTGGCCAACTTACCGGTCCATTTCTTGAGATGAATTGTTCTCCGAAGTTTTCCCTCAAAATGGCCATAGAATCGCGAGCTGTGTGGCATGTAGCGCCATCTTGTTGAAACCACATGTCAACCAAGTTCAGTTCTTCCATTTTTGGCAACAAAAAGTTTGTTAGCATCGAACGATAGCGATCGCCATTCACCGTAACGTTGCGTCCAACAGCATCTTTGAAAAAATACGGTCCAATGATTCCACCAGCGTACAAACCACACCAAACAGTGCATTTTTCGGGATGCATGGGCAGTTCTTGAACGGCTTCTGGTTGCTCTTCACTCCAAATGCGGCAATTTTGCTTATTTACGTAGCCATTCAACCAGAAATGAGCCTCATTGCTGAACAAAATTTGTCGATAAAAAAGCGGATTTTCTGCCAACTTTTCTAGGGCCCATTCACTGAAAATTCGACGTTGTGGCAGATCGTTCGTCTATTCATGATGAAATGTCAAAGCATACTGAGCATCTTTCTCTTTGACACCATGTCTGAAATCCCACGTGATCTGTCAAATACTAATGCATGAAAATCCTAACCTCAAAAGAATCACCCTTTATATGTATTAGAAGTTTAGGAAAATTAGAGTAATTTTTACAACTTTTCGACTAAGCAGTGGCGATTTTACAAGGAAAATGTTGGTATTTTGGCCATTTTTGCCGAAATCAGAAAAACATATATATGGGAGCTATATCTAAATCAGAACCGATTTCAACCAAATTTGGCACGCATAGCAACAATGCTAATTCTACTCCCTGTGCAAAATTTTAACTAAATCGGAGTTAAAAATTGGCCTCTGTGGTCATACGAGTGTAAATCTGGCGAATGCTATATATGAGAGATATATTTAAATATGAACCGATTTCAACCAAATTTGGCACGCATAGCTACAATGTTAATTCTACTCCCTGTGCAAAATTTCAACTAAATCAGAGTTAAAAATTGGCGTCTGTGGTCATATGAGTGTAAATCGGGCGAAAGCTTTATATGGGAGATATATCTAAATCTCAACCGATTTCAACCAAATTTGACATGTATAGCTACAATGCTAATTCTACTCCCTGTGCAAAATTTCAACTAAATCGGAGTTAAGAATTGGCCTCTGTGGTCATATGAGTGTAAATCGGGCGAAAGCTATATATATCTAAATCTGAACCGATTTCAACCAAATTTGGCACGTATAGCTACAATGCTAATTCTACTCCCAGTGCAAAATTTCAACTACATCGGAGCAAAAAATTGGCCTCTGTGGTTATTTGAGTGTAAATCGGGCGAAAGCTATATATGGGAGCTATATCTAAATCTGAACCGATTTCAACCAAATTTGACACGCATAGCTATAATGCTAATTCTACTCCCTGTGCAAAATTTCAACTAAATCGGAGCATAAACTTGGCCTCTGTGGGCAAATGAGTGTAAATCGGGCGAAAGCTATATATGGGAGCTATATCTAAATCTGAACCGATTTGGCTGATATTTTTTAAGTTTTTTGAGACTCATAAAATATTCGGATGTACGGAATTTGAGGAAGATCGGTTGATATACACGCCAATTATGACCAAATCGATGAAAAATATATATGGCAGCTATATCTAAATCTGAACCGATTTTTTCCAAAATCAATAGGGATCGTCTTTGAGCCGAAACAGGACCCTATACCAAATTTTAGGACAATCGGACTTAAACTGCGAGCTGTACTTTGCACACAAAAATACATCAACAGACAGACAGACAGACGGACATCGCTAAATCGACTCAGAATTTAATTCTAAGACGATCGGTATACTAAACGATGGGTCTCAGACTTTTCCTTCTTGGCGTTACATACAAATGCACAAACTTATTATACCCTGTACCACAGTAGTGGTGAAGGGTATAAAAATATGGGAAACATTTAAATCTGAAGCAATTTTAAGGAAACTTCGCAAAAGTTTATTTATGATTTATCGCTCGATATATATGTATTAGAAGTTTAGAAAAATTAGAGTCATTTTAACAACTTTTCGACTAAGCAGTGGCGATTTTACAAGGAAAACGTTGGTCGAAATCAGAAAAACATATATATGGGAGCTAAATTTAAACCTGAACCGATGTCAACCAAATTTGGCACGCATAGCTACAATGCTAACTCTACTCCATGTGCAAAATTTCAACTAAATCGGAGTTAAAAATTGGCCTCTGTGGTCATATGAGTGTAAATCGGGCGAAAGCTATATATGGGAGCTATATCTAAATCTGAACCGATTTCAACCAAATTTGACACGCATATCTACAATGCTAATTATACTCCCTGTGCAAAATTTCAACTAAATCGGAGCAAAAAAATGGCCTCTGTGGGCAAATGAGTGTAAATCGGGCGAAAGCTATATATGGGAGCTATATCTAAATCTGAACCGATTTGGCCGATATTATGCAAGTTTTTCGAGACTCATAAAATATTCGGATGTACGGAATTTTAGGAAGATCGGTTGATATACACGCCAATTATGACCAGATCGGTGAAAAATATATATGGCAGCTATATCTAAATCTGAACCGATTTTTTCCTAAATCAATAGGGATCGTCTTTGAGCCGAAACAGGACGCTATACCAAATTTTAGGACAATCGGACTAAAACTGCGAGCTGTACTTTGCACACAAAAATACATCAACAGACAGACCGACAGACGGACATCGCTAAATCGACTCAGAATTTAATTCTAAGACGATCGGTATACCAAACGATGGGTCTCAGACTTTTCCTTCTTGGCGTTACATACAAATGCACAAACTTATTATACCCTGTACCACAGTAGTGGTGAAGGGTATAAAAATATGGGAAGTATTTAAATCTGAAGCAATTTTAAGGAAACTTCGCAAAAGTTTATTTATGATTTATCGCTCGATATATATGTATTAGAAGTTTAGAAAAATTAGAGTCATTTTTACAACTTTTCGACTAAGCAGTGGCGATTTTACAAGGAAAATGTTGGTATTTTGGCCATTTTTGTCGAAATCAGAAAAACATATATATGGGAGCTATATCTAAATCAGAACCGATTTCAACCAAATTTGGCACGCATAGCAACAATGCGAATTCTACTCCCCGTTTCAACTAAATCAGAGCAAAAAATTGGCGTCTGTGGTCATATGAATGTAAATCGGGCGAAAGCTATATATGGGAACTATATCTAAATCTGAACCGATTTCAATCAAATTTTGCACACTTAACTGCACTACTAATTGTACTTCTAGTGCAAAATTTCAAACAAATTGGGACAAAACTCTGGTTCTAGGATTTGGCACGCATAGCTACAATGCTAAATCTACTTCCTGTGCAAAATTTCAACCAAATTGGGCCAAAACTCTGGCTTTTAGGACCATAATAGTCCATATCGGGCGAAAGATATATATGGGAGCTATATCTAAATCTGAACCGATTTCAATCAAATTTTGCACACTTGACTATACTACTATTGTAAACCTAGTGCAAACTTTCAACCAAATTCGGCCAAAAATCTGGCTTCTGGGGTCTTATAAGTCCATATCGGGCAAAAGATATATATGGGAGCTATATCTAAATCTGAACCGATTTCAATCAAATTTTGCACACTTGACTATACGACTAAGTGTTATGTTTGTACAAAATTTCAAGCAAATCGGTATAAAACTCTGGCTGCCGGGTCCTTATTAGTGCATATCGGGCGAAAGATATATATGGGAGCTATATCTAAATCTGCACCGATTTCTTCCAAAATCAATAGGGTTCTATTCCGACCCAAATTAGGACTATGTGCCAAATTTGAAGGCGATTGGACTTAAATTGCGACCTAGACTTTGATCACAAAAATGTGTTCACAGACAGACGGACGGACGGTCGGACGGACAGACGGATATGGTTATATCGACTCAGGGACCCACCCTGAGCATTATTGCCAAAGACACCATGTGTCTATCTCGTCTCCTTCTGGGTGTTACAAGCATATGCACTAACTTATAATACCCTGTTCCACAGTGTGGCGCAGGGTATAAAGAATTATTTCAAGACTAGGAATAAGTGTGCCTAATATGGTGTATATCGGACAATGGGTTGGTAAAGCCCCCATTTAGACCAAAGGACCTATTTGACTTCTTAAGTTTCTGGACACCGTAAGTTGTTTACCATTTAACTGAAAATAGAAATCTAAGGATAATTTAAGTCCACCTCAGTCGGATTTGATTGATATCGGTCCTCCGTGTAGACAATTCTCCAAATTTAACTTCCTGGGCATTTGGTTGTCACAATTATTATACAAGTGTCTTGAAATTTGAAGTCTAGAAGTGTGTTAGGTTCTTTAACAGGTTCTTAAACTCAAACAAAAACGGTTCTTTAAATCCAGAATCTGAAATAGTCTCCTTATGTAGAAACTAACATATAAATTTAACTTCGAGAAGCTTCACATTTCAACAAAACTAATCGAATCCATCAGAATTTCTATATACGAGTATGTATTTGATGCATGCACTGAAAAGCAACTTATCGTTAGGCCAAAAATTTCGCATCCTACGAATGCGAAATTTCCTTGTCTAAAAATCGATCTATTTTTCAATGAAGTTGTTTGTCCTTATAATTAAGTGATTCGACTAGGTATCTTTCCATGAGAGAAAATTTTGTTTGACTAAGGTCAACGTGACTTTAATAATTTAGAAAAATTCTTTTAAATTAATGAAATTGACCGTATAAAATGGCCGTATAAACTTGTTTTCAAATAAAATATATTTTCTTTGCACCAGCGTTGCCAATTTAGCTTTTTTCCCGCTAGATTTGGCTTTTTTTGAAGACGTTTAGCGGGAAAAAAATGCATTTAGCTTTTAGCTTTTTTTCTGGCTTTTTTTCATGACCCTTTTAGCTATTTTTGGCTTTTTTATTTTCGACATGTTTCTATTGAAATATGGATAAATCAGCGTTTTTATCTAAGCCTTGCTGCAAGTATAAGGGTTTCCACATATTTCAAAGCTCAGTTGAAACATTAATAATGAGTCCAGCCATTATGCGGGCATTTTTGTAGCAAATACAACTTGTTGTAAAGATTTTCATTATATACACGCAAAAAAATAATTCTTTCCTCCCAAACGAAATTTTAGACAAGCAAAGTTCGTTTCTCATTTGCTTTTCGCTGTAATGAAGTGTATTTGGAAGAAAAGTATATACTTTTTGTGGTACACGTTTATTCTTTTCCAGGATGTAAAAACAATTTCATAAAGACAAACCCAAAAAAAAAAAAAAACATTGTTTTCTTGCTAATTGCATTTTCCCTCACATCTTTCTCACATCCACGAGTTCTTAACACCTTTTCCTGTAATACCAACAATGTAGGAGAAATTATACGATTTTATAAATTTTTAAAATTTTTTTTACCTTTCGTCTGGACGGAGAATCGAACCGCGGACCATGCACTTTGTAAGCCAACACACTAACCACTGAGCTATGTACCTGTTATGGTCATCAATAGATAAATATCCATATAAGTTATATTTATATAGCATAGCTTGCGGCGCCCACGAACCGAATAAACAAAGTTTATTTAACAGAAACAAACATTTAGTTTGGCACCGGGGAGCAGTGGTAGCTACGTCCGACTTGCATGCCAAGGGTCGTGGGTTCGATCCCTGCTTCGACCAAAGTTTTTTTTTTTTTTATTACATATATTCCAGATATGTTCGGAAGATTCTGAAAAAATGTCAACATTACATTGTACTATATTAAATTTTGAACTGTAAAATGTGTCTTATTAAAGACCTAAAGTCATAAAAGAACAGTGTTTGATATAAACGAAATGGACTATGTTGATGTTTCAAAAATAACTTTTTTTATTGAAAAAATAAAAATTTTGTAACAAACGAATTTTTTTGGTGATAAAAGTTTAAAATTTTCGAAGCAATTCAAAAAACTCTAACAAAAGAAAAACGTTTTCGGTACACGTTTTCCAAACGTTTTTTTTCTTTGCGTGTACATAAAGGTTATCGTAAACTTTAAATCTACTATTACCATACAAATTTGTTAGAAAACTTTCAGTAAATTATTGGGAATATTATCATTTGACTCATTTATCCCTTTTATGTTATTATAATATTCTAAAGTTATTACGATATTACTAAATTAAAATAGTAGATGTGAATAGCTTTGTGCACTGAAAAAATATTGTCGTCTCCTTAAAATACGAACGCGAATTTTGGTTATAATAGCATTTGTGAATTTCTTTTATATAAACTGTTTTCCTTGTCCAAAAGACGATAAAGTCGTTTTGTCCTTATAATTACGTGATTCAACTTAAAAATGGGTATGTTTTCATGAAAGAAGGAAGAATAAATGAAATAGTCTTTAAATGTGAGGGGTTTTTGCATCTTAACCACCAACCAAAATAGCGTTCAAAAATAGAAGATGTTTTTCAACACTTTATTTTAAAAACGTATATATACAATAATTTCTACTTGAAGTCGAGTCTGAATTTGGAAATTTAAGTTGGCGTTAGCACGTTTTTAAAGCACTTTGATAGCTCATGAAGAAAAGGAAAATGTTTTTACTGGGAAATGTAAACTATAGGTATTTTCTACAATTTAAATAAAAGTAATGTATTTCGAATTTTTCACAATTTCAAATCCAAACAAAAATTTTATTAAAAAAAATTACAAATCATTTTTTTACCAAATCCAAAGCATGCTTAGATCATTTAATATTTTAAAATAACAAGTAAATAAAATAGAGGTGTTGGGAAGGTAGCTCCCACAAAACGAAGGACTTCCAGTAAAAAATTTGTGATAGTAATCAAAATGTATCGAATACGCAAACAGAGCTAATATGCCTTAGATATTGTTACAGTCTCACAGAAGTGGAATTAAAATGAAAATAGTATGCATTGTAAGTGAAATAAAGCCTTTAAGTTTGTTAAATTTCAATCAAAAATGTGACTTTTGATACAAAAAAATTTAGCTTTTTTTCTAGCTATTTTTTAGCATTTTTAGCTTTTTTTTAGCTATTTTTTTGGGCAAATCTAGCGGTTTTTGGTGAAACAATTCTGGCAACGCTGCTTTGCACACACAAAAAAAATCAATGAATGTTCTTGTCGATCCAATTAAAAATATGTTTAAATTTGAGCTAACAACGTTACGATTACGATTTAGTAACAGTAATATTTTGTCACATTAGCAACCAATTTTGTTATATCAACAAAAATTTTATTGAACTTAAAAATGTTCTTTAACAACAATTTATTGTAAGTTGAAAAATTTTAATATTATTTTGTGCACACATTCTCCAAGTTGACGTAAAAAATGTACATCACCGTTTCCTTTCCAGTCATAGTCGAGCCCGATATTGGCCCCCACCAAAACTCGATTTTAGTATCAAGGGTTAATTTTTGTTACCATTACCATAAGTCGACTTCGACTTGTCTACATGTATTGGCAAAAATATCAAGTTTTTCGAGTTTTGTATCCCTATGTTACAACCCCAGCCAGAAATCGGAGTGAAAAGAATGTAAATTGTTAACTGATGCCCCAGTGCTGACGAGGATACCGACAATACTATGACCCGACATCAAATGAAGCTGTTACACAGGAGTTCTTCTAATGCATATTTAAACATCGTCAGGTGAAGCTATGCACAAAAATATCTAAGAATGTGAATAAATTCACAAGAAGAAAAAAAACTGAAATTTCAAAGAATTCTCTACGAAGACGTTAGAAATTTTTCCCTGCATACATAAACGGTCGGTACAGGTTTTCTTTTTTTTTCATTTTGTAATAATCATAAATGCAGTACAAAGGCTTAACCCTTGTGCTTTGTAGGAAGTTATTTTTCCACATAATAAAGTGGAATTATACAGGCAAAATTGAATAGAAATTGTGCATTGCTTTGATGTAAACCTAATCACAATGTAGAGAGTACACAGAAAAAAGTAAACTGTTTTCGAGGAAAACTTAAGACTAGTTGCAAAAATTCAATAATTTGACATCAAAACTTTAACTTAATTCATTCAAATTTTTAAAAAACAAATTTAAATAATGCTGAAGTAAGAGGGAGTGCTAGGAAATTTTAGTCCCCCCGGCAATATTTATTGTTTTTTTTTTTAGTCCCCATACCATTGAATTCGAGCATTACTTTCATTTATATAACATTATATATGCGAAATTCTTTATTTATATTATTTATACTGTATAAAATCTTAAATTTGTATAGAATGGAAGAAACAGTTTAAAATCTAAGATACGGGGTTTGTGAGTCGACGAAAACCGTCAAAATTTCTACGTACAGCCAGAGAGGGAATATGGTCACCTCAAACGTGTTTCAAGAGCAAAATTTTATTTTTGGATGGTGACCCTGTACCATATTTATTGCAACCATGTTATTTTCTCGGAAAATATGTTTCTATTTTCGGAAAACATGTTATGTTTGGCGAGAAAAAACATTTTTGCGATAAACATGTTACATGGTCACCATCCAAAAATAACATTTTGATCTTGATACATGTTTGAGGTGATCATATTCCTTCTCTGTATGTATGTAGCTTAAAGGACATCAGGCGAATCAAAAAACAAAATTGATACGATGTCGTCATTTCAACTATACAAAATCGGACTGAATACACTATCGAAACATGTAACTTTTAGACTAAAACAAGAACATACGGCCGTAAGTTCGGCCAGGCCGAATATTATGTACCCTGCGTAGAAAGTTCTACTAAAGACTGTCATCCACAATCGAATTACTTGGGTTGAGGTAAAACTTTCCGATAACCTTGTCATCTTACTTCTTAACATCGTCCTCTAAGTTGTAAGTTAGTCTATACGTGGTATATATTAGACAAAAAAGAAAAAACAGCTTATATATATATATATATATATATATATATATATATATATATATATATATATATATATATATATATATATATATATATATATATATATATATATATATATATATATATATATATATATATATATATATATATATATATATATATATATATATATATATATATATAATTCAGTTCTTGACCTGGTATATGGTATATAGGGATGTGTATAAATAGTTACCAACTGATATGAAGTTTTGAGCGGTAATTACAGA
The DNA here is from genome assembly GCF_050003625.1 of Haematobia irritans. NCBI lineage: Eukaryota > Metazoa > Arthropoda > Insecta > Diptera > Muscidae > Haematobia > Haematobia irritans. The sequence goes on from NC_134400.1 coordinate 124,690,746, forward strand.
GCCTAATTGAAATATGGGGGTCGCTTTATAAGGGGGCTATATACAATTGAGAACCGATATGGACCAATTTTTGTGTGATTGGGGATAGGTTTATCTGGGGGCTATATATAACTATAGACCGATATGGACCAATTTGCGCGTGGTTGTTAGCGGCCATATACTAGCACAATGTAAAAATTTCAACCGAATCGGATGAATTTTGCTCCTCCAATAGGCTCCGGAGTTCAAATCTGAGGATCGGTTCATATGGGGACTATATATAATTATGGACGATATGGATGAATTTTGCTCCTCCAAGAGGTTTTGGAGGTCAAATCTGGGGATCGGTTTATATTGGGACTATATATAATTATGGACCGATATGGATAATTTTTTGCACTGTTGTTAGGGACTATATTCTAAATCCACCTACCAAATTTCAACCGGATAGGATGAATTTTGCTTATCGTAGAGGCTCTGCAAGGCAAATCTGGGGGTCCGTTTACATGGGGGCTATACGTAAAAATGGACCGATATGGCCCCTTTGCAATACAATCTGAACTACATCAATAAAAACTACTTGTGCCAAGTTTCAAGTCGATAGCTTGTTTCGTTCGGAAGTTAGAGTGATTCAGTGTTGCCAGGTATTTTTTGATTCTTCACCCCAAATCTTAAGAAAAAAAACCCCTAAATTGGTCTAGACTTTTTTCAAAAACCCCCAAAATTTTTAAGTATGTAAATAGTACAAAAAGAGACCCAAAACTTCGTTAAAAATTCCTGTAGTGATACACTTTAAAAATTAAATTTAACACAAATATATAAACTGAAAGAAGAATTTTTTCTGAGGAACAAAATTTTAGACAAAATAAGTTTTTTATTGCTAAAAATTTTCTTTCGAAGTAAATAAAAATCAGTAGATAAAATCATTACACCATTTGTCACAAATTCGGGTTCGATTCCTGCTTCGACCGAACACCAAAAAGTTTTTCAGCCGTTGATTATCCCACCTCAGTAATGCTGGTGACATTTCTGAGGGTTTCAAAGCTTCTCTAAGTAGTTGCACTGCACTGTGAAACGCCGTTCGGACTCGGCTATAAAAAGGAGGTCCCTAAGTGAGTCTATGTGAGCCTGATACATCGGGCTGCCACCTAACCTAACCTAACCTAACCTTGTTTTTAATAGTGTCAAATATTAATAAAAATGCCCCTGCAACAGATGCGTTTAAACCAGAATGTCATTGCATACTTCCTTGTATTTAGAAATATGGGTTGACTTCCCTTATTTTTTTTTCTCAAAATTCATGTCAGAATTGTTCCAAATTTTATTGAGAATAGCTCCACTTTATAAGATCTAGGATATTTTTTTACCCCCAAATAAATGTTACCCCTAAAAATCCCCCTAAACGTGTAAAAACCGCTAAATTTGGGGGGGAAACCCCCAACCTGGCAACATTGGCGTGATTTCAACAGACGGACGGACGGACGGACGGACATGCTTAGATCGACTCAGAATTTCACCACGACCCAGAATATATATACTTTATGGGGTCTCAGAGCAATATTTCGATGTGTTACAAACGAAATGACAAATTAATATACCCCCATCCTATGGTGGAGGGTATAAAAATTACTTTTCCTTAATATTTCATAAAAATATTAATATTTCAAGAAAACAAATTTATGAGTTGATACTGATGATGATAGTTTTAATAATAAAATGTGCCAAATACATATAATTAATACCGGTTTTACCACCCAGAAAAAAGTGACCCCTTCTTTAAGTTAAAATTAACTCATTGTGAAGAAAGTTGAACTTCGTATAGCGCCAAAGACATTTTTATTTTTTGAACGATGTGATTTTCGTTGAAATTAGGTAGAATGCATTCCATATATTAGTAAACATTTGCCTTTATTTATGTACCCTTATACTACAGAATGAAACAATTTAACTGAATTGAATACATATATGAATTTGTTTTATTGAGCTTTTTTCATTCATTTGGACAAATCTTACATATTTGTGGTAAACCTTTTACTTCAAAATTATAACTGCTTACCTTCGTTTTAAAATACAATTTTATTTATTTATATAAGCAATTTTTTTTTTCAATAAAAGAAAATAGCAATATATATAAATAAATGACATATTTCATTAATATATTTATTTAGAATCAACAGCATTGACTGGCCTTGAAATATTAAAATACATTTATCTCTTCTTCTAGTACCTTTCACTTTTAATAAGTTGCTGGCTAGCGGTTTTGTCCTCCTTTTACAATTTCAATACCTACAAATATAAACCAAAAATCCTAAACCAATTTTTTCACAAAAGGTTAGCGTCACTGTATATTATCTGATAATTGAAGATTCCTAAATGAAGTCGAATGAAGGGGTTGTTATTCTGCTGGTGTTTTCTTTTTTTATACACCATCACGAAAATTGATAGACTTATTGTTTATGTTTAATAATTTTCAAAAAAAAAACGAACAATTTTCTCACTAATTCAAAATAACAAATATTTTATTATTATATTTGTTATTTATTTTATTATTTTACTATATTATTTTTTTTAACAATCTCTCCGTATACCATAACAACACGATTCCAACTAATCAAGCAACCCATTATTTTTCTTTGCCAAGTGTTATTCGTATGTACGATAAGCTTTCTATAACAAAGGAAGCCAGAATTATCATTTTGTAAGAAATTTTACTAAATTTGAGAAAACTTGGTTTTAGTTCGGTTTTTGTTTATTTTTACGAATGCTTTGTTATCAGTGAATAAAATTTTCTTGTTCAGTAGTAAATTCTTATACCCAGCCAAGAAAACAATATTAGTAAAATTCCATGCCTTATTCTAGTTAATGAACTATTCCTAACTGCTTTCAGTTTAGGATTTTTTTACTGACACAAGTAAATTTTATTATTTCACATAAAAATTTGACGATGAACAATTTTATACCCTCCACCATAGGATGGGGGGTATATTAACTTTGTCATTCCGTTTGTAACACATCGAAATATTGATCTAAGACCCCATAAAGTATATATATTCTGGGTCGTGGTGAAATTCTCAGTCGATCTGAGCATTTCCGTCCGTCTGTCCGTCCGTCTGTTGAAATCACGCTAACTTCCGAACGAAACAAGGTATCGACTTGAAACTTGGCACAAGTAGTTGTTATTGATGTGGGTCGGAAGGTATTGCAAATGGGCCATATCAGTCCACTTTTACGTATAGCCCCCATATAAACGGATCCCCAAATTTGGCTTGCGAATCCTCTAAGAGAAGCAAATTTCATCCGATCCGGCTGAAATTTGGTACATGGTGTTAGTATATGGTCTCTAACAACCATGCAAAAATTGATCCACATCGGTCCATAATTATATATAGCCCCCATATAAACCGATCGCCCGATTTGGCTTGCGGAGCCTCTAAGAGAAGCAAATTTCATCCGATCCGGCTGAAATTTGGTACATGATGTAAGTATATGGTCTCTAATGACCATGCAAAAATTGGTCAATATCGGTCCTTAATTATATATAGCCGCCATATAAACCGATCACCAGATTTGACCTCCGGAGCCTCTTGGAAGACCAAAATTCATCTGATTCAGTTCCAATTTGGTACGTGGTGTTAATATATGTGGCCTCAAACACCCATGCAAAAATTGGTTGAAATCGGTTCATAATTATATACAGGCCCCATATAAACCGATCCCCAGATTTGACCTCCGCAACCCCTTGGAAGAGCAAAATTCATCTGAGTCAGTTGAAATTTGGTACATTGTGCTAGTATATGGCCGTTAACAACCATGCTTAACTAGGTCCATATCGGTCTATAGTTATATATAGTCCTCAGATAAATCTATCCCCAATCACACAAAAATTGCTCCATGCGACTCCCATATTCCAATTCTGGCTCTCTACGTATAGTGCAAAAAGTCCATATCGATTCGTAATTATTTGTAGACTTACCTATACATAACTTTTTGTCTAATATATACCACGTATGGACTAACTCACGATTTAGAAAACGATGTTAAGAAGTTTTAAGATACCACAACCCAAGTAATTCGATTGTGGATGACATTCTTTCGTAGAAGTTTCTACGCAATCCATGGTGGAGGGTACATAAGATTCGGCCTGGCCGAACTTACGGCTGTATATACTTGTTTTCCTTTAGTTTCGAAGGCACTTTTTCCTGGGTGACTGATTCATTTTTATAGTGTAGCATGTAGTGGTCAGGGTATAACAACTTTGATCTGCCAAACAATGTGCATAGCAGAAATATTGGTTTTAGACTCTTTAAAAAATATATCAATCGACCCAGAATCACATCCCGAGTCGCAATTATTAACCGATTTTGATGAAATTTCGTACAGGCTATTTTTTGTGCCAACGCTATCGAATTTCCCGATTTTCAAAAATTTCTGCTAATAAAATGTTTTTCATTATTGACCATAGTGGTCACATTTACTAATGGATGTTACTCAAATGTAGCGCAAGGTAAGTTTCGGTAATATTAACCAAACCTGCAAAATATAATCCAAATGGGTTCAGATCTAGATATAGCTCCCATATATAACTATCGCCCAATTTTCAAAAATTTACCTCCAATAACTCTATTTTTGACCGTAATATCCCTATTTATTAACCTTACTTAAATCTTACTCAAATTTAGCACAAGGTGACTTTCTCTGGTATCAATCAAACTTGCAAAAAATAATATCGAAGTCGGTTCAGATTTAGATATAACTCCCATATATAAGCATCGCTCGATTTTCTGAAATTTCGCGATATTACAATTCAATCAAAATCAAAATTAGATATAGCTCCCATATATATGTATCGTCCGACTTCGACACATAGAGTCACACTGCGCTTCTTCTTCAACCCGAAATCGGTTCGGATTTAGATATAGCTTAGATAAAAGTAGCGGAGTGTATATGCTCAAGAAGCAGGGTTGATAAAGTTGACACTTTTGTGTTTTTATACCCTCCATCATAGGATGGGGGTATATTAACTTTGTCATTCCGTTTGTAACACATCGAAATATTGCTCTAAGACCCCATAAAGTATATATATACTGGGTCGTGGTGAAATTCTGAGTCGATCTAAGCATGTCCGTCCGTCCGTCCGTCTGTTGAAATCACGCTAACTTCCGAACGAAACAAGCTATCGACTTGAAACTTGGCACAAGTAGTTGCTATCGATGTAGGTCGGATGGTATTGAAAATGGGAAATATCGGTCCACTTTTACGTATAGCCCCCATATAAAGGGACCCTCAGATTTGGCTTGTGGAGCCTCTAACAGAAGCATATTTTATCCGATCCGGCTGAAATTTGGTACATGGTGTTGGTATATGGTCTCTAACAACCATGCAAAAATTGGTCCATATAGGTCCATAATTATATATAGCCCCCATATAAACCGATCCCCAGATTTGGTTTGTGGAGCCTTTAAGAGAAGCATATTTCGTCCGATCCGGCTGAAATTTGGTACATGGTGCTGGTATATGCTCTCTAACAACCATGCAAAAATTGGTCCATATCGGTCCTTAATTATATATAACCCCCATATAAAACGTTCTCCAGGTTTGACCTCCGGAGCCTCTTGGAGGAGCAAAATTCATCCGATCCGGTTCAAATTAGGAACGTGGTGTTAGTATATGGTCGCTAACAACCATACCAAAATTGATCACACAAAAATTGGTCCATATCGGTTCATAATCATGGTTGCCACTAGAGCCAAAAATAATCTACCAAAATTTTATTTCTATAGAAAATTTTGTCAAAAGTTTATTTCTATAGAAAATTTTGTTAAAATTTTATTTCTAGAGAAAATTTTGTTAAAATTTTATTCGGTTCATAATCATGGTTGCCACTCAAGCCAAAAATAATCTACCAAGATTTTATTTCTATAGAAAATTTTGTCAAAAGTTTATTTCTATAGAAAATTTTGTTAAAATTTTATTTCTGTAGGCATTTTTGTCAAAATTTTCTTTCTATAGAAAATTTTGTCAAAATTTTTATTTCTATAGAAAATTTTGTGAAAATTTTATTTCTATAGAAAATTTTGTTAAAATTTTATTTCTGTAGAAAATTTTGTCAAAATTTTATGTCTTCTTTGTCAAACTGAATTATATACGTATTGGATCGATCTTTTTTGATTTAATATATACCACGTATGGACTTACATACAATTTAGAAGATGGTGTTAGGAGGTTTTAAGATACCTTGCCATCGGCAAGCGTTACCGCAACTTAAGTAATTCGATTGTGGATGGCAGTGTTTAGAAGAAGTTTCTACGCAATCCATGATGGAGGGTACATAAGCTTCGGCCTGGCCGAACTTACGGCCGTATATACTTGTTTTTTTTTTTTTTTTTGATACATTTCGACAGCCAAAAGCACCGTGGCACGACCGCGAGGCATTTTTCATCACAATTACTCTATATAGAGTTATTCTGCACTTAATGTGAAAGTTTCTCAGATATCAACTCAACTCTAAAATAGCGGACATTGAAGAAATAAACATATTCCAAAACAAGTAAGTAAAGTAGAAAGTCGGACGTGGCCGAATATATCATACCTTAAACCACCACTACTGCATTAGTAAACATAAGCATTTGTTGGGTAACATTGGTACAGGTTTGAGAGATAAACCGCATTTCCATATTTAAGAACATTAAGGGGAAATTTTTTATGGGAGTTTTGTCACAATGTGAGCAGAAATGTCTGATTTTATATATACTTGTAGCTACCCAGCAACAACTCCTATTACCAGGTATGAGTACAAGTATGCCTGCGCCAAATTGGTAACAACTTCCTCGTACATATATCAGTAGTAATACTTTTACACGGGCGTGGCACTGGAGGAAAGTACTTCCGTGCAAGCATACCACCAGTCGAAAAATAAGTACTACTTCGCAAGTATGCCAGCTCTCCAAAAATAATATCTTTACCATAAAGATACCCAAAAAGAGAGAACTCACCCCTGTTGTTTTGTAATCCAACACACTATACCACGCTCCACGACATGGATCTATTCAACGATGTTATTTTGTAATATAAACTATGTACTATACAACTTTAGAAAACAATTGTATATTTTATTGGCAATTTTTTCTGAAATGTAATTTGGCACTATTTATCGCTACTATGAACGATGCATACTGTTGAGCCGAACCCGGACCTCAAGATATGATTTTGATTACCGGTATTAATAGGAATAATCACTTTTTGCCTACACAGGTAAGTTATTATTTTTAAATCCCAGGTAATACGTCAAGTAGTAACATTTTGATTACCGGTATTACTGAAAGAATCACTAGTGCTTACCCAGTTTTTGCTGGGATGGGCCGATATAAGAGGTGTGCACGTGACACGAAATTGTCGTGACTCACGAAAATTTTCGTGACTCAGTCGTGAGTCACGCTCATGACAACGGCGTGAGTGTGCGTGAGCGTGATTAACAAACCAAAATGTCGTGCGTGAGCGTGAGTCACGAAAACAATATCTTCGTGAGTGTGTGTGAGTAACGAATTACACTCACGAAAATAATCCCCCTCTCCAACATAAAACGATTAAAATTTAAATTCGTTTGCAATTTTAGTGACACCTAGGATGTTAAGAGTTTAATAACGCTCTCGATTTTAATCGTGTTCATGATTTCAGACACGTCCCTCAGGTAAATTACTCATAAAATTATTCGTGAGTCACGACATATTTCGTGAGTCACGGTATTTTTCGTGAGTCACAACATTTTCGTGCGTGAGTACAAGTTTTCTTTTCGTGAGTGTGCGTGAGCGTGAGACCTACCAAACAATATCGTGCGTGCACCATGATGGCTCACGTGCACTCACGGGAGCCACCATGGTGCAATGGTTAGCATGCCCGCCTTGTATACACAAGCTCGTGGGTTCGATTCCTGCTTCGACCGAACACCAAAAAGTTTTTCAGCGGTGGATTATCCCACCTCAGTAATGCTGGTGACATTTCTGAGGGTTTCAAAGCTTCTCTAAGTGTTTTCACTGCAATGTGGAACGCCGTTCGGACTCGGCTATAAAAAGGAGGTCCCTTGTCAGTGAGCTTAACATGGAATCGAACAGCACTCAGTGATAAGAGAGAAATTCACCAATGTGGTATCACAATGGACTGAATAGTCTAAGTGAGCCTGATACATCGGGCTGCCACCTAACCTAACCAATTCACGTGCACACCTCTAGCCTATATATATATACCACATTTAGCATATATCTTTATGGACCTAAAATACCTTGGGATTTCATATTGCTTAAATATGGACGCTATAAAACATGGACTGATATATACAAAATCTAGCATATATCTCTAGGAACCTAAAATGCTTCTAGATTTCAAATAACAAACAAATCGGATAAAAATTCCTGCTTTCATACCCTCAAAATCAATTGCATTGGCAATAGCCAACACGGGAGATGGGGACTATATCAATATATGGGCCGATATGTAAGGGTACTATCCCAGTTTCGAAAAACCAAAACACGTGGATTATGCTGTATGTACACTGTTAGAAAAATATGTTTTTCATATGTTCCGATATAAACAAAATGTATTTCGGGCGCAATTTTAAAACACAATATATTTAAGTGCAAACATGTAATGTTCTTAAACTAACACTAAATGTTTGGGACATCTATATTAATATGTTAGAATATATTATGTTTGGGGCATGAATGTTTCATAAAAATCATATGTGTGAATGCAAACATATACAAATTTACAAATTTCGACTAAACATACATATGTTGTGATATTTTATTCAAAGCGACAGAGAGAGTATAGAGAAAGAAATAGAGATGGAAACCGGGAGATTTGACGAAAGATATCAACATAACACAGCAAAAGAATCAAAGAGAACAATTTCTGTGAAACCGCTTGTATCTTGTTTCGGAGAACTGTTTTATGATAAGGCCAAAAATTTGATATGCTTAAGTCTAAATATTGTTTAATTTGAATAAAGAGAATAGACATTCGGAACCAAGAGAATTTCGCCTTGAGAGCAGCATTTTATGTATGTGTGGACATGTGTTTTGTTTATCATTTTGGCATTATGGGCACAATTTGTTTCTTGGATCGTTAAAAGAAATCAGGGGTCTTCATAAAAATAACGAAAGGTCACTATACTCTTTTTAGAGTTGGGACAGTAAAATGAAATAAGGAGGAAATAGTGAAAAATTACACAGTAAAATGAATAAAAACAAAGTTTAGTTCATTTTTATTAATAAGTAGTCCACGAGGAGTTGACGGACACCTTCAAATATAAAAGCGGGCATTAAGTTCGAGTTTTGCAGCTAAAACAATTTAAAAAGTTTATTTTCTTTAAAATGAATTATTAAAGAAAAACAAGTATATACGGCCGTAAGTTCGGCCAGGCCGAAGCTTATGTACCCTCCATCATGGATTACGATTATAAATACTGCCATCCACAATCGAATTACTTAAGTTGCGGTAACGCTTGCCGATGGCAAGGTATCTTAAAACCTCCTAACACCATCTTCTAAATTGTATGTAAGTCCATACGTGGTATATATTAAATCAAAAAAGATCGATCCAATACGTATATAATTCAGTTTGACAAAGTAGACATACAATTTTGACAAAATTTTCTACAGAAATACAATTTTCACAAAATTTTCTATAGAAATAAAAATTTTCACAAAATTTTCTATAGAAATAAAAATTTTCACAAAATTTTCTATAGAAGGAAAATTTTGACAAAAATTTCTACAGAAATAAAATTTTAACAAAAATTTCTATAGAAATAAACTTTTGACAAAATTTTCTATAGAAATAAAATCTTGGTAGATTATTTTTGGCTCGAGTGGCAACCATGATTATGAACCGAATAAAATTTGAACAAAATTTTCTATAGAAATAAAATTTTGACAAAATTTTCTATAGAAATAAAATTTTGACAATGATGAAAATTTTATTATGAACCGAATAAAATTTTGGTAGATTATTTTTGGCTCTAGAGGCAACCATGATTATGAACCGATATGGACCAATTTTTGTGTGATTGGACCAATTTTGGTATGTTTGTTAGCGACCATATACTAACACCACGTTCCTAATTTGAACCGGATCGGATGAATTTTGCTCCTCCAAGAGGCTCCGGAGGTCAAATCTGGAGAACGTTTTATATGGGGCCTATATATAATTATGGACCGTTATGGACCAATTCTGCCACGGTTGTTAAAGATCATATAATAACACCATGTTCCAAATTACAACCGGATTGGATGAAATTTGCTTCTCTTGGAGACTTCGCAAGCCAAATCTGGGGATCGGTTTATATGGGGGCCATATATAATTATGAACCGATGTGGACAAATTTTTGCACGGTTGTTAGAGAACATATACCAATATCATGTACCAAATTTCAGGCGGATCGGATGAAATTTGCTTCTCTTAGAGGCTTCGCAAGCCAAATCTGGAGATCGGTTTATATGGGGTCTATATATAATTATGGACCGATGTGGACCAATTTTTGCATGGTTGTTAGAGCCCATATACCAACATCATGTACCAAATTTCAGCCTGATCGGATGAAATATGCTTCTCTTAGAGGCTCCACAAGCCAAATCTGGGGATCGATTTATATGGGGGCTATATATAATTAAGGACCGATATGGACCAATTTTTGCATGGTTGTTAGAGACCATATACCAACATCATGTACCAAATTTCAGCTGGATCGGATAAAATTTTCTTCTCTTTGAGGCTCCGCAAGCGAAATCTGGGGATCGGTTTATATGGGGGCTATATATAATTATGCACCGATGTGGACCCATTTTTGCATAGTTGTTAGAGACCATATACCAACACCATGTACCAAATTTCAGCCGGATCGGATGAAATTTACTTCTCTTTTAGGCTCCGCAAGCCAAATCTGGGGATCGGTTTATATGGGGGCTATATATAATTACGGACCGATGTGGACCAATTTTTGCATGGTTGTTAGAGACCATATACCAACACCATATACCAAATTTCAGCCGGATCGGAAGAAATATGCTTCTGTTAGAGGCTCCACAAGCCAAATCTGAGGGTCCCTTTATATGGGGGCTATACGTAAAAGTGGACCGATATTTCCCATTTTCAATACCATCCGACCTACATCGATAGCAACTACTTGTGCCATGTTTCAAGTCGATAGCTTGTTTCGTTCGGAAGTTAGCGTGATTTCAACAGACGGACGGACGGACGGACATGCTTAGATCGACTCAGAATTTCACCACGACCCAGAATATATATACTTTATGGGGTCTTAGAGCAATATTTCGATGTGTTACAAACGGAATGACAAAGTTAATATACCCCCATCCTATGATGGAGGGTATAATAAAAGGCATTTTAGAGCGATGGTGTTAATGCTAGTAAAAAACTGTTCACGCCTAAATAAATGTATGTTTATATTATAAAATTATTTATGTATGTTTATACTCGACTCCACGTTCTTCTTTTGTTAGAGTTTTTGAATGCCTTCTAAATTTTAAAGTTTTAAAGTTAAATTTAAAAAAAAAATGTTCGGTCAGAGCAGGGATTGAACCCACGACCCCATGCTAAACACTGCTCCACGTGGCAGACAAATGTATGTTTCTGTTAAATAACTTTATGTTTGCATGGGTTCGTGGGCGCTGCAAACTATGCTATATAAATGTATCTTATAACGATAATTATCTACTAGTGACTATAACAGCTACGTAGCCCAGTGGATAGTGTGTTGGCTTACAAACTGTATGGTCCTCGGTTCGATTCTCCGTGCAGGCGAAAGGTAAAATTTAAAAAAAAATTATAAAAGTGAATAATTTCTTCAACATTATTTGTATTACAGAAAAAGGTGCCAAGAACTAAAAAATTTCGTGGAAGTGAAAATTGCGAGTATGTTAGGAAATGAGCACAATCATCTTTTGGAAAAATTCTTCCAAGCATATAATATTTTTGGGGTCAAAATGCTTCCAAACATATAATATGTTCACATAAAACAAACATATTAATGTTTCGGCAGTATCCAATAATATATGTGCTTCCTGCAAAATATGTTTGGAACATATGTTAAAGAAGCGATTTTTTTTGAGGGTGTAGTGTGAAACGCCGTATAGCTTTGCGCATGCGATTAAAATCCGTCCACACACCTAGCCAAAGATGCTGTTTCTTTAAAATAAACTTAAAATTAGGATATACGAGTAGATCTCTCGAATTTTTATGCTATTTTTGATATATGTACAAAAATTATATATATATATATATATATATATATATATATATATATATATATATATATATATATATATATATATATATATATATATATATATATATATATATATATATATATATATATATATATATATATATATATATATATATATATATATATTCTCTTAATAAAAATTTCTTTATTTGAAAATATGTCCTTAGCAAATAGCGTGTCTTTGTTTATATTAGGTCAATACTTTTTCTAATGTAGGAAAAAGTCTTTGGAATCACGTTACATTGGTTATAGTTGATTTTGCGCCTACAGAGTTAGTATATAACTAATATAACTTTGATCTGCCAAAAAAATGTGTCTACCACAAATATTGATTTTAGATCCCATAAAATATATACCGATCGACTCAGAATCATATCCTGAGTCTATCTGGCGCTTGGTGTCATTCATTTCACTTTATTTATAATTATAATCAGAAGCTCAAATAAGGCCAAAATTGATTACAAAAGTTTTACATTGGTTTGACACTGAATTATAAAATATAATTTAAGCTCATCAATATCAATAGGGTAAGTGCAGCAAATGTGGTATAGGCTCGTAATGTGGTATAGTAGCTTTTTTCTCTATCTAACAACATACGAATAACTAAACCAAGCTGAATAGATTGTGACTGTCAGAAAAAGAAGCAATCAAAGATCAATTTGATTTTTGGAACTCTTTCTTTGTGCCAGTTGAAAAAATTCACATTTACCCGTGCTGAAGGTTTTTTTTTTTTGGTGGATCTTAATCATTTCGTTTTGTGTGAAGATATATTTTAAATTTATTAATTTTCGGATGTTAATATCTGACGAGTACTAAATAAGCATAAACTATATGCAATTGCAATACACATACTGCATTTATTTTTATTTAAAAAAAAAATCTACATTATGGTGTACCACATTACCTGTACACTTTATGAATTCGTGCTTAATGTGTTTTTTAATAAATTCGCAAGTATATCCAAAATTATGGGTTTCTTATTTTTCGCTCATAGTTGCGTGGATGGCTAACACTAGTAAAATGAATGTGGTAAAATCTTAGCCTCGTCGAAGAAAAACAAAAAATTTGGACTTCGAAAAACAAATGGGTACACCACATTTGCTGTACTTACCCTACTATATATAATTTTTGTATATATTATTAATATACTACTCAAGATTCAAGCACCTAACACGAACATGGATGAATGGAAGGAAAAAGAGATGTTTGTAGCGTAAACACAGTTCGAAAAATGTAAGTGCTATGGTAGATGTTCATACCCAAGATAAAACCAGTTCCTTAAACTTAAAACATGGCAAATTAAAATTTCTATTTTCGTAAGGTATTAAGGTATTCCATAAGCGTGTGACTCGAATTAGGAACGATCGCTGCATCACCAAAGTCTGAAAACGGGGCATTACCAACGCATGCATTCTACTCGAACCTCCAAACTGGAATCTTTCTGCCAGATTTGGCGGTGTCCTAAATTTAAGTACTTTGTAAAACAACATCATGGTTCTAAGCTTCATGAAGTTATCGAATGTACAACCTAGGAGTTCAATTGAGCGAGATGATCATAATAACCCAAGTGATATATGTAGCGAACAATACGATTAAAACACATTTTCAAATGATGAAGGCTACCTAAAGTGGATCCTGAGAATACCTCAAGTCCATACGTAATATACGGCAGAATCAAACTAGTCCCAATCTTCTTCCTTACACCAAATGGTATAGCGGACGATGTGTTATATACCCTTCGCAGAATGGTAGTGACATTTGATATAACCTTTTTCACATGCTTATCGAATTTCAAGTGATTATCCAGGCAAAAACCCAATACTCTCATTTCACTTACGTTATGAAGATTATTACCGCCAATATTAAAACGTAACGATGTGTTACCGTAAGATTTAAATATCATAGACTTCGACTTGCCGGCATTCACATCTATGAAATTATCCAAACACCACACAGAAATCCTTTCAAGCTCGGCATTAACAGCTTGCTGAAAGTTTACGTCCTCAATTCTGACCACTAACAACTGCAAATCATCTGCGTACAAATAAGGTTTAGCAAAATTTATCACATCGAAAATATCATTCATGTAGATGGAAAACAAAATTGGGCCCAATATAGATCCCTTGGGAACACCACGGTATACATTCCGTCCGTCATTCCGTCCTTGGTTAATAATTGCAATTTTATACCCATTGCAAATGGGTATAAAATATGAAACATTTTACCACACACAAAAAAATAACTGCAAATAAATATTAACAACTTTATTCGTATGTAAAATCTGCTGATGCTCAACAAATTTGTCTATTGAATATGAGGCATTTGTTGTTGAAATGTGTTTGTAGATGCTTGACAGAGGAAATAATAGAAATATTCTGAATTTTTAACAAATTGTTTTGTTGTGAAAATAGTTGACTGCTACCGATATAAAAAAAAAAAACAAAAATACAAGACTGGTTACGCGCACATCGCTGAGAACATGTACGAAAGCTAAAAGAAGTATGCGAAGAATACCGTTAGAACAAAATGAGTATGAGCACATGCACGTGTATGATAGCAAAGAGCTCATTCATCAGAGAATACAGAAATGCATTTATAAATGTCTGTGCAAAATTTTTATTTTTCAATTTGTTAGTTTCTTAAATGTGTTTGTTGTATGAGATAATTCATAAAACCATATTAATATCGGGATTAGAGTTATTACAATTCTAATTAACTAGAATATATCACTGGGCAAAAAGTTGTCAAAATGCTTGCTAGACCCTGGACTACTCAAATTTAAAATCGCCATACATTTACAAAACTGAGTATAGGATTTTCGACACAAAAATGTTACATGTTCCCCGTCCAAAAATAGCATTTTGGTAATATTCCTTCTTTGTGTGTACTTAACAAAATATCTCCAAAATTGTTCCGGCAATTATGCAATATTGGTGCAATAATTCTGTCAATTTCAATTTAATTTTTTGTCAATACACCAATAAATTTGTTACAGGTCATTGATAGACTCCAACAAACCGTATAAAAATTTGTTCGTTCAAATTCAAAAATATTTGTTGAGGATTAAACGTAACGTTCAACAACAAATATTTTGTACTGTTGGAAGCTCAACAAATTACTTACAAATTATGTTATTGAGAACACAAATTATTTGTTGCCTTCTGATGGTAACGATTGCTAACAACTTTTTTGTAATAATGGTTATTAAAAGTACAAATTAGTTTGTTGCAGGAAAATTAACAAATTTTGTTATTGGTTTTCCAACAAAAGTTATTGGTTCTCAAACTTATTTTTATCTGTGCATATTTCCACTACTCTGGCGTACATATATATGGGAGCTATATCAAAATATGAACCGGTTTTGACCAAATTTGACATGCATAGTTAGAATAATAATCCAGCTATCTCAGCAAAAAACATAAATGGGAGAATAATTTTGGCCTCCGTAGTAATATGGGTGTAAATCGGACGAAATATATATATATATATATATATATATATATATATATATATATATATATATATATATATATATATATATATATATATATATATATATATATATATATATATATATATATATATATATATATATATATATATATATATATATATATATATATATATATATATATATATATATATATATATATATATATATATATATATATATATATATATATATATATATATATATATATATATATATATATATATATATATATATATACTGAGTATAGGATTTTCGACACAAAAATGTTACATGTTCCCCGTCCAAAAATAGCATTTTGGTAATATTCCTTCTTTGTGTGTACTTAACAAAATATCTCCAAAATTGTTCCGGCAATTATGCAATATTGGTGCAATAATTCTGTCAATTTCAATTTAATTTTTTGTCAATACACCAATAAATTTGTTACAGGTCATTGATAGACTCCAACAAACCGTATAAAAATTTGTTCGTTCAAATTCAAAAATATTTGTTGAGGATTAAACGTAACGTTCAACAACAAATATTTTGTACTGTTGGAAGCTCAACAAATTACTTACAAATTATGTTATTGAGAACACAAATTATTTGTTGCCTTCTGATGGTAACGATTGCTAACAACTTTTTTGTAATAATGGTTATTAAAAGTACAAATTAGTTTGTTGCAGGAAAATTAACAAATTTTGTTATTGGTTTTCCAACAAAAGTTATTGGTTCTCAAACTTATTTTTATCTGTGCATATTTCCACTACTCTGGCGTACATATATATGGGAGCTATATCAAAATATGAACCGGTTTTGACCAAATTTGACATGCATAGTTTGAATAATAATCCAGCTATCTCAGCAAAAAACATAAATGGGAGAATAATTTTGGCCTCCGTAGTAATATGGGTGTAAATCGGACGAAATATATATATATATATATATATATATATATTATATATATATATATATATATATATATATATATATATATATATATATATATATATATATATATATATATATATATATATATATATATATATATATATATATATATATATATATATATATATATATATATATATATATATATATATATATATATATATATATATATATATATATATATATATAATTATATATACTGAGTATAGGATTTTCGACACAAAAATGTTACATGTTCCCCGTCCGAAAATAGCATTTTGGTAATATTCCTTCTTTGTGTGTACTTAACAAAATATCTCCAAAATTGTTCCGGCAATTATGCAATATTGGTGCAATAATTCTGTCAATTTCAATTTAATTTTTTTCAATACACCAATAAATTTGTTACAGGTCATTGATAGACTCCAACAAACCGTATAAAAATTTGTTCGTTCAAATTCAAAAATATTTGTTGAGGATTAAACGTAACGTTCAACAACAAATATTTTGTACTGTTGGAAGCACAACAAATTACTTACAAATTATGTTATTGAGAACACAAATTATTTGTTGCCTTCTGATGGTAACGATTGCTAACAACTTTTTTGTAATAATGGTTATTAAAAGTACAAATTAGTTTGTTGCAGGAAAATTAACAAATTTTGTTATTGGTTTTCCAACAAAAGTTATTGGTTCTCAAACTTATTTTTATCTGTGCATATTTCCACTACTCTGGCGTACATATATATGGGAGCTATATCAAAATATGAACCGGTTTTGACCAAATTTGACATGCATAGTTAGAATAATAATCCAGCTATCTCAGCAAAAAACATAAATGGGAGAATAATTTTGGCCTCCGTAGTAATATGGGTGTAAATCGGACGAAATATATATATAATATATATATATATATATATATATATATATATATATATATATATATATATATATATATATATATATATATATATATATATATATATATATATATATATATATATATATATATATATATATATATATATATATATATATACTCTGGCTTTTGAAGCAATTTCCACGTTTAACGATACTATTAAGCGTACTCCTTGTGCAATATTTGAAGCAAATCAGGACAAACCTCTGGCTTTTGAGACCATGTGAGTCGAAATCGGGCGATATATATGGGAGCTATATCTAAATCTAAACTGATTTCAACGAAATTTGGTACACGTAATGATGCTATTAAACATACTCCTTGTGCAAAATTTGAAGCAAATCAGGGCAAAACTCTGGCTTTTGAGGCCATATAAGTTCAAATCGGACGAACGATATATATGGGAGCTATATCTAAATCTGAACTGATTTGGCTGATATTTTGCATATCTTACGAAAGCCCCAAAATTTTTGGCTGTCCGAAATTTTGAGAAAATACATTGATAAATACGTCAATTATGACCAGATCGGTGATAAATATATATGACAGCTATATCTAAATCTGAACCGATTTTTCCAAAATCAATAGCGATTGTCTTTGAACCAGGGATCCGGAGCGGTCCATTTTTTTCGCTCCGCTCCGCTCTCGCTCCGGAGAAAAAAAATCGCTCCGCTCCACGCTCCGCTCCGAGAAAAAAAAATCGCTCCGCTCCTCTTCGAGAAAAATCGGGCGGTACATATATATGGGAGCTATAGCTATATCTGGGAAAATCGGGCGATACATATATATGAGAGCTATATCTAAATCTGAACCGATTTAGATGAAATTTTGCAGACTTGAAGGGCGATGAAAAAGATTACCTTTTGCCAAATTTGGCGACGATCCGTTTGAAAAAAAGCACAGCGTGACCC
The DNA here is from genome assembly GCF_050003625.1 of Haematobia irritans. Classification (NCBI taxonomy): domain Eukaryota; kingdom Metazoa; phylum Arthropoda; class Insecta; order Diptera; family Muscidae; genus Haematobia; species Haematobia irritans. The sequence goes on from NC_134400.1 coordinate 124,709,255, forward strand.
CATTTGTCGAAATCGGGCGATACATATATATGGGAGCTATATCTAAATTTGATCCGATTTCTTCCAAATTCAATAGCGTTCGTCGTTGTGCCCAAAAACTCCCTGTACCAAATTTCATCAAAATCGGTTAATAATTGCCACCGGAATCCTGTGAACAACAAATACATGGACAGACGGACGGACGGACGGACGGACGGACGGACACCAAGCGCTAGATCGACTCAGGATTCTGAGTCGATCGGCATATATTTTATGGGGTCTAAAATCAATATTTCTGGTAGGCACATTTTTTGGCAGATCAAACTTATTATACCCTAACCACTATGTGGTTTAGGGTATAATGACTTTAAAACAATGTGTTGAAACATTTTATTAATTTTGAAGATTTTTTCAGAAATATCAAATCCATTTTGACTTCATTAAAACGAAATTTTCATTCATGTTAGGATACATATTTTTATGTAGAATCACTTAGCTATAAGGACAAACAGACTTCATTGAAAAGTTTAGAGACTTTTAGACAAGGAAAAAACTTTATATCAGAGAAATACGTCTTCTATTCTAAGCAAAATTCGTATTCGTATTTTAAGCATGTGAAATATTTGGCCTCTCGACAATATTCTTTGCGGTGCACCATCTACTATTTAATATGTGATAGAAACCAAATTTATGAAAATGGACCAAAATGGACCAAATTCTGGTTGGTCCGACCATCGGACCAAATTTAAAAATTAGAAATCTTTTGGACCAATTTTGGTCCGATCGGACCAAAACGGCAACGCTGATTGGAATTGAAAGTCTATACACAGAGTAGAAGTAACTACTCTCCGAAAGTTTTTTTTTTTTGTTTTGCAACAGACGTAGAGAAAAGGTTTTGTAATATTTGATGATTTGACTTAAAAATGGGTATCTTAACATGAAACAAAAAATTTATAGGCTAAGGTCAATGTGACTTTAATTCAGAAAAACTCTTTAAATTTAATGAAATTGTCTTTAAATTTGTTGTATTTTTGCATATTGACTACAAAGCAAAAAATCGTTCAAATATAGGACATGTTTTTCAAACTTTATTTTAAAGAAGTTTTTTATTTCAAACATAGCATAATTTCTACTGGAAGTCGAGTCCTAATTTGGAAAATAAAGTTGCCGTTAACTCGTTTTTAAAGGACTTTGATAGCATATGAAGAAAAAAAGCTGAGAAAGCGAAAAATTAACATTTGCTTCCTAGAAGCAAGTACACAAAACCTAAATTTAAAAGAGAATTGTGTTTTAAAAGTGTCCTTGCTTGTATTCTCCGCTTCTTTGGCTCGGAATCAATACCAAATTTTTTAAAGTAAAGACAAAATCTTTGGAACCGAGTATGCTTTTTTTCAGTGTATGTTTGCAACAACCTCCATCGAAATCAGTCCGTGGTATACCTACGAATATTCTTACTCAGATCTAGTGTTACCTAATTTCGCTTTTTCCCTTTATTGTAAAAATACATTTTCGAACAGCGTTTTTAAGAAATGTTCGTTCTCAAAAAAGTAGATAACATGCAATAATACAAATCAAGTCATTAGTTTTCAATGTGAGAAAAAGTTAAAATAAATGTATATGCGCACATTTTTTAAACAAAATTGAAACTATCAATGATTTTAATTAAATTTTCGAGAACTAATATCAGAAATAAGAGAATGCTAGGGTATAGTACAATAGTAAAGCAATTATGAATGTCCTTACACTGAAAAATCGCATGCCCGGTTCCAAAGATTTTGTCTTTACTTTAACAGTTTGGGTATTAATTCCGAGCCAAAGAAGCGGAGAATACAAGTAAGGATACTTAAAAGACGCAATTCTCTTTTAAATTTGGGGGTTATGTACTTGCTTCTAGGAAGCAAATGTTAATTTTTAATTTTTTTAGATTTTTTTCGTAAGTTGTTATCAAAATCCTTTAAAACGAGATAACGACAATTTTATTTTCCATATTAAGACTCGACTTCCAGTAGAAATTATGCTATGTTTCAAGTAAAACGCGTCTTTAATATAAAGTGTTGAAAAACTTGTCTTATTTTTTAACGATTTTTTGCTTTGTATGCAAGATGCAAAAAGGAAACAAATTTAAATACAATTTTATTAATTTTAAAGAATTGTTCTTAATTATTAAAGTCACGTTGACCTTACCTCAAAAATTTTATCTTTCATGTTATGATACACTTTTTTAAGTAAAATCACTTTATTATAAGGACATTACAACTTCATTCAAAAGTTTATTGACTTTTGGACAAGGAAAAAAACTTTATTTTAGAGAAACGCGTCTTCCATGTTAAGCAAAATTTGTATTCTTATTCTAAGGACATGAAATCTTTGACTTCACGACAATATTTTTTTCAGTATAGAAAACTAAAAAATTAAATATAAATAAGATCGTTTAATTGCATTTATTTGGCGTTCATTACATCACCAATGTACGTACGTACAAAAATACATATCGTACATTTTAAATGTTTACTCACACTACGCTAAGTACTAAGTAATTTCAAAGTTACACATTTCATTCAAGTAATATTTTATTCGGAGCGGAGCGGTTTCCAAATGAAAAACCGCTCCGCTCCCGCTCCGCTCCGGATTTTAGAAATGCCGCTCCCGCTCCGGCAAAAAAAGGGCTTGCTCCGCTCCGCTCCACGCTCCGCTCCGGATCCCTGCTTTGAACCAATGTAAAACTCTGTGCCAAATTTGAGGACGATCGGACTTAAACTGCGAGTTGTACTTTGCACACAAAATTACATATACAGACAGACGGACGGACAGACAGACGGACATCGCTAAATCGACTCAGAATTTAATTCTAAGACGATCGGTATACTAAACGATGGGTCTCATTATATACTTATTATACCCTGTACCACAGAAGTAGTGAAGGGTATAATTATGTAATTTTAGCACCTTTTGGCTTCGAAAAGTAAATTTGTAATACATTTTTAGTACTTTTTCGTCAACATCATTTATCATCCCTGTCATGAAGTCAAATCGGAAGATCGTTTTATATACATACCCGTCATCGAAGTTGTCCTATCTGTTAACAAAAGACGAGTTTGTGAAAATTGTCAGGCCAATAGCTTCATTATTAAAGGCTATGGTGTTATTAAGACTGACACACAGACAAACGAACATCGTTGGATCGTCTTAAATGTTCACCCCGATCAAGAATATTTATACTTTATATAGCCGGACGGACATGTTTATATTGCCGTAGAATTTCTCCCTGATAATGATAGTTGCTATACCCCATCACCACCAGAATTTTTTTTTTCAATTACGAAATTAATTGATCCCATTAATTTGTATACCCTAAACCACATAGTGGTCAGGGTATAATACACAGAATTTTTTTTTTAATCAAAAAATTAATTGATCCAATTAATTTTTATACCTAAAACCATATAGTGGTCAGGGTATAATAAGTTTGATCTGTCAAAAAATGAGCCTACCAGAAATATTGATTTTAGACCCCATCACCCTTTAAGTCTGCAAAATTTTATCGAAATCGGTTCAGATTTAGATAAAGCTCCCATATATATGTATTGCCCGATTTTGCCAAATTTGGTCATAAAACCCTTATTTATTAACCGATCTTACTCAAACTTGGCTTAATCTAATCATTTATAGTGCTAACAAAATGTGCAGAAAATCATCGAAATCGGCCGTAACACTCTTATTTATAAACCGATTGTACACAAATTTGGCTAAATGTAATCTTCTATAGCACTAACTTTATGTGCAATTTCATCGAAATCGGTTCAGATTTAGATATAGCTCTCATGTATACATATGTATCGCCCGATTTTGCCGAATTTGGCCCTAATAACCTTATTTTTTACCATAGAGTCCTCATTTATTAACTGATCGCACTCAAATTTTGCACAAGGTAACCGTCTGTGATATTAATTATACCTCCAAAATAGTATACACATTGGTTCAGATTTAGATATAGCTCCCATATATATGCATCGCTCGATTTTCCCAAATTTGGCCATAATACTCTTATTTATTAACCAATGTTACTCAAATTTCAAATTTTGATGTACTAGCCGATCGTATTTAGACTTGCTTGTAGCTTTTACAAAATAATCTATGTTAATATGTTAGAATATATTATGTTTGGGGCTTGAATGTTTCATAAAAATCATATGTGTGAATGCAAACTTATATATATTTACAAATTTTGACTAAACATACATATGTTGTGATATTTTATTCAAAGCGACAAAGAGAATATAGAGAAAGAAATAGAGATGGAAACCGGGAGAGTTGACGAAAGATATCAACATAACACAGCGAAAGACTCAAAAGAGAACAATTTCTGTGAAACCGCTTTTATGTTGTTTCGGAAAACTGTTTTATGATAAGGCCAAAAATTTGATATGCTTAAGTCTAAATATTATATAATTTGAATAAAGAGAATAGACATTCGGAACCAAGAGAATAGACATTTGAAAAACAAACAACATATGTTTTCGCCTTGAGAGCAGCATTTTATGTATGTGTGGACATGTGTTTTGTTTACCATTTTAGCATTATGGGCATAATTTTTTTCTTGGTTCGTTAAAAGAAATCAGGGGTCTCCATAAAAATAACGAAAGGGCACTATACTCTTTTTAGAGTTGGGTCAGTAAAATGATTAATAACCCACATTTCGAAGTTTCATTATAAAAATTTAATATAGTATAAATATAAATGTGTAAATTAAAAAAAAAAGTGTTCGGTCGGAGCACGGATTTAACCCACGACCCTTTGCATGCAAGGCAGAAATGCTAACCACTGCTCCACGTGGCCAACAAATGTATGTTTCTGTTAAATAATGTTATGTTTGCATGGGCTCGTGGGCGCTGCAAACTATGCTATATAAATGTAACTTATAACGATAATTATCTACTGGTGACTATAACAGCTACGTAGTCCAGTGGATAGTGTGTTGGCTTACAAACTGTATGGTCCTCGGTTCGATTCTCCGTGCAGGCGAAAGGTAAAATTTAAAAAAATTATAAAAGTGAATAATTTCTTCAACATTATTTGTATTACAGAAAAAGGTGCCAAGAACTAAAATATTTCGTGGAATTGAAAATTACGAGTATGTTGGGCAATGGGCACAATCGTCTTTGGGAAAAATTCTTCCAAGCATATACTATTTTTGGGCTCAAAATGCTTCCAAACATATAATATGTTCAGATAAAACAAACATATTAATGTTTCGGCAGTATCCAATAATATATGTGCTTCCTGCAAAATATGTTTGGAACATATGTTAAAGAAGCGATTTTTTTGAGGGTGTAGACTATAGCTCCTAATATCGGACATTTCTGCTCAGATTGTGACAAGACTACCATAAACATGTCCTTTTTTATGTTCCTAAATATGAAAATGCGGTTTATCACCCAAATCTATACCATATACCTATACTACAAACAATGTCTACACGGACGAAAAATACTGTTTTTCATTTCTTTGGATGTAAAAATTATATGTTTGGATTTCAAATTTTTTAACACAATATTTTTAAGTGCAAGCATATAATGTTCATAAACCAGCATAACATGTTTGGGACATATATGTTAATATGTTTGACCATATTATATTTGGGACATAAAATGTTTATAAATAAAGGGTGGTTAAATTGTAAGGGCCGATGTTGAATATGAACTACACCTAAACGCCAAGTTTTTTTCCGAATTTTATTTGACATTTCTCTATTTCAGACTTACTCAATTTGAACCATTGAGAGATACACAATCCAACAACGTGTTAAATGGTTCCAAGAAATGGCAACAGTGGATGATCAATTTTCGAAGAAAATCATCTTCAGTGATGAGGCACATTTTCAGTGGATTCGTCAATAAACAGAATTGCCGCATTTGGTCGAATGAGAATCCAAGAGTGATTGTCGAAAAACCAATTCACCCATAAAGAGTGACTGTTTGGTGCGGTTAATGGGCTGGCGGCATCATCGGGCCGTATTTTTTCCAAAATGAGGCCGGTCAGGCAGTTATTGTGAATGGTGTTCGCTATCGTGAGATGATAACGAACTTTTTATGGCCCGAATTGGAAGATATGGATGTGGACGATATGTGGTTTCAGCAGGATGGTGCCACTTGCCACACAGCTAACGAAACAATGGCTCTTTTGCGCAACAAATTCAATGGCCGTGTTATCTCACGTAATGGCGATGTCAATTGGCCGCCAAAATCATGTGATTTGACACCGTTGGACTTTTTTTTTGGGTTATTTGAAAGAACAGGTGTACGTCGATAAGCCAGCAACAATTCAAGAGCTAAAGGATGAGATAATTCGGTACATTAACGGCATAGAACCTCCATTATGCCTCAGCGTCATCGAAAATTTGGACCATCGGATGAAGGTGTGCCACCGAGGTCGCGGCGCCCATTTGGCCGATATTTTGTTCCATACATAATTGAGTAATACCAATACATCATAATAAAAAAAAATTACAATAATTTCCTGAATAGTTTGTGTTTTATTCAAAATCAACATCGGCCCTTGAAATTCTAACCACCCTTTATATATGCTTAGATGCAAACATATATTAATTTAGAAATAGCCTATAAACATATATGTGTTTAGAAAGAGAGACCTAGAGAGTATGCTGCAAGTAAAATAATGGAAGTAACCAGTTGGCGCCTTACAAATATAACCACAAAACAAAAATCGTTAAAATTTTTTCTACCAGTGTATGCCCTAGGGTGAAACATAATATGTTTGAACAATACACACAATATTTTGTTTGGACCAATTCTTAAAATATATATGCTTGAAGCAAAATGTGTTTGGGGTATATCTTACAGAAGCGATTTTTTTGAGGGTGTACTAGTTCAGTAGGGATGGTTTAAAGAAAGTCAATTAAAAATTTAATTGATCCACATAAAAAATTGATACAATTAATTTTTATGATTGATTTTTGTTTGAATTTAAAAAAAATTGTTGAACCTATTAAATTATTGGATGAATACTTTTTCAAATTTAATTAAAATTTTCATTGAAACATTTTTGGTGATATTTTTTTCTGTATTTTGTGCTTGCATAAAAATGAGTTACCTATTTTTGTCCCATAATCAACGTCTATGATCCCTCTAATGTCATATAAATCAGAGTAAGTTTGTTGATTTTTTCACGAACAACTCAAGTACTATATTTGGTAATTAATTCAGCCTTTTTTATGTGACAACAAACACTTTTGGTTCTCCATGACGTAGATGGATAGAGATATAGCTCATTCTTACTTATTAATAGCCCGAATCACCTTAATAATCACAAAAGCATTTATTAAACATTAATCTAACCAAGGAAACTTTAGGGCTTGGTTTGGCGGATATGCCAAACATGGGTAGGATAATAATTCAGATCATACTGAAGATAAATTCAACAGAACAACACATAAGTTTCCGGTACTACCTGTAGCAGACAACTTAATGCTCCATTGTCGCCAGTCGTTAATGAAACTACGTTGGCCTCTGTGTATACCTATCTGCCCATTGTGACCTACTATTAACCCCCCCCCCCCCCACCCCTTCACCGTCTCATTACCCCGTAAAATATCTCACAGTGAAAACGCACAGAGTCATTGTGAAATATTCATATTGGCAACAATCCAAGTGCATGGCTTTATCCTTAGAAGGATAGTTCGTTGAGAATTGTTACAATTTCGTGGAGAAACGGTGACGCCGGTAGATGAAACGGAGCGGAAAACTAAAATCAGATTGTGACAATTTATAATGATCTCGTAAATACCATTGATACCCTCACCCCCCCTCGTCAATGAAATTCTTAGCCGAATTAAGGCATTGGAAAATAAAATTTGCACTTTCATTTATGGGTGATGGCAGTAGTTTCACTTGAGCAGGTTGGGCCCCAATGTTAGCTTTATTTGGCAAAGTGCCTTAGTTTTTGTGTCATGACATCAATTATCTGAAAAATTTTTGGTGAATATTGTCGCAGTTCTCATTGCATGCTGCCTAACTATGTAACTATGAAGATTCCAATGAAAAAAATTCCATTTCACTGCAAAGGTGTTGCAACAGAATTTCGTGAATTTTATGTTAATAGCTCCTTACAGTAAAATGGAATTTAGCAAATGTTAATGACTGAAATATTAGAAGGCAAGTTTAGGTACCCAGGAGCAAATTTCATTGAATTCCACAACCAAAGAAATTCGATTGTCAATGACAGACTTTGGTAGATATATAGATATATAGAATTAGTATACTGATCGGCTTAGAATTGAATCTGTCTGTCCCTCTGCCTGTTATTATACCCTCCACCATAGAATGAGAGGTATATTAACTTTGTCATTCCGTTTGTAACACATCGAAATATTGCTCTAAGACCTATATTCTGGGTCGTGGTGAAATTCTGAGTCGATCTAAGCATGTCCGTCCGCCCGTCCGTCTGTTGAAATCACGCTAACTTCCGAACGAAGCAAGCTATCGACATGAAAGTAGGCACAAGTACGATCCGGCTGAAATTTGGTACATGGTGCCAACATATGATCTACAACAACCATACAAAAATTGGTCCACATCGGTACATAATTATATATAGCCCCCATATAAACCGATCCCTAGATTTGCCTTGCTGAGCCTCTAAGAGAAGCAAATTTCATTCCATCCGGCTGAAATTTGGTACATGGTGTCAGCATATGATATTTAACAACCGTGCAAAAATTGGTCCACATCGGTCCATAATTATATATAGACCCTATATAAACCAATCTCCCGATTTGGCCTGCGGAGCCTTTAAGAGAAGCAAATTTCATCCGATCCGGCTGAAATTTGGTACATGATGTTGGTATATGGTCTCTAAGAACCATGCAAAAATTGGTCCACATCGGTCCTTAATTATATATAGCCCCTATATAAACCGATCCCCAGATTTGGCTTGTGGAGCCTCTAAGAGAAGCAAATTGCATCCGATCCGGCTGAAATTCGGTACATGATGTTGGTATATGGTATCTAACAACCATGCAAAAATTGGTCCACATCGGTCCATAATTATATATAGACCCCATATAAACCGATCCCCATATTTCGGTTGCGGAGCCTCAAAGAGAAGCAAATTTCATCCGATCCGCCTGAAATTTGGTACATGATATTGGTATATGGTCTCTAACAACCATGCAAAAATTGGTCCACATCGGTTCATAATTATATATATCCCCCATGTAAACCGATCCCCAGATTTGGCTTGCGAAGTCTCCAAGAGAAGCAAATTTCATCCAATCCGGTTGTAATTTGGAACATGGTGTTAGTATATGATCTTTAACAAGCGTGCCAGAATTGGTCCATATCGGTCCATAATTATATATAGCCCCCATATAAAACGTTCTCCAGATTTGACCTCCGGAGCCTGTTGGAGGAGCAAAATTCATCCGATTCGTGGAGTAAGTATATGGTCTCTAACGACCATGCAAAAGTTGGTTCATATCGGTCCATAATTATATATAGCCCCCATATATACCGATCCCCAGATTTGGGTTGCGGAGCCCCTTGGAAGAGCACAATTCATACGATTCGGTTGAAATTTGGTACGTGATGTTAGTATATGGTATCCAACAACCATGCAGGAGTTGTTTCATATCATTCCCTAATTATAAAGGGTGATTTGTTAAGAGCTTGATAACTTTTTTTTTTAAAAAAAACGCATAAAATTTGCAAAATCTCATCGGTTCTTTATTTGAAACGTTAGATTGGTCCATGACATTTACTTTTTGAAGATAATTTCATTTAAATGTTGACCGCGGCTGCGTCTTAGGTGGTCCATTCGGAAAGTCCAATTTTGGGCAACTTTTTCGAGCATTTCGGCCGGAATAGCCCGAATTTCTTCGGAAATGTTGTCTTCCAAAGCTGGAATAGTTGCTGGCTTATTTCTGTAGACTTTAGACTTGACGTAGCCCCACAAAAAATAGTCTAAAGGCGTCAAATCGCATGATCTTGGTGGCCAACTTACCGGTCCATTTCTTGAGATGAATTGTTCTCCGAAGTTTTCCCTCAAAATGGCCATAGAATCGCGAGCTGTGTGGCATGTAGCGCCATCTTGTTGAAACCACATGTCAACCAAGTTCAGTTCTTCCATTTTTGGCAACAAAAAGTTTGTTAGCATCGAACGATAGCGATCGCCATTCACCGTAACGTTACGTCCAACAGCATCTTTGAAAAAATACGGTCCAATGATTCCACCAGCGTACAAACCACACCAAACAGTGCATTTTTCGGGATGCATGGGCAGTTCTTGAACGGCTTCTGGTTGCTCTTCACTCCAAATGCGGCAATTTTGCTTATTTACGTAGCCATTCAACCAGAAATGAGCCTCATCGCTGAACAAAATTTGTCGATAAAAAAGCGGATTTTCTGCCAACTTTTCTAGGGCCCATTCACTGAAAATTCGACGTTGTGGCTCGTTAGTAAGTCTATTCATGGTGAAATGTCAAAGCATACTGAGCATCTTTCTCTTTGACACCATGTCTGAAATCCCACGTGATCTGTCAAATACTAATGCATGAAAATCCTAACCTCAAAAGAATCACCCTTTATATGGTCTCTAACGACCATGCAAAAGTTGGTTCATATCGGTCCATAATTATATATAGCCCCCATATAAACCGATCCCCAGATTTGGGTTGCGGAGCCCCTTGGAAGAGCACAATTCATCCGATTCGGTTGAAATTTGGTACGTGATGTTAGTATATGGTATCCAACAACCATGCAGGAGTTGTTTCATATCAGTCCCTAATTATATATAGCCCCCATGTAAACCGATCCCCAGATTTGACCTCTGGTGCCTTTTGGAGGAGCAAAATTCATCCCATCTGGCTTAAATTTGGTACGTGGTGGTATTATATACAGTATGTCAAGAAAGTCTTTTGACATTGCCAACTATTTCAACTTCTAGAAATAATTGAAATATTAAATATTTTATTAAATTTTTAATTCTGTGTACGTATGTATACTTTGCAAAATACATAATAAAATATTTTTTTAAAATTTCATTATATTTAATTTTGGAACAAAACATAATTTTTATCCCATTGTCAAAACACTTTCTTGACAAACTGTATGTAATTTAACAACAATGCCAAAAGTGGTCCATATCAGTCCATAATCATATATAGCCCCCATAAAAACCGATCCCGAGATTTGGTTTTGGAGCCTCATGGAGGAGCAAATTTCATTTTACATTGTGCTAGTATATGGCCGTTAACAAACATGCCTAACTAGGTCCATATCGGTCTATATAGCCCTCAGATAAATCGATCCCCAATCGCACACAAATTGGTCCATATCAAGTTCATAATTGTATATAGCCCCCCAAATAAGCGACCCCCATATTTCAATTCTGGCTCTCTACGTATCGTGCAAAAGTCCATATCGATTCGTAATTATTAATTATTAGTAATTCCATTGTGGATGACAGTCTTTCGTAAAAGTTTCTACGCAATCCATGGTGGAGGGTACATAAGATTCGGCCTCGCCGAACTTACACACAAAAAAATATTTTTCTGATTCAATCACGAAATTAATTGATCCAATTAATTTTTTAATTGAAATGTCTTCAATCACGAAAATGATAGTATCAATCACAGTTTTAATTGCGCACAGAAAAAATCCTTGATTAAAAAATTAATTGATGTCATTAGCAATTTTCAATTAATTTTTTAATTGATTCAATTAAAAATTTAATTGATTTTGAATGCAAACCCCAATTAAATTTTTATTTAAAAAGGTAACTATTTTCAACTACTTTCTGAATTGGCTTAGAGTTTTTATTTGGATTAAGAGATGTTCATCCCTTTTTATACCCTAAACCACATAGTGGTCAGGGTATAATAAGTTTGATCGGCCAAAAAATGTGCCTACCAGAAATATTGATTTTAGACCCCATAAAATATATACCGATCGACTCAGAATCACCTCCTTAGTCGATCTAGCGCTTGGTGTCCGTCCGTCCGTCCGTCCATCCGTCTGTCCATGTATTTGTTGTTCACAGGATTCCGGTCGCAATTATTAACCGATTTTAATGAAATATGGTACAGGGAGGTTTTTGGGCACAAGGACGAACGCTATTGAATTTGGAAGAAATCGGATCAAATTTAGATATAGCTCCCATATATATGTATCGCCCGATTTCGACAAATGGGGTCACGTTGCGCTTTTTTTCAAACGGATCGTCAACAAATTTAGCAAAAGGTAATATTTTCCATCGCCCTTCAAGTCTGCAAAATTTCATTCAAATCGGTTCAGATTTAGATATAGCTCGCATATATATGTATCGCCCTATTTTCCCAAATTTGGCCACAAAACCTTTATTTATCAACCGATCTTACTCAAAGTTGGCTAAATATAATCTTCTATAGCACTAACTATATGTGCAAAAAATAATCGAAATCGGTTCAGATTTAGATATAGCTCCCATATATATGTATAGTCCGATTTTCCCAGCTTTGGCCATAGAACCCTTATTTATTAACCGATCTTACTAAAAGTTGGCTAGATCCAGTCCTCTATAGTACTAACTATATGTGCAAAATTTCATCGAAATCGGTTCAGGTGTAGATATAGCTCCCATATATGTATCACCCGATTTTGAAAAATTCGCCTCTAATAACTTTATGTTTGACCATACAAGCCTCATTTCTTAACTGATCTTACTCAAATCTTGCACAAGGTAACCTTTTGTGGTATTAATCAAACCCGCAAAATATTATGCAAATTTGTTAAGATTTAGATATAGCTTCCATATATATGCATCGCTCGATTTTCCCAAATTTGGCCATAGTACTCTTATTTATTAACCAATTTACTCAAATTTCAAATTTTGATTTACTAGCCGATCGTATTTATACGTTCTTGTAGCTCTTACATAAGAATATTGCTCGATTTTTACAGATTTGGATTTATTACCCACACTAATTGAACGATTTTATCTTTTTTAATAATGGACTCAATATTAGTTGCATACTAACTCCGAAGGTGCAATATCAACACAGCCAGTGTTGCTAGAAGTATGGGAAATTCCCTATATGTAGGGTTTTTCTAATATTTAGGGACATTTTCACTCAATACAATTTGTAATAATTTTTACATTTTGGTAGAACTCTACCAACTGCGGCAAGCGTGGAGGTAATACAAATTTATTTTCTAGAAAATTTGTTTACATTTAACGAAAAATATTGTAGGAAAAATTGTTTGGGAATGTATGGGAAATTGTTGGGTAAACCGAATATTTTCCCTGGCAACACTGACTATGAGCTATAGTCAGATTGAGACAAAGCACCCATAAACATGTACCCTTAATTTTCTTAAATATGCAATTGCGGTTTATCTCAGATCTATATCAATGTTACCCCACAAATGCTTATGATTACTAATTCAGTAAGGGTGGTTTAGGGTATGATATAGTCGGCCCCGCCCGACTTTCTACTTTACTTACTTGTTTTAACTGACTTAGTCTTCTGAATTTGATTAAAAAGTTAATTCTATCAATTAATTTTTTAATTAAAAATTTTAAAATTTTCAATCATTGACTTAATTAACCTAATGTTTCTATCTTGATTAAAAAGTTAATTGTATCAACTAATTTATTAATTGAAAAAACATTCAACTTCGATTAACTTTTTAATTGGAAATATTCTAGTGATATTTTTTTCTGTGTACGCCGTATATACTTGTTTTTGTATGTATATTTATACCCTTCACCACTACGTTGGTACAGGGTACAATAAGTTTGTTCATTTGTATGTAACGCCAATAAGGACCCGTCTGAGACCCTTCGTTTAATATACCGGTCTTAGAATTAAATTCTGATTCGATTTAGAGATGTCCGTCTGTCCGTTCATGTATTTTTGTGTACAAAGTACAGTTTAAGTCCGATTGTCCTCAAATTTGGCACAGAACTTTATTTGGTTCAAAAACAATCGCTATTGAATCTGTTCAGATATAGCTTTCATATATAGTCATCACGGATCTGGTCATAATTGGCTTGTTTGTCAAACGATCTGTTTCAAATTCCGTACATCCAAATATTTCGAAAAACTCGAAAAATATCTCGGAAAACTTGCAAAAATCGGTTCAGATTTAGATATAGCTCATATATATACATCTTCTGACCTAATCTGATGTAAATGTTGCACAAGGAGTTATACTCCTTGTAATAGTGTCGTTAATTGTGACAAATTTAGTTGAAATCGGTTCAGATTTAGATATAGTTCCCATATATATTTATCGCGCGATTTACAAATACATGCCCACAGAGGCCAAAGGTTTGCTCCGATTTACTTGAAATTTTTCGCAGAGTAGTAGATTAATATTTGACATACGTATTGAACATTTGGTTGATATCGGATCATATTCAGACATAACTGCCATATATCTTTCGTCCGATCTGAGTTTATATGGCTCCTGAAGTCAGAGTGTTACCTTGATGTGATGTGTCAAATATACCAGATTTGGTTGTAAGCGGATCAGATCTAGATATAGCTCTCATATATATCTCTCGCCTGATTTACACTGAAATGACCACACAGACCAACGTCTTTCTCCGATTTACGTGCAATTTTCATGAGATAGCAGAATTGACATTCTAACTATGCGTACTAAATTTGGTCAAAATCTGTTCAGATTTAGATATAGTTCCCATATATTTGTTCGCCTGATTTGTGGAATTATGGTAAATTTTTTCACACCGCTTTTCAATAGGATTTTACTCCAATTGACTTGATATTTTACACAACTATCAATTTCTATTTAAGTGCGTCGAATTTGAATTTGCTATTCGGTTCAGATTTAGAAAAGACCTCCACATAATTATTCTTCCGGTTTAGGCAAATATGGCCAAAATGCGCACACCCAAAGAAAAAATACTTTTTAGGCAAATATGGCCAAAATACCCACACCCAAAGAAAAAATACCTTCCTCAGGAACGAAATTTTAGACAAACACAATTCCCATTTGTTATAAATTATTTTCTTAACGAGCAAATAAACCCGAATTTCTGACAAGTGTTGCAACGATTTTATCTAATGAGTTTTATTTTCTTCAATAGAAAATTTTTTACCATCAAAACAAAACTAATTTTGTCTAAAATTTTGTTCCTCAGAAAAGAAAACTCTTATTTCTGTGCACATGTCACAAAAAATTCAGTGACGATTTCCCCACATTGTGGTCATATCTTATACACCGTAACATAATGCCACACTTTCCACAAAACGGTTAAGATTCAGATGAGGCGTCGCCCGATTTGGCCAAATATTGTCCCAGAACCCACAATTCACCACCTATCATGGTGAACTCCAGCCCATATCCTTGTAAAATCAGCACTGCTAAGTAGCAAAATTTGTAAAACTTCCTTAAATATGCATCATTTGGTAAATATTAAATGCACTTTTGCGAAATTGCAAAAATTACTTCAGGTATAAATATTGCCAGATTTTTTAACATTGTGTTTTGTGCCAGGGCGCTAGCTGATTCCATTGAAGGATTTGAGATGGTATCAACAATTTTATTCTACAAAGTGGTGAACCGTATAATATAATCGGTCCCGCCCGACTTTAGACTTCCCTTATTTGTTATTTTGTTTCGTGCGATTATTTAGTAATTCGTAATTTTAAGGTTAAGAAATTGAACGGACCGGGGAAGGCTTAAGAAATAAAATCTAGGAATCGTATTTATTTAGATTCATTTTTATACCCTTCACGACTACTGTGGGGTGTAATAATTTTGTGCATTTTTATGTTACGCCCAGAAGCAGTAGTCGTCGTCAACTTTTAGTATACCAATCGGCTGGCTGTCTGTTGATGCATTTTTGAGTGCAAAGTCCATCTCGCAGTTTACATCCGATCGTCCCACTATGGGCGGAAATTGAAAATTTGCGGCAAAAATTATTTACAATCAATCTAGTATCGCCAAACATGGTATATCGATATATCTTATCAAAATCAAATGTTACCAACAAAAAGGGAGTCAATCCCCCTTATTCCAGGTGCGTTACTATAGAGGGGTCGAAATTGTAATTCCACTTGGAATACTATAGAATATACTCTTAGATGGAGTTTAATTTATATTTGCTTATTTTCCTTATTAAGAAAGCGCCTTATCCCCAGAACTTGATGTAAATAGTATAAACCAATTGTCATTTTATTAAATTAATTTTATTAATTTAAATTAAACAAATATTAACCATCAAAATCACATTCTTCGGTATCTGACTCTAATTCCGTCCCTCTGTGTTTGTTGTTCGCAGGATTCCGGTGGCAATTATTAACCGATTTTGATAAAATTTGGTACAACATGTTTTCTTGGTCAAAGGACAAACACGGTTGAATTTGGAAACAAATGGATCAAAGTTACATATAGCCCCCATATATATGTATCGCCCGATTTCGACAAATTAGACCATACTGCGCTTATTTACCACCCGATTGTCATCATATTTAACACAAAGTAATTTTTTATAGCACCCTTAAAGTGTGCAAAATTTCATCAAATTCGGTTCAGATTTAGATATAGCTACCATATATATGTTTGGCCCATTTTCCCAAATTTGACTATAAAACCCTTACATTTATTTTAGTATGGGCAAGTTTGGGCAGAAAAACTTTACAGCACGTAAAAGTATACTTCCTCACGAACAATAATAAGCAAAAATTTTCATTAACAATCGTTAACATTTCTAGTTCTATTCCTCGCAAATATACGTATGTGTTACAATTTTCACATATAAACCGCACTTTTGAATCCATAAATTCAAGTTCAAAAACAAAAATATTTTGTAAAGTCTTTACAACATTTTGAACTACTAAACCCCCTCTTAGAATCTACATTTAAAAGTTTTCTTTATTCACTTTTATTGCGAAAAAAATTAAGCACGAAATTTGTCAATTTTTGTTCGCCTTGGCATAAATTTTGGTAAACATTGGCAGCCTTTTTCTCCTGAACAGGGTTGCCAAGTTTTAAATTAACTTTCGATTTTTAATATCCAAGATGTTCTATAGTAATTTCAATTGGAATATCCAATAATTTTTCATTTTGAAAATTTAACTTTTTGCCGCTGTTTTGCGATTTCCGCCCATAGTGCGTCCTAAAATTTGCCATAGGATCTTTTTTCGGCTCAAAGATATAGCCGCCATATATACCTACAACCGATCTGGTCATAAATGATGTATTTATCAACCAATCTTCTTCCAATTTCTTATAATCGAATGTTTTGTGAGTCTCGTAAATTTTTGCAAAATATTAGTCAAATCGCTTCACATACAAATATAGCTTTCGCCCGATTTACACTCCTATGGCACCAGAGGCAAAATGTTTACTCCGAGTTACTCGAAATTTTGCACAGGGAGTAGAATTAACATTATAAATATGCCTACCGAATTTGGTTGCAATCGGTTAAGATTCAGATATAGTTTCCATATTTATCTGCTGTCCAATTTACACACCGAAAAAAAGTAAACTGTTTTATAGGAAGAATGAACTACTTTAACGCGAAAATTTAACTATTTTGTACTCCATGTTTTGAGATTTCCACGAAGTGTTAAAACCAGGAAAATTTAGTACCATGTTGTACTTTTTAACTGTTGTTCTCGAAATTTCTCCCTCTCATTGAAGAAAAAATTAACTAAGGTAAATAAATCATTGGCGCCAAATCATGACCATTTTAACCATACAGTAGTTCATTCTTACTATTTTAGGGAATCGTACGAAAATTTTCATTGTTTTTAGTTAAAACTGAACTTATGTGTACGGTCATTGAACTTTATACCCGCGTTTAGTTCATAAAGTGTTTGAGACATACTTAAAAAACGAAAAAAAATTCTTTTGCAATAAAAATAAGTTAAATTTGGCGTTAGTTTAACTACAGAAATTATTTTCTGTGCAGTCATATGTCCACCGTAGGTCAAAATTTACTTGAATTTGATCAACATCGGTACAGATGTAGATATAACTCCCATATATATTTCGCTCGATTTAGATTCATATGACCACGGATGCCAAAGTTTTATGTCGAAAATTTTGAAGTTTTGCACTGAGAGGTCAATTGAGATTTTCGCAATGTGTGTCAAATTTTATTACCGTGCTTCGCCACTGTTGGTAAAATTCTACCAGAAATGGTAGATTTTCATAAATTTTCTATAGCAATTAATTTTTGACAAAATGTTCTGTAGATATAGAGCTTTAACCAAATTTTCTATAGAAATAAAATTTTGAAAAATATTTCTATAGAAATAAAATTTTGACAAAATTTTCTATAGAAATAATATTTTGACACAATTTTCTATACAAACAATATGTTGACAAAATTTTCTATAGAAATACAATATTGACAACATTTTCTATAGATAAACAGTTTGGAGAAAATTTTCTACAGAAATAAAATTTTGATAAAATTTTCTACAGAAATAAAATTTTGACAAAATTTTCTACAGGAATAAAATTTTAACAAAATTTTCTATAGAAATAAAATTTAGACAAAATTTTCTATACAAATAAAATGTTGACAAAATTTTCTATAGAAATACAATTTTGACACAATTTTCTACACAAATACAATTTTGATAAAATTTTCTATAGAAATAAAATTTTGACAAAATTTTCTATAGAAATAAAATTTTGACAACATTTTCTATAGAAATAAAATTTTAACAAAATTTTCTATAGAAATAAAATTATGACAAAATTTTCTATAGAAATAAAATTTTGACAAAATTTCCTATACAAATAAAATTTTGACAAAATTTTCTATAGAAATAAAATTTTGACAAAATTTTTTATGGAAATAAAATTTTGACACAATTTTCTATAGAAATGAAATTTTGACAAAATTTTCTATAGAAATAAAATTTAGACAAAATTTTCTATATAAATACAATTTTGAAAACATTTCCTATACAAATAAAATTTTGACAAAATTTTCTATAGAAATACAATTTTGACAAAATTTTTTATGGAAATAAAATTTTGACAAAATTTTCTATAGAAATAAAATTTTGACAAAATTTTCTATACAAATAAAATTTCGACAAAATTTTCTATAGAAATCAAACTTTGCAATATAAGATATTTTCATTTGGTAGTTTTTGGTAAAATTTTCTCCCAAGTTTGGTAGATTATTTTTGGTTTCAGTGGCAACCGTGCTCAGAAGTAGATAAAGCCCCCATATATATGTCTATCCGATTTTAGCAAATATGGCCAAAATATCCACATTTTTCGTAACTGCTAAGTCGAAAACTCTAATTCGTATGTACCGACCTATAAATCATAAATGCAGACTTGCGAAATTTTATGCATTTTAAATATTCCCAATGTTTATACCCACCACCATAGAATGGTGACGGTGGTATAATAAGTTTGTCATTCCGTTTGTAACACATCGAAATATCGATTTCCTACTATATAAAGTACATATATTCTTGATCACGGAGAAATTCTAAGACAATACAAGCATTTCCGTCTGTTCGTCTGTCTGTCTGTCTGTTGTAATCACGCTACAGCCTTCAATAATGGGGCCATCGTCCTGAAATTTGGCACAGATTCGTTTTTTGTTTGCAGCCAGGTCAAGTGCGAAGTTGGACTATATCGGTCCAAATTTTCATATAGTTATAAAAACCGTAGTTTTTATCCAAATTGCCTGAAATTTGATATCTAAAGGTATTCTAGGACCATAAAATGGTGTGCCGTAAATGGTGCATTTCGGTCCATCTTTTGGTTAGCCCCCATATAGACCGATCTCCAGATTTTACTTCTTGGGCTTCTAGAAACTGTATTTGCTTTCCGATTTGCCTGAAATTTGAAATTTAGAGGTATTCTAGGACCATAAAATGGTGTGCCGTAAATTGGTGCCATCTTTTGGTATAGCCCCCATATAGACCGATCTCCCGATTTTACTTCTTGGGCTTCTAAAAACCGTATTATCAATCTGATTTACCTGAAATTTTAAATCTAGAGATATTTTAATACCAAAAGTTGGTGTAGCGCAAATGGTGCATATTGGTCTATCTTTTGGTATAGCCCCCATATAGGCCGATCTCCCGATTTTACTTCTCGAGCGTCTAGAAACTGCATATACTGTCCCATTTGCATGAAATTGAAAATCTAGAGGTATTATGGGACCACAAATAGGTGTGTCCCAAATGGGGTGTATCGGTCGATGTTTTGGTGTAGCCCCCATATAGACTGATCTCCGGAATTTACGTCTTGGGCTTCTAAAATCCGTAGTTTTTATCCAATTTACCTGAAATTGGAACTCTAGATGTATTTTAGGACCATCAAAAGGTGTGCCGAAAATGGTCCGTATCGGTCCATGTTTGGGTATAGCCCCCATATAGACTGATCTCTCGACTATACTTCTTGGGCTTCTAGAATTCGCAGTTTTTACCTAATTTGTCTGAAATTGGAATTCTAGGGGTATTTGAGGACTATTAAGAGGTGTGTCGAAAATGGTGAGTATTGGTCCATGTTTGGTATAGCCCCTACATAGACTTACCTCCCAAATTTATTTCGAGGACTTTTTTACTTCTAGGACCGAATATGGTATGTGTCGAACCATGTTTTGGCTCGACATACACCATAGAGCGATCTCCCGATTTAACTCCTTGGGCTTCTAGAAACCGTAGTTTTTATCCGATTTGCTCGAAAATGGAAATATGTTATACTGGTATTGTAGACCCTCAAAAATCTGTATCGTGTTTATTTTTACCGGTCCATTTGGTAAGGCATCGATATAAACCGATTTCTCTTCTTGACGGTACACCCAAAGAAAAAATATTTTCCTCCGGAATGAAATTTTAGACAAACGAAATTCCCCTTTCGTATAAAGTATTTTCGTTTAGAGCAAATAATCCGAATTTTTGATTACAGATAAAAATCATTTAAAATCAAGGCGTTATTTCATCATTTGCACGATATGCACGATTTCTCTAAAACTCAAACAAAAAAGGTTCTTCTAAATCCAGAATCTGACCTAGTCTTCATGGGTAGGATCTTTAAATTTATCTTCGGGAAGCGTACTGGATGAACTTATTTGCTGGGGAGAATATTTGTCATCAAACCACCCTGAAATTCTGAAACTTGTTGTTTTTAAGTTGGATGATATTTTCTTCTCGTTCGGGAAGTCAAATCTGGGGTTCGGTTAAAATAGGGGCTAATACATATGGGCTGATATAGACCCACATACTAAATACATACTAAATTTTAAACGGATCAAATAAAAGTTACTCCTTTATGGGACTCAATACATCAAATGTCGAAGTTGATTATGTGGGCACGATACCTAAAATTGAGCCGCCATGGTCCATTTGTACCAAGTTTCATGGCGATAGCTTGTTTTGTTCGGAAGGTAACGTTATTTCAAAAGACGTTAGGACTGATGGACATTGTACTTACTGGGGTCTGGGACCAGTATATCGATGCGTTACAAATGAAATGACAAAATTAGTATACCACAATCCTATTGTGAAGAAGACCTTGCAAATTGACAATGGTTGAATCCAAAATGCGTTTGAAACTTTAACCTATAGTTTCAAACGCATTTTGGATTCAACCATTGTCAACCTATAGAAGCTCGGTAATATCATCACCAACCAACCAAAATTCATGTCACTTTGTATGGAAAATGGACATGTGCCTTTTGGTATATCTTAGTTTTAGTTAAAACTCGCATGAATATATTCATAGCTTGTTTCAAAATTAAGTTATCTGACTTTCATATTTATATTCCAGGGATATTTGCTTCCAACACTCAAAATTATATTATATCCATGTTGTGCCTTGGAGGGTTCTGCATTGGTATACAGATAGTATATCAACTTGCATTTTTTATTTCGAATATTTCTGCAATGTCTGGTGCATATCCTGTTGCTACTATCATAATCTCTGTGCTCTTCTAGAACAAGAATAACAAACATCTACTGAACATCATGTGTTCATTTCCATTAGAAATGAATATTTGATGAAAACTGTTGTTGCTGTATGTGTGTGTAGTTTTTGTTGACGTTATGTTACTTCCGTTTCCCTATCCGGGAAAAAGAAAACATACAAATTTGAAGTAATATTTAAATGCAGAAATCATAGATATTCACAAGCAAATATTATGCTACGTAGAATTAAACTTAATTGGCTTTGTATTGAAACTGATTAAATAAGAGGTTAACGTAGCCTTATTAATGAAAAAATTTAATATATTTTTATATATGAGAGCTATATATGAATATAAACTGATATCGATAAAATTACTAATAAATAAATTATTATTATTAACGACTAATTCTACCATGACTTTAATTTAAGTAAATCTCTCATAAAAAGAATTTTATTGTTTAGATTACACTTAAAAAATTCCATAATTGGTATTTCCAAATTCTTTTTTTTTGGGAAATGAGTTGGGTGTTATAAAATATTGGTATTGGTATAGAAGCGAGTGACCGACCTGTTCCAAACTTTTGCAACTACCTATCACCCTGTATTATTTTCTTCTTTAATCGAATTTTTCGTATTTTTTTTTTTCCTGAAAAAGTTATGAGAACCCAAAAAAGGATGAACTAAACGTAAAACAAGTATATAGGGCCGTAAATTCGGTCAGGCCGAAGCTTATGTATCCTCCACCATGGATTGCGTAGAAACTTCTACTGAAGACTGTCATCCACAATCGAATTACTTGGGTTGCGGTATCACTTGCCGATGGCAAGGTATCTTAAAACTTCCTAACACCGTCTTATAAATTGCAAGATAGTCAATATGTGGTACATATTAAGCTAAAAAAGACCGCTTAAATACGTATATAATCAAGTTTGACAAAATTTTCTATAGAAATAAAATTTTGATAAAAGTTTCTATAGAACTAAAATTTTGACAAAATAAAATTTTGACAACATTTTCTATAGACGTTAATTTGGAGAAAATTTTCTATAGAAATAAAATTTTAGAAAAATTTTCTCCAGAAATAAAATTTTGTCAAAATTTTCTATAGAAATAAAATTTTGACAAAATTTTCTATAGAGATAACATTTTGACAATATTTTCTATAGAAATAAAATTTGACAAAATTTTCTATAGAAATAAAATTTTGACAAAATTTTCAATAGAGTTAAAATTTTGGCAACATTCTCTATAGAATTAAAATTTTGACAACATTTTCTATAGAAATAAAATTTTGCCAAAATTTTCTATAGAAATAAAATTTTGCCAAAATTTTCTATAGGAATAAAATTTTGGTAGATTATTTTTGGCTCGAGTGGCAACAATGATTATGAACCGATATGGACCAATTTTGTGTGATTGGGGATCGGCTATATATAACTATAGACCTATATGGACCAATTTTGGCATGGTTATTAGCGGCCATATACTAACACCACGTTGCAAATTTCAACCGGATAGGATGAATTTTGCTTCTCCAAGAGGCTCCGGAGATCAAATCTGGGGAACGGTTTATATGGGGGCTATATATATAATTATGGACCGATATGGACCAACTTTTGCATGGTCGTTAGAGACCATATAACACCACGTACCAAATTTCCACCGAATCGGATGAATTTTGCTCCTCCAAGAGATTTTTCTCCTGCAAGAGGCTCCGGAGGTCAAATCTGGGGATCGGTTTATATGGGGGCTATTTATAATTCTGGGCCGATGTGGACCAATTTTTGCGTGGTTGTTAGAGACCACATACTAACACCATGTACCAAATTTCAGCCCGATCGGATGAAATTTGTTTTTTTTAAAGGCTCCGCAACCCAAATCTGGGGATCGGTTTATATGGGCTATATATAATTATGGACCGATATGAACCAATTTTTGCATGGTTGTTAGATACCATATACGTATAGCATGTACCAAATTTCAGCCGGATCGGATGAAATTTGCTCCTCTTAGAGGATCCGCAAACCAAATCTGGGGATCGGTTTATATGGGGGCTTATATAATTATTAGCCGATATGAACCAATTTTTGCACGGTTATTAGAGACCATATACTTACACCACGTACTAAATTTCAACCGAATCGGGTGAATTTTGCTCCTCTAAGAGGCTCCGGAGGTCAAATCTGGGGATCGGTTTATATGGAGGCTATATATAATTATGGACCGATGTGGACAAATTTTTGCATGGTTGTTAAAGACCACATACTAACATCATGTACCAAATTTCAGCCCGATCGGATGAAATATGCTACACTTATAGGCTCCGCAAACCAAATCTGGGGATCCGTTTATATGGGGGCTATACGTAAAAGTGGACCGATATGGCCCATTTGCAATACCATCCGACCTACATCAATAACAACTACTTGTGCCAAGTATGAAGTCGATAGCTTGTTTCGTTCGGAAGTTAGCGTGATTTCAACAGACGGACGGACGGACGGACATTCTTAGATCGACTCAGAATATCACCACGACCCAGAATATATATACTTTATGGGGTCTTAGAGCAATATTTCGATGTGTTACAAACGGAATGACAAAGTTAATATATCCCCCATCCTATGGTGGAGGCTACAAAAAAGCATCATAGGAATATCGTTTAGTTCATTGCGTATTTTTATCGTATACTTATATAAGTATACTTATAATCAGCATATTAGAAAGCCAATCATCGATGATATGAAAGCAGGTGTATCGCAAAAACTTTGGGAAAGTACAAGGTCCACAAATCAACTGTTTCTCGAATTATAAACAGTGGATGCACCAAAAATGTGCATAGAGGTGGAAGAAAACATAAGGTTTCGCCAAAAGAAGAAACTATGTAACATCCTCATAAAGATCATATATGTTAAAGAAACCATAAATTCACTAAAGCGTGATATATCCACTATAAGGATCAGACATAGAGGTATAGAAGATGTAGTAGGACAATAATAAAAAGTTTATATTTCTAAGACGAATAGCTTAGAGATCCTTTAATTTGCAAAAAGCACTTTAAACGGCCTGAGCAGCAGCGGAAATGTGTTCCCGATGTGATATTACTATAAATATCCTAGGAAATGCCTTGGATTTTTCAGTATGACTATGACTCCAAGTACACGACTCAACTCATAAAGCAATTTCCGATGAAAAACAAGTAAGTAAAGTCTAAAGTCGGGCGGTACCTACTATATTATACCCTTCACCACTATGTAGGCCAAAATTTGTGTTACCATCTCAACTACTTCACATTTGCTGGAAGCGACATAACATAAAGGAAACAATTTTTTTACTTCTACAAAATCTCTGGAATTAAAATTTAAATCGGCTAACGCTATCCAGTTAATTGGAGGACACTTCCATTGAAAATGGGTGTAAAATGTGTAACAGTCTACCATATTTCCCCAACTCTGGTATACGTATATATGGGAGCTATATATAATCTGAACCGATTTTGACTAAATTTTACATATATAGTTAGAATAATAATTCTGCTATCTATGCGAAATTTCGCGTAAACGGCAGTATAACTTTGGCCCCCTGGTCATATGAGTGCATATCGGACGGAAGATATATATGGGAGTCATATCTAAATCTGAACCGATTTCAACCAAATTTGGCACAATTACCGATACTACCAAACGTACTCCTTATGCGAAATTTGAAGCAAATCACGCAAAACCCTGGATTTTGAGGCCATATAAGTTCAAATCGGACGAAAGATATATATGGGAGCTATATCTAAATCTGAATCGATTTTGACCATATTTGACACATACAATAGTATCGTTAAAAGTACCGCTTGTGCAAAATTTGAAGTAAGTCAGGGTAAAACTCTGGCTTTTGAGACCATATAAGTTCAAATCGGGCGAAAGATATATATGTGAGCTATATCTAAATCTGAACCGATTTTAACAAAATTTGACACACTTAACGATACTATCAAACGTACCCCTTGTGCAAAATTTGAAGTAAATCACGGCAAAACTCTGGCTTTTGTGGCCATATAAGTTCAAATCGGACGAAAGATATATATGGGAGCTATATCTAAATTTGAACTGATTTCAATCTAATTTACCAAGCATTGGTAGAATCTCAGTTCTACCCTCTGTGCAAAATTTCACGAAGATCGGTAGTAAACTTTGGCCTCTGTGGTCATATGAGTCTAAATCGGACGAAAGATATATATGGGAGCTATATCTAAATCTGAACCGATTTGGCTGATATTTTGCAAGATTTTCGTGATTCATAAAATATTTGGATGTACGGTATTTCAAGAAAATCGGTTGATAAATACGCTAACTATGACCAAATCGGGGATAAATATATATGGCAGCTATATCTAAATCTGAACCGATTTTTTCCAAAACCAATAGCGATTGTATCTGTCCCAAGAAACGGGCCTGTGCCAAAATTGAGGACGATCGGACTTACATTGCGAGCTGTACTTTGTGCACAAAATTACATATACAGACAGACGGACAGACAGACAGACAGACAGACGGACATCGCTAAATCGACTCAGAATTTAATTCTAAGCCGATCGGTATACTAAAAGATGGGTCTATGACCACTATTTCTTGGCGTTACATACAAATGCACAAACTTATTATACCCTGTACCACAGTAGTGGTGAAGGGTATAATTATACACTGTTAGAAAAATATTTTTTTCATATGTTTCGATATAAACAAAATGTGTTTCGGGCACAATTTTTATACACAATATATTTAAGTGCAGACATGTAATATTCCTAAACTAACACTATATGTTTGGGACACATATTTTAATATGTTAGAATATATTATGTTTGGGACATGAATGTTTCATAAAAATAATATTTATGAATGTAAACATATATAAATTTACAAATTTGGAGTAAACATATATATGTTGTAATATTTTATTCAGAGAGCGACAGAGAGAGAGAGAGAGAGAGTACAGAGAAAGAAATAGAGATGGAAACCGGGAGGATTGACGAAAGATATCAACATAACACAGCGAGAGAATCAAAAGAGAGCAATTTCTGTGAAACCGCTTGTATGTTGTTTCGGAAAACTGTTTTATGATAAGGACAAACATTTGAAATGCTTAAGTCTAAATATTATTTATTTTGAATATTAGAATGAGTATTCGGGGTAAAGGGAATAGACATTCGGAACCAAGAGAATAGACATTTGAAAAAAACAGCATGTGTTTTGCCTTGAGAGCAGCATTTTATGTATGTGTGGACATGTGTTTTGTTTATCATTTTGGCATTATGGGCACAATTTTTTTCTTGGTTTGTTAAAAGAAATCGGAACGTACGAGCGATAATGTCAACTTAAAACCGGCCTTAAAGGCAAAAATGAAATTACGTACATAACACGATAAATTTTAAATGCATATAAAATGGTGTTAAATGCTAGTAAAAACTGTTCACGCCTAAATAAATGTATGTGTATTTTATAAAATTATTTATATATGAGTATACTCGACTCCACGTTAATTTTTTGTTAGAGCTTTTGAATTCCTTCCAAAATTTCAACCTTTTGTACCAAAAACAGTCTTTTGCTACAAAATTTTTATTTTTGCAATAAAAAATAATATTTTATCCAAAAGTTTAGTCAATTTCGTTTATATCAAGAACTGTTTCTGACTGTGATAATTTATAAAAATAAAAATTTAATATAGTATAAAGGATGATACGGTCAAACTTTGGTCAAGGGATAACGCGTGTAAATCGGTAAAATCGTTTATTTAAAAAATTAAATTAAATTTCTTTTTCAAGTTCAATTAGTATAAAATTCAGGAAAAATATTCAGTTAGGCTTTCGCTTTTTCAAATCCGAATTGCCGGGCCTCACGCTTGACACATGCCATCAGATTTTGTACAGCCACCTTGTCCACCTTCTTCGCCGCAGAAAGCCAGTTTGCCTTGAACTGCTGCTCGTCCTTAGCAGTTTTTTTGGTCTTCTTTAGGTTCCGCTTGACAATAGCCCAGTATTTTTCAATTGGGCGGAGCTCTGGCGTGTTGGGAGGGTTCTTGTCCTTGGGAACCACCTGCACGTTGTTGGCGGCGTACCACTCCATGGCCTTTTTACCGTAATGGCAAGATGCCAAATCCGGCCAAAACAGTACGGAACAACCGTGTTTCTTCAGGAAAGGCAGCAGACGTTTATTCAAACACTCTTTCACGTAAATTTCTTGGTTGACAGTCCCGGAAGCTATGAAAATGCTGCTTTTCAAGCCACAGGTACAGATGGCTTGCCAAACCAGATATTTCTTTGCGAACTTTGACAGTTTTATGTGCTTGAAAATATCTGCTACCTTTCCCCTTCCTTTTGCCGTATAAAACTCCTGTCCCGGAAGCTGCTTGTAGTCGGCTTTGACGTAGGTTACGTCGTCCATTACCACGCAGTCAAACTTCGTCAGCATCGTCGTGTACAGCCTCCGGGATCGCGCTTTGGCCGTCGTATTTTGATTATCATCGCGATTTGGAGTCACTACCTTCTTGTAAGTCGATAGTCCGGCTCGTTTTTTGGCTCGATGCACGGTTGTAGACGATACACCCAGCTTATTGGCGGCATCTCGGAGAGAGAGGTTAGGGTTTCGCTTGAAACTACCGGCACCTCTCTTTGTCGTCTCAGCGGCTTCCGGTTTTCGATTTCCCCCCGATCCAGACTTCCTGGCTGTCGACAAACGTTCCCCAAATACTTTAATTACATTTGTAATGGTTGATTTGGCAACTTTTAGCGATTTTGCCAACTTTGCGTGCGAGTAGCTCGGATTTTCGCGATGCGCGAGTAAAATTTTGATACGCTGCTCTTCTTGCTTGGACGGCATTTTGACAACTGAAGAGTGAATTCCAAAATTAAAATAGGAGCAACATTCTACACACACACACCTTCAAAATGAGGGGTGTTCAGGTTTTTTAAATGCAAAATCGAAAGAAATACGTCAAGTTTATATTGACCAAACTTTGACCGTATCACTCTTTAAATATAAATATGTAAATTAAAAAAAAAAAAATGGTGTTCCGTCGGTGCATGGATTGAACCCACGACCCTTGGCTTGCAAGGTGGACATGCTAACCATTGCTCCACGTGGCCATCAAATGTATGTTTCTGTTAAATAATGTTTTATTTACATCGGCTCGTGGGCGCCGCAAACTATGCTATATAAATATAACTTATAACGATAATTGTCTATTGGTGACCATAACAGCTACGCAGCCCAGTGGATAGTGTGTTGGCTT
Source organism: Haematobia irritans (assembly GCF_050003625.1). Classification (NCBI taxonomy): domain Eukaryota; kingdom Metazoa; phylum Arthropoda; class Insecta; order Diptera; family Muscidae; genus Haematobia; species Haematobia irritans. Next base: position 124,738,426 of record NC_134400.1, read on the forward strand.
AAAACTGTATGGTCCTCGGTTCGATTCTCCGTCCAGGCGAAAGGTAAAATTTAAAAAATTTAGAAAATTTAATAATTTCTTCAACATTATTTGTATTACAGAAAAAGGTGCCAAGAATTAAAAAATTTCATGGAGGTGAAAATTATGTGAGGGAATGAGCCCAATCTTCTTTGGGGAAAATTCTTCCAAGCATATAATATTTTTGGGCTCAAAATGCTTCCAAACATATAATATGTTTACATGAAACAAGCATATTAATGTTTCGGCAGTATCCAATAATATATGTGCTTCCTTCAAAATATGTTTGGAACATATGTTAGAGAAGCGATTTTTTTGAGGGTGTATGTGCTGAACTGTCCTCCAAATATTTTCCATTGTCACATGGACGATCTTGAGAATAACTTGGCGAACAGCATCAATGGTTTCTAGAACAATAACTGATTTTTAGACGACCTCGGTTGTATTCACCATAGCATCGATAAACTCTGGTCCTTCATGGAGCTTCGTCGCCCCAAAAACAAAGTGAGTCTAATATATCGGGCTGCCACTATAATTAATTTATCGATTTATTGTTTTTGAGTTAATTTAAGTCGAAAATTTTAAAAATGTATCGCACAAAAATGTTCAAAACTCAATTCCATTGTTTTGGGGGAGACAAATCTTTTATGTTACTGAAAATAATACAAATAGCGCTCAAAACGTCCTTGAGTTACGTACTCAGGACTAAAACCTGCAAGCTTTACGATAGACCTGTCAGTTTACAATACTAAGGTTGTCATTTCCCTAATCTTTTAAAGGAACAAAATTCACCCTATACGGTTGAAATTTCATTTTTGTACACCCAGAGAAGGAATATGATCACCTCAAACATGTTTTAAGAGCAAAATGTTATTTTTGGGTGGTGACCATGTAACATGGTTTTCGCAACCATGTTATATTCTCGGAAATCATGTATCTGATTTCGGCAAGCAGGTTATATTTGACGAGAAAATAACATTTTAGTGACAAACATGTTACATGGTCACCATACAAAAATAACATTTTGCTCTTGAAACATGTTTGAGGTGATCATATTCCTTCTCTGCGTGTACATACCCTCTAACAACCATGCAAGAATTGCTCCATATGGGCCCATAATCATTAGCGTAGCTAGACAATTTTCCTAGCTAAAAATTTATAGACTGAACTTATAGGTTCAATTAATGTTTTACTTCATCAAATTGAATAAAAAACAAGTAAGAAAGTCTAAAGTCGGGCGGGGCCGACTATATTATACCCTGCACCACTTTGTAAATCTAAATTTTCGATACCATATCACATCCGTCAAATGTGTTGGGGGATATATATAAAGGTTTGTCCCAAATACATACATTTAAATATCACTCGATCTGGACAGAATTTGATAGAATTCTACAAAATCTATAGACTCAAAATTTAAGTCGGCTAATGCACTGGGGTGGAACACAATGTTAGTAAAAAAATATGGGAAACATTTAAATCTGAAGCAATTTTAAGGAAACTTAGCAAAAGTTTATTTATGATTTATCGCACGATATATATGTATTAGAAGTTTAGGAAAATTAGAGTCATTTTTACAACTTTTCGACTAAGCAGTGGCGATTTAACAAGGAAAATGTTGGTATTTTGACCATTTTTGTCGAAATCAGAAAAACATATATATGGGAGCTATATCTAAATCTGAACCGATTTCAACCAAATTTGGCACGCATAGCTACAATGCTAATTCTACTCCCTGTGCAAAATTTCAACTAAATCGGAGCAAAAAATTGGCCTCTGTGGTCATATGAGTGTAAATCGGCCGAAAGCTATATATTGGAGCTATATCTAAATCTGAACCGATTTCAACCAAATTTGGCACACATAGCTACAATGCTAATTCTACTCCCTGTGCAAAATTTCAACTAAATCGGAGCAAAAAATTGGCCTCTGTGGTCATATGAGTGTAAATCGGGCTAAAGCTATATATGGGAGCTATATCTAAATCTGAACCGATTTCAACCAAATTTGGCACACATAGCTAAAATGCTAATTCTACTCCCTGTGCAAAATTTCAACTAAATCGGAGCAAAAAATTGGCCTCTGTGGTCATATGAGTGTAAATCGGGCTAAAGCTATATATGGGAGCTATATCTAAATCTGAACCGATTTCAACTAAATTTGGCACGCATAGCTACAATGCTAATTCTACTCCCTGCGCAAAATTTCAACCAAATTGGGCTAAAACTCTGGTTTCTGGGACCGTATTAGTCCATATCGGACGAAAGATATATATGGGAGCTATATCTAAATCTGAATAAAATTTGGCACACTTGACTATAGTACTAATTGTTCTTCTTGTGCAAAATTTTAACCAAATTAGGGTAAAACTCTGGCTTCTGGGGCCATATAAGTCCATATCGGGCGAAATATATATATGGGAGCTATATCTAAATCTGAACCGATTTCTTCCAAAATCAATAGGGATCTATTCTGAACCAAAACACATACTTGTGCCAAATTTGAAGTCGATTGGACTAAAACTGCGACCTAGACTTTGATTACAAAAATGTGTTCACGGACAGACGGACAGACGGACATGGCTATATCGACTCAGGAGCCCACCCTGAGCATTTTTGCCAAAGACACCATGTGTCTATCTCGTCTTGCAAACATATGCACTAACTTATAATACCTTGTTCCACAGTGTGGAGCAGGGTATAATTAGACATCAAAATAACTCGTCAATTAATTTATAATAAAGCAACTAAAAGTAGTTCCACACTTTTCCCAGCAAAAAAATTGTGCGTTGTTCTAAAGGCACAACTTTAAAAGTACTTCCAAAAATGTCCTCAATTATTTTAACCACACAGGAAGTTTTTTAATTGATTTTTTTCATATTTTAATGTGTAATTTTTTGTTTTTTTTTCAAATAGTTTAAAAAAAGAGTAAGAATAAATAAATTGGTACAAATTATTCAAATTTTGCCACAAAACTGCTAAATCCATTATAGAAAAATCGATATCAAAAAATTTTTTAATTAACATTCAAAACACTGAATTCGGATCTCACCTTAAGAAGTGATGCAAATTCATTGCAACGGCTGTTGAAACGGTGCACATTTGTCCTATGACAAGCTCATATTACATTCATTGCTTCTCCGCCAATTTTGCACCACTTCTAGACCCCAAAAGAACATTTTCACTACTTTTTTGGCAACGCTTTTTTACAGCATCATTAAGATATTCATTTATGAAAGAATAGTTTTAATATCAATTACTATTTTTTTAATTAAATTGACTAAACTAAATCAATAATAAGTTCAACCACAGTTTTATTTCATAAATATCTGACTTCAAACATTGCCATCGGCAACTGCTACCACAACCCAAGTAATTCGATTGTTCATGAAAGTCTTTAGCGGAACTTTGTGCGATTGTATATACTTGTTTAATTTTCATAAAAATTAAAAAAAAAAAAAAAAACAAGTATATACGGCCGTAAGTTCGGCCAGGCCGAAGCTTATGTACCCTCCATCATGGATTGCGTAGAAACTTCTTCTAAACACTGCCATCCACAATCGAATTACTTAAGTTGCGGTAACGCTTGCCGATGGCAAGGTATCTTAAAACCTCCTAACACCATCTTCTAAATTGTATGTAAGTCCATACGTGGTATATATTAAATCAAAAAAGATCGATCCAATACGTATATAATTCAGTTTGACAAAGTAGACATAAAATTTTGACAACATTTTCTACAGATATAAAATTTTAACAAAATTTTCTATAGAAATAAAATTTTCACAAAATTTTCTATAGAAATAAAAATTTTGACAAAATATTCTATAGAAAGAAAATTTTGACAAAAATTCCTACAGAAATAAAATTTTAACACAATTTTCTATAGAAATAAACTTTTGACAAAATTTTCTATAGAAATAAAATTTTGAAAATGATGAAAATTTTATTATGAACCGAATAAAATTTTAACAAAATTTTCTCTAGAAATAAAATTTTGACAAAATTTTCTATAGAAATAACATTTTGACAAAATTTTCTATAGAAATAAAATTTTGGTAGATTATTTTTGGCTCTAGTGGCAACCATGATTATGAACCGATATGGACCAATTTTTGTATGATTGGACCAATTTTGGTATGGTTGTTAGCGACCATATACTAACACCACTTTCCTAATTTAAACCGGATCGGATGAATTTTGCCCATCCAAGAGGCTCCGGAGGTCAAATCTGGAGAACGTTTTATATGGGGGCTATATATAATTATGAACCGATATGGAGCAATTCTGGCACGGTTGTTAAAGATCATATACTAACACCATGTTCCAAATTACAACCTGAGTGGATGAAATTTGCTTCTCTTGGAGACTTCGCAAGCCAAATCTGGGGATCGGTTTATATGGGGGCTATATATAATTATGAAGCGATGTGGACCAATTTTTGCATGGTTGTTAGAGACCATATACCAACATCATGTACGAAATTTCAGCCGGATCGGATGAAATTTGCTTCTCTTTGAGGCTCCGCAAGCCAAATCTGGGGATCGGTTTATATGGGGGTTATATATAATTATGGACCGATGTGGATCAATTTTTGCGTGATTGTTAGAGACCATATACCAACACCATGTACCAAATTTCAGCCGGATCGGATGTAATATGCTTCTCTTAGAGGCTCCACAAGCCAAATCTGGGGATCGGTTTAGATGGGGGCTATATATAATTAAGGACCGATATGGACCAATTTCTGCATGGTTGTTAGAGACCATATACCAACATCATGCACCAAATTTCAGCCGGATCGGATGAAATTTTCTTCTCTTTGAGGCTCCGCAAGCCAAATCTGGGGATCGGTTTATATGGGTGCTATATATAATTATGGACCGATGTGGACCAATTTTTGCATGGTTGTTAGAGACCATATACCAACACCATGTACCAAATTTCAGCCGGATCGGAATAAATTTGCTTCTCTTTTAGGCTCCGCAAGCCAAATCTGGAGATCGGTTTATATGGGGGCTATATGTAATTATAGACCGATGTGGACCAATTTTTGCATGGTTATTAGAGACCATATACCAACACCATGTACCAAATTTCAGCCGGATGGGATGAAATTTGCTTCTCTTTTAGGCTTCGCAAGCCAAATCTGGGGATCGGTTTATATGGGGGCTATATATAATTATGGACCGATGTGGACCAATTTTTGCATGGTTGTTAGAGACCATATACCAACACCATGTACCAAATTTCAGCCGGATCGGATGAAATATGCTTCTGTTAGAGGCTCCACAAACCAAATCTGAGGGTCCCTTTATATGGGGGCTATACGTAAAAGTGGACCGATATGGCTCATTTTCAATACCGTCCGACCTACATCGATAACAACTACTTGTGCCAAGTTTCAAGTCGATAGCTTGTTTCGTTCGGAAGTTAGCGTGATTTCAACAGACGGACGGACGGACGGACGGACGGACATGCTTAGATCGACTCAGAATTTCACCACGACCCAGAATATATATACTTTATGGGGTCTTAGAGCAATATTTCGATGTGTTACAAACGGAATGACAAAGTTAATATACCCCCATCCTATGATGGAGGGTATAAAAAAACCATTGACATTTATTGAAAAATGGAAAATCATAAATAGAGTTTCAAATTCTGGGGGGGGCTAAAATTTTTCTGGGGGTGTCTAAGCCCCCTCCCCAGAGGCCTTCCTACGCTTATGCCCATAATTATATACAGCCCCAATATTAATCGATCCCCTGATTTAACCTCCGGAGTCACTAGAAGTAGTAAATTTCATCCGATCCTGTTGAAATATGAAACGAGATATTAGTATATACTATCTAACAACGATACAAGAATGGATTCATATGGTTCCTTAATTATATATAGCTATAAAACCCGAAACCCAAGCCTTTTGGAGGAGTAAATTTCACCCGAGCCGTATGGTACACGATGTTAGTTAATGCCCTCTAAAAAAATTTTCCATATCGGCTCATATTTACGTATAGTCGAATTTAGAGGACAATGATAAGACATTATCATCGACATCTACCACCACAACCCAAGTAATTCCATTGTGGACGAAAGTTTTTAGTAGAAATTTGTACATAAAATTCGGTCTCGCCGAGCTTTCGGTCGTATATACTCGTAGTGAATAATACATTTTTATATCAGCCGTTTGGTATAGGCTATCACATCTCCATTTTTAGATTCATGTCAATTTTCAAAAAAAAAAAGTTCAAGTTCACTAACTAATATCTCCATATTAAAAAAAAAAAAAACAAGTATATACGGCCGTAAGTTCGGCCAGGCCGAAGCTTATGTACCCTCCATCATGGATTGCGTAGAAACTTCTTCTAAACACTGCCATCCACAATCGAATTACTTAAGTTGCGGTAACGCTTGCCGATGGCAAGGTATCTTAAAACCTCCCAACACCATCTTCTAAATTGTATGTAAGTCCATACGTGGTATATATTAAATCAAAAATGATCGATCCAATACGTATATAATTCAGTTAGACAAAGTAGACATAAAATTTTGACAAAATTTTCTACAGAAATAAAATTTTAACAAAATTTTCTATAAAAATAAAATTTTCTATAGAAATAAAAATTTTGACAACATTTTCTATAGAAAGAAAATTTTAACAAAAATTTCTACAGAAATAAAATTTTAACAAAATTTTCTATAGAAATAGACTTTTGACAAAATATTCTATAGAAATAAAATCTTGGTAGATTATTTTTGGTTCGAGTGGCAACCATGATTATGAACCGAATAAAATTTGAACAAAATTTTCTATAGAAATAAAATTTTGACAATGATGAAAATTTTATTATGAACCGAATAAAATTTTAACAAAATTTTGACAAAATTTTCTATAGAAATAAAATTTTGACAAAATTTTATATATAATAAAATTTTGGTAGATTATTTTTGGCTCTAGTGGCAACCATGATTATGAACCGATGTATGGTTGTTAGCGACCATATACTAACACCACGTTCCGGTCATCATCCGATCCGGTTCAAATTAGACCTCCGGAGCCTCTTGGCTCCGGGGGCTATATATAATTATGGACCGATATGGACCAATTTTGGCACGGTTGTTAAAGATCATATACTAACACCATGTTCAAAATTACAACCGGATTGGATGAAATTTGCTTCTCTTTGAGGCTCCGCAACCCAAATATGGGGATCGGTTTATATGGGCGCTATATATAATTATGGACCGATGTGGAACAATTTTTGCACAGTTGTTAGAGACCATATACCTACATCATGTACCAAATTTCAGCCGGATCGGATGCAATTTGCCTCTCTTTGAGGCTTAGCAAGCCAAATCTGGAGATCGGTTTATATGGGGTCTATATATAATTATGGACCGATGTGGACCAATTTTTGCATGGTTGTTAGAGACCATATAAAGACACCATGTACCAAATTTCAGCCGGATCGCATGAAATATGCTTCTGTTAGAGGCTCCACAAGCCAAATCTGAGGGTCCCTTTATATGGGGGCTATACGTAAAAGTGGACCGATATGGCCCATTTTCAATACCATCCGACCTACATCGATAACAACTACTTGTGCCAAGTTTCAAGTCGATAGCTTGTTTCGTTCGGAAGTTAGCGTGATTTCAACAGACGGACGGACGGACATGCTTAGATCGGCTCAGAATTTCACCACGACCCAGAATATATATACTTTATGGGGTCTTAGAGCAATATTTCGATGTGTTACAAACGGAATGACAAAGTTAATATACCCCCATCCTATGATGGAAAGTATAAAAATAAGTAAAAGATATTCATAATACCTACTATAATGAGAGATTATTAAAAAAAAAATTAAGCTCTTTACAAATTTCTAAAATTTCTAATCATTATTTAAATATCCGCATTGCATTTAATTTCATCACGGAAATCTTTCGTTTCTATTCATTGGTTGTAACAACTTTATTACAAATATGAAGTAAATTTCTGTTATTGTTATTAGTGTAACCTAAAATACTTTCCATTAAAAATTTTCCCTAATGTAGTCGTTCATCATCTTTGGAGGGAATAGTCAGAGCCAAGAATACTAAATAAGTGGGCAATATTCTCCATACCATCGATTCAAATAACAGACAAGATTTATTCATACTCCAGAGCTTTCTTAGATGATGAAGATTTATTTTAGCGAAAACCATCATTATGACTTGCACTTATACTAATGTCCTGTCCCAACCATTTTACACCAAAGACAATGAGGTGAATCCATGCCTTGGGAACTTGGTAAACCCAGACCGTCTGCTCCAACAACATTGGTGGCAGGACTTAACCATACCAGCATCACCAGTCAGATTAGACGTTAAATCTCAGAGTTTGGTATAACTTTTCTCACACCCTGAGCAAAACGAGTTTTGGCTGGCAAATACACACTGTGGATTTATCGCAAAGTTTAAAATAAATGTAAGTTCGTAAAATGGCATAAAAAAAATCTTCTTTTTATGTTAAACACACATTCCTAGCCGCTTTTAAAGGCAAAGCGGAAATAAGTCTTCTAAGACTTAAATAATTCTGCTTCAAAGGCAAATAGAAAGTAGATACAAAAAGAACACTATTAAAAAATATTTTTCAATTAATTCAATCAATCACAAAAAATAATCCAATCAAATTAATTTTGGATCATATATCAATCAATTCGTAGCAAAAAACTTTGGAAGTTCTTCCAAAGGCACAACTTTAAAAGCACTTCCAGAATATGCACTCCCAATGATGTTCTTTATTTTAACTACCCAGGATGTTCTTTTAATTCAATTATTTATAACTTGGGTTTTTCATACTTTTAATGGGTAATTTTAGCTTTTTTGTTTCAAATAGGTTAAAAACAGAGAAAGAATTCATAAAATGGTAAAAATCATTAAAATTTTGTCGAAAAAAATGCTGAATCCAATTTGAAAATATTTGAGGTCAAACGTTTCCGACAAGCGTTAGAATCCATTAAAAATTATAAAAAATTATAAAAATTATTTATTTGACAAAATATCACAGAATTTTTTAATTTACATCCAGAACATTGAATTCGGATCACAACTAAAGAAGTGATGCAAATTCAGTGAAATTGCTGTTGAAATGGAGGACTTCCGTCCTATGACAAGCCCATGTTAAATTCATCGCTTCTGCGTCAATTTTCATTACTTTTTTGGCGACGCTTTTTTTGCTGGGTTCTTGTATGGAATTTTATATGAAAATATATGTTTACATTTTTATAACCTCCGCCAGATGTTGGGGGTATACAAAATTTATATTCCGTTTGATAAACTTCGAAATATTTATCTCAGAAGCCAAGAGGAAATTTTGTAAACATTTTGTTTCTTCAAAAATTTGGAAGCCACCGTGGTGCAATGGTTAGCATGCTCGCCTTGCATACACAAGATCTTGGGTTCGATTCCTGCTTCGACCGAACACCAAGAAGTTTTTCAGCGGTGGATTATCCCACCTCAGTAATGCTGGTGACATTTCTGAGTGTTTCAAAGCTTCTGTAAGAGATTTCACTGTAATGTGGAACGCCGTTCGGACTCGGCAATAAAAAGGAGGTCCCTTATCAATGAGCTTAACATGGAATCCGACAGCACTTAGTGATAAGAGAGAAGTTCCCCACTATGGTATCACAATGGACTGAATAGTCTAAGTGAGCCTGATACATCGGGTCGCAACCTAACCTTCTTCAAAAATGTTATCAAAATATGCGAATCGGACAGCACTTAGTGATAAGAGAGAAATTCCCCACTATGGTATTACAATGGACTGAATAGTCTGAGCCTCATACATCGGGCCGCCACCTAACATTCTTCAAAAGTTTTATCAAAATATTTTATTTCTATAGAAATTGTTGTTAAAATTTTATTTCTATAGAAAATTTGACGAAATTTTCTATAGAAATAACATTTTGCAAATTTTATATATAGAAATAAAATTTTGACAAAATTTTCTACAAAAATAAAATTTTGACAAACTTTTCGACAGAAATAAAATTTTGACAAAATTTTCTATAGAAATAAAATTTTGACAAAATTTTCTATATAAATAAAATTTTGACAAAATTTTCTATATAAATAAAATTTTGAGAAATTTTTCTATACAAATAAAATTTTGACAAAATTTTCTATAGAAATAAAATCTTGACAAAATTTTGTATCGTAATATGTTGTCAAAGTTTTCTATACAAATAAAATGTTGATAGTTTATTTATGGACATATGGACCAATTTTTGTTTGATTGGGGATCGGCTATATATAACTATAGACCGATATGGATCAATTTTTGCATGGTTGTTAGAGACCATATGCTAACACCACGTACCAAGTTTCAACCGGCTCGGATGAATATTGCTCTTCCAAGAGGCTCCGGAGTTCAAATCTGGGGATCGGTTTATATGGGGGCTATATATAATTATTGACCGATGTGGACCAATTTTTGCATGGTTGTTAGAGACCATATACTAACACCATGTACTAAATTTCCACCGGATCGGTCTTATACTAACACCACGTTGCAAATATCAACCGGATCGGATGAATTTTGCTCCTCCAAGAGGCTCCGGACAAATCTGGGGAACGGTTTATATGGGGGCTATATATAATTATGGATGAATTTTGCTTCTCCAAGAGGCTCCGGAGGACAAATTTGGGGATCAATTTATATGGGGGCTATATAGATTTATGGACCGATATGGACCAATTTTTGCATAGTTGTTAGAGACCATATACTAATACCATGTACAAATTTCAGCCGGGTCCGATGAAATTTGCTTCTCTTAGAGGATCCGCAAACCAAATCTGGGGATCGGTTTTATATGGGGGCTATATATAATTATGGACTGATATGGACCAATTTTTGCATGGTAGTTAGAGACCATATACTTATAAAAGTCGACCGATATGGCCCATTTGCAATACCATCCGACCTACATCAATAACAACCCAGCAAAAAAATTTGGAAGTTCTTCCAAAGGCACAACTTTAAAAGCACTTCCAGAAAATGCAGTCCCAATGATGTTCTTTAGTTTATAAGTAGATTCATATACATTTGATTATATATATATTTTTACAACATTTATGGTTATTAATTTTCAAAATATAGAAACATTCTGCAATCATTTAGAAAATTTAGTCAAAAATGTTTTAAACATGATATCTGTAAACATAAGAAGCATATATTCTATATGTAAATTTAACAAATTTAAATTAATGGTTTCCCAGTTTCCAAGCTTACCAAATGTGATTGCAATTCAAGAGACCTGGTTTCGAAATGATTCAAATTCAGATTTATAAAATACCTGGTTATAATGCCGTTCATTCTTGTCGGATTGATGGTTATGGAGGAACTTCTATTTACATACGGGACAATCTAGCCTACAGTGTTGAACTTTGTGAAAGTCGCGGTGGTATTGAAGCTATTATAATTTCTTTGGAAAATTTAAAGATTAATGGTTATTCATTGCATTTTGCAACATTTTATCGCTCACAGAGATGTAATGAGGACGTTTTCTTGCAATATTTGGAGAACAAACTTTGCAAATTTAGAACTGCTACTATTGTAGTTGGAGACGCTAATATTGATTTTGCGAATTCCACCGATTCCTTTGAACTGTGTACTACACTTTCATCTGGAAGTTATAAAACTTGTTATACTTTGGTATCGCGACCAGATAGTGGAAAATTTATTGACCACGTATATAACTACACCCAAAGAAATTTGTTAGTATGGACAGCAGAAAAATCTGCTAAAACAGCAGAAAGTCTGCTGAAAAAGGGACAGCAGTCACTGTTTGCTGAAATAGCAAACATTTCCTGCTATTTTTTAAGCTCGATTACACTAAAACATGTTTTATTTTGGTTAAAACAAATAAAAATGTCAACTTAGGAGCTATCCTAATATCATTAAAACAATATTTTATGAGCATCTATAGTATTTGACCAAAAATCTGAATATTTATCGAATTGAGACATAACAGCAAACAAAATGTTTGCTGATCGTATTTAGGAGCTTGTAAGTATATTAAAAATATACCAAAAACTACTTTTGGTTCTTAAATATGCTTTGGGGAAAAATTTATAACCTAAAAATTTTATAAATTGTTGTTCTTTAGGCCCTGAAGTACAAAAATATAACAGCAGACGTCGACTGCTGTTTTTAGCAGACTTTTTTCTATGAGTGTAGTAATAAAGAGAATCGTGTGTCTGTGGACTCAGTGGTATGTGACATAAGCGACCACAACATATTATGGTGCAGATTCCATATTAAAGTTGTGAACAGGGATTACTGTACACGAAAAATAAATTTTCGTAATCATGAGTCAATCATTGAAAATCTGCAGGAACAAATATACATTGGAAAAGGCAGGAAATCCCAGTGAAGATACTACGAGTCTAATATCAATAGTATCTGTACTGTATTAATCGCAATACAATAGAAAATAAAGTTCATATATTAGCGAGAACTCTGTTGACGCCATGGCAAACAGATAATTTGTTGTCATTACGAAAATTCAAGGACAAACTTTTAGCTACAAGAAGAAAGAACGGGAGAGTTCCCCAAATAGAGTTTACCCTGAAACAAATATTTAAAGTAATTAAAAAGGCTAACAAAATATGCATGAATAACTATTTCCCGTTGAACTTGGAAAATATAGACCAAAATCCGAAAAAAATATTGGAAATGTTTAAATGAGTGCCTTGGAGACAGTAAGAACAACTACGAAATGAGTTTGGTCAAGTTACTACTGACAAAAAGGAAATATGTACATCATTAACTAGGTACTTCTTGAGTGTACCTAAAGAATTAAAGGAACTTATTCCCCAGTACAACGATGATTGCTGCAATAAACTTGGTACACTTCTTCAGTGTAACCATATGTTTTCTTTTAGCAATATATTTAAGTTATATGGAAGTTATGGAAGTAATAGAAAATCTACCATCTAATAAGAGTCCTGGCCATGACGGCATAACAACTAAGATCATGTTAAAAGGCATAGATTTATTAAGTTCTCGATAAATGGAAATATTCAATGACATTGTTGGAACATGTACGAGAGCAGTTCGGAAACTTCTTAGCCTAGCACAAAAAGCGCGTTATAAACATAAAAAAGTTAAGTGTTTTGGAAACTTCTATCTCTGTTATGAACACATATTAAATTTATTTCGATCTGGCAACTCCTTCATATAGAAACAGGTGTTCAAAAAAGACGTATCCGCAATTTTTGTACAATGGAAAAATTAGAAATGCGTGCTGTCTTTAAATATATACATAAAAAAGGTTTATCGAAAAAAAAAATCATAATGATATGGTGAATGTGTTAGGTGAAAGTGCTCCTTCATATGCAACAGTAAAAAATTGGGTTGCTGAATTTAAATGCATTTGAAGATGCACCACGTAGTGGACGTCCAAAAACAGCAACAACAACAAAAATTGTAGCCAAAGTGCTTGATATGGTATTAAATGATCGACGAATAAAAGTGCGTGAAATTGCTAACATGGGCATCTCAAATGATCGAGTCCATTTAATTTTGCATGAAGAACTACAGATGAAAAAGCTTTCTGCAAGATGGGCGCCGCATTTGTTAACAGTCGATCAAAAACGCATAATAATGAACATTTCTCAAACTTTATTTGAGCTTTATTTCGTTTTAAGCGAAATAAAATGGATTTTAAGCATCGTTTCATAACTATTGATGAGACATGGATTCACCACTATAGTCCAGAGACAAAAGAACAATCCAAACATTGGACTGAAGCTGGAGGAAGTGCCCCAAAGAAGGCAAAACAATTCGATCGGCTGGTAAGGTTATGGCAACGGTTTCTTGGGACTTCAAAAGTTTTTTATTGATTGACTATCTGCAAAAGGGTAAAACAATAAATTCAGAGTACTATTGAAACCTTTTGGATCAATTAAATGTACAAATACGAGAAAAACGTTCTGGCTTACAACACAAAAAAATAATTTTTCATCAAGACAGCGCACAAGAGTGTTTTAACAATGGCTAAAATCAACGAACTAAAGTACGAGTTGCTTGACCACCCACCTTATTCTCCTGATTTTGGGATCCCAGTGACTTTTACTTGTTCCCAAATCTAAAAAAAAAATCCTTGCTGGCAAGCGTTTTACCTCAAATGAAGATGCAATTACTATTTTGAAGACCTTGAGGAAAACTATTTTAATCAAGAGATAGAATTGCTAGAAAAGCGTTGGACTAAGTGTATTGAAGTTTCAGGAGATTATATTGAAAAATAAAAATATTTTTGAAAAACTAACTATTCTCTTCCATTGATAGTGTAAGAAGCTTCCGAACCGCCCTCGTACATATCCTCATATTCTAAAAATAGCAAAAGTATTATGTATACCAAAATGTTAAGGTTCCTGTGTGACGAACCAGTTTCGACCTATATCAGTGCTGCCTTTGATAATGTATTTGAAAAGATTATGTACAAACAGCTAATAGAATATTTGGATGAGACGCATGAATTATATAATCTGCAATTTGGTTTCAAGAAGTCCATTGGAACCGGTGATGCCGTTGAATATGTTGTAAATTTAATTTGTGATGGATTGGATAATAAATATGGTGATGTAGTTGCGATATTCTTTGATTTGTCAAAAGCCTTTGATTTGGTTGAACATGATATCCTCTTGGACAAACTTTCACACTACACCCAGAAAAAAGTGACCCCTTCTTTAAGTTAAAATGAACTCATTGTGAAGAAAGTTGAACTTCGTATAGCGCCAAAGACATTTTTATTTGTTTGAACGATGTGATTTTCTTAGAAATTAGGAATAATGCATTCCATATATTAGTTAACATTTTCCTATATTTATATACCACCATACTACAGAATGAAAAAATTTAACTAATTTGAATTCATATATGGAATGATTTTATTTAAATTTTTTCATTCATTTCGACAAATCTTACGCATTTGTGGTAAAACTTTTACTT
Source organism: Haematobia irritans (assembly GCF_050003625.1). NCBI lineage: Eukaryota > Metazoa > Arthropoda > Insecta > Diptera > Muscidae > Haematobia > Haematobia irritans. The sequence goes on from NC_134400.1 coordinate 124,753,441, forward strand.
CATAATTAGAACTGCTTACCTTCGTTTTTAAATACAATTTTATTTATTTCTATAAGCAATTTTATCTTCAATAAAAGACATGTTTTATTAATATATTGAATATATTTATTAAGAATCAACAGCATCGAATCTCTTTGAAATATTAGTTTATTATTCCACTATTTCCAATTTCCGTGTGATATTATCAACTGTAAAACGCACTTTTTCTTCTTCTTGTACTTTGCTGCCTAACGATTTTGTCCTCCTTTTACAATTTCAATACCTACAAATATAAAAAATCATAAAACATTTTTGTTGCAAAAGGTTAGCGTCACTGAATATTACCTGATAATTGAAGATTCCAAAATGAAGACAAATGAAAGGGTTGTTATTCTGCTGGTGTTTTCTTTATTTATACACTATCACGAACATTGATAGATTTATTTAAAAAAACGAAAATTTTTCTCACTAATTTAAAATAACAAATATTTTATATATTTTATTTGTTATTTATTATATTATGTTACCATATTATTTTTTAACAATCTCTCCGAAACAACGCGATTCCAACTAAAAAACAACCGACGCGCAAATATATCGATTACACCCACGCGCAAACACATCGATTACGATGACAGGTATCGATTACAGGTAGACAATAGCAATTTAGGAAAATTTCCTATATTCTAACAAGTGTGTTTCCTTAAGTTTTGAAAGGATTGCATACTTCTTAGTACGAATGAACTAAAATATTTTTCTATGCCAAGTGTTGTTCGTCTGTATGAAAAACTTTCTATTATAAAGGAAGTCGCAATTATCATTTTATAAGAAATTTTACTAATTTTGAGGAAACTTGGTTTTAGTTCGGTTTTTGTTTATTTTTACGAATGCTTTGTTATCGGTGAATAAAATTTTCTTTTTCAGTAGTAAATTCTTATACCCAGCGAAGAAAATAGTATAAGTAAAATTCCATGCCTTATTCTAGTTAATGAACTATTCCTAACTGCTTACAGTTTAGGATTTTTTTACTGAAACGAGTAAATTTTATTATTTTTCACAAAAATTTACCTTAATGGAAATAAAATGGATAAACTATATTGATGAAAATTTTTTCCTTTAGTTTCGAAGGCACTTTTTTCTGGGTGTATGGACTACACAGAAGAGCAATTCTATTGTTGAGGAATTTTTTACGTAACAGGAAACAGTATGTGGAATTAGACGGTATTAAAAGTGAAATAGGAAATGTTGAGCATGGAGTACCTCAAGGTAGTGTTCTTGGGCCTCTGCTATATATTTGAATGACATCGCCAATCTTAAGTTAAATGGGAAATTAATTATGTATGCTGATGACTATTTTATCCTTACAATCACACTATTGCACTAAAATCGAAAATGGAAAAAGATGCTGAAAAAATCCAAGAATTCTTTAGAATGAACAAACTTGTCCTTAATCAGAATAAAACTACGGTAATTCGTTTTCGACCTCATTGCGTGATCAACCCTTTTACATGAATGTGGGAGACGTAGATCTCTGTATGAAATATCTGGATCTCTGTATTGAAATATCTGGGAATGCATTTTACATACAATTTAACATGGAATCTCTATACACACAAAAAAAATTTTTTCTGATCCAATCACGAAATTAATTGATCCAATTAATTTTTAATTGAAATGTCTTCAATCACAGAAATGATAGTATCAATTAAAAAATTAATTGAAGGTCAATTAAAAAGTTAATTGATTCAATTAAAAAATTAATTGATACTATTATTTTTGTGATTGATTTTTGTTTCAATTAAAAAATTTGTTGAATCAATTAAATTTTTAGTTGAATATTTTTTAAAACTCAATTAAAATTTTAATTGGAAAAATCTTCGTGAAATTTTTGTGTGTGTATACAACATAAAGGCGAAGGTGGCTTCTGCGATTGGTATTTTGCACAAATATAGACATAAATTTGATGAGTAAAGTAAAGTAGAAAGTCGGGCGGGGCCGACTATATCATACCCTAAACCATCCCTACTAAATTAGTACACCCTCAAAAAAAACATCACTTCTGTAATATATACCCCAAACACATTTTGCTTCAAGCATATATATTTTCAGGATTGGTCCAAACAAAATATTGTGTGTATTGTTCAAACATATTATGTTTCACCTTAGGGTGATACACTTGTAGAAAAAAATTTTAATGAAATTTTCTTTTTGTGGATATATTTTTAAAGCGCCAATTGGTTACTTCCATTATTTTATTTGCAGCATACTCTCTAGGTCTCTCTTTTTAAACACATATATGTTTAAGGCTATTTCTAAATTAATATATGTTTGCATCTAAGCATATTATATTTACAAATATTTTATGTCCCAAACATAATATGTTCTAACATATTAACATATATGTCCCAAACATGTTATGCTAGTTTATGAACATTATATGTTTGCACTTAAAAATATTGTATTTTGAGATCCAAACATATAATTTTTACATCCAAACATATGGAAAACAGTCTTTTTCTTCCGTGTAGGCATTGTTTGTGGTATAGGTATATGGTATAGATTTGGGTGATAAATCAAAAAATTATGGCCAAATTTGGGAAAATGGGAGCTATATCTAAATCTGGACCAATTTGTATAATATTTTGCAGGTATCATTAATATCACAGAGGGTTACCTTGTGCAATTTATTTATATATATATATATATATATATATATATATATATATATATATATATATATAATATATATATATATATATATATATATATATATATATTTATTTATATATTTTATGGGGTCTAAAATCAATATTACTGGTACACTCAAAAAAAAGTTTACTTGGATCTAAAGATTTTGACCTTCCCTTAAGGATTTTGGTATTGATTCCGAGCCAAAGATGCGGTTTCTTTAAAATAAAGAATTTTTTAGCGACCTATCTGGCTTTAATTCTAGGACCAATAACATTAAAATTAGGATACAGGTCTCATTTATGAAATTGTCATTCTCTTTTCGCGGTTTATTAATAAAGGTACTCACGTACAAATGCCAGTTTAAAAATCCAAATTATAACGGATACTTCAAATTAAACAAATTGTTCTTAATTCAAAAAAAACTTTAAACAAAAGATACTAAATCCTCAAAATAAGTCTTAGCCTATATTTGAAGAGTTTTTATCTTAAATCTAAAGTTTCAATAATTCAGTTAATTTAATGACAATTTCTTTAAATCAAAAATGTGTTTCTTTACTTTAGAGAAAATTAGCATTAGTACAAAGACATGCGACTTCAACGAAGGGACGCAAATTTACAAAATTTGTGTCCTAAGTTCAATGAAAAAATTTTTGAAACAAAGATTATAAACTTTATTTTAATTAAAATTTCATTGTTTTAAAGAAATTTGTCCTTAATATTTTGTAAATTTCGCATCCTTAAATTTAGGTTGCGTAATCTTTAATATCACGTAAATATTTTTTTCAGTGTAGGCACATTTTTTGGCAGATCAAACTTATTATAACAAAGATGCTTCTCTATAATGCACTAATTCACAGTCATTTCAATTCTTTGCCTATAATATACGACTATAAACAAAATTCCTCGTTAAAATCACTTCCAAGAGCTCAAAACAAAGCACTGAAAATCGTAAATAATCTCCCTCGTGAATTTTCCATTACAAACTTATTTAAAGGAATCCTACCTATTTACACACAAAAAATTTTTTTCTGATTCAATCACGAAATTAATTGATCCAATTAATTTTTTAATTGAAATGTCTTCAATCACGAAAATGATAGTATCAATCACAGTTTTAATTGGGCATAGAAAAAATTCTTGATTAAAAAATTAATTGATTTCATTACCAAATATCAATTAATTTTTTAATTGATTCAATTAAAAATTTAATTGATGTTGATTGCAAAACTCAATTAATTTATTAATTAAAAAAGGTAACTATTTTCAATTACATTCTGAATTGGCTTAGAATTTTTATTGGGATTAACAATTGATTGTTTGAAAAAAAAATTAATTAAAAATTTAAAAAAAATGTTCATCGTTTTTTTAACTGACTTAGTCTTCCGAATTTGATTAAAAGTTAATTGTATCAATTAACTTTTTAATTAAAAATTTTAAAATTTTCAATCATTGACTTAATTAACTTAATGTTTCTATCTTGATTAAAAAGTTAATTGTACCAATTAATTTATTAATTGAAAAAAATTTCAACTTCAATTAACTTTTTAATTGGAAATATTTTGGTGATATTTTTTTCTGTGTATGGATTATATAAAATGCACTAATTACATTCATGTTTAAATCAGTTAACAATTTTGTACCAAGGTCTTTTGAATTTATTGTAAACCAATCATTATTTAATACACGACATAGATCAAATTTAAGAGTAAAACGATGTCGCCTTGAAATAACAAAACAGAGAATAGAGCACAAAGGCTGTGCTGAATTCAATCACCTACCTGAAGATTTAAAGAATTTATCGAGTATATCACAATTCAAGCACAATGCAAAGATACTACTGCTTAACAACACCAGAATGCTTCTTTTGTAATTAATATTTTTGAATTAATATATTAAAATCATAATTTTCTGTAATTCGATCTCATTCTTTATAAAACTTTACTTTAACATTGTTTATTTGCCAACTCGCCCCTAACAATGCTCTAAGGGCGCTGGGGCTAAATATTATATTTTTATATCTTCATTATGAATTGTTTTAATAAATACAAAAAAAATTGCAAAATTTTATTTCTACAGAAAATTTGTCAATTTTTTTCTATAGAAAATTTTGTCAAAATTTTATTCAATAGAAACTTTTAAAAATGTTATTTCTATAGAAAATTTTGTCAAAATTTTATTCAATAGAAACTTTTAAAAATTTTATTTCTATAGAAAATTTTGTCAACATTTTATTCAATAGAAACTTTTAAAATTTTTATTTCTGTAAAAAATTTTGTCAAAATTTTATTCAATAGAAACTTTTAAAAATTTTATTTCTATAAAACATTTTGTCAAAGTTTTATTTCTATAGAAACTTTTTCAATCTTTTTTATTTCTGTAGAAAATTTGCCAAATTTTATTTCTATAGAAAAATTTATTTCTATAGAAAATTTGGCAAAATTTTATTTCTATAGAAGAATTTATTTCTATAGAAAATTTCGTCAAAATTTTATTCAATAGAAAATTTTGTCAAAATTTTATATCTATATATTTTGTCAAAAGTTTATTTATATTGAAGAATGAATTGTTGAAGAGGAATGTTTTGCAAAATCTACTAATCTATCAAACAGTAAAAATTCTAAAAATTTTGGTAGAATTCTACCAACTGTGGCAACAGTGAAAGACAGTGCATTTACCAAAAAATTTCTTGAAATTTCAGTACAAAGTCCCGGAGGGCCTTTTCACACGTTCCCATACTACATAGTTTATTCAGTTTTTTTTATACCCTCCACCATAGGATGGGGGTATATTAACTTTGTCATTCCGTTTGTAACACACCGAAATATTACTCTAAGACCCCATAATGTATATATTCTGGGTCGTGGTGAAATTCTGAGTCGATCTGAGCCTGTCCGTCCGTCTGTTGAAATCACGCTAACTTCCGAACGAAACAAGCTATCGACTTGAAACTTGGCACAAGTAGTTGTTATTGATGTAGGTCGGATGGTACTGCAAATGGGCCATATAGGTCCACGGACCCCCCAACTTTGATCCTCTAAGAGAAGCAAATTTCATCCGATCCGGCTGAAATTTTGTACATGGTGTTAGTATATGGTCTCTAACAACCGTGCAAAAATTGATCCACATCGGTTCCCAGATCCCCAGATTTGGCTTGCGGAGCCTCTAAGAGAAGCAAGTTTCATCCGATCTGGTTGAAATTAGGTACATGGTGTCAGCATATGATCTCTAATATCCGTGCAAAAATTGGTCTACATCGGTCCATAATTATATATAGCACCCATATAAACCGATCCCCCGATTTAGCTTGCGGAGCCTCTAAGGGAAGCAAACTTCATCCGATCCGGCTGAAATTCGGTACATGGTGTTAATATATGGTCTCTAATGCCATGCAAAAATCGGTCCACATCGGTCCATAATTATATATAACCCCCAAATAAACCGATCTCTAGATTTGACCTCCGGAGCCTCTTGGAAGACCAAAATTCATCTGATTCAGTTGAAATTTGGTACGTGGTATTAATATATGGCCTACAACACCAATGCAAAAATTGGTCGAAATCGGTTCATAATTATATATAGCCCCCATATAAACCGATCCCCAGATTTGACCTCCGGAGCCCCTTGGAAGAGCAAAATTCATCCGATTCGGTTGAAATTTGGTTAGTATATGTTATCCAACAATCGTGCAGGAATTGGTTCATATCAGTCCATAATTATATACAGCCCCCATGTAAACCGATTCCCAGATTTGACCTCCGGTGCCTTTTGGAGAAGCAAAATTCATCCGATCTGCTTGAAATTTGGTACATGGTGGTATTATATATGTTATTTAACAACCATGCCAAAAGTGGTCCTTATGAGTCCATAATTATATATAGCCCCCATATAAACCGATCCCCAGATTTGGTTTTGGAGCTTCTTGGGGGAGCAAATTTCATCCGAGTCAGTTGAAATTTGGTACATTGTGCTAGTATATGGCCGTTAACAACCATGCCTAACTAGGTCCATATCGGTCTATTGTTATATATAGCTGTCAGCATTAGCGTAGCTAGACAATTTTCCTAGGGGGGGCTATAGCCCCCCTAGCTAAAAATATATAGACTGAACTTATAGGTTCAATTAATGTTTTATTGAATAAAAAATTAGACATCAAAATAACTCGACAATTAATTTATAATAAAGCAACTAAGAGTAGTTCCACACTTTTCCCAGCAAAAAAAATGTGAGTTGTTCTAAAGGCACAACTTTAAAAGTACTTCCAAAAATGTCCTCAATTATTTTAACTACACAGGAAGTTTTTTACTTCATTTTTTTTCATATTTTAATGTGTAATTTGTTGTTTATTTTTTTTTTTTCAAATAGTTTAAAAAAAGAGTAAGAATATATAAATTGGTACAAATCATTCAAATTTTGCCACAAAACTGCTAAATCCATTATAGAAAAATCGATAATTTTGGAAATTATTCGAGGAAAAATGTTTCAAACAAGCGTCAGAATGCATTAAAAATCATAAAAAAATATAAAAATTATTTATTTGGGAAAATATCACAAAATTTTTTAATTCACATTCAAAACACTGAATTCGGATCTCACCTTAAGAAGTGATGCAAATTCATTGCAACGGCTGTTGAAACGGTGGACATTTGTCCTATGACAAGCTCATATTACATTCATTGGTTCTCTGCCAATTTTGAACCACTTCTAGACCCAAAAAGAACATTTTCACTACTTTTTTGGCGACGCTTTTCCGCAGCATTGTTAAGATATTAATTTATGAAAGAATAGTTTTAATATCAATTACTATTTTTTTAATTAAATTGACTAAACTAAATCAATCATAAGTTCAACCACAGCTTTATTTCATAAATATATGACATTGCCATCGACAACTGCTACCACAACCCAAGTAATTCGATTGTTCATGAAAGTCTTTAGCGGAACTTTGTGCGATTGTATATACTTGTTTAATTTTTATAAAAATTAAAAAAACTATTGACATTTATTGAAAAATGGAAAATCATAAAAAGAGTTTCAAATTCTGGGGGGGGGGCTAAAATTTTTCAGGGGGGTCTAAGCCCCCTCCCCAGAGGCCTTCCTACGCTTATGGCTGTCAGAGAAATCGATCCCCAATCACACAAAAAATGGTCCATATCAAGTTCATAATTGTATATAGCCACATATAAGCGATCCGCATATTTCAAATCTGGCTCTCTACGTACCGTGCAAAAGTCCATATCGATTCGTAATTATTTGTAGACTTACCTATACATACCTTTTTTGTCTAATAAATATATATCACGAATGGACTATCTAACAATTTAGAAAACGATGTTAAGAAGTTTTAAGATACCACAACCCAATTAATTCGATTATGGATGAAAGTCTTTCGTAGAAGTTTCTACGCAAGCCATGGTGGAGGGTACATAAGATTCAGCCTGGCCGAACTTACGGCCGTATATACTTTTTTTATTACCAGTATTTGATAGAATCACAATCCCCTAATGACTGATACACTATTTTGGTCACTATTACAAAGAGTTAATTTTGTGCAAATTTATTCGACAAAATTAATTCGAATAATCTGTGGCAAATTACCCCAAAACAACATTTATTTTCGTCCTGTTATATATTCAAGTCCCAGAGCAAATTATATCGTAATAGTGGAGCAATAAACGGATTTTTATTCAATTTTCTTTCACATGGTTTTGGGTATAAAAAACAAGACAGATGATTTCCATAATAAAACATTTATTGGTCTCCTTTTGCATTTGCGAAATTCTTGTTGGTTGGTGATGGTGAAGCCTTACCTCTCATAGTGGAGGAAAGGTTTGGATGTTTTTTTTTTTTTTTTTATTTTATTTGGGTGATTTTCGTTAATGATAACATCATTAATATTATACACGCTCGTAAATAAAAATCCACAGTGAACTATGTCAGGAGTTGGCATATGCTGCGAATGCCATTTCCTCCAAGGTATGAATAATATATGGGTGAATAACTGGAATCTATGTTCACATAATAAAACTTGAACATTTCGTATGTTTATGTGCGGACTATAGGCCTTTCAATGGCAACAGGGATATGACTACATAATAAAAATGGTAACAAAAATTATATCCCCAAAAGACCAAAAGACATTTTCATACGCACACATATATTTGAGTGTGTGTGTGAAAATTTCCAAAATTAAAAATATAAAATTTTATATTAGCCCACTGAGCTATATTACGCTAATTATTCCCTTTATTTGCAAGATGACTAACATAGGTGACTTAACAAAATTTAATGTGAATTTACATCACAAGTATTCTTAACGTTTTTATAACCTCCATCGTAGAATAACGGTACCCAGTTAATAATATCCGAACCTTTGGAATCGCTTATGCCAAAGTTAATAGAAGTTGTTACATTTTCGTTTACTTTTACTACAATACAATAGATAATTTTACATGAACTTGTCATTGGAGAAAACCAATTGACTCTCTTATGCACTACCAGTAAATGATGAGCGAACTGGTACAATATTATAGAAAAGAAAGAAACAATGGAATTCCCATCAGTAAACCACATTATTTCGTTGGAGTTCGTTGTAGATTAGCGCAACTAATCTGTCCATGTTACTTGCTAAGTGACTCATCTTTGTACTACTGGTAATTAGCTTGACACATATGGCCAAGATTTCACAATGATCTGTTTCCTCTACAATTAGTTTCGATCAGGTTTAAATCTTGGCTCTAAAACAGTAAAATTAGGATTCAGATTAGAGGAGTGCACGTGACACGAAATTATGGAGACGGTGTGAACATGATTAACCAAATGTCATGCATGAGTCACGAAAAATATGCTCACGAAAATAATCCCGCTCACGAGCATAAAACGCTTACCAGTTCGTTTACAATTTCGGCAACACCTAGGATGTTAAGAATTTAACTCCACTCTGGATTTTAAACATACTCATGTCCCACGAGAGTCACGCGATTTCTCGCGTGAGTCTGCAAAAATTTGCGTGAGTGAGTGTGCTTGAGTAAAATTTATTTTTATAGAAAATTTTGCCAAATTTTATTTCAAACAAGTATATACAGCAGTAAGTTCGGCCGGGCCGAATCTTAAATACCCACCACCATGAACCAAATATTAGGGTTTCCTTTGAAATTTCAGGAGGGCTTGAGGACACTTCCGGAAGATAAATTTAAAGATTTCACCTATAAGGACTATATCAGATTCTGGATTTATAAGAACCATGTTTTTTTGAGTTTTAGAGGAATTATTAACATCTCTTTTAAGTGTGCAAGAAAATTATAAAATAACGTCTTGATTTGAAATCTTAAATCTTTAGATTTTCACCCGAGAAGTAAAAATTGGAAATTTTACAGTGAGTTTCAAGCAATTTTCATGATCAGTTGGCCTTCTACACCCTCAAGAAGTGAAGTCGGTCTATATGGAGGCATTACCAAATGGACCGATAAAAACTTAATCCGATACACGTTTTTGTGAGCCTCAAATACCAGAATATTTAGAATTTCAAGCAAACCAGATAAAAACTACGGTTTCTAGAAACACAAGGAGTTAAATCTGGAAATCGCTCTTATGGGGGCTATACTAAAATATGGACCGATACTCACCGTTTTCGGCACACCCCTTTATGGCCCGAAAATACATCTAGATTTCCAATTTCAGGCAAATTTGATAAAAACTTTGGATTCTAGAAGCCCAAGAAGTAAAATCGGGAAATAGGTCTATATGGGGGCTATACCAAAATATGGACCGATACTCATCATTTTCGGCACACCTATTTATGGTGCTAAAATACATCTAGATTTCCAATTTCAGGCAAATTGGATAAAAACTACGGTTTCTATAAGCCCAAGACCCCAAATCGGGAGGTCGGTTTATATGGGCACCATACCAAAACATGGACCGATGCTCACCATTTTTGGCACACCTGTTTACGGTTCTAAAGTACCTTTTGATTTCCAAATTCTGATAAATTGGATAAAAACTGCGGTTTCTATAAGCCCAAGAAGTAAAATCGGGAGATCGGTCTATATGGGGGCTATACCAAAATATGGACCGATACTCACCATTTTTGGCACACCTCTTTATCGTCATAAAATACCTCTAGATTTCAAATTTCAGGCAAATTGGATAAAAACTACGATTTCTATAAGCCCAAGAAGTAAAATCGGGAGATCGGTCTATATGGGGGATATACCAAAATATGGATCGATACTCACAATTTTTGGCACACGTATTTGTGGTCCTACAATACCTCTAGATTTCCAATTTCAGGTAAATTGGATAAAAACTGCGGTTTCTATAAGCCCAAGAAGTAAAATCGGGAGATCGGTCTATATAGGGGCTATACCAAAACATGGACCGATACTCACCATTTTTGGCACACCTCTTTATGGTCATAAAATACCTCTAGATTTCAAATTTCTGGCAAATTGAATAAAAACTGCGGTTTCTATAAGCCCAAGAAGTAAAATCGGGAGATCGGTCTATATGGGGGCTATACCAAAACATGGACCGATACTCACCATTTTTGGCACACCTCTTTATGGTCATAAAATACCTCTAGATTTCAAATTTCAGGCAAATTGGATAAAAACTACGATTTGTATAAGCCCAAGACCCCAAATCGGGAGGTCGGTTTATATGGGGACTATATCAAAACCTGGACCGATATAGCCCATCTTCGAACTTGACCTGCCGCAGACAAAAGACGAGTTTGTGCAAAATTTCAGCACGATTGCTTCATTATTGAAGACTGTAGCGTGATTACAACAGACAGACAGACAGACGGACAGACGGACATCGTTATATCGTCTTAGAATTTTTCCCTGATCAAGAATATATATATATATATATATATATATATATATATATATATATATATATATATATATATATATATATATATATATATATATATATATATATATATATATATATATATATATATATATATATATATATATATATATATATATATATATATATATATATATATATATATATATATATATATATATATATATATATATATATACTTTATATAGTCGGAAATCGATATTTCGATGTGTTACAAATGGAATGCCAAACTTATTATACCCCCGTCACCATTCTATGGTGGTGGGTATAAAAATGGATTTTAAGCGTCGTTTCATAACTATTGATGAGACATGGATCCACCACTATATTCCAGAGATAAAAGAACAATCCAAACAATGGACTGAAGCTGGAGGAAGTGCCCCAAAGAAGGCAAAAACAATTCAATCGGCTGGTAAGGTTATGGCAACGGTTTTTTGGGACTTCAAAAGTTTTTTATTGATTGACTATCTGCAAAAGGGTAAAACAATAAATTCAGAGTACTATTGCAACCTTTTGGATCAATTAAATGAACAAATTCGAAAAAAACGTCCTGGCTTACAACAAAAAAAAATAATTTTTCATCAAGACAACGCACCAGCGCACAAGAGTGTTTTAACAATGGCTAAAATCAACGAATTAAAGTACAAGTTGCTTGACCACCCACCTTATTCTCCTGATTTAGCTCCCACTGACTTTTACTTGTTCCCAAATCTAAAAAAATTCCTTGCTGGCAAGCGTTTTACCTCAAATGAAGATGCAATTACAGTTGTAAACCACTATTTTGAAGACCTTGAGAAAGGAAGTATTGTTCCATAGACGAAATGAATAAATAAATAAAAATTCGTAATTTAAAAAAAAAAAAATTAAGATACATAATCTTTCGTACCAGGTCAGTATTGTTATCAGTGTAGAATGCGATTTTATTTCCGTATATATTTTTTTTCTCTGATAAACCATCGTAGACAACTTGAGTGTTTAAAAGAGTCCATATCTTTGGCAAGTACCCAATACCAAAATCCATAAGTCATATGTTAATCTTTGGATTTAAGTAAATTTTTTTCTGTGTGCAGAAACAGTGCTCGGGACCACGAAATATCCCCATTTATTTTTTTGTTACAGAATTTGGTTTAGATATGAATGGAGGAAACTAAGCCACCAAAGACTTCAATCGGTATTGGAAACATAGAGATATAACAATGCAGATATCGCAAATACTTGTACACCAAACGACTGCCAAATAAAAAATCTTCATTTCGAATTTGCTGTTGCATCCTCTTGTGCATAGAAAGTATTTTACTATCTGACTTCCCTGTTTTTGCTTTACTCTAAAGTAACGAATATATTGCAAAATAAAATTTATTGAGATGCTTCGATGAACTTGATATAAACAAGTAATTCACATATATTTTGCATCCAATAACGCCCTTTTCGAAATATATTTCCCTCATTTGCATAAACTCCTGCGATGACATTTTGAAATATTGCAATTTCGTAGATGTGAGTATAGATCAAAAGGTTTGAACAACAATATAGCCCATATAAACTCGAATTAAAGGTCGTTTTCAAGTATGCTGTGAAAAGCAAGATTAGATATTAAATATTAATGAGACATTTACATATAAATAAAGCATTCAATGCTAATTAAAACCTATTCGATTGTGACTGGTAGTAAAACTTCCCTGAAGAGTATCTATTAGTGGTGTGGTTTTATTCTAAATTCTATTTTTTTACAAATCGGGATTCTGTAATACCGAAAAATAAAAATCAATTAATATTAGTTTTAAATCCTTATTTTATTGAAAAAAAAACACATTAGCGAAACATTGTAATAAAATGAAAATTATAACATAACCTAAACTCAGAAAATAGCGAACCAAAAAAAGAAAGGACAATTTTGGTTAATTTTAGACAAATTTTATTAAATTTATACAATTTTAACTAAACTGTATTATAAACGCAGATGGCACGCGAATTCAAAAAACTATACAGCAAAAAAGTGTCGCCAAAAAATAAGTGAAAATTTACTTTTTGGATCCGGATGTGGTGCAAAATTTCCGCAGAAGCAATGAAACAAGTAGTTGTTATTGATGTAAGTCGGATGGTATTACAAATGGGCCATATGGGACCAATTTCACGTATAGCCCCTATATAAACCGATACCCAGATTTGACCTCCGGAGCCTCTTGGAGGAGAAAATTTCATCCGATCCGGTGGAAATTTGGTACATGGTGTTAGTATAGGGTCTTTAACAACCATGTCAAATTGGTTCACATCGGTTCATAAATATATGTAGCCCCAATATAAACCGTTCACCAGATTTGACCTCCGAACCCTCTTGGAGGAGCAAAATTCATACGGTCCGTATGCAATTTGGTATGTGGTGTTAGTATATGGCCTCTAATAAGCATGCAAAAATTGGCCTATATTGCTCCATAAATATATATAGCCCCCATATAAACCGATGCCCAGATTTGACCTCCGGAGCCTATTGGTGGAGGAAAATTCATACTATGCGGTTGAAATTTGGTATGTGGTGTTAGTATATGGTCCCTAACAACCATGCAAAAATTGGTCTATATCGGTTCATAAATATATATATAGACGCAAATCTCAACGTAATTAATCACATTACGGCCGATTCTATTGAGAATTCTTCATTGTAATTTATTGATATTATAAATTTTGCTAAGGATCGAATGCCAAAAAAAAATCGGTCGTGTCATATCTGAGAACACTAAGCTTTGTATTAAAATGAGAAACAAATTTAAACGATTGTATCAAAAAACCCATCGTTTTCACTTAAAACAAACCTACTCTTCGCATGTAAGGGAACTAAATAAGATTATTGACAAGAACATTAGCATTGATAGAAACAATCAATGGGAATTGATTCAAGAGAACTAATATCCGTAGATGAGATAAGAAAAGAAATAAAGTTTTTGAAAAATAATAAAGCTCCAGGATTCGATGGTATTCTACCAATGTTTTTGAAAAATCTTCCAGATGGCGCTCTATCATTTTTACAAAACATCTTCAATGCCTGTCTTAAACTTGGAGTTTTCCCCTCTTGTTCGTAGCTAAACAAAGTAAAAGTAGTCTAGGACACCCATTAGCTACAGGCCAATCAGTATTTTGAGCTCGTTAGACAAACTCCTGGAGAAATGTTTACTCACTAGAATAAATGTGTTTGTTGTTGTGTTGACCTAATTAACAAAGAACAATTTGGTTTCCGAAAACAACACTCAACGGTTCACCAAATTAAAAGAATAACAAACCTTATCAAGAAAAACAAGTATATAAAACACTAAGTTCGGCCGGGCCGAATCTTAAATACCCACCGCCATGAACCAAATATTAGGGTTTCCTTTGAAATTTCAGGAGGGCTTAAGGAAACTTCCCGAAGATAAATTTAAAGATTTCACCTATGAGGACTATATCAGATTCTGGATTTATAAGAACCATTTTTGTTTTAGAGGAATCATTAACATCTCGTGTAAGTGTGCAAGAAAATTATAAAATAACGTCTTGATTTGAAATCTTAAATCTGTAGAAGTAAAATCTGGAAATTTTACATTGAGTTTCAAGCAATTTTCATGATCAGTGCGCTTTCTACACCCTCAAGAAGTGAAGTCGGTCTATATGGAGGCATTACCATATGGATCGATAAAAACTTAATCCGATACACGTTTTTGTGAGCCTAAAATACCAGAATATTTACAATTTCAGGCAAATCG
Organism: Haematobia irritans; assembly: GCF_050003625.1. NCBI lineage: Eukaryota > Metazoa > Arthropoda > Insecta > Diptera > Muscidae > Haematobia > Haematobia irritans. The sequence continues at coordinate 124,768,719 of NC_134400.1, forward strand.
GATAAAAACTACGGTTTCTAGAAACCCAATGAGTTAAATCGGGAGATCGTTTTTATGGGGGCTATACTAAAATATGGACCGCTACTCACCGTTTTCGGCACACCTCTTTATGACCCGAAAATACCTCTAGATTTCCAATTTCAGGCAAATAGGATAAAAACTTCGGATTATAGAAGCCCAAGAAGTAAAATCTTGAAATCGGTCTATATGGGGGCTATACCAAAATATGGACCGATAATCACCATTTTCGGCACACCTCTTTATGGTCCTAAAATACCTGTAGATTTCCAATTTCAGACAAATTGGATAAAAACTACGGTTTCTATAAGCCCAAGACCCCAAATCGGGAGGTCGTTTTATATGGGGACCATACCAAAACATGGACCGATACTCACAATTTTTGGCGCACGTATTTGTGGTCCTACAATACCTCGAGATTTCCAATTTCAGGTAAATTGAATAAAAACTTCGGTTTCTATAAGCCCAAGAAGTAAAATCGGGAGAACGGTCTATATGGGGGCTATACCAAAATATGGATCGATACTCACAATTTTTGGCACACGTATTTGTGGTCCTACAATACCTCTATATTTCCAATTTCAGGTAAATTGAATAAAAACTTCGGTTTCTATAAGCCCAAGAAGTAAAATCGGGAGATCGGTCTATATGGGGGCTATACCAAAACATGGACCGATAATCACCATTTTCGGCACACCTCTTTATGGTCCTAAAATACCTGTAGATTTCCAATTTCAGACAAATTGGATAAAAACTACGGTTTCTATAAGCCCAAGACCCCAAATCGGGAGGTCGTTTTATATGGGGACCATACCAAAACATGGACCGATACTCACAATTTTTGGCACACGTATTTGTGGTCCTACAATACCTCTAGATTTCCAATTTCAGGTAAATTGAATAAAAACTTCGGTTTCTATAAGCCCAAGAAGTAAAATCGGGAGATCGGTCTATATGGGGGCTATACCAAAACATGGACCGATAATCACCATTTTTGGCACATCTCTTTATGGTCATAAAATACCTCTAGGTTTTAAATTTCAGGCAAATTGGATAAAAACTACGATTTCTATAAGCCCAAGACCCCAAATCGGGAGGTCGGTTTATATGGGGACTACATTAAAACCTGGACCGATATAGCCCATCTTCGAACTTGACCTGCCTGCAGACAAAAGACGAGTTTGTGCAAAATTTCAGTACGATTGCTTCATTATTGAAGACTGTAGCGTGATTACAACAGACAGACAGACGGACATCGTTATATCGTCTTAGAATTTCTCCCTGATCAAGAATATATATACATTATATAGTCGGAAATCGATCTTTCGATGTGTTACAAACGGAATGACAAACTTATTATACCCCCGTCACCATTCTATGGTGGTGGGTATAACAAGCACCAGCCTGTAGAGTACAGGCACTGTACTAATGGACATAGAAAAAGCTTTCGATAGTATTTGGCACAACGGCCTAATATATAAGCTGCATAAATTTGGATTTCCGATGTATATAATTAAATTAATTAAATCTTTCCTAGCGGACAGAACATTTAAAGTGTTTCTGAACAATCACACTTCATCTGCAAGACATATCCCGACAGGGGTCCCACAAGGGTCCGTTTTATCGCCGGTTTTATATTCATTGTACATTTCGGACTTTGTCCCAAAATCCGGATCTGATATTGTTCTCTACGCCTATGATTTGGCAATAATATCAAAAGGCAAGGTCTCAAATGCAATCGTTAAAAGACTTAAACCTAACATAGACAAATGTGCACACTACTATAAAAAATGGAAAATACAAATAAACACAAACAAAACTCAAGCTATTATCTTCCCTTACAATAGATCCATGAAACGTGTCCCATCAAAAGAGCTCCAACATGATGATGTCGTAATACCACTAGAAAGCTGTGTAAAATATCTTGGTGTACATTTGGATAAGAATCTAACATTCAAGTATCATATAGAATCCACTGCAATAAAGCTCTTAAAAGTTTTCGCTCGCTATACCCTCTTCTTTACAGAAAGTCTAGACTAAATGTACAAAACACGCTTCTAACCTACAAGAGTGTAATCTGTCCGATAATGCTGTACGGCTGCATAATTATTCTTAAATACTCTGTTTTTATATGTTGAAATATCTTATCGATAGAATCTCATTGTTTAAGTTCTATTGTATATTAAAGCGATATATGATAAAAAACAAGTATATACGGCCGTAAGTTCAGCCAGGCCGAAGCTTATGTACCCTCCACCATAGATTGCGTAGAAACTTCTACTGAAGACTGTCATCCACAATCGAATTACTTGGGTTGCGGTAACTCTTGCCGATGGCAAGGTATCTTAAAACTTCCTAACACCGTAATATGTACCACATAGTCCATACGTGGTATATATTAAACTAAACAAGTGTATACAGCAGCAAGTTCGGCCGGGCCGAATCTTAAATACCCACCACCATGAACCAAATATTAGGGTTTCCTTTGAAATTTCAGGAGGGCTTGAGGACTTGAGGACACTTCCCGAAGATAAATTTAAAGATTTCACCTATGAGGACTATATCAGATTCTGGATTTATAAGAACCATTTTTGTTTGAGTTTTAGAGGAATCATTAACATCTCTTGTAAGTGTACAAGAAAATTATAAAATAACGTCTTGATTTGAAATCTTAAATCTGTAGAAGTAAAATCTGGAAATTTTACTTTGAGTTTCAAGCAATTTTCATGATCAGTGCGCCTTCTACACCCTCAAGAAGTGAAGTCGTTCTATATGGAGGCATTACCAAATGGACCGATAAAAACTTAATCCGATACACGTTTTTGTGAGCCTAAAATACCAGAATATTTACAATTTCAGGCAAATCAGATAAAAACTACGGTTTCTAGAAACCCAAGGAGTTAAATCGGGAGATCGTTCTTATGGGGGCTATACTAAAATATGGACCGATACTCACCGTTTTCGGCACACCTCTTTATGACCCGAAAATACCTCTAGATTTCCAATTTCAGGCAAATAGGATTAAAACTTCGGATTCTAGAAGTCCAAGAAGTAAAATCGGGAAATCGGTCTATATGGGGGCTATACAAAAATATGGACCGATACTCACCGTTTTCGGCACACCTCTTTATGACCCGAAAATACCTCTAGATTTCCAATTTCAGGCAAATAGGATTAAAACTTCGGATTCTAGAAGCCCAAGAAGTAAAATCGGGAAATCGGTCTATATGGGGCTATATCAAAACATGGACCGATAGGCACCATTTTCGGTACACTTTTTGGTGGTCCTAAAATGCCTCTAGATTTCCAATTTCAGGCAAATTGAATGAAAACAACGGTTTCAATAAGCCCAAGACCCCAAATCGGGAGGTCGGATTATATGGAGACTATATCAAAACTTGGACCGATATAGCCCGTCTTCGAACTTGACCTGCCTGCAAACAAAAGTCGAATCTGTGCCAAATTTCAGGACGATAGCGCAGTTATTGAAGGCTGTAGCGTGATCACAACAGACAGACAGACAGATGGACGGACGGACATGCTCATATCGTCTTAGAATTTCTCCCTGATCAAGAATATGTATTCTTTATATAGTCGGGAATCGATATTTCGATGTGTTACAAACGGAATGATAAACTTATTATACCCCCGTCACCATTCTATGGTGGTGGGTATAAAATCAGATTTGAAATTGAAAATCTAAAAACATTTTAGGTTTTCAAAATCTTGCGACGTTGTTAGTAGAACTTTCTGCGCAATATATGCTGGACGGTACACAGGGTTCGGTCTGGCCGAATTCTCATTCTAGTCTATAAGCAACATTTTGTCAACCAATTGGTTTTCTGTGTGTAATTATTCCATTCTGCTTTACTAATATTAGTCAGGCAATCAACCTTAGCGATATATACAGTAAACATGACACATATATGAGGACCATTTGAGAAGCTATGTGCATTCGTATCTTAGCACTCAAATATTTTCTGATCCCACCATATGACTCCATCGTTAACTTCTCTCCAAATTGCTTCCTCATCATAATCGACAATAATTTGCCGAGCAAATATTTTAAATTTAAATAAATGTTTACAAATAGAAATGAAAATTTTGCTCATTTTGTATAAACAGCCACCCCTTGGAGCATTTTATTCAAGCCCAAATAATTCTTCTTTATTGCCTTAGGTAACGGACATGACAGACAAGAAATTTTCGTCGCCTTTTTTATAATTTCCTACATTCACCCCCTACAAAGGCTAAATCCACTTTGGGACGAGAGTACATATTTAGACATGCTTGTGCCTACATATATACAGGGCCATTTAAAAGGCGAACTAACCATTTTCTGCAACATTTGCTGCTAACTTATTCACCTGATGTCAACATCAACTGTTTGTCAGAACCTGAACAGAGTTTACCTGCCTTTTATCCATTTGTACACAAAACCTTTTTTGTTTAGTTTAACATGTGGGTGAAAGGATCTATCCTTCAGAGGAATATTTATAGGCCATATAGAGTATACATTGGCCTCTTATGGATATGTTGGTATCAGCACCTACATATCGTCTCTTATATTCTAAATCATTGGCAAATATTTGTAGTTTCTCTTAACATCAGGCCATACACATTCATTGGCGCTATTGTTCAAGCCACTTGAGTATGAAAAGTTAGAAAATGTGTTCTTTTTATGATTTTGTGAAATGGCAATGACCCAAAGAGTTAAGTAAAAACAAGTATATATGGCCGATAGCTCAACCAGGCCGAAGAGTATGGAAAGGCTCTGTTGCAAAAAAATGAGGGATAAACTGAACATATTAGTTTAGAGTTCTGAAGAAGTTCATCTTTCAGATAATGGCTAAATTTAAACGGTAGACTAAAGTCTAAATAGATGTTTTATAATCGTTTAAGTCGATTAATCAACTTTTGATATTTTGGAAAATCGACTAATCGACTTTATATATTTCTATGGTAACTCATTATACGTGAATATGGTAACTCATACTACTGTGGTACAGGGTATAATAAGTTTGTGCATTTGTATGTAACGCCAAGAAGGAAAAGTCTGAAACCCATCGTTTAGCATACCGGTCGTCTTAGAATTAAATTGAGTCGATTTAGCGATGTCCGTCTGTCTGTCTGTATATGTAATTTTGTGTGAAAAGTACAGCTCGAAGTTTAAGTCCGATCGTCCTCAAATTTGGCACAGAGTTTTACATTGGCTCAGAGACAATCGCTATTGATTTTGGAAAAAATCGGTTCAGGATTAGATATAGCTGTCATATATATTTATCACCGATCTGGTCATAATTGGCGTATTTATCAACGTATTTTCTCAAAATTTCGGGCAGCCAAATATTTTGGGGCTTTCGTAAGATATGAAAAATATCAGCCAAATCGGTTCAGATTTAGATATAGCTCCCATATATATCTTTAGTCCTATTTGAACTTATATGGCCTCAAAAGCCAGAGTTTTGCCCTGATTTGCTTCAAATTTTGCACAAGGAGTACGCTTAGGAGTATCATTCTGTGTGCTTAATTTGGTTAAAACCAGTTCAGAGTTAGATATAGCTCTCGGGAGCCACCGTGGTGCAATGGTTAGCATGCCCGCCTTGCATACACAAGGTCGTGGGTTCGATTCCTGCTACGACCGAACACCAAAAAGTTTTTCAGCGGTGGATTATCCCACCTCAGTAATGCTGGTGACATTTCTGAGGGTTTCAAAGCTTCTCTAAGTGGTTTCACTGGAATGTGGAACGCCGTTCGGACTCGGCTATAAAAAGGAGGTCCCTTGTCATTGAGCTTAACATGGAATCGGGCAGCACTCAGTGATAAGAGAGAAGTTCACCACTGTGGTATCACAATGGACTGAATAGTCTAAGTGAGCCTGATACATCGGGCTGCCACATAACCTAACCTAACCTAGATATAGCTCCCATATATATCTTTCGCCCGATTTAGAATCATATGACGTTAATAGCCAGAGGTTTGCCCTAATTTGCTTCAAATTTTGCACAAGGAGTACGTTTAATAGTATCGTTATGCGTGCCAAATTTGGTTCAAATCAGTTCAGATTTTGATAGAGCTCCCATATATATCTTTCATCCGATTTACACCCATATGACCACGGAGGCCAAAATTATTCTCCCATTTATGTTTTTTGCTGAGATAGCAGGATTATTATTCTAACTATGCATGTCAAATTTAGTCAAAATCGCCAGAGTAGGGGAAATATGGTAGAATGTTTCTTATTTTAGACCCATTTTCAATGGGAGTTTCCTCCATTTTGACTCGATAATTTCCACAGAGAATACATTTAATATGCTATTTTAGTGTGTCATCTTGATTTAATATGGCCAAAAAGCCCACATTTTACACAAAATTCTGAGAGGATCTCTCCATATCGTTGTCATATTCTACACACTGTAATGCCAAACTTTCCACAGAATGGTTGAATTTTAAATAATAAATAATAATCTTGGCAAGATTTAACCAATATGCTGAATAGCAGAAATTGTAAATATTACTCAAATTGTCCTATATCTCGAATACATACACCCAAAAAACGTGACCCATTCTTTAAGTTAAAATTAACTCATTGTGAAGAAAGTTGAACTTCGTATAGCGTCAAAGACATTTTTATTTGTTTGAATGATGTGATTTTCGTAGAAATTAGGTAGAATGCATTCTATATATTAGTTAACATTTTCCTATATTTATGTATCACTATACTACAGAATGAAAAAATTTAACTGAATTGAATTCATACACTGAAAAAAAAAGCATGTCCGGTTCCAAAGATTTTGTCTTTACTTTAAAAAAATTGGTATTGATTCCGAGCCAAAGAAGCGGAGAATACAAGTAAGGATACTTTTAAGACACAATTCTCTTTTAAATTTGGGTTTCGTGTACTTGCTTCAAGGAAGAAAATTTTAAGTTTTCACTTTTTCAGCTTTCTTCATATGCTATCAAAGTCCTTTAAAAACGAGTTAACGATAACTTTATTTTCCAAATTAAGACTCGACTTCCAGTAGAAATTATGTTATGTTTCAAGTAAAATACGTCTTTAAAATAAAGTGTTGAAAATCATGTCCTATATTTGAACGATTTTTTGCTTTGTAGTAAAGACGCAAAATGACAACAAATTTAAAGATTATTTCATTAAATTTAAAGAATTTTTCTGAATTCTTAAAGTCAAGTTGACCTTAGCCCAAACATTTTTTTCTTTCATGTTATGATACCCATTTTTAAGTTAAATCACTTAGTTATAAGGACAATACAACTTCATTGAAAAGCTTATCGACTTTTGGACAAGGAACAAAACTTTATATTAGAGAAATTCGTTTTCTATGCTAAGCAAAATTTGCATTCGTATTTTGAAGACATGAAATCTTTGACCTCACGACAATATTTTTTTCAGTGTACATGGATGAATTTCTTAAACTTTTTCATTCATTTGGACAAATCTTACATCTTTTTGTTAAACCTTTTACTTCAAAATTAGAACTGCTTACCTTCGTTTTTAAATACAATTTTGTTTATTTGTATAAGCAATTTTTTCTTCGATGAAAGACATATTTTATTAATATATTAAATATATTTATTTAGAATTAACAGCATTGACTGACCTTGAAATATTAAAACATATTTTTTTTTTCTTCTTCTAGTACCTTTCACTTTGAATAAGTTGCTGCCTAGCAATTTTGTCCACCTTTTACAATTTCAATATCTACAAATATAAACAAAAAATATCCTAAACCAATTTTTTGACAAAAGGTTAGCGTCACTGAATATTACCTGATAATTGAAGATTCCAAAATGAAATCGAATGAAGGGGTTGTTATTCTGCTGGTGTTTTCTTTTTTATACACCATCACGAAAATTGGTAGACTTATTGTTTATGTTTAATAATTTTCAAAAAACGAAAAATGTTCTCACTAAGTTTAAATAACAAATATTTTATATATTATATTTTTTATTTATCTAAATTATTTTTTATTTAAAAACGAAAAATGTTCTCACTAATTTTAAATAACAAATATTTTATATATTATTTTTTTTATTTATCTAAATTATTTTTTATTTATCTAAATTATTTATCTAAATTATATCATAACAACACGATTCCAACTAAAAACAACCCACGTGCAAACATATCGATTACATCGATGACAGGTATCGATTACAGGTAGATAAAAGAAATATAGGAAAATTTTCTATATTCTAACAAGTGTGTGTTCCTTAAGTTTTGAAAGGATTGAATACTTCTTAGTACGAATGAACTAAAATATTTTTCTATGCCAAGTGTTATACGTATGTATGATAAGCTTTCTATAACAAAGGAAGTCAGAATTATCATTTTATAAGAAATTTTACTAAATTTGAGGAAACTTGGTTTTAGTTCAGTTTTTGTTTATCTTTACGAATGCTTTGTTATCAGTGAATAAAATTTTCTTGTTCAGTAGTAAATTCTTATAGTTCAGTTTTTGTTTATCTTTACGAATGCTTTGTTATCAGTGAATAAAATTTTCTTGTTCAGTAGTAAATGCTTATACCCAGCGAAGAAAACAGATTTAGTAAAATTTCATGCCTTATTCTAATTAATGAACTATTCGTAACTGCTTTCAGTTTAGGATTTTTTTTTACTGACACAAGTAAATTTTATTATTTCACACAAAAATTTAACTTAATGGAAATAAAATGGCTAAACTAAGTTGATGAACATTTTTTCCTTTAGTTTCGAAGGCACTTTTTTCTGGGTGTATGTATCTCCGGATAAATCATAAATGCTCTTTTGTACAATTGCATCAAAATTGCTCTACCTTTATATTTCCCATATTTTTATACGCTCCACCATAGGATGGGGGTATATTAACTTTGTCATTCCGTTTGTAACACATCGAAATATTGCTCTAAGACCCCATAAAGTATATATATTCTGGGTCGTGGTGAAATTCTGAGTCGATCTAAGCATGTCCGTCCGTCCGTCTGTCCGGCTGTCCGGCTGTCCGTCCGTCTGTGGAAATCACGCTAACTTCCGAACGAAACAAGCTATCGACTTGAAACTTGGCACAAGTAGTTGTTATTGATGTAGGTCGGATGGTATTGAAAATGGGCCATATCGGCCCACGTTTACGTATAGCCCCCATATAAACCGATCCCCAAATTTGGCTTGCGGAGCCTTCCGGAGCAGCAAAATTCATCCGATCCGGTTGAAATTTGGTACGTGGTCTAAGTATACGGTCTCTAACAACCATGCAAAAATTGGTCCATATCGGTCCATAATTATATATAGCTCCCATATAAACCGATCCCCAGATTTGACCTCCGGAGCCTCTTGGAGGGGCAAAATTCATCCGATCCGGTTAAAATTTGGTACCTGATGTTAGTATACTGTCTCTAACAACCATGCAAAAATTGGTCCATATCGGTCCATAAATATATATAGCTCCCATATAAACCGATCCCCAAATTTGACCTCCGGAGCCTCTTGGAGGAGCAAACTTCATCCTACCCGATTGAAATTTGGTACGTTGCTTTAGTATATGGTCTCTAACAACCATGCAAAAACTGGTCCATATCGGTCCATAATTATATATAGCTCCCATATAAACCGATCCCCAGATTTGACCTCCGGAGCCTCTTGGAGGGGCAAAATTCATCCGATCCGTTTGAAATTGGGTACCTGATGTTAGTATACGGTCTCTAACAAGCATGCAAAAATTGGTCCATATCGGTCCATAATTATATATAGCTCCCATATAAACCGATCCCCAGATTTGAACTCTGGAGCCTCTTGGATGAGCAAAATTCATCCGATCCAATTGAAATTTAGTACGTGGTGTTAGTATATGGTCTCTAACAACCATGCAAAAATTGGTCCATATCGGTCCATAATTATATATAGCTCCCATATAAACCGATCCCCAGATTTGACCTCCGGAGCCTCTTGGAGGAGCAAAAGTCATCCGATGCGGTTGAAATTTGGTACATTTCGTTAGTATATGGCCTCTAACAGCCATGTAAAAATTGTCAAATTTTATTACTATAGAAAGTTTTGTCAAAATTTCATTTCTATAGAAAGTTTTGTAAAAAGTTTATTTCTATAGCAATGTTTGTCAACATTTTGTTTCCATAGAAAATTTTGTCAAAATTTTATTTCTATAGAAAATTTTGTAAAAAATTTATTTCTGTAGAAAATTTTGTCAACATTTTATTTCTATAGACAATTTTGTCAACATTTTATTTCTATAGAAAATTTTGTCAACATTTTATTTCTATAGAAAATTTTGTCAAAATTTTATTGCTATAGAAAATTTTGTCAACATTTTACTTCCATAGAAAATTTTGTCAACATTTTATTTCTATAGAAAATTTTGTCAAGTTTTTATTTCTATAGAAAATTTTGTCAAAATTTTATTTCTATAGAAAATTTTGTCAAACTGAATTATATACGTATTTAATCGGCCTTTTTTTTGTTTAATATATACCCCTTATATACTAACTTACAATTTAGAAGACAGTGTTAAAAAGTTTTACGATACCTTGCCATCGGCAAGTGTTATCGCAACCCAAGTAATTCGATTGTGGATGACAGCCTTTAGTAGAAGTTCCTACGCAATCCATGGTGGAGGGTACATAAGATTCGGCCTGGCCGAACTTACGGCCGTATATACTTGTTTACTAATAATGTGTTTCATCCCAGGGTGTTAGCCGATTTAATTTTTAATTCTAGCGATTTTGTAGAGGTACAAAAAATTGTCTCCAAATCGTTTCAGATATAAATATTTGTATATGGGCATATAAACCTTGATAATATCCATAAAGAGGTGTGTCAGAAATGGTGAGTATCGGACCACTTTGTAGATCTAAATTTCCAATACCATATCACATCCGTCAAATGTGTTGGGGGCTATGTATAAAGGTTTGTCCCAAATACATACATTTAAATATCACTCGATCTGGACAGAAGAGTCAATATTTAAGTCGGCTAATGCACTAGGGTGAAACACAATTCTAGTAGAAAACAAGTAAGTAAAGTTTAAAGTCGGGCGGGGCCGACTATATTATACCCTTCTCCACTATGTAGACCAACATTTGTGCTACCATCTCAACTACTTTGCTGGGAGCTATATAAAGGTTTGCATTTTCAGATACAAATACTTATAATGGAGAAAATTTTTTGTACTTCTACAAAATCTCTAGAATTAAAATTGAAATCGGCTAACGCACTGGAATGAAACACAATGTTAGTAAACAAATATAGGAAATATGAGCGAGAGAAATTTTAATGCAATTATACAAAAGAGCATTTATGATTTATCAGGCGATACATATGTATTCGAGATATAGGACAATTTGAGTAACATTTACAACTTTTGCTATTCAGCAGTGACGATTTTACAAGGATATTGGTTAGATCTTGTCAAGATATGTGGTCAAGTGTGGGTTGTGATATATTATTTGGTCAAGTCGGGCAACTTGGAGCCTTATTTAAAACTCAACCGTTCTTTGGAAAGTCTGGCAGTAGTACAGTGTGTAGGATATGACTAAGATATGGGGAAATCATCACAGAATTTTGTGTAAAGTGTGGGAATTTGACCATATTTGTATAAACCGGAAAAACGAATATATGGAGGTTTTATCTAAATCTGAACTGAACAAATTAGATCAAAACTGACACACTTAAATATCATATTAAATATATTCTCTGTGGAAACTATACAGTCAATTGGAGGAAAATCCCATTGACAATGGGTCCAAAATATGAAATAGTCTACCATATTTTCCCACCTCTGGTGTACATATATATGGGAGCTATATCTAAATCTGAAACGATTTTAACCAGATTTGGCACGCATAACGATATCATTAAACTTACCTCTCGGTCAAAATTTTAAGGAAATCACTGCAAAATCTGGCTTTTGAGGCCATATAAGTGCAAATAGGGCGATAGATATATATGGGAGATATATCTAAATCTGAACCCATTTTAACCAAAGTTGGCACATATAACTATACCATTAAACGTACCTCTCGTGCAAAATTTAAACCAAATCACGGCAAAACTAAATCTGAACGGAAGCTATATCTAAATCTGAACCGATTTGGCTGATATTTTGCAAGATTTTAGAGACGCATAAAATATTCGGGTGTACGGAATTTGAACAAAGTCGGTTGATAAACACGCCAACTATGACCAGATCGGGGATAAATATATATGGCAGTTATATCTAAATCTGAACCGATTTTTTCCAAAATCAATAGCGATTGTCTCTGTCCAAAAACACCACCCTATGCCAAATTTGAGGACGATCGGACTTAAACTGCGACCTGTACTTTGCACACAAAATTCATATACAGACAGACGGACGGACAGACAGACAGACAGACGGACATCGCTAAATCGACTCAGAATTTAATTCTAAGACGATCGGTATACTAAACGATGGGTCTCAGACTTTTCCTTCTTGGCGTTACACAGTAGGGGTGAAGGGTATAAATATGGGAAACATTTAAATCTGAAGCAATTTTTGAGGAAACTTCGCAAAAGTTTATTTATGATTTATCGCTCGATATATATATGTATTAGAAGTTTAGGAAAACTAGAGTCATTTTTACAACTTTTCTACTAAGCAGTGACGATTTTACAAGGAAAATGTTGGTATTTTGACCATTTTTGTCGAAATCATAAAAACATATATATGGGAGCTATATCTACATCTGAACCGATTTCAACAAAATTTGGCACGCATAGCTATACTGCTAATTCTACTCGCTGTGGAAAATTTCAACTAAATCGGAGTTAAAAATTGGCCTCTGTGGTCGAAAGCTATATATGGGAGATATATAAATCTGAAACGATTTCAATTTTCAAATTCTACTCCCTGGGCAAAATTTCAACCAACTCGGAGTAAAAACTTGGCATCTGTGATCATACGAGTGTAAATCGGGCGAAAGCTATATATTGGAGCTATATCTAAATCTGAACCGATTTCAATAAAATTTGGCACACTTGACTACACTACTAATTGTACTCCTAGTGCAAAATTTCAACCACATTGGGGTAAAACTCTGGCTTCTGGGAACGTATTAGTCCATATCGGGCGAAAGATATATATGGGAGCTATATCTAACTCTGAACCGATTTCAATAAAATTTGGCACATCTAACTGTAGTACTAATTGTCCTTCTTGTGCAAAATTTTAAGCAAATTAGGGTAAAACTCTGGCTTCTGCGGCCATAAAAGTCCATATCGGGCGAAATATATATATGGGATCTATATATAAATCTGAACTGATTTCTTCCAAAATCAATAGGGTTCTATTCTGAACCAAAGCACATACTTGTGCCAAATTTGAAGTCGGTTGGAATAAAACTGCGACCTAGACTTTGATTACAAAAATGTGTTCACGGACAGACGGGCATGGCTATATCGACTCAGGAGCCAACCCTGAGCATTTTTGCCAAAGACACCATGTGTCTATCTCGTCTCCTTCTGGGTGTTGCAAACATATGCACTAACTTATAATACCCTGTCCCACAGTGTGGCGCATATATTTATTACTGTGCATGGGCAGGTGTATTTCCATGGTGCCCAAACCAAGAAAAGCTAAATGCTGCTTGATCTAGAAGTACCGCTTTAAGACAATTCCACACATATATAAGGATATGTCTGTTGGTCCATTGATCCAGTGATATTACCCTTTCTAAATAATAAAAGTTAAGATAATTTGTTATTTTGACTTATAAAATGTAGATTCTGATATTTTCATACCAAAGCATTTTCACCGTCCTCTGTTTTGACTTGTTCCTCCAATTCTAGAAAAGACTCTGTGGTAGATCGGGAAATGTGAAGAGAAAAATTGGACTTTGGTTTTAATTTCACTGATTACAAAACTTTCGAAATAGTCACACAGTACTTCTTCATTGCATGAAAATATAGATAAATTGGACGAAGGCAAAAAAAAAACAAGTATGTACGGCCGTAAGTTCGGCCAGGCCGAAGCTTATGTACCCTCCATCATGGATTGCGTAGAGACTTCTTCTAAACACTGCCATCCACAATCGAATTACTTGAGTTGCGGTAACGCTTGCCGATGGCAAGGTATCTTAAAACCTCCTAACATCGTCTTCTAAATTGTATGTAAGTCCATACGTGGTATATATTAAATAAAAAAAAAGATCGATCCAATACGTATATAATTCATTTTGACAAAGTAGACATAAAATTTTGACAAAATTTTCTACAGAAATAAAATTTTAACAAAATTTTCTATAGAAATAAAATTTTCACAAAATTTTCTATAGAAATAAAAATTTTCACAAAATTTTCTATAGAAAGAAAATTTTGACAAAAATGTCTACAGAAATAAAATTTTAAAAAAATTTTCTATAGAAATAAACTTTTGACAAATTTTTCTATAAAAATAAAATCTTGGTAGATTATTTTTGGCTCGAGTGGCAACCATAATTATGAACCGAATAAAATTTGAACAAAATTTTCTATAGAAATAAAATTTTGACAATGATGAAAATTTTATTATGAACCGAATAAAATTTTAACAAAATTTTCTCTAGAAATAAAATTTTGGTAGATTATTTTTGGCTCAGTGGCAAACATGATTATGAACCGATATGGACCAGTTTTTGTGTGATTGGACCAATTTTGGTATGTTTGTTAGAGACCATATACTAACACCACGTTCCTAATTTGAACCGGATCGGATGAATTGTGCTCCTCCAAGAGGCTCCGGAGGTCAAATCTGGAGAACGTTTTATATGGGGGCTATATATAATTATGGACCGATATGGACCAATTTTTGCACGGTTGCTAGAGACCATATACCAATACCATGTACCAAATTTCAGCCGGATCGGATGAAATTTGCTTCTCTTAGAGGCTCCGCAACCCAAATCTGGGGATCGGTTTATATGTGCGCTATATATAATTATGGACCGATGTGGACCAATTTTTTCACGGTTGCTAGAGACCATATACCAATACTATGTACCAAATTTCAGCCGGATCGGATGCAATTTGCTTCTCTTTGAGGCTTCGCAAGCCAAATGTGGAGATCGGTTTATATAGGGGCTATATATAATTATGGACCGATGTGGACCACTTTTTGCATGATTGTTAGAGACCATATACCAACACCATGTACCAAATTTCAGCCAGATCGGATGACATATGCTTCTCTTAGAGGCTCCACAAGCCAAATCTGGGGATCGGTTTATATGGGGGCTATATATAATTAAGGACCGATATGGACCAATTTTTGCATGGTTGTTAGAGACCATATACCAACACCATGTAGCAAATTTCAGCCGGATCGGATGAAATTTGCTTCTCTTTGAGGCTCCGCAAGCCAAATCTGGGGATCGGTTTATATGGGGGCTATATATAATTATGGACCGATGTGGACCAATTTTTGCATGATTGTTAGAGACCATATACCAATACCACGTACCAAATTTCAGCCGGATCGGATGAAATATGCTTCTGTTAGAGGCTCCACAAGCCAAATCTGAGGGTCCCTTTATATGGGGGCTATACGTAAAAGTGGACCGATATGGCCCATTTTCAATACCATCTGACCTACATCGATAACAACTACTTGTGCCAAGTTTCAAGTCGATAGCTTGTTTCGTTCGGAAGTTAGCGTGATTTCAACAGACGGACGGACGGACGGACGGACATGCTTAGATCGACTCAGAATTTCACCACGACCCAGAATATATATACTTTATGGGGTCTTAGAGCAATATTTCGATGTGTTACAAACGGAATGACAAAGTTAATATACCCCCATCCTATGATGGAGGGTATAATAATTTGCGGAAAACTAACACACTTCAAAGATAATAAACAAAAATAATTCAAGTTTCTGTCATCATGGCGTCCAAAAACAGTTAATGCAGTCCGTACCCATGAAGAAAAATCAGTTCGCAAAAGCGGCACGTAAATGGACTATTTTCGGTACTTTTAGGTCAGTTCGTTTCCATTATTTCGTTTTCGTACCGCAAAAAACGGCACGTTTGCGAAGAGTTTTGCACAGAATTATTTTCGTCTTATTTTATATAAAATATGCATGTGTTAGTGAAATGGCGGTCCGTATGCGGTTCGTTTTCGCTTCGCAAAATGCGTTACGTTTGTTTTTCTAGGGGGAACCTATACTACTTCATGTTATAGATACCCAATTTATAGCCTAATAACCTAACTCTACAAAAAACGCCTTTAGAAAGAATTTATCAATGTTTCTTTCTATCGCAGCTATGCGTCTTCGGTGCAACGCAAAAATTATATTCATATTTTAACCCTTTAGAACCCGAATTTTCACAAGTATCGCTAAAAATTTTTTCTACTTTTAATCATGTTGAAGTCATTTAATAAGGGTCTAGCCAAAATTTCGGGTTGCCACGCCCATTCGTTTAGGCGGTAGAGAATGTTGCCTGTAGGCAACTTTGGGCAATTGTGGCTATAAAATAGTTTGTTTTGTAATGATAGACGTATTACGTCTTATTGGATTTTTTAAAGTTTGTTGTTATTTTTACAGTAAATATATACTTTTACAGTAAATATATACACGCGCAGGCACATTCACGAAGAAATATTTGTACTCACGCAAGCCATGTGGGTAGGAATTCATGCTCACGCAAATTCACGAAAGCCATACTCGCGCACGATTCACGACAATTTTTGTAATTCACGACAAATCTCGTGACTCAGAAATATTTCCGATACACGACTATTTTCGTGGCTCAATAAAATTCTCGTAATTCACGAAATTTCTCGTGACTCACGACAATATTCTTGATTCACGAAAATGTTCGTGACACAACAATGAGCATTCACGAAAATTCATGTAATTCGCGACAAATCTCATGACTCGCTGGAATTACTGATCAGTAATAACATTCTTAACTCACGACAGAACCATTAGCACAATTAAAATATGTTGCACCGTGAGTGCGAATTTTATCGTCAACGTGTGTTTTATCGTGAACATAAATTTTATCATGAACGTTTTATCGAGAGCATGCGTTGGATCGTGCACGTGGATTTTTATCGTGGGCGTGATTTCGGAGAAATTTTACTCACTCACAATCACGAGCAAAATTTGATTTTACTCACGCTCAGTCCCGTTCACGCACATTCACGATATTTAGTTTAAATTTCATTCACGGCTTCGCGTGAATCACCCGTGATTCACGAACATTTTTGGTTTTGAACCCATGCTACATTAACTGGATGTGGACCAATTTTTGCATGGTTGTTAGACACCATATACCAACACCATGCTCCAAATATCTGTAAGACAAGATGAAATATGCTTCTCTTAGAGGCTCCGCAAGCCAAATCTGAGGTTCCGTTTATATGGGGGCTATACGTAAAAGTGGACCGATATGCCCCATTTGCGATACCATACGACCTACATCAATAACAACTACACACAACAAAATTTCACGAACATTTTTCCAATTAAAATTTTAATTGAGTTTTAAAAAATATTCAATTAAAAATTTAATTGATTCAACAAATTTTTTAATTGAAACAAAAATCAATCACAAAAATAATAGTATCAATTAATTTTTTAATTGGATCAATTAACTTTTGAATTGACCTTCAATTAATTTTTTAATTGATACTATCATTTCTGTGATTGAAGACATTTCAATTAAAAATTATTTGGATCAATTAATTTCGTGATTGAATCAGAATTTTTTTTGTGTGTACTTGTGCCAAGTTTCAAGTCGATAGCTTGTTTCGTTCAGAAGTTAGCGTGATTTCAACAGACGGACGGACGGAATCAGAATTTAACCACGACCCAGAATATATTTACTTTATGGGGTCTTAGAGCAATATTTCGATGTGTTACAAACGGAATGACAAAGTTAATATACCCCCCCATCCTATGGTGGAGGGTATGAAAAGACCGATCAAATACGTATATAAATTTGCTATAGAAATAAAATTTTGACAAAATTCTCTATAGAAATAAAATTTTAAAAACATTTTCTACAAAAATAAAATTTTGACAAAATTCTCTATAGAAATTAAATTTTAAAAAAAATTTCTATAGAAATAAAATTTTTACAAAATTGTTTATAGAAAAAAAATTTACAAGATTTTCTATAGAAATAACATTTTAACAAAATTTTCTATAGAAATAAAATTTTAGCAACATTTTCCATAAAAATTAAATTTTGACAAAATTTTCTATAGAAATAAAATTTTGGTACATTATTTTTGGCTCTAGTGGCAACCATGATTACGAACCGATATAGACCAATTTTTGTGCGATTGGGGATCGGCTATATATAACAATGGACTGAATAGTCTAAGTGAGTCTGAAACTTTATCGGGCTGCCACTTTAACCTAACCTATATGGACCATGTAACCTATAGACCGACATGGACCAATTTTGGTATGGTTGTTAGCGGCCATATACTAACACCACGTTCCAAATTTCAACCGGACCAAAAAAGTAATGAAAATGTTCTTTTTGGATCCGGTAGTTGTGCAAAATTGACGCAGAAGCGATGCATTTAACATGGGCTTGTTATAGGACGGACGTTCTCCCTTTCCACAGCCGTTGCACTGAATTTTCATCACTTCTTTAGGTGTGATCCGAATTCAATGTTTTGGATGTAAATAAAAAAATTCTGTGATATTTTGGATTTTAATGGATTCTGACGCTTGTCGGAAACGTTTGACCTCAAATATTTTCAAAAATTCACAATTTTTCAGATTGGATTTAGCATTTTATTCGACAAAATATAAATGATTTGTACCATCTTATGAATTCTTACTCTGTTTTTAACCTATTTGAAACAAAAAAAGTTAAAATTACAAATTAAAAGTATGAAAAAACCAAGTAATAAAAAATTTAATTAAAAGAACTTACTGGGTAGTTAAAATAAAGAACATCATTGGGAGTGCATCT
The DNA here is from genome assembly GCF_050003625.1 of Haematobia irritans. Classification (NCBI taxonomy): domain Eukaryota; kingdom Metazoa; phylum Arthropoda; class Insecta; order Diptera; family Muscidae; genus Haematobia; species Haematobia irritans. The sequence continues at coordinate 124,787,679 of NC_134400.1, forward strand.
TCTGGAAGTCGAAGCACCACGGTTGATTTGACTTGCGGAGCTTCAAAGAGAAGCAAATTTCATCCGATCTGGTTGAAATTTTGTACATGGTATTGGTATATGGTCTCTAATTACCATGCAAAACATGGTCCACATCGGTCCATAATTATATATAGCCCCCATATAAACCGATCACAAGATTTGACCTCCGGAGCCTCTTGGAAGACCAAAATTCATCTGATTCGGTTGAAATTTGGTACGTGGTGTTAATATATGTGGCCTCAAACACCCATGCAAAAATTGGCCGAAATCGGTCCATAATTATATATAGGGCCCACATAAACCGATCCCCAGATTTGACCACCGGAGGCCCTAGGAAGAACAAAATTCATCCGATTCGGTTGAAATTTGATACGTGATGTAAGTATATGGTATCCAATAACCATGCAGGAATTGGTTTATATCAGTCCATAATTATATATAGCCCCCATATAAACCGATCCCCAGATTTGACCTCCGGTGCCTTTTGGAGAATAAAATTCATCAGATCTGGTTGAAATTTGGTACGTGGTGGTAGTATATGATATTTAACAACCATGCCAAAAGTGGTCCATATCAGTCCATAATCATATATAGCCCCCATATAAACCAATCCCGAGATTTGGTTTTGGAGCCTCTTGGAAGAACAAATTTCATCCGAGTCAGTTGAAATTTGGTACATTGTGCTAGTATATGGCTGTTAACAACCATGCCCAACTATGTCCATATCGGTCTATAGTTATATATAGCCCTCAGATAAATCGATCCCCAATCGCACAAAAATTGGTCCATATCATAATTGTATATAACCCCATATAAGCTACTCCCATATTTCAATTTTAGCTCTCTACGTATCGTGAAAAAGTCCATATCGATTCGTAATTATTTGTAGAACCTATACATAATTTTTTTGTCTAATATATACCACGTATGGACTAGCTCACAATTTAGAAAACGAGGTTAAGAAGTTTTAAGATACCACAACCCAAGTAATTCGATTGTGGATGACAGTCTTTCGTAGAAGTTTCTACGCAATCCATGGTGGAGGGTACATAAGATTCGGCCTGGCCGAACTTACGGCCGTATATACTTGTTTGTTTTAGTTTTAGAGGAATCTTAAACATCTGTTGTAAGAATATGATGAAATAACGCCTTGATTTGAAATCTAAAATCAATAGATTTTATATAATGATAACGAGAAGTAAAATCTGGAAATTTTACATTTTATTTCAAGCAATTTTCATGATCAGTGCACCTTATGTCCCTCAAGATCTGAAATCAATCTATATGGAGGCTATACCAAATGTGGGCTATGCCAAATATATGGAGGGATACACACAATATTCAGCACATCTCATTGTAGTTCTAGAATCTAGACCCCAAATCGGAGGGCCGGTTTATAAGGGGGCTATATCGAAAACTTTACCGATACACAATAGGCTCGGCACACCTCATTATGGTTATAGAATACCTCTAGATTTCAAATTTCAGGCGAATTGGGTAAAAACTACGGTTTCTAGAATCCCAAGAAGTAAAATCGCGTGATCGGTCTATATGGGGGCTATACCAAAACATGGTCCGATACTCACCATTTTCGACACACCTCTTTATAGTCCTACAATACCTCTAGATTTCAAATTTCAGGCAAATTGGATAACAACTACGGTTTCTATAAGCCCAAGACCCCAAATAGTGCGATCGGTTTATGTGGGAGCTGGAGCGATATAACCCATCTTCGAACTTGGTCTGCGTGCAAACAAAAGACGATTCTGCGGCAAAGTTCAGGACTCCCTTATTGAAGAGTATAGCGTGATTGCAACAGACAGACAGACGGACAGAAGGACATGCTTATATCGTCTTAGAATTTCTCCCTGATCAGGAATAGATATACTTTATATAGTCGGTACTCGGTATTTCGATGTGTTACAAACGGAATGACAAACTTATTATACCCCCGTCGCCATTCTATGGTGGTGGGTATAAAAAAGTAAATTGGAATCCATAACATACTAAAATTTATTGCGGTTACCCCTAAAATCGTTATCATTATTGGACCCAAGGATAAGTGGAACTGATTTTCATGGAGCCATTATCTATAGCGCCGAGCTTGATAATAAAATTCCATATTAAAGGTGTGCGCGTGACACGCGTGAACAAAATCCAAAGCAACTCTCGTGAATGTGCTTGAATGGGACTAAAATATATATGTCGTGCGTGAGAAATAAAATCGTTTCGTGAATGTGCGGGAATAAAATTTCTTTCTCACGAAAAAATCAAGATTTAATTCATAGCCGTATGTTAACTGAAATTAATTTAGCTCTCGAACTATATTCTATTTTTGAATTTTGTTACCTTTGCTGATTTCCGTTTGGAAAATGTCGTGAGTCTCGTGAATTTGGCGTGAATCACGTGAATTGTCGTGAATCGTGCGTGAGTCTTCGAAAGTAGTTCGTTCGTGAGCGTGTTGTTTTTCATTTCGTGAATGTGCGTGAGTGGGATTGGCTATACGTATCGTGCGTGAATAAACATTTTGCTTTGTGAATGTGCGTGAGTGTAAGTGAAATTTCAGTCACGCGCACAACTCTAATCCATATACAGAATGTGAAATTCAGCCCCCCTCAAACTCAATCTCCTTCATATTATTGCCTACCGAGAAATAATCTATGTATCGAAATCTATTGAGAGGTTTCAATTGCATTTCCCGTAGTATTTCCTGCATTTCCGTTTCCGTTTGCAATTATTTTCTACTTCATCTCGGCCATTGTTATTAATGTGTTTTCATGTATCCATGTATTTGTTTAGGCCTATTATTTTGCCCATTTGCAAGTTTACTGATTGTACGAATCCATCCATACCATAGCAGTTTATAGTGGTAATACAGCAATCTGCTCAATTTCCTATAGTAGTACTAGAGCGTATTGTTTTGCCCTTGAGAGTAAAGAACTTTTCCACTAAACTCTTAACACAAGCAACTCATGCACAATTTGTTCGAAATAATGATGCGCCGTAAGGCATTGCTTACTAATGAGAAGCCAATAAATGAAGGGACAATGCTATTGTTTGTTATTTTGTTGTAATTTTCATATAAGCTCTTTAGAGGCAATGCGGAAATTTTGATGAAACTTTGATAAAATACTTTCTCTGAAAATTTTTTGGATACGCAATTTACATAATTTAAGAAAAAAATTCTTTAAAATTAAGAATTTTTAAACAAAACAAAGTTCGTAATCTTTGCATTAAAAAATGTACTTTAAATTTGGGACACGATTTTTTTGTAAATTTCGTCCTTCCGTTAAAATCATATGTCTTTGAACAAAACCAATTTCATTGTAATAACGAAAAACATTTTTGATTTAAAATAATAATGTTTAAATTATCGGAGATATTGAATATTTGAATTAAATTAAAAAAGTCTTCAAAACTAGGCTAACGCTTATTTTAAGGATTTGCATCCTTGGTTTAAAGTCATTTTAAAACAAGTAAGTAAAGTAGAAAGTGTTTTATTATCTTAAAACATGAAAAAGCAACGTATATAACCTAGAAAATAAATTTGTATTACCACCACGGTTGCCACAGTTGGTAGAATTCTACCAAAAATAGTAATTTTTATACCCTGCGCCACACTGTGGAACAGGGTATTATAAGTTAGTGCATATGTTTGTAACACCCAGAAGGAGACGAGATAGACACATGGTGTCTTTGGCAATAATGCTCAGGGTGGATCCCTGAGTCGATATAACCATGTCCGTCTGTCCGTCCGTCCGTCTGTCTGTGAACACATTTTTGTGATCAAAGTCTAGGTCGCAATTTAAGTCCAATCGCCTTCAAATTTGGCACATGTCCCTTATTTGGGTCAGAATAGAACCCTATTGATTTTGGAAGAAATCGGTTCATATTTAGATATAGCTCCCATATATATCTTTCGCCCGATATACACTAATATGGACCCAGCAGCCAGAGTTTGATACCGATTTGCTTGAAATTTTGTACAACCATAACACTTAGTCGTATAGTCAAGTGTGCAAAATTTGATAGAAATCGGTTCAGATTTAGATATAGCTCCAATATATATCTTTCGCCCGATATAGACTAAATTGTTCCAAAATCCACAGTTTTGGCCCAATTTGGTTGAAATTTTGCACAGGGAGTAGATTTAGCATTGTAGCTATGCGTGCCAAATTTGGTTGAAATCGATTCAGATTTAGATATAGCTCCCATATATATCTTTCGCCCGATATGCACTTATATGGACCCAGAAGCCAGAGTTTTATCCCGATTAGCTTGAAATTTTGCACAAGGAGTACAATTGGTAGTATAGTCATGTGTGCCAAATTTGATTGAAATCGATTCAGATTTAGATATAGCTCCCATATATATCTTTCGCCCGATATGCACTTATATGGACCCAGAAGCCAGAGTTTTATCCCGATTAGCTTGAAATTTTGCACAAGGAGTACAATTAGTAATATAGTCGTGTGTGCTAAATTTGATTGAAATCGGTTCAGATTTAGATATAGCTTCCATATATATTTTTCGCCCGATATGGATTTATATGGCCCCAGAAGCCAGAGTTTTGGCCCAATTTGGTTGAAATTTTGCACTAGGAGTACAATTAGTAATATAGTCGTGTGTGCTAAATTTGATTGAAATCGGTTCAGATTTAGATATAGCTCCCATAATATGTTTTTCTGATTTCGGCAAAAAGGGTCAAAATACCAACATTTTCCTTGTTAAATCGCCACTGCTTAGTCGAAAAGTTGTAAAAAGTACTCTAATTTTCCTAAACTTCTAATACATATATATCGAGCGATAAATCATAATAAAACTTTTGCGAAATGTCCTTAAAATTGCTTCACATTTAAATGTTTCCCATTTTTATACCATGCGCCACACTGTGGAACAGGGTATTATAAGTTAGTGCATATGTTTGCAACACCCAGAAGGAGACGAGATAGATACATGGTGTCTTTGGCAAAAATGCTCAGGGTGGGCTCTTGAGTCGATATAGCGATGTCCGTCTGTCCGTGAACACATTTTTGTAATCAAAGTCTAGGTCGCAGTTTTAGCCCAATCGACTTCAAATTTGGCACAAGTATGTGTTTTGGCTCAAAATAGATCCCTATTCATTTTGGTAGAAATCGGTTCAGATTTATCGAAAACATGCAACCGGTTTGATGTACACTATCCAGTTCATAAACCACATAAACATTCGCTAAAAATGAATAAATAAAGCTTTTAAAACAAGTGTAATAAACTAACATCCTAAAAGTAGGCATCCCAATTACAATCTTTTTGTCTTATCTTGCTAATTTTTACCAAACTTTATGCGCATGCTCTATTGTCCGTTACGAGTGTTTCTGATGTCCAAGAAAGTAGAATTGCCATTTTCGAATTGCAACCTGAAATGTGTTGCAATCACGGTTCCCACATTTGGTAGAATTCTACCAAAAATGGTCGATTTTTTATTGTTTGGTAGATTTTGTGAAACATTTCTATACAACAAAGAAATACAATTTTGGAAAATGTTTCTATAAAAATAAAATTTTGGAAAAAATTTCTATAGAAATAAACTGTTGACAAAATTGTCTATAGAAATAAAATTTTGATAAAATATTCTATATAAATAAAATTTGACAAAATATCCTATAGAAAACAAGTATATACGGCCGAAAGTTCGGCCAGGCCGAATCTTATGTACCCTCCACCATGGATTGCGTAGGAACTTCTACTAAAGGCTGTCATCCACAATCGAATTACTTGGGTTGCGATAACACTTGCCGATGGCAAGGTATCGTAAAACTTTTTAACACTGTCTTCTAAATTGTAAGTTAGCCCATACGGGGTATATATTAAACAAAAAAAGGCCGATTAAATACGTATATAATCTAGTTTGACAAAATTTTCTATAGAAATAAAATTTTGACAAAATTTTCTATAGAAATGAAACCTTCACAAAATTTTCTATAGAAATAAAAATTTGACAAAATTTTCTATAGAAATAAAAACTTGACAAAATTTTCTATAGAAATAAAATGTTGACAAAATTTTCTATGGAAGTAAAATGTTGACAAAATTTTCTATAGCAATACAATTTTGACAAAAATTTCTATAGAAATAAAATGTTGACAAAATTTTGTATAGAAATGAAATTTTGACAAAATTTTGTATAGAAATAAAATGTTGACAAAATTTTCTACAGAAATAAATTTTTTACAAAATTTTCTATAGAAATAAAATTTTGACAAACATTTCTATAGAAATAAACTTTTGACAAAACTTTCTATAGAAATGAAATTTTAACAAAACTTTCTATAGTAATAAAATTTGACAAAATTTTCTATGGAAATAAAGTTTTGGTAGATTACAAAATTTTCTATAGAAATAAAATTTTGACAAAATTTTCTATGGAAATAAAATTTTGACAAACATTTGTATAGAAATAAACTTTTGACAAAACTTTCTATAGAAATGAAATTTTGACAAAACTTTCTATAGTAATAAAATTTGACAAAATTTTCTATGGAAATAAAGTTTTGGTAGATTATTTTTGGCGATATGGACCAATTTTTGTGTAATAAGTCATCGGCTATATATAACTAAAGACCGATATGGACCAATTTTTACATGGCTGTTAGAGGCCATATATTGACAAAATGTACCAAATTTCAACCGTATCGGATGACTTTTGCTCCTCCAAGAGGTTCCGGACGTCAAATCTGGGGACGGTTTATATGGGAACTATATATAATTATGGACCGATATGGACCAATTTTTGCATGGTTGTTAGAGACCATATACTAACACCATGTACCAAATTTCAACTGGATCGGATGAATTTTGCTCTTCCAAGAGGCTCCGGAGGTCAAATATGGGGATCGGTTTATATGGGGGCTATATATAATTATGGACCGATATGGACCAATTTTTGCATGGTTATTAGAGGACGTAAACTAACATCAGGTACCAAATTTCAACCGGATCGGATGAATTTTGCCCCTCCAAGAAGCTCCGGAGGTCAAATCTGGGGATCGGTTTATATGGGGGCTATATATAGTTATGGACCGATATGGATCAATTTTTGCATGGTTGTTAAAAACCGTATACTTAGACCACGTACTGAATTTCAACCGGATCGGATGAATTTTGCTCCTCCAAAAAGCTCCGGTGGTCAAATCTGGGGATCGGTTTATATGGGAGCTATATAATTATGGACCGATATGGACCAATTTTTGCATGGTTGTTAGAGGCCGTATACTAACATCAGGTACCAAATTTCAACCGGATCGGATGAATTTTGCCCCTCCAAAAGTCTCCGGAGGTCAAATCTGGGGATCGGTTTATATGGGGGCTATATATAATTATGGACCGATATGGACCAATTTTTGCATGGTTGTTAGAGACCATATACTAACATCAGGTACCAAATTTCAATCGGATCGGATGAATTTTGCCCCTCCAAGAGGCTCCGGAGGTCAAATCTGGGGATCGGTTTATATGGGGGCTATACGTAAACGTGGTCCGATATGGCCCATTTTCAATACCATCCGACCTACATCAATAACAACTACTTGTGCCAAGTTTCAAGTCGATAGCTTGTTTCGTACGGAAGTTAGCGTGATTTCCACAGACGGACGGACAGCCGGACAGACGGACGGACGGACAGACGGACAGACGGACAGACGGACGGACGGACGGACATGCTTAGATCGACTCAGAATTTCACCACGACCCAGAATATATATACTTTATGGGGTCTTAGAGCAATATTTCGATGTGTTACAAACGGAATGACAAAGTTAATATACCCCCATCCTATGGTGGAGGGTATAAAAATAGGACAAATGTCTTGAGAAAATTTTCTATTGAAATAAAATGTTGACAAAATTTTCTATAGAAATAGAATTTTAACAACATTTTCTATAGAAATAAAATGTTGACAAAATGTTATATAGAAATAAAATGTTGACAACATTTTCTATAGAAATAAAATGTTGTCAAAGTTTTCTATAGAAATAAAATTTTGTCAAAATTTTCTATAGAAATTTTGTAAGAATTGTCTATAGAAATAAAATATTGACCAAATTTTGTATTGCAATAAAATTTTATTAAAAATTTTTATTGAAATAAAATGTTGACAAAATTTTCTATAGAAATAAAGTTTTAACATTTTCTATAGAAATAAAATTTTGGCAACATTTTCTCTGTTGTATAAGCTACTTTTGTAATTTAATTTTGTAACAAAATTTTCTATAGAAATGAAGTTTTGCAAACATTTTCTATAGAAATAAAATGTTGACAAAATTTCTATTGCAATAACATTTTGATAAAAATTTCTATGAAAATAAAATGTTGACAAAATTTTCTATAGAAATAAAATTTTAACAATATTTTCTATAGAAATGCAGTTTGTGTAAAATGTAATTGGGATTTTTTAACATTCTCTTCATAATTTGGTAGATTATTTTTGGCACGAATAGCAATCACATATACAAATCAAATAATTTTTAATCCCTTTGAATAGGATGGTCGTATAGGTGTGGTCCAATCGGAATCAAATTTCCCAGTTTTCATAGTTTTGACCATCAACAAGGCTCTGCAAAGTTTCGCCTTTCTATGATACCTCTTTCTATTTTGGTAAATACATTCGTTGCATGGAATCAAAGCACTGTCTTTCCTATGAAAAAAAAAATCGTTGCAAAAATCCACATGTAATGAATTTTTCTTTGTGTGTGCCGGCGGGGCCGCCTAGCAATTTCCGGAAATGGTCCAATCCATTGAAAATATCCCATCACTCCGTTGCAATATTTATTTACATATCTTTTTCCGCCGTATCATATGATCCCATGGGAGTATATGGCACTTAGTAAATTTGTAATTAACCATAAATCCATTAGTTCGCATCGTATATTTTTTGGTAGCCATGATGATTGGCAACAGTAAACAATTTAATGCTGTTTATTGTATTTCCTTGCCAATTTGCGATTTTTTTTTCACTGGAAGTTAAGCCCTTCGCTTCATTTGCCATACGATCTGTTTGTGTTTGGGGTTGTGTCTGCCTGTTGTGTTAATGAACGGGCATTAAAAAAAAAAAGAAAAACTGGAAACGTTGTATTTTTCATCCTTTCTGTCTCTTCTCTAAGTTGTGTGAAATATGATCCTCTTAAGTATTGGCTTTCATCCAATATCATGGTATTTTGTTCCACTATTCGCTTGCCACATGAAAATTTCCCATAGTTTTATGCTTTTGGCAAACGCCCGCATATTTTTCCAATGCCACAAAACGACCAAAAAAAAAAACGTTCACTGAAAAAGAGACAGCGAATGTAAATGTTAATGTTGCCACTGGCAGTATGCCACAATTGAACATAATTTAACACAAAGGATTCATGGCTGCATGTGTTATTCGCCTTCGAGGATATTGTTCAGGGATGGCTTGTAAAGTCGGAAGTGTTGGTGATGGTGGGGGATAGTCGCGTATTCTGACTGACATCCGACGCTGATGAAGATGAACATCCGCGTCTACGGTCTTGACAGTGGAATAATGGTACACTCAAAATAACAATGGTCTCTTATTTTCTTCAAGGGATTTTTCGGTTACTAGACACATAAAAAAAATAATTAAGAGTGAACCAAGGAACATTTTAAGTGATGTAGCGATAAATATATATTGGGAAAATGAAAATTTATATTCACATACCCAGCGAAAAAAATTGGAAATTCTTTTAAAGGCACAACTTTAAAAACAGTTCCTATTGTTCTGCGAATGATGTTCCTTACTTTAACTGCACAGGAATTTCTTTTAATTAAATTTGAATAACTCGTTTTTTTCATATTTTTAGTGGGCGGTAAAAAGGTTCAACTTTTTTGTTTCAAAAAGGTTAAAAAGAGAATAAGGATTAATAAAATGGTACAAATTATTTAAATGATGTCGAAAAAATGCCAAATTTTGAAAATAATGTTTAAGACAAGAGCTAGAATGCATTAAAAATCATAAAGATATAAAAAAAAAAAAAATATATATATATATATATATATATATATATATATATATATATATATATATATATATATATATATATATATATATATATATATATATATATATATATATATATATATATATATATATATATATATATATATATATATATATATATATATATATATATATATATATATATATATATATATATATATATATATATATATATATATATATATATATATATTTGGCAAAATGTCACAACATTTTTTAATTGGCATCCAAAACACTGCATTCGGATTACATTTTAAGAAGTGATGCAAATTCAGTGCAACGGCTATTGAAATGGTGGACATCCGTCCTATGACAAGCCCATGTTAAATACATCGCTTCTGCGCCAATTTTGCACTCCTTCCGTATCCAAATAGAAAATTTTCTCTACTTTTTTGTAGTAGGGAAGGTGAAATATATAAACTAGTAGCGCCTAAATATATACTTTAACAATTGTTACAATTGTATTCTGATATGAAGCAACCTGTCTTTTTCCCGTATGAAAATAGATTTTACATAGTACCGAACAGAGAATGAAGCCGCCGAGTCGCGCCGCCGATTTGAGCCGCCGCCGACCAGTTTTTCCAGCCGAAGCCGCCGCCGAATACATCGACTCATCTCGACTCATAATTACCCGTCAAGTAATCAAAAATATTGATTTAAATCAGAAAAACTTATTAATAATTGTTGTATTTTTTGTTAAAATGTTTAACTTTCCACACAAAATCCGTATCATGTTTCTATGATATCTTTGCAACCATTTAGCTCAGAAAATGTAAATGAAATGTAAATTTGATTGTAAGTTTGGTTGTACAACTAATCTCATTACCATTCGGATTACTTCAAATCGATTTTATAATGGATAATTGTCCGCCGCCGAATAGACGAATTTATATAGGCTTAGCCGTCAGCCGTCGCCGCCGGAGGCAAAAAATTAGTGTCAGCCGCCGCCGGCAAAAATGGGTCGGCTTCATTCTCTGGTACCGAACATAGTACTCACCTTTACGATGAGTACTATGTTCGGTTTTTCCACCAAAACACTAAATTAAGAGTACAAATATATTTATAAAGACGATTATATTTTGATCGAGTCTTGCCAAATAATGGATGGAAAAGATCCAAGGAATTGATTGCAAATAATTTTATATTTCTAAATTAATTAATTAAAAAAGTATCCGTGAAAACAAGCTGGTTTTCAGCTTGAAAAGTGAACATAGTACTCAGGTGGGTATTAAGTTCGAGTTTAGCATGTATAATTTTATGCCTTGCTTTTACTGATTTAGTTTTCACTTTAGCGATTTTAGCGGCTAAACTGGATCTTAATACCCACTTTTAACTCGAACTTAATACCCACCTTAAGTTGGCATTATCGCGCTAAAACAGCCATTTACCACGGTTACTTTTCTTTAATAATTTATTTTAAAGACAATAAACTTTTTCAATTGTTGCTTTGAATCATTCCCCACCAAGTTGTAATAAAAATATGTCAAAAAAGTTATTCTGTTATTCTGCTTTGATAGATTTATTTTTCATTTAAGCGAACTTAGTACCCACACGCAAAAAAATAATTCTTTCCTCCCACACGAAATTTTCGACTAACAAAGTTCGTTTCTCATTTGCTTTTTGCTTTAAGGAAGTTTATTTGGAAGAAAAGTGTATACTTTTTGTAATAAAAGTTTATTATTTTCCAGGATGTAAAAACAATTTCATAAAGACTAACTCAAAAAGATAATCTTTTCTGGCTAATTGCATGCCCTCACATCTTTCTCACTTCCACGAGGTTTTTTTAGTTCTTAGCACCTTTTTCTGTAATACAAAACAATATAGAAGAAATTATTCGATTTTATAAAAATTTAAAAATTTTACCTTTCGCCTGGACGGAGAATCGAACCGCGGACCGTGGAATTTGTAAGCCAACACACCATCTACTGAACTATGCATCTGTTATTGTCATCAATAGACAATTATCCATATAAGTTATATTTATATAGCATAGCTTGTAGCGCCCACGAGCCGATTAAACAAACTTTATTTAACAGAAACATACATTTAGTTGGGCACCGTGGAGCAGTGCATGCCAAGGGTCGTGGGTTCGATCCCTGCTTTTTTTGTTTTACACAAACGAATTTTGAAATTTATTCAATTAAAATTCAGAAAAACGTTTTCGATACAAGATTAAAATCTTATAATTACAGTGCAGGATTATAAATGTTAAATATATATATATATATATAATATATATATATATATATATATATATATATATATATATATATATATATATATATATATATATATATATATATAATATATATATATATATATATATATATATATATATATATATTATATATATATATATATATATATATATATATATATATATATATATATATATATATTATATATATATATATATATATATATATATATATATATATATATATATATATATATATATATATATATATATATATATATATATATATATATATATATATATATATATAGAAATTACTTTTAATATTCAATTGCATTGTCATTTTGTAAATCAATCTATGTAGAAATACTAAAGCCAAAGAGTTTGTAACATGCGAAACATGATCGGTCCTGCGTAACACATACACATAACGATCTATACTATTGAATGCCACGTTAAGTCTATTCTTGCTCACGGAGTCACAATTCGCGAAGAGTTCAGATCCGTAAATTAAACCCGGTAACAAAAGACTTTTCGCCAGGAGAAGTCGAATATTGACTGGTGTGTAGGAATGAGTAACCCATAAAGCACGTAGTTTTGCATATGTTTGTCCAACGGCTGTGTTTACATGACTTGACCATCTCAATGTGCTATTGAATACTACTCCAAGATTCTTAGCACTAGTGACTACATCGATTTTTTGACCATTGAACACAATGTCAGAATTGGACAAAGAGAACCTTCTATTCTTGTGTATAATCAAACATTTAGACTTTTGTGCTGTTGCCCATCGAAAAACACGATCAAGGTCATGGTAAAATTTCCCCAAACACTCACTAGTATCACCTACCGGACTACTTAAAAAGATTTGTATGTCGTATGCATACATAAGTATCTGACTATGGACTATTTCTAGAGGGAGGTCATTTGCGTACATGCAAAATAATAGAGGTCCAATTATAGAACCCTGTGGAACCCCTTTCGTAACTGGTAATGCCAATGAAAAAGTATCTCTGGTGTAAACCGTGTGTAACCGATTGTTAAGATAGGAAGTTATGAGAGAGGTAGCAGTAGGTGAGAAATTGAAAAATCTTTGAAGTTTTAGACATAACATTTTGTGATCAACAGTATCGAAAGCCTTTGAGTGATCTAAGAGTTCAAGAAAACTAACATGGTTCTCATCAATATTTTCCTAATTGACTCCGATACTTCGATCAGTGCACTCACACAACTATGATCTCTACGGAAACCAGACTGCCTTTCAGATAACAAGTTACCGCGAAGAAGATAATCATATATCTGCTTATGTAAAATCTTTTCGAACATTTTAGAAACATAACACGAAATAGCAATGGGTCGTGACTCTGAATTAGATTTCGGTATCGGAATAATCTTTGCATGCTTCCATATCGTGGGATAAGTACTGGAGGTCAGAATTGTGTTAAATAAGTAGGTGAAAAGAGGTATAAGTTGAGTGAGCAGTATTCGTATAAACCAGGGGTCCATTCCATCCAGGCCAATAGCATTCGACTTAACCATGAAAAAACTCTCTATGACCTCATCTTGGGTAACGCACCTGAACTCGAAATCGTTCCTCTCAGATAAGTTTCCTCCTATGCCGTCATCCGTGTCATAGAAGAATGTGTCCGTCTGAGGGGCAGGGATATTAGTAAACATCTCGTTCAAGTCATTTGGATCACCTTGATAACCACCCGATGACCTAGACTTCCCAACGCCAATATCATGTATAATTCTCCATTTTTCCCTGGAATCTAAAGCAGAATTGAAACGCATAGAGTAATATTCAGTCTTCGCCGCATTGATATTCCTGTTCGCTATTCTCCGCGCCGATCGATACTCCTCTAGAAGATGTGGTAATCTGAAGCGCTTCCATCGTGAGTATGCAATATCCCTTTCCCTAATAGCAGTCTTAATCGTGTCGTTAAACCATGGTTTAGTACCTGATTTCACTTTAATCCTCTTAAAGGGTGATACGGTCAAAATTTGGTCAATATAAACTTGACGTATTTCTTTCAATTTTGCATTTAAAAACCCTGAACACCCCTCATTTTGAAGGTGTGTGTGTGTAGAATGTTGCTCCTATTTTGATTTTAGAATTCACTTTTCAGTTGTCAAAATGACGTCCAAGCAAGAAGAGCAGCGTGTCAAAATTTTGCTCGCGCATCGCGAAAATCCGAGCTACTCGCACGCAAAGCTGGCAAAATCGCTAAAAGTTGCCAAATCAACCGTTACAAATGTAATTAAAGTGTTTGGGGAACGTTTGTCGACAGCCAGGAAGTCTGGATCGGGGGGAAATCGAAAACCGGAAGCCTCTGAGACGACAAAGAGAGTTGCCGGTAGTTTCAAGCGAAACCCTAACCTCTCTCTCCGAGATGCCGCAAATAAGCTGGGTGTATCGTCTCCAACCGTGCATCGAGCCAAAAAAAACGAGCCGGACTATCGACTTACAAGAAGGTAGTGACTCCAAATCGGGATGATAAACAAAATACGACGGCCAAAGCGCGATCCCGGAGGCTGTACACGACGATGCTGACGAAGTTTGACTGCGTGGTAATGGACGACGAAACCTACGTCAAAGCCGACTACAAGCAGCTTCCGGGACAGGAGTTTTATACGGCAAAAGGAAGGGGAAAGGTAGCAGATATTTTCAAGCACATAAAACTGTCAAAGTTCGCAAAGAAATATCTGGGTTGGCAAGCCATCTGTACCTGTGGCTTGAAAATCAGCATTTTCATAGCTTCCGGGACTGTCAACCAAGAAATTTACGTGAAAAAGTGTTTGAATAAACGTCTGCTGCCTTTCCTGAAGAAACACGGTTGTTCCGTACTGTTTTGGCCGGATTTGGCATCTTGCCATTACGGTAAAAAGGCCATGGAGTGGTACGCCGCCAACAACGTGCAGGTGGTTCCCAAGGACAAGAACCCTCCCAACACTCCGCTCAATTGAGAAATACTGGGCTATTGTCAAGCGGAACCTAAAGAAGACCAAAAAAACTGCTAAGGACGAGCAGCAGTTCAAGGCAAACTGGCTTTCTGCGGCGAAGAAGGTGGACAAGGTGGCTGTACAAAATCTGATGGCAGGTGTCAAGCGTGAGGCCCGGCAATTCGGATTTGGAAAAGCGAAAGCCTAACTGAATATTTTTCCTGAATTGTATACTAATTGAACTTGAAAAAGAAATTTAA
Organism: Haematobia irritans; assembly: GCF_050003625.1. Classification (NCBI taxonomy): domain Eukaryota; kingdom Metazoa; phylum Arthropoda; class Insecta; order Diptera; family Muscidae; genus Haematobia; species Haematobia irritans. The sequence goes on from NC_134400.1 coordinate 124,803,133, forward strand.
TTTGATTTTTTAAATAAACGATTTCAGAGATTTACACGTATTTTCCCTTGACCAAATTTTGACCGTATCACCCTTTAATAGGCACAGTTGCGTTATATAGATCACATATAGCATTTCGCAAAAAATCGAATTGCTGGTCAACAGATATGAGTCCATACATGTCATGCCAATCTATTTGTCCAAACATATCCTGCAGTCCAATATAATTCAAATTACGAAAATCACGGTACGTGTATTCGATCTGATCCTTCTGTAATTCAAGATTATAAGACAGGAATATAAGGTCGTGTTTCGAGAAACAAGGAGCCGAAATCTGGTCGTATAGGCGGACGTCAGACAAATTATTTACAAAGAACAAGTCCAGAAGAGTATTAGAAGATGAAGAAAAATGTGTCGTATTAGTATTATTAGGTGTATATAACCCAATAGCCAACATATTATCTGTTAATGTGGAATTGACGAGAATATTCGAATTAAAATCACCGGTAATAATTACGTCTTCATACCCCAATGTAATGGATCCTAATTTAATCTGAAACTGATCCATACTTATCGTATTATTGGGTCGATAACAACATCCATCTAAAATCTTCCTTGAAGTAGACACAAGTTCAACAAATACATACTCTATTCTCTCATCGCGGGTAGATTTCGTACGAAACTTTGCCTTCAAGGTATTCCTCACAAATATTGCGACCCCTCCTCCACGGCTTTCCCTATCATATCTGAACACGGAATATCCCCTTAAATTTATCAATCCATTGGGAATGGATGAGCTTAACCAGGTCTCTGAGACGCATATAATGTCAGTACCCGTATCCTCAAATATGTATCTGAATTCGTCTATCTTATTCGCTAAACTCTGCGCGTTAATGTGACAGATTGATACACCGTTCCTTTGTTTAGATAGAATACTTACTAAGTTCTTGGTTATGTCTCTGGAACCTCCATTAGTTCTATCCGTACGAGCCATAGATGTACGATAGCCACACAATAGGGAGTTCATCAGCAGCGCATCCATAAAAATTAAATTTACTACAGAAAATCACCTTTTTCAAAATCATTGCTTACCGAAAATAATATTGTATCACAATACGAAATACTATGAGCCGTTAAATTATAACAAAAATTAATTATAACGAAAACTATTAAGGCAAAAAATAATAGAAACAACTGATAATATTTAGATATTTTTTCCCGAATCAGACTGATTAACTGAAGAATTAAAATCATCCAAGACTTTTGAATGAAATATGCATATAGGTTCATTGCTGTCAGTTGGTTTGATATACACGAGTCCTCGAAATGTATATGCAGCTTTCACAAGTCCTTTTTTCTTAAGTCGTATGGCGTCTTGCAAAAGCTGATAGTTTGTGTTGGAAATATTCTCATTTATATAGTATTTTGAATTGGAGTTAAACCCAATATTATTGAGTGTCAATTGATGATTGTTGGTTTTTTTTTATACGCTGCTACTGATTTGAGCCAAAAGTTCTTATCATATGGGGACAATAATTTGGCAATTATAACACCATCAGGCGAATTTATAGTTTTTGTGTTGTTGCGATTTTGGAGGCGGTGTATTGATTTAATTTGTGGAGGTTTTATACTCATAGTGTACCTCTAACATAGTGTACCTGTAACAAATATGTTATTCAGGTCTTCCTCTTTTTGGTAAGGAATTCCGTTAATGCGAATTTCACAACCCACCTGAGTGTTTTCTTGTCTTAATAGGGCCATTCGGAGATCTTAATATCCGATTTTAAAAAGTTTACTTCATTATCCTCCTTTTCTAAATTTGAAATACGTTCTTTTAAATTTATTACATCCGTTGTAAGTTCAGCCAATCTTTTATAGAAATTATTCATCAATCGTTCTTCGGTCTCTCTTAACATCAACTTAAACTGGTTCATTAATCGTTCACTCAATTTATCAAAGCGATCATCAAGCATTTGCATTATCCGAAATGGTGAATCGGAGAGACGGGGTGTTTTTAGCAGGTTTCCAGTGAGAGAGTGACGAATGGAACTCTCTCTGTTACGCTTGGGAGCTTTGGGATCATGTGCGATATTGTCATTGTCAACTGAAAAATCAGTTTGAGTGACATCAGCTCCATTTGAAATATCCATTATGAAAAAGGGCGGTTTGGATTTGAATTTCAACGAAAAATTGCATGGTGATTTGCGGTGTGAGTAAATATTTCGGAATATAAATTGGAGCACACTGTTAGGCGCAAGTTTTATAATTGAATAACAGGGTAATCCGTAATGCCTTTTGTAGTGTGGGCAAATCATTTAATTTAATAACAGGGTGATTCTTTATGTATATTATTTAAATGATGTAGCATAAGTTTAGGAGTACACTAAAATTATTTAGAGCTTTCGCTTATTAACTGTTGTCATTTAGTTGAGTTTTAATATCGATGATTTTCGATTGTTTTAACACTTGACAATAGTTTATTCTCACACTCTCAAACTCTCTTGCTTTGTTTACACTAAATTGTTGTTGTATGTACTTCTTCTTTTGATATTGAATAAACAGAAAAGTTTTTTACAATTTTTTACAATTTTACAATTATTGAAAAAGCTGAGCTTTGCACTGATTTTCTTTCAGCTTTTTTTCAACACAGGGTGCTTATGGCAACGATTGTTTCTTATTTTAGCTTTAAAAGAAGTCTATATACACCAAATAAATGGATTTTACTGGAGCCCAATGAAAACACGTCCACTCTCAACAGTGACTATTTATTTCTTTTTCTAATAAAATATTTCGACAACATTGTCTCTCTGTTAGTTAATCTACCCTGGTAGTTGAGTCAACGCATAGTTTTAAGCTGAAATCAAAGCAATAAGAAATAAAATCTTGACAAAATTTTCTACAGAAATAAAATTTTTATTTATCTGATTTCAGCGTAAAACCATGCGTGCAATGCATACAAGAGTAGATTAACCAACAGAGGAAAATTATGTTTATTTGATATCCTTTCTAATTTTGTAGATTTGTGCTAAAATTTTCTTCAAATTTTGGTAGATTATTTTTGGCAGGGAATAAAAACACACATCCAGAGAAGGAATATAATCACCTCAAACATGTTTTAAGAGCAAAATGTTATTTTTGTGTGGTGACCATGTAACATGGTTTTCGCAACCATGTTATTTTCTCAGAAAAACATGTATCTGATTTCGGCAAGCAGGTTATATTTGACGATAAAATAACATTTTAGTGACAAACATGTTACATGATCACCATACAAAAATAACATTTTGCTCTTGAAACATGTTTGAGGTGATCATATTCCTTCTCTGCGTGCAAGAGAACGAAAATCGCTCTTCTACAAAAACAACAAATGTCAACCGTATGATGCCGCACAATGCCTGCAGCTTTGGTATTGCCGACGTTGCGGTCGAAGCGCTGTTTTGATAAATTCATTATAAAGGCATCGGCAGTTATAAATTCAAATTGTCTGCCAAAAAAATTTAATAGAATGAAAAGATTTATATAAAAGAACATTTGTTATTACAAAGTAGGTTCTCAATCCTATTTTCCTTACGTTTCGTAAAGCCGGCAGAGAACTGAACTGGGTGACGCCGACGCAAACTGCATGATAATAGAGAAATTTTCCTCATGACGCCACCATAGACTATAGACTTTAGATAGATGATCCACTATTCTCTTTAAAAACAATGTGTCAGTTCCAAAAATTAATTTTCTGACATTTCGTTTTGATTTTTTCGTAAAGAGTCAGTCCCAAATATTAATTTTCGTGCATTTGCTTTTGTGTTGTTCGTAAAGAGCAATGCTGCTGAAAATTAAATTTCGTATTTTCGCGGTTTTGGTCACAATTTTTTGTTCAAATATGAACTTTTAATATATTAATTTATTTATAAATCCTCTGGTGCATCACAAACGTTCTAATTTTGTGTAAAATTGGCAAACTACAAAATGGAAAACGAAAGAGATTGTAAGCGTGCTCTTATTTTTCTCGTTTATTCTTAATCTTCGGAACTGTCAAACATAGTTTGACACCCATGGCCCATCTATGTATTATGAGGTCTATGGACGCCACCTACTGACGCAGCTTCGCTTGACAGTTTCGTGCTCTTGTTTTCTTAATACTCTCTGAGTTACTTTCCTGCAGTGTTACCAGGTTAGGGATTTCAACTTATTCGAACATGTGTCCAGTGTTGCCAGTATTGAGGATTTTTCCCCAAATCGGGGATATTTTTTCGTAGATGTGGACAAAATTTTTGAGTTAGGGTCTTGGGGATTTGGTGAGGAATTTCCACAAATTTGGGGATTTTTGTGGGGAATTCTGGTCAGTATAACAAATCAGAATTTGAGTTATGGTTTATATGAAATTCTTTACTTCTACATGCTTAAAAACGGGCTTAAAGAAGTACAGAGAATCTTCAAAATATGAAAAAAAAACTATTCCAAGAGCTACTTTATAATTTACTTTGTTTCTAAGAAATTGTTTACTATTGTGAAATTATTTCGTAAGGACTTGGGTCGAAGTGTTGGGCCCTCACCTGCAAATATATATAATAGAGAAAATATATATAATAGAGTTCATATCGGGGCAACAACGCCTTTTGATCGATCACCCAATTTTATTGCTTAGCTCTTCAGAACTAAGTTTTGATTCATAACTACACATGTTGACCCAACTCTTATTTTTATTTCTCGAGCATTTAGAAGATGATTTGCATAACACACAAATTCGATGACTCATTATACCAATAATTAATTTTGATGAGGGATTGTATCAGATAATATTTTGAGCACCAGTCTCATATTTTGGATTTTGAAATCTTAATCTTATTGTAACTCGCAAACTGGTATAACAAAAATTGTATATTTTTAAAATTTTCAGATTATGACGGATTTTTTACAGCAGAGCCTATTTCTTTTTTCACAAAACTTGCCAAAAACTGTATTGGGAATTTTTGTGGGGAATTTTAAATTGAATTGGGGATTTTTGGGGATGAAAGCGTCTTACTTTGGGGACAAGAGCCCGAAAAATACTGGCAACACTGCATGTGCCACTACCAGTGAGAATAAAAAGACAAGAGGACGAAACTGTGAAGCGAAACTGCATCAGTAGGTGGCAGTCATAAGGAAAATTTCTGTAATATCATGCAGTTTTTGTCGGAGCTTCTCTCAATTCTCATACAGTTTGCGTCGGCGTCACTTTACGAAATGTAAGGGAAATAGGATTTAGAACGTACATTGTAATAACAAATGTTCTTTTATATAAATCTTTTCATTCTATTAAATTTTTTGGCAGACAATTTGAAATTATAACTGCCGGTGCCTTTATAAACAATTTAACAAAACCGCGCTTCGACCGCAACATCGGTAATACCAAAGCCGCAGGTATTGTGCGACATCTATACGGTTGACATTTGTTGTTTTTGTAGAAGAGAAATTTTTCGTTCTCTTGTTTTTTTATTCTCTCTGCCACTACTAGTTTTTTTTTTGTAGTGTAATAATAACAACAGAATTAAATGTCATTTTCATGACAATAACAAAAGGAAGGATGCTATGTGACAAAATCTTAGTTCAGTAAGAGGAAAATGAAGCTGAGAGGTACATGTGAATAGCCAAAGCAAGTCGAAAGAGTTTCTTTTGTTATACAAAAAAAAAATTGAATGACTTACAGAGAAAACCTCATAGCAAGTAACGATGCCATCGTCTTGGGCTTTATGTTTTCTTGCTGTAATGAGAAAGGACAAAATGGCAACAAAAATGCAAAAAAGGAAATGATTATGCTATGATCATGGTGAGGTGGTGAGAGTGTTAATAAATATATCATTAAGGTAACCAACGTCACCTCCTACTCCATCATTGTCATTATCACCAGCACTATTCTCAATGAAGGCAATCCGCTTTAGCTGCTACAAATCTGATTTTAACTATCTACAAGATTCTAGGTAAGAAATAACACCCTGTTTCATTTTATTCTCTTTGGTGTTTTATGTAAGTTTTTCATTGTTGTTAGTATCATTTTTTCGTTTTTTTTATTTCTTCCTAAAACAGGAAATTATTTTTTCTTTTGGCTTTTGTTCGGAGAAAACTTTAATAGACATTTTAGCTATATTGAGAGATTTTGTAACTTTTACCAAGGACCCCTATATGCAGTCTTCTATTAAGTTTTATTGCAGTTCTTCTAAGGTGTGGTATTTTGTATTCGTTTGTGCTTTAATATGAGGAGCACCCTAACCACAATGTTCAACTTCAAACCAAACATGCACGTCCTTCTAAATAATGCTGGAGATGGTTATACTGACTGCTACAATAGCGTTAGCGTATCTAGAAAATTTTTAGCTACACTGCCCAGCAAAAAAATTTGGAAGTTCTTCCAAATGCACAACTTTAAAAGCACTTCCAGAAGATGCACTCCCAATGATGTTCTTTATTTTAACTACCCAGGAAGTTCTTTTAATTCAATTTTTTATATCTTGGTTTTTTCATACTTTTAATAGGTAATTTAAAGTTTTTTTTGTTTCAAATAGGTTAAAACCAGAGTAAGAATTCATAAAATGGTACAAATCATTTAAATTTTGTCGAAAAAAATGCTAAATCCAATCTGAAAAAATTGTGAATTTTTGAAAATATTTGAGGTCAAACGTTTCCGACAAGCGTTAGAATCCATTAAAAATTATAAAAAATTATAAAAATTATTTATTTCACAAAATATCACAGAATTTTTGAATATACATCCAAAACATTGAATTTGGATCACACCTAAAGAAGTGATGCAAATTCAGTGCAACGGATGTTGAAATAGAGGACTTCTGTCCTAGGACAAGCCCATGTTAAATTCATCGCTTCTGCGTCAATTTTGCACCACTTCCGGATCCAAAAAGAACATTTTCATTACTTTTTTGGCGACGCTTTTTTTGCTGGGTGGTATTGAGAAGAATACAAGTAAGGATACTTTTAAGACGCAATTCTCTTTTAAATTTGGGTTTTGTGTACTAGCTTCTAAATAGGAAGCAATTCTAATTTTTCTTTTTTTCAGCTTTTTTTCTTCAAATGCTATCAAAGTCCTTTAAAAACGAGTTAACGATAACTTTATTTTCCAAATTTAGACTCGACTTCCAGTAGACATTTCAAGTAAAAAACCTCGTTAAAATAATGTGTTGAAAAGCATGTCCTATATTTGAACGATTTTTTGCTTTGTAGTCAAGATGCAAAAAGACAACAAATTTAAATGCAATTTCATTAATATTAAAGAATTTTTCTGAATTATTAAAGTCATGTTGACCTTAGCCCAACATATTTTTCCGTCATGTTATGATATCCATTTTTAAGTCAAACCACTTAATTATAAGGAAAATACGACTTCATTGAAAAGTTTATTGACTTTTAGAAAAGCAAAAAAAAAAACAAGTATATACGGCCGTAAGTTCGGCCAGGCCGAAGCTTATGTACCCTCCATCATGGATTGCGTAGAAACTTCTTCTAAACACTGCCATCCACAATCGAATTACTTAAGTTGCGGTAACGCTTGCCGATGGCAAGGTATCTTAAACCTCCTAACACCATCTTCTAAATTGTATGACAAAATTTTCTATAGAAAGAAAATTTTGACAAAAATTCCTACAGAAATAAAATTTTAACAAAAATTTCTATAGAAATAAACTTTTGACAAAATTTTCTATAGAAATAAAATCTTGGTAGATTATTTTTGACTCGAGTGGCAACCATGATTATGAACCGAATAAAATTTGAACAAAATTTTCTATAGAAATACAATTTTGACAAAATTTTCTATAGAAATAAAATTTTGACAATGATGAAAATTTTATTATGAACCGAATAATATTTTAACAAAATTTTCTCTAGAAATAAAATTTTGACAAAATTTTCTATAGAAAACCCGTAAAGAAAGTCTAAAGTCGGGCGGGGCCGACTATATTATACCCTGCACCACTTTGTAGATCTAAATTTTCGATACCATATCACATCCGTCAAATGTGTTGGGGCTATATATAAAGGTTTGTCCCAAATACATACATTTAAATATCACTCGATCTGGACAGAATTTGATAGACTTCTACAAAATCTATAGACTCAAAATTTAAGTCGGCTAATGCACTAGGGTGGAACACAATGTTAGTAAAAAAAATATGGGAAACATTTAAATCTGGAGCAATTTTAAGAAAACTTCGCAAAAAGTTTATTTATGATTTATCGCTCGATATATATGCATTAGAAGTTAAGGAAAAATAGAGTCATTTTTACAACTTTTCCACTAAACAGTGGCGATTTTACATGGAAAATGTTGGTATTTTGACCATTTTTGTCGAAATCAGAAAAACATATATATGGGAACTATATCTAAATCTGAACCGATTTCAACCAAATTTGGCACGCATAGCAACAATGCTAATTCAACCCCTTGTGCAAAATTTCAACTAAATCGGAGTTAAAAATTGGCCTCTATGGTCATATGAGTGTAAATCGGGCGAAAGCTATATATGGGAGCTATATCTAAATCTGAACCGATTTCAACCAAATTTGGCACGCATAGCTACAATGCTAATTCTACTCCCTGTGCAAAATTTCAACTAAATCGGAGCAAAAAATTGGCCTCTGTGGTCATATGAGTGTAAATCGGGCGAAAGCTATATATGGGAGCTATATCTAAATCTGAACCGATTTCAACCAAATTTGGCACGCATAGCTACAATGCTAATTCTACTCCCTGTGCAAAATTTCAACTAAATCGGAGCAAAAAATTGGCCTCTGTGGTCATATGAGTGTAAATCGGGCGAAAGCTATATATGGGAGCTATATCTAAATCTGAACCGATTTCAACCAAATTTGACACGCATAGCTACAATGCTAATTCTACTCCCTGTGCAAAATTTCAACTAAATCGGAGCAAAAAATTGGCCTCTGTGGGCAAATGAGTGTAAATCGGGCGAAAGCTATATATGGGAGCTATATCTAAATCTGAACCGATTTGGCTGATATTTTTCAAGTTTTTCGAGACTCATAAAATATTCGGATGTACGGAATTTGAGGAAGATCGGTTGATATACACGTCAATTATGACCAGATCGGTGAAAAATATATATGGCAGCTATATCTAAATCTGAACCGATTTTTTCCAAAATCAATAGGGATCGTCTTTGAGCCGAAACAGGATCCTATACCAAATTTTAGGACAATCGGACTAAAACTGCGAGCTGTACTTTGCACACAAAAATCGATCGTCTTAGAATTAAATTCTGAGTCGATTTAGCGATGTCCGTCTGTCTGTCTGTCTGTCTGTCTGTCTGTCTGTCTGTCTGTCTGTCTGTCTGTCTGTCTGTCTGTCCGTCTGTCTGTCTGTCTGTCTGTTGTAATCACTCTACAGTCTTCAATAATGAAGCAATCGTGCTGAAATTTTGCACAAACTCGTCTTTTGTCTGCAGGCAGGTCAAGTTCGAAGATGGGCTATATCGGTCCAGGTTTTGATATAGTCCCGATATAAACAGACCTCCCGATTTGGGGTCTAGGGCTTATAGAAATCGTAGTTTTTATCCAATTTGCCTGAAATTTGAAATCTAGAGGTATTTTATGACCATAAAGAGGTGTGGCAAAAATGGTGAGTATCGGTCCATGTTTTGGTATAGCCCCCATATAGACCGATCTCCCGATTGTACTTCTTGGGCTTATAGAAACCGCAGTTTTTATTCAATTTACCTGAAATTGGAAATCTAGAGGTATTGTAGGACCACAAATACGTGTGCCAAAAATTGTGAGTATCGGTCCATGTTTTGGTATGGTCCCCATATAAAACGACCTCCCGATTTGGGGTCTTGGGCTTATAGAACCCGTAGTTTTTATCCAATTTGTCTGAAATTGGAAATCTAGAGGTAGTTTAGGACCATAAAGAGGTGTGCCGAAAATGGTGAGTATCGGTCCATATTTTGGTATAGCCCCCATATAGACCGATTTCCCGATTTTAATTCGTGGGCTTCTAGAATCCGAAGTTTTTATCCTATTTGCCTGAAATTGGAAATCTAGAGGTATTTTCGGGTCATAAAGAGGTGTGCCGAAAACGGTGAGTATCGGTCCATATTTTAGTATAGCCCCCATAAGAACGATCTCCCGATTTAACTCCTTGGGTATCTAGAAACCGTAGTTTTCATCCGATTTGCCTGAAATTGTAAATATTCTGGTATTTTAGGCTCACAAAAACGTGTATCGGATTAAGTTTTTATCGGTCCATTTGGTAATGCCTCCATATAGACCGACTTCACTTCTTGAGGGTGTAGAAGTGCGATCATGAAAATTGCTTGAAACTCAATGTAAAATTTCCAGATTTTACTTCTACAGATTTAAGATTTCAAATCAAGACGTTATTTTATAATTTTCTTGCACACTTACAAGAGATGTTAATGATTCATCTAAAACTCAAACAAAAATGGTTCTTATAAATCCAGAATTGATATAGTCCTCATAGGTGAAATCTTTAAATTTATCTTCGGGAAGTGTCCTCAAGTCCTCAAGCCCTCCTGAAGTTTCAAAGGAAACCCTAATATTTGGTTCATGGTGGTGGGTATTTAAGATTCGGCCCGGCCGAACTTACTGCTGTATATACTTGTTTATGATTTATCGCTCGATATATATGTATAAGAAGTTTAAGAAAATTAGGGTCATTTTTTCAACTATTCGACTAAGCAATGGCGATTTTACCAGGAAAATGTTGGTATTTTGACAATTTTTGTCGAAATCAGAAAAACATATATATGGGAGCTATATCTAAATCTGAACCGATTTCAACCAAATTTGGCACGCATAGCAACAATGCTAATTCTACTCCCTGTGCAAAATTTCAACTAAATCGGAGCAAAAAATTTGCCTCTGTGGTCATATGAGTGTAAATCGGGCGAAAGCTATATATGGGAGCTATATCTAAATCTGAACCGATTTCAATCAAATTTGGCACGCATAGCAACAATGCTAATTCTACTACCTGTGCAAAATTTCAACTAAATCGGAGCAAAAAATTAGCCTCTGTGGTCATATGAGTGTAAATCGGGCGAAAGCTATATATGGGAGCTATATCCAAATCTGAACCGATTTCCACCAAATTTGACACGCATAGCTATAATGCTAATTCTACTCCCTGTGCAAAATTTCATCTAAATCGGAGCAAAAAATTGGCCTCTGTGGACAAAGGAGTGTAAATCGGGCGAAAGCTATATATGGGAGCTATATCTAAATCTGAACCGATTTGGATGATATTTTGCAAGTTTTTCGAGACTCATAAAATATTGAGATGTACGGAATTTGAGGAAGATCGGTTGATATACACGCTAATTATGACCAGTTCGGTGAAAAATATATATGGCAGCTATATCTAAATCTGAACCGATTTTTTCCAAAATCAATAGGGATCGTCTTTGATCCGAAACAGGGCCCCTTACCAAATTTTAGGACAATCGGACTAAAACTGCGAGCTGTACTTTGCACACAAAAATACATCAACAGACAGACAGACAGACGGACAGACAGACAGACAGACGGACATCGCTAAATCGACTCAGAATTTAATTCTAAGACGATCGGTATACTAAACGATGGGTCTCAGACTTTTCCTTCTTGGCGTTACATACAAATGCACAAACTTATTATACCCTGTACCACAGTAGTGGTGAAGGGTATAAATATGGGAAACGTTTAAATCTGAAGCAATTTTAAGGAAACTTCGAAAAAGTTTATTTATGATTTTTCGCTCGATATACATGTATTAGAAGTTTAGGAAAATTAGAGTCATTTTTACAAATTTTCGACTAAACAGTGGCGATTTTACAAGGAAAATGTTGGTATTTTGACCATTTTTGTCGAAATCAGAAAAACATATATATGGGAGCTATATCTAAATCTGAACCGATTTCAACCAAATTTGGCACGCATAGCTACAATGCCAATTCTACTCCCTGTGCAAAATTTCAACTTAATCGGAGTTAAAAATTGGCCTCTGTGGTCATATGAGGGTAAATCGGGCGAAAGCTTTATATGGGAGATATATCCAAATCTGAACCGATTTCAAGCAAATTTGGCACGCATAGTTACAACGATAATTCTACTCCCTATGCAAAATTTCAACTAAATCGGAGCAAAAAATTGGCCTCTGTGGGCAAATGAGTGTAAATCGGGCGAAAGCTATATATGGGAGCTATATCTAAATCTGAACCGATTTTGCTGATATTTTGCAAGTTTTTCGAGACTCGTAAAATATTCGGATGTACGGAATTTGAGGAAGATCGGGTGATATACACGCCAATTATGACCAGATCGGTGAAAAATGTATATGGCAGCTATATCTAAATCTGAACCGATTTTTTCCAAAATCAATAGGGATCGTCTTTGAGCTGAAACAGGCCCTTATGCAAAATTTTAGGACAATCGGACTTAAACTGCGAGCTGTACTTTGCACACAAAAATACATCAATAGACAGACAGACAGACGGACATCGCTAAATCGACTCAGAATTTAATTCTAAGCCGATCCGTATACTAAAAGGTTGGTCTCTGATTACTCCTTCTTGGCGTTACATACAAATGCACAAACTTATTATACCCTGTACCACAGTAGTGGTGAAGGGTATAAAAAATTTTGGTAGATTATTTTTGGCTCTAGTGGCAACCATGATTATGGACCGATATGGACCAATTTTTGTGTGATTGGACCAATTTTGGTATGGTTGTTAGCGACCATATACTAACACCACGTTCCTAATTTGAACCGGATCGGATGAATTTTGCTCCTCCAAGAGGCTCCGGAGGTCAAGTCTGGAGAACGTTTTATATGGGGGCTATATATAATTATGGACTGATATGGACCAATTCTGGCACGGTTGTTAAAGATCATATACTAACACCATGTTCCAAATTACAACCGGATTGGATGAAATTTGCTTCTCTTGGAGACTTCGCAAGCCAAATCTGGGGATCGTTTTATATGGGGGCTATATATAATTATGAACCGATGTGGACCAATTTTTGCATGGTTGTTAGAGACCATATGCCAATGTCATGTACCAAATTTCAGGCGGATCGGATGAAATTTGCTTCTCTTTGAGGCTTTGCAAGCCAAATCTGGAGATCGGTTTATATGGGGGCTATATATAATTATGGACCGATGTGGACCAATTTTTGCATGGTTGTTAGAGACCATATACCAACATTATGTACCAAATTTCAGCCGGATCGGATGAAATATGCTTCTCTTTTAGGGTCCGCAAACCAAATCTGGGGATCGGTTTATATGGGGGCTATATATAATTATGGACCGATGTGGACCAATTTTTGCATGGTTGGTAGAGACCATATACCAACACCATATACCAAATTTCAGCCGGATCGGATGAAATATGCTTATCTTAGAGGCTCCACAACCCAAATCAAGGGATCGGTTTATATGGGCGCTATATATAATTATGGACCGATATGAACCAATTTTTACACGGTCATTAGAGACCATATACCAACACCATGTACCAAATTTCAGCCGGATCGGATGAAATATGCTTCTCTTAGAGGCTCCACAAACCAAATCTGGGGATCGGTTTATATGGGGGCTATATATAATTATGGACCGATGTGGACCAATTTTTGCATGGTTGGTAGAGACCAAATACCAACACCATATACCAAATTTCAGCCGGATCGGATGAAATATGCTTCTGTTAGAGGCTCTACAAGCCACATCTGGGGATCGGTTTATATGGGGGCTATATATAATTAAGGACCGATATGGACCAATTTTTGCATGGTTGTTAGAGACCATATACCAACATCATGTACCAAATTTCAGCCGGATCGGATGAAATTTGCTTCTCTTTTAGGCTCCGCAAGCCAAATCTGGGGATCGGTTTATATGGGGGCTATATATAATTATGGACCGATGTAGACCAATTTTTGCACGGTTGTTAGAGACCATGTACCAAATTTCACCATGTACCAAATTTCAGCCGGATCGGATGAAATATGCTTCTCTTAGAGGCTCCACAAGCCAAATCTGGGGATCGGTTTATATGGGGGTTATACGTAAAAGTGGACCGATATGGACCAATTTTCGCATGGTTGTTAGAGACCATATACCAACACCATGTACCAAATATCAGCCGGATCGGATGAAATTTGCTTCTCTTAGAGCAATCGCAAGCCAAATTTGGAGGTCCGTTTATATGGGGGCTATACGTAAAAGTGGACCGATATGGACCAATTTTCGCATGGTTGTTGGAGACCACATACCAACACCACATACCAAATTTCAGCCGAATCGGATGAAACTTGCTTCTCTTTTAGGCTCCGCAAGCCAAATCTGGGGATCGGTTTATATGGGGGCTATATATAATTATGGACCGATGTGAACCAATTTTTGCACGGTTGTTAGAGACCATATACCAACACCATGTTCCAAATTTCAGCCAGATCGGATGAAATATGCTTCTGTTAGAGGCTCTACAAGCCAAATCTGAGGGTCCCTTTATATGGGGGCTATACGTAAAAGTGGACCGATAGGGCCCATTTTCAATACCATCCGACCTACATCGATAACAACTACTTGTGCCAAGTTTCAAGTCGATAGCTTGTTTCGTTCGGAAGTTAGCGTGATTTCAACAGACGGACGGACGGACGGACGGACATGCTTAGATCGACTCAGAATTTCACCACGACCCAGAATATATATACTTTATGGGGTCTTAGAGCAATATTTCGATGTGTTACAAACGGAATGACAAAGTTAATATACCCCCATCCTATGATGGAGGGTATAAAAAAACTTAATATTAGAGAAATGCGTCTTCTATGCTGAGCAAAATTTGCATTCGTATTTTTAAGACATGAAATCTTTGATCTGACGACAATATTTTTTTTCAGTGTAGGTATGCTATAGCCTAGAGATATGCAGGTGATCAATATTGCACACTCACGACGGAAAAATCTTACTCACGCACGATATTTTATGGTAGGACTAACGTGTACTTACGAAAAAAATAATTTGTCCTCACGCACACTTACCATTAGAAATGTCATGATTCACGAATAATTTTATGAGCAATTAACCTGAGGGACCTGACTGAAAATATGAGCTTGACTAAAATAAACTCTTAACATCCTGGGTATCACTAAAATTGTAACTGATTTCAACTCATAAGCGTTTTATGTCCGTGAGCCGGATTATTTTCATGAGCATACATCGAAATTCTTCTCCTCCTCCTCCTCCTGCACACTCACGAATATATTGTTTTCGAGACTCACGATCACGTACAACATATGGTTTTTTAATTCAATATAATCGTATATATACAACAAGTATATACGGCCGTAAGTTCGGCCAGGCCGAAGCTTATGTACCCTCCACCATGGATTGCGTAGAAACTTCTACTGAAGACTGTCATCCACAATCGAATTACTTGAGTTGCGGTAACACTTGCCAATGGCAAGCTATCTTAAAACCTATGCGTCCATACGTGGTATATATAAAGTTTGACAAAATTTTCTACAGAAATAAAATTTTGACAACATTTTCTATAAAAGTAAAATTTGGAAAAAATTTTCTATAATAAAATTTTCTAAAAAAAAAAATAAAATTTTGACAAAATTTTCTATAGAAATAAAATTTTGACAACATTTTCTATAAAAGTAAAATTTGGAAAAAATTTTCTATAATAAAATTTTCTAAAAAAAATAAAATTTTGACAAAATTTTTTATAGAAATAAAATTTTGACAAAATTTTCTATAGAAATAAAATTTTGTCAAAATTTTCTATAGAAATAAAATTTTGACAAAATTTTCTTTGGAAATAAAATTTTGACAAAATTTTCTATAGAAATAACATTTTGACAAAATTTTCTATAGAAATAACATTTTGACAAAATTTTCTATAGAAATAACATTTTGACAATGTTCTCTATAAAAATAAAATGTTGGTAGATTATTTTTGGCTCGAGTGGCAACCATGATTATGAACCGATAAGGACCAATTTTTGTGTGATTGGGGATCGCCTATATATAACTATAGACCGATATGGACCAATTTCATGGCATGTATATTAGCGGCCTTATACTAACACCACTTTGCAAATTTCAACCGGATCGGATGAATTTTGCTCCTCCAAGAGGCTCCGGCGATCAAATCTGGGAATCGATTTATATGGGGGCTATATATAATTATGGACCGATATGAACCAATTTTTGCATGGTCATTAGAGAACATATACTAACACCATGTGCCAAATTTCAGCCGGACCGGATGAAATTTTCGTTTCTTAGAGGCTCCGCAAGCCAAATCGGGGGATCGGTTTGTATGGGGGCTATATATAATTATGGACCGAGGTGGACCAATTTTTGCATGGTCATTAGAGAAGATATACCAACACCATGTAACAAATTTCAGCCGGATTGGAAGAAATTTGCTTCTCTTAGAGGCTCCGCAAGCCAAATCGGGGGATCGGTTTATATGGGGGCTATATGTAATTATGGACCGATATGGACCAATTTTTGCATGGTTGTTAGAGACCATATACTAACACCATGTTCCAAATTTCATCCGGATCGGATGAAATTTGCTTCTCTTAGAGCAATTGCAAGCCAAATTTGGGGGTCCGTTTATATGGGGGATATACGTAAAAGTGGACCGATATGGCCCATTTGCAATACCATCCGACCTACATCAATAACAACTACTTGTGCCAAGTTTCAAGTCGATAGCTTGTTTCGTTCGGAAGTTAGCGTGATTTCAACAGACGGACATGCTCAGATCGACTCAGAATTTCACCACGACCCAGAATATATATACTTTATGGGGTCTTAGAGCAATATTTCGATGTGTTACAAACGGAATGACAAAGTTAATATACCCCCATCCTATGGTGGAGGGTATAAAAAGAGGTCCCTTGTCATTGACCTAAACATGGAATCTAGCTTTGACTTTTTTTAAGAATGTAGAAAAAACAGTATTATATGTAAATGTATATACTGACGGATTTTGAAAAATCCCCAAATTTATAGAAACTCTCTAAAGAAAATCCCCAATACTGGCAACACTGCCCTGCACTGCGATCATATTTATAGTTCTCTCTCTCTCTCTCTCTCTCTCTCTTCATAACGTTGATTGCTTAAAAATCAGCTGTGTCAACTCTGACGATTTTTCGTCATTTTGACGATCTTTTTGTGGTAAACTTGGCGTGTGATGATTTGACGACGATTGGAAGCAAGATAGCTATGAGTTGACGTTTTTTGAAAATGTTCGACTCAAGTGTTTCCCTTTAACGTTTTTATGACGTTTTGACGATTTAAAAAAGTAACGTAGTTATAAGTTGATGCTTTTTCATAAGTTGTAATGTAAACACGCATTTTTTAATATAAATACTATGATAATTTGTATCTAGCTTGCTCCCAGCCACATTCGTCTCCAATGTAGAAAGAAATTTCAAAGCAGCCAATATAAATAAAACTAAACTCCTTTGAAACTTCAACTTTACAAGGTATTATTTTGTCCAAAAACTATTTAAAGCTCAATAATTCTGAATGTTATGAAGTCAGTTTAGTTAAATTCACTTTATTCATTACAGATAAGCCAGTTTTGTAATAATGATAAAAAAATTCTACATAAGCTTGTAATAAGGATTTAACTTCGCATGGAGAATAGAAATTTTTTCTGTTAAGAAAAATTTATTAAATAAATTGAATCGGAACATCTAGTTCTTAAAAAATGTAGTCACAATCAGAAATATTGTTTTTTATACCCTGCGCCACACTGCGGAACATGGTATTATAAGTTAGTGCATATGTTTGCAACACCCAGAAGGAGACGAGATAGACATATGGTGTCTTTGGTAATATTGCTCAGGGCCGGCCCCTGAGTCGATCTAGCTATATCCGTCTGTCCGTCCGTCCATCTGTCCGTCTGTAATCAAAGTCTAGATCGCAATTTTAGTTCTATCGACTTCAAATTTGGCACAAGTATGTATTTTGGGTCAGAAGAAATCGGTTCAGATTTAGATATAGCTTCCATATATATCTTTCGCCCGATATTCACTTATATGGCCCCAGATGCCAGAGTTTTACCCTGATTTACTTCAAATATTGCACAAAGAGTACAATTAGTAGTGCCGTAAAGCGTCCCAAATTTGGTTGAAATCAGTTCAGATTGAGATATAGCTCCCATATACATATATCTTTCGCCCGATCTACACTCATATGACCACAGAGGCCACAGTTTTACTACGATTTAAAAATTTGCACAACGAATAGAATTAACATTATAAATATGCATGCTAAACTTGGTTGAAATCGGTTCAGATTTAGATAATGTGCACCCTCAAAAAAAAATCGCTTCTTTAACATATGTTCCAAACATATTTTGCAGGAAGCACATATATTATTGGATACTGCCGAAACATTAATATGTTTGTTTTATGTGAACATATTATATGTTTGGAAGCATTTTGAGCCAAAAATATTATATGTTTGGAAGAAATTTTCCCAAACACGATTGTGCTCATTCCCCAACATACACGTAATTTTCACTTCCACGAAATTTATTAGTTCTTGGCACCTTTTTCTGTAATACAAATATTGTTGAAGAAATTATTCACTTTTATAATTTTTTTTAAATTTTACCTTTCGCCTGCACGGAGAATCGAACCGAGGACCATACAGTTTGTAAGCCAACACACTGTCCACTGGGCTACGTAGCTGTTATAGTCACCATTAGATAATTATCGTTATATGTTACATTTATATAGCATAGTTTGCAGCGCCCATGAGCCCATGCAAACATAACATTATTTAACAGAAACATACATTTGTTTGCCACGTGGAGCAGTTTACACAATATTGAGGACAAATTTCTTTAAAATAAAGACATTTTAATTAAAACAAAATTTAGAATCTTAGTTTCAAGAAATGTTCTTATTAAATTTAGGACACAAATTTAGGAAATTTGCGTCCTTCCATTAAAGTCGTTTGTCTTTGAACTAAGACAAACTAAATTTTAAAACACTTCTACGACTTAAATTCATATGAAGTCAGTTTATATTTGAAGCAGCCAAATAACACCAGAGAATATTTCTCATGATTTGAGCCATTTTTTGTTTTGGTTGTCTGGCCTCTCTGCTAAGCCAGTGATAACAATCTTATATTGCATAGAAAAAAAAAAAAATATATTAAAAATCTAATTAATTTTCCTTCAACATTGTCGTGCAGGTAAATCTGTGTATCAAAAGTAAGTATAGTTCTCAGATTAATCTGGATTATGACGTCAAGTGTAGAGCCATTTAAACTGACTGCTGTTGGTGTTGGGAACCATTTTAATAGTTGTACTCTTTACAAACCAGTTTGAAATTCACAAAGTAGCCTACTTGGACTATTCCAATGGCGGGAGTACTTAAAATGTTGCCTCCAACAAAGGCAGCACATATAATAGCTAGGTTTTTGCAAAACAATTTAATATTTCAACTTTTCAAAAGAGAAATACAAACTGTCCATATGACCAAAGGGGAACCTACGAAAAATTTACAAACTGTCCATATGACCAAAGGGGAACCTACGAAAAATCTGCCTTATATGCAAATGGTCGTGAGTTCAATCCCTGCTCCGACCGAAAACTTTTTTATACCCTCCACCATAGGATGGGGGGTATATTAACTTTGTCATTCCGTTTGTAACACATCGAAATATTGCTCTAAGACCCCATAAAGTATATATATTCTGGGTCGTGGTGAAATTCTGAGTCGATCTGAGCATGTCCGTCCGTCCGTCCGTCCGTCTGTTGAAATCACGCTAACTTCCGAACGAAACAAGCTATCGACTTGAAACTTGGCACAAGTAGTTGCTATTGATGTAGGTCGAATGGTATTGCAAATGGGCCATATCGGTCCACTTTTACGTATAGCCCCCATATAAACGGACCCCCACATTTGGCTTGCGAGGCCTCTAAGAGAAGCAAATTTCATGCGATCCGGACGAAATTTGGCACATGGTGTAAGTATATAGTCTCTAACAACCATGCAAAAATTAGTCCACATCGGTCCATAATTATATATAGCCCCCATATAAACCGATCCCCCGATTTGGCTTGCGAGGCCTCTAAGAGAAGCAAATTTCATCCGATCCGGCTGAAATTTGGTACATGGTGTTAGTATATGGTCTCTAACAACCATGCAAAAATTGGTCCACATCGGTCCATAATTATATATAGCCCCCATATAAACCGATCCCCCGATTTGGCTTGCGAGGCCTCTAAGAGAAGCAAATTTCATCCGATCCGGCTGAAATTTGGTACATGGTGTTAGTATATGGTCTCTAACAACCATGCAAAAATTGGTCCACATCGGTCCATAGTTATATATAGCCCCCATATAAACCAATCCCCCGAGTTGGCTTGCGAGGCCTCTAAGAGAAGCAAATTTCATCCGATCCGGCTGAAATTTGGTACATGGTGTTAGTATATGGTCTCTAACAACCATGCAAAACTTGGACCACATCAGTCCATAATTATATATAGCCCCCCATATAAACCGATCACCAGATTTGACCTCCGGAGCTCTTGGAAGACCAAAATTCATCTGATTCAGTTGAAATTTGGTACGTGGTGTTAATATATGGCCTCAAACTCCCATGCAAAAATTGGTCGAAATCGGTCCATAATTATATATAGGCCCCATATAAACCGATCCCCCGATTTGGCTTGCGAGGCCTCTAAGAGAAGCAAATTTCATCCGATCCGGCTGAAATTTGGTACATGGTGTTAGTATATGGTCTCTAACAACCATGCAAAAATTGGTCCACAT
This sequence comes from Haematobia irritans, assembly GCF_050003625.1. Taxonomy (NCBI): domain Eukaryota; kingdom Metazoa; phylum Arthropoda; class Insecta; order Diptera; family Muscidae; genus Haematobia; species Haematobia irritans. Next base: position 124,823,944 of record NC_134400.1, read on the forward strand.
CGGTCCATAATTATATATAGCCCCCATATAAACCGATCCCCCGATTTGGCTTGCGAGGCCTCTAAGAGAAGTAAATTTCATCCGATCCGGCTGAAATTTGCTACATGATGTTAGTATATGGTCTCTAACAACCATGCAAAACTTGGACCACATCGGTCCATAATTATATATAACCCCCATATAAACCGATCACCAGATTTGACCTCCGGAGCTCTTGGAAGACCAAAATTCATCTGATTCAGTTGAAATTTGGTACGTGGTGTTAATATATGGCCTCAAACTCCCATGCAAAAATTGGTCGAAATCGGTCCATAATTATATATAGGCCCCATATAAACCGATCCCCAGATTTGACCTCCAGAGCCCCTTGGAAGAGCAAAATTCTTCCCATTCGGTTGAAATTTGGGTCGTGATGTTAGTATATGGTATCCAACAATCATGCAGGAATTGGTTCCTATCAGCCCATAATTATATATAGCTCCCATATAAACCGATCCCCACATTTGACCTCCGGTGCCTTTTGGAGAAGCAAAATTCATCCGATCTGCTTGAAATTTGGTACGTGGTGATCGTATAGGATATTTAACAACCATGCCAAAAGTGGTCCATATCAGTCCATAATCATATATAGCCCCATATAAACCGATCCCGAGATTTGGTTTTGGAGCCCCTTGGAGGAGCAAATTTCATCCGTGTGAGTTGAAATTTGGTACATTGTGCTAGTATATGGTCGTTAACAACCATTCCTAACTAGGTCCATATCGGTCTATAGTTATATATAGCCCTCAGATAAATCGATTTCCAATCACACAAAAATTGGTCCACATCAAGTACATAATTGTATATAGCCCTCATATAAGCGACACCCATATTTCAATTCTGGCTCTCTACGTACCGTGCAAAAAGTCCATATCGATTCGTAATTATTTGTAGACTTAACTATACATAACTTTTTTGTATAATATATACCACGTATGGACTAACTCATAATTTAGAAAACGATGTTAAGATGTTTAAGATACCACAACCCAAGTAATTCGATTGTGGATGACATTCTTTCGTAGAAGTTTCTACGCAATCCATGGTGGAGGGTACATAAGATTCGGCCTGGCCGAACTTACGGCCTTATATACTTGTTTTTTATTTACACATTTATATTTATACTATATTAAATTTTTATAATGAAACTTCGAAACGTGGGTTATTAAAGATTTATAGTCAGTAACAGTGCTTGATATAAACGAAATTGACTGATTTTTGGATAAAATATTATTTTTTATTGCAAAAATAACAATTTTGTAACAAAAAACTGTTTTTGGTACAAAACTTTAAAATTTGGAAGGAATTCAAAAACTCTAAAAAAAGAAGAACGTGGAGTCGAGTATAAACATACATAAATAATTTTATAATATAAACATACATTTATTTAGGCGTGAACAGTTTTTTACTAGCATTTAACACCATCGGTCTAAAATGCCTTTTATTTTTCTTTAATAATTCATTTTAAAGAAAATAAACTGTTTAAATTGTTTTAGCTGCAAAACTCGAACTTAATGCCCGATTTTATATTTGAAGGTGTCCGTCAACACCTCTTGGACTACTTATTAATAAAGAGGAACTAAACTTTGTTTTTCTACATTTTACTGTGTAATTTTTCACTATTTCCTCCTTATTTCATATTACTGTCCCAACTCTAAAAAGAGTATAGTGCCCTTTCGTTATTTTTATGAAGACCCCTGATTTCTTTTAACGAACCAAGAAAAAAATTGTGCCCATAATGCCAAAATGATAAACAAAACACATGTCCACACATACATAAAATGCTGCTCTCAAGGCGAAAACATATGCTGTTTGTTTTTCAAATGTATATTCTCTTGGTTCCGAATGTCTATTCTCTTTATTCAAATTAAATAATATTTAGACTTAAGCATATCAAATTTTTGGCCTTATTATAAAACAGTTTTCCGAAACAACATACAAGCGGTTTCACAGAAATTGTTCTCTTGTGATTCTTTTGCTGAGTTATGTTGATATCTTTCAACAACTCTCCCGGTTTCCTACTCTATTTCTTTCTCTATACCCTCTCTCTGTCGCTTTGAATAAAATATCACAACATATGTATGTTTAGTCGAAATTTGTAAATTTGTATATGTTTGCATTCACACATATGATTTTTATGAAACATTCATGCCCCAAACATAATATATTCTAACATATTAACATAGATATCCCAAACATTTAGTGTTAGTTTAGGAACATTACATGCACTTGCACTTAAATATATTGTGTTTTAAAATTGTGCCCAAAACACATTTTGTTTATATCGGAACATATGAAAAACATATTTTTCTAACAGTGTGCCCGATATGTAAATATATGACCCCAAAGCCAACGTTTTACTCCGATTAATGTAAAATGTTGGACAGAAATTACTATACTTGGCAAATTTGGTTGAAATCGGTTAAGATTTAGTATAGCTACCATATATATCTTTCGTCCGATTTAGACTCTAACTACCATGCAGAAATTGGTCCACATCGGTCCATAATTATATATAGTCCCCATATAAACCGATCCCCAGATTTGGCTTGCGGAGCCTCAAAGAGACGCATATTTCATCCGCTCTAGCTGAAATTTGGTACATGGTGTTGGTATATGGTCTCTAAGAACCATGCCAAAATTGGTCCACATCGGTCCATAATTATATATAGCCCCCATATAAACCGATCCCCAGATTTGGCTTGCGGAGCCTCAAAGAGACGCATATTTCATCCGCTCTAGCTGAAATTTGGTACATGGTGTTGGTATATGGTCTCTAAGAACCATGCAAAAATTGGTGGTGATATATATATAATTATATATATAATTATATATATATCCCATATTTGACCTCCGGAGCCTCTTGAAGGAGCAAAATTTATCCGATCCGGTTGAAATTTGGTACATTTCGCTAGTATATGGTGGATAAGAACCATGCCAAAATTGGCCCGTATCGATCTATATTATCACGATTGCCACTCGAGCCAAAAATAATCTACCAAAATTTTATTGCCATAGAAAATTTGGTCAAAATGTTATATTTCTATACAAGTTGACCTTTCTTTTGTCAATATATATCCCGCATGAACTAACTTACAATTTAGAAGATGATGTTAAGAAGTTTTAAGATGCCTTGCCATCGGCCGCAACCCAAGTAATTTAATTGTGGATTACCGTCTTTAGTAGAAGTTTCTACGCAATCCATGGTGGAGGGTACATAAGATTCGGCCTGGCCAAACTTACGGCTGTATATACTTTTTTTTTTAAGAATACTGGAAGTTAATGACTGAATTATTGTAGTATTCATGTAATTAAAGCCTTTTTTGTGTTTTTGTGAGAATAAAACGTCCCCCCCACCCCCTAAATCTTTGTTTTCGGCTGTTTTATGGATGAGAATTTTTGATGAATTTTTTGGGACGACTCGACGATTTTGACCATAAATATTTTACGAATTGACGATTTTCTGCCCAAAACAGTTGGCACCACTGCTTATAATTTATTTTGTTATTGTTTTATTATGCATAAATAAACAAACTACAAGTTCGTATTCAGTTAGTCCGCGTGTTGCAGTCGTCGTGTTAACATCTGTAAATTGAGTCAGAGAAATGTGCTCACCTCTGTGAGAGTTTAAACATACGTACTTAAAAACAATAAACATTTGATATCATTTACCCACAACTTAGTCAATCGAATGTAATTACAATAAAAATATGACATCTAAAATTGTCGGCATTGAAAGAGAGGTAAATATTAGATATGTATGTGGTTTATAATCCATGCAAGTCATACAAGCGAATTGAAGTGTCAAACAATTTGGACTATGTACTTTTCCCATTCCCTTTGTAAGAACTGATAACACGTAAGGTTCAAAATATAAACAAAATACAAAAGAAACCCTAACGTATTGAAAAAAAATAACCAAATTTTATATAAGAATATTATTAACATGTTTTATTATAATCTGCTACAATCAAAAATAGGGGATGATAAGGCCAAATTAATGTTATCTTAGTTCATGGAAATTATTTAATTTTTTGCATTATAAAACAATTCTAAAAATTATTTATTCAGAATTTTTTTATTCATATCCAAAACACTGACTTTAAGAAGTGATGTATATTCAGTGCAACGGCTGTTGAAATGGGGCACATCCGTCCTAAGGTAGGCTCATGATAAATTCATTGCTTCTTCGCTAAGTTTCTCTCACTTCCGGGTCCAGTAGAACACACTAAAAAAAGAGTTTTCTGATGAACGAAAATTTCTTTAAAAATAATTAAAAATAATTAAAGATAATTCTTGTATAATTTTTTTTTTTTATAAATTCACTTTTATTTGCTCTTGAAAAAAATACCTTATAACAAAAATTTCTTTTGGCGAACATTTCAGTTTGGAGGTACTTTTGTCATATCCGCTTTTGTAATGTAGTTTAGTTGCACATTTCTAAAATTAATCCACATTTTCTTTCCTGATGGGTTAATTTTTTTAGTGTTATTATAGCAATGTGTGGATTGTTAGTAGAAATGTGCTTATCGTCCCCCCATCAAATCACACCTCAATGAAAGTAGACCTGATTATTGTTGTGTGAAGTAAAGGTCGATAATCGTGATTTTATTGTTTCTGTCACAATTCTGGGTTATCAGCAATGTTTATTTTCTACTCTAATTCAAATTACTCGATATATAATAGAAAAGAAAGATCGGCACAAAGTTCAGCCGGTCCGAAGCCCATATATTTATATATGAATCATAATACTATGCTGCAGAAAATGTTTGGTAGATTAAATATTGAATACGCAAATTAATCTTAGATTTATATGGGGGCTATATCAAAATTTGGACCGATTTACTTGACAACGAAACGAATTTGTGCAAAATTTCAGGACGATACCGCTATTATTGAAGAATGTAGCATGACAAACAGCTTTATATATCCAAATAGAACTTGAACTATTTTGTTATTCATACTTATGGTATAAGTTCTTGAAAAAAATTAAGTTTATATAGGTGTATGCATTTTCTTTAACCCATTAACGCCCAAAATGAAACTTCCGGACAAAAAATGATTTTACGGATTTTTATACCCTCCACCATGGAGGTCATTCCGTTTGTAACACATCGATATATTGCTCTAATACCCCATAAAGTATATATAATCTGAGTCGTGGTGAAATTCTGAGTCGATCTAAGCATGTCCGTTCCTCCGTTTGTTGAAATCACGCTAACTTCCGAACGAAACAACTTATCGACTTGAAACTTGGCATAAGTAGTTGTAAACCAACCCCCCATATTTGGCTTGCGAATTCTCTTAGAGAAGCAAATTTCATCTGATCCGGTTGAAAATTGGTACGTGGTGTTAGTATATGGTCTCTTACAACCATACAAAAATGGGTCCATATCGGTCCATAATTATATATAGCCCCATATAAAACGATCCCCAGATTTGACCTCCGGAGCCTCTTGGAGGAGCGAAATTCATCCGATCCAGTTGTTATGTGGGGTTAGCATTTATATGGTCTCTAACAGCCAAGCAAGAATTCGTCCATATCAGCCCATAATTACATATATACCCCATATAAACCGATCACCAGATTTGAACCCCGGAGCCTCTTGAAGGAGCACAATTCATGCGATCCGGTTGAAATTTGATACGTGGTGTACGTATATAGTCTTTAATAACCAAGCAAAAATTGTTCCATATCCGTGCATAATTATATATAGCCCCCATATAAACCAATCCCCTGATTTGGCTTGCGGAGCCTCTAAGAGAAGCAAATTTCATCCGATCCGGCTGAAATTTGGTACATGGTATTAATATATGGCCTCAAACACCCATGCAAAAATTGTTCCACATCGGTCCATAATTATATATAGCCTCCATATAAACCGATCCCCAGATTTGACCGCCGGAGCCCCTTGGAAGAGCAAAATCCATCCGATTCGGTTGAAATTTGGTACGTGATGTTAGTATATGTTATCCAACAACCATGCAGGAATTGGTTCATATCAGTCCATAATTATATATAGCCCCCATACAAACCGATCCCCAGATTTGACATCCGGTGCCTTTTGGAGAAGCAAAATTCATCCGATCTGGTTGAAATTTGGTACGTGATGTTAAGAAGTTTTAAGATACCACAACCCAAGTAATTCGATTGTGGATGACAGTCTTTCGTAGAAGTTTCTACGCAATCCATGGTGGAGGGTACATAAGATTCGGCTTGACCGAACTTACGGCCGTATATAACAGGTTGGCTGATAAGTCCCCGGTCTGACACATAGATGGCGTCGCTAGTATTAAATGCATTATTTTTATATAGTACCAACCTTCAAATGATTCGTGTCAAAATTTGACGTCTGTAAGTCAATTAGTTTGTGAGATAGAGCGTCTTTTGTGAAGCAACTTTTGTTATTGTGAAAAAAAATGGAAAAAAAATTCGTGTTTTGATAAAATACTGTTTTCTGAAGGGCAAGAACTTGGCTTGATAATGAGTTTCCGGACTCTGTCCCAGGGAAATCAACAATAATTGATTGGTATGCAAAATTCAAGCGTGGTGAAATGAGCACGGAGGACGGTGAACGCAGTGGACGCCCGAAAGAGATGGTTACCGACGAAAACTTCAAAAAAATCCACAAAATGATTTTGAATGACAGTAAAATTAAGTTAATCGAGATAGCAGAGGCCTTAAAGATATCAAAGGAACGTGTTGGTCATATCATTCATCAATATCTGTGCAAAATGGGCTCCGTTCTAGCTCACATTTGACCAAAACCAACAATGTGTTGATGATTCTGAGCGGTGTTTGCAGCTGTTAACTCATAATACACCCGAGTTTTTCCATCTATATATGACAATGGATGAAACATGGCTCCATCAATACACTCCTGAGTCCAATCGACAATCGGCTGAGTGGACAGCGACCGCTGAAAAGTAATGGCCTCTGTTTTTTGGGATGCGCATGGAAAAACCATCAACAGTGACTATTATATGGCGTTATTGGAGCGTTTGAAGGTCGAAATCGCGGCAAAACGGCCCCATATGAAGAAGAAAAAGGTGATGTTCCACCAAGACAAAGCACAGTGCCACAAGTCATTGAGAACGATGGCAAAAATTCATGAACTGGGCTTCGAGTTGCTTCCCCACCCAATGTGTTCTCCAGCGATATGGCCCCCAGCGACTTTTTCTTGTTCTCAGACATCAAAAGGATGCTCGCAGGGAAAAAATTGGCTGCAATGAAGAGGTGATCGCCGAAACTGAGGCCTACCAAAATGGTATCAAAAAATTGAAAGGTCGTTATAATCGTTGTATCGCTCTTGAAGGGAACTGTGTTGAATAATAACAAGTATATACGGCCATAAATTCGGCCAGGCCGAATCTTATGTACCCTCCACCATGGATTGCGTAGAAACTTCTACTAAAGACGGTCATACTCAATTTAATTACTTGGTTTGCGGCCGAAGGAAAGGCATCTTAAAACTCCTCAACATCATCACTTAAATTGTGAGTTAGTCCATGCGGGATATATATTAGACAAAATAAAGACCGAATAAATACGTATATATTCAGTTCTTGACCGGTATATATCGGGAAGAAATTATTGCGAAATTCTGAAAAAGATTTTTTAACAAAATTTTCTATAGAAATAAAATTTTGACAAAATTATTTTAGATTATTTTTGGCTCTTAGTGTCTCCGCAAGCCAGATCTGGGGATCGGTTGATATGTATCAAATTTCAGCCGGATCGGATGAAATTTGCTTCTTTTTGATGCTCCGCAAGCCAAATCTGGGGACCGGTTTATATCGGGGCTATATATAATTATGGACCGATGTAGACCAATTTTTGCATGGTTCTTATAGACCATATACTAACACCATATACCAAATTTCAGCCGGATCGGATGAAATTTGCTTCTATTAGAGGCTCCGCAAGCCAAATCTGGGGATCGGTTTATATGGGGGCTATATATAATTATGGACCGATGTGGACCACTTTTTGCATGGTTGTTAGAGACCATATACTCACACCATGTACCAAATTTCAGCCGGATCGGATGTAATACCATCCGACCTACATCAATAGCAACTACTTGTGCCAAGTTTCAAGTCGATAGCTTGTTTCGTTCGGAAGTTAGCGTGATTTCAACAGACGGCCGGACGGACGGACATGCTCAGATCGACTCAGAATTTCACCACGACCCAGAATAAATATAATTTATGGGGTCTTAGAGCAATATTTCGATGTGTTACAAACGGAATGACAAAGTTAATATACCCCCCATCCTATGGAGGAGGGTATAAAAATGTATTTTGACAAAAAAATGTGTTTTTCTTTGTTAGACCGGGGACTTATCAGCCAACCTGTTACTTGTTTTATACTCATAATCATGTTTGAGTCATTTAGGAACTGTCTAGCCAAAATTTCGGGTCGCCACGCCCATCCGTTTGGGCGGTAGAGAATGTAGCCTGTGGGCAACTTTGGGCAATTGTGGCTATAAAATGGTTTGTTTTGTAATTATAGACGTATTTCGTTTTATTGGATTTTTTTTTTAATTTTTTGTTATTATTACAGTGGCAATCAAAAAAACTGAAGTATAACAAAACACCAATATCGGTGCTCAAACTAATCCACCAGTATAAAGTCAAGAAGGCCGATATCTATGGCTTCCCCCTTTTAAGATTCGTTCGGAATTCCTCCCCAGCACTGCAGATATGTCTTCCACATCAACGCCGCATTCCTCGTCACAGGGACATCCCAATCGAAGTTAATAATTTGAAGTTAATCATTGTTTGTCAAACCATTTTCTTTAGGTCTCATGTCTAAAAGTATGTAAATTGACTACCTTAATTACCCACAACTTTACAAATTTCTCACATGTTGTTTTTTAGCAATCCTAAGATTTGACTTCCAAAGATATTTTATTTGAGATGTACTACAACAGATTTAATAAAAACTTTCAATATTTTTGTTGTAATTTTTGAGAAAAAAAAATCTCATTTATAAAAACCGTTTTCCAAATATTTTTTTCTTGAGGCACGTGCGTATTCATGAAAATAAACTTGCTTAATGACAACCAAATAAGCTGTTTTCTAATTCAGAAACTTCGAATAGCGAAAAGATTACCTGATCACTGTAGTGTTTAGCAATAAAAGAAGTGGTGAATTGGCTGAGAAGTAATGCTCCAAGCAATATTGGCATTAATATATACTCAGACAGTCAACCTGCAATAAAATCCTTGGACTCTGTGTTCCTCAACTCGAAAACGGCCATCGACTGCCACAAATCTCTCAATGAGATGGCTGAGCAGCACAATATTCACCTAATATGGGTCCCTGGCCATAGGAACATACCGGGGAACTGCGAAGCAGATAAGCTAGCAAGGCTAGGAACTGCCTTACATATTCCAGGGGAACTAGAATCTGTTGGTATGCCTCTGGCTACCTGCAAGCTCTTACTGCGTGAGAAGGCTGTCATGATGGCAAATGTTCGATGGGAGATTTGTAAGGGTTGTAACGACACCAAGCAAATATGGCCCCATTTAAACTTAAACCGCACACTAGATATGCTAGTGTTCTCGAGACGCCAGATATCACTACTGATATCTGCTATAACGGGTCGCTGCCTGATAGGCGATTTTGCAAAAACTATTGGTGCGAAGTATAATGACTATTGTATGAGCTGTCATGATGCGGAGGAAAAGGAATCAATAAAACACCTCTTGTGTGAGTGTCCTGCATTTTGTGTAAGGCGTAAGCAAATTTAGGGGCATATAGCTTCAGATTACTGGCGGACCTGGAAAACGTTAACTTAAGCATTCTGCTAATGTTTTTGGAACAATCTGGTTGGTTCAACAGAAGAAAATAATCGAGAAGGTTCAACGGTTAAAACTGGAAGTGCCCATATGTAATAGGTACTTTTAGTTAATGTGGTATCACAATGGACTGAATAGTCTAAGTGAGCCTGAATCTTAATCGGGCTGCCACTTTAACCTAACCTAATTCAGCTTGAAGAAAACACTTGTAGCTTTCGATACCGTTACAGTTTTATGAACAAAAACAAAAACAACGCTGACAGTTAGTCTCAAAAGTTGCCCACAAGCAACTTGAGGGCCGAAAGGGTTAAGGAGTATGTTTATCAAATCCCTCTCAAGTTATATATTAGATAAACCAATAGGACGAGGGGGTTCCAAAGGAATCTTTTGCAGTTGATCCATGGAGTTGAGTTAAGATCTGGCCGAAATTACAACCTTGTTTGTTATCAGTTATGCTCCATTACATTTGCCACCAATTAAACCGGATTATATTTTTGCTAAAGTCATGCTGGATGGCAATATAATAAATTACATTAAATATATTTACGTTTACAAATTTTTTACCATTTATGTTAAAATGATACATTCTGTCTTTTTTTTTACTTTTACAGTTTATTGATCTACGTATTCCCATGCCATGGGGTTATGTAGTCGGCAGATGGTATGGTAAACGTAATGTGAGACCAATATTGGCTTTGCACGGCTGGTTGGACAACATGGGTACATGGAATACTCTAATACCTTTACTACCGGAGCATATTGGAATACTTTGCATTGATCTTCCGGGTCATGGATTATCACCTAAATTACCAAGGGGCATTGTCTATCATGCTGTTGATTATGTTTGTGTTATTTTACGCATTATGGAGGAATATCAATGGGATAAAGTGTCGATATTGGCTCATTCAATGAGTTCTATGATCTCATTTATATTTGCTTCACTATACTCGGATCGCTTGGATATGTTGATCAGCATTGATATTGTGCGCACACGTTATCGTGATCCCAGCACTCAAATTGCTTACCTCAAAAATCACATTGAAAAATATCTGGTAGAAGATGATCGGCTACAACTAATCAATCAGATGGAACCACCCTCATACACACGTGAACAACTTCTACAGATAATGCATGAGGGCACCGAGCGCTCGGTGACCCTAGAAAATTGTCATCATATATTGGATCGAAATATCACCAAGTCAACCAAATATCCAAACAAATATTATTTCTCACGTGATGGACGTGTTAAGTACTATTTTGAATTTACCACATCTCCCCCTTTTGCAGCGGAATTGACACGTCGTATACGAAATGTCCCGTACTGTGTCATCAAGGGCTCCCAATCGAATTTCATCGATGAGCAAAGCAATGAAGCTATTGAAATATTGAAGAGTAATAATCCTCACTTTGAGTTCCATGAAGTTGAGGGCACGCATCATGTGCATCTAAATAATCCCCAAGAGGTTGCCGCTATTCTAAATCGATTCATCAATAAGCATAGACCTCCCACCGAAGATGGTCCCATGAAGGATCCTCATGTTGGTGAGACCATGGATCAAGATAATATCAAGGCAAGAAAAAGAAAAAGTAAATTATGACTATTGCCGGATTATGTGACGACGAAGATGGAGAGTAGACCAGAGCAAGGTCAATCGAGAAGAAGTCTTTGGTCTTTATTTGGATTTTATAAATGATTGTGATTTGAACCAAAAGGCTATAATTTTTTAAGTTTAATTAGTTCTAGTAAAATATTGAACAAAATTCCTTAATTGCTTAATTAAAAAATTATTTTAGAAAACCGTCCTCATCAATATCCTCAGAAAAGAGGCTAAATTTCTATATAAAAATAAAAAATATCTCCTAAATGTTAATTTTGTAAATAATATTATATAAAAAACACCCTCCACCATGGATTGCGTTGAAACTTCTACGAATGAATGTCATCCACAATCGAATTACTTGGGTTGTGGTATCTTAAAACTTCTTAACATCGTTTTCTAAATTGTGAGTTATGTTAGTCCATACGTGGTATATATTAGACAAAAAAGTTAAGTCTACAAATAATTACGAATCGATATGGACTTTTTGCACGATACGTAGAGAGCCAGAATTGAAATATGGGGGTCGCTTATGTGGGGGCTATATAAAATTATGAACTTGATATGGACCAATTTTTGTGTGATTGGGGATCGATTTATCTGAGGGCTATATATAACTATAGACCGATATGGACCTAGTTAGGCATGGTTGCTAACGGCCATATACTAGCACAATGTACCAAATTTCAACTGACTCGGATGAAATTTGCTTCTCTTAGAGGCCCCGCAAGCTAAATCTGGGAATCGGTTTATATGGGAGCTATATATAATTATGGACTGATATGAACCAATTCCTGCATGGTTGTTGGATACAATATACTAACATCACGTACCAAATTTCAACCGAATCGGATGAATTTTGCACTTCCAAGGGGCTTCGGAGGTCAAATTTGTGGATCGGTTTATATGGGGCCTATATATCATTATGGACCGATTTCGACCAATTTTTGCATGGGTGTTTGAGGCCATATATTAACACCACGTACCAAATTTGAACTGAATCAGATGAATTTTGGTCTTCCAAGAGGCTCCGAAGGTCAAATCTGGTGATCGGTTTATATGGAGGCTATATGTAATTATGGACCGATGTTGACATCATGTACCAAATTTCAGCCGGATCGGATGAAATTTGCTTCGCTTAGAGGCTCCGCAAGCCAAATCGGGGGATCAGTTTATATGGGGGCTATATATAATTATAGACCGATGTGCACCAATTTTTGCATGGTTGTTAGAGACCATATACTAACACCTTGTACCAAATTTCAGCCCGATCGGATGAAATTTGCTTCTCTTAGAGGATTCGCAAGCCAAATTTGGGGGTCCGTTTATATGGGGGCTATACGTAAAAGTGGACCGATGTGGCCCATTTGCAATACCATCCGACCTACATCAATAACAACTACTTGTGCCAAGTTTCAAGTGGATAGCTGGGTTGTTCGGAAGTTAGCGTGATTTAAACAGACGGACGGACATGCTCAGATCGACTCAGAAGTTCCCCACCACCAAGAATATATATACTTTATGGGGTCTTAGAGCAATATTTCGATGTGTTACAAACAGAATGACAAAGTTAATATACCCTCCATCCTATGGTGGAGGGTATAAAAACAATTGATTTCATGTGGACCTGTTTTTATTTTTATTTCTTCCTGGTCAGAATACATTTCAGATCTTTTGTGGCATAAAATTGACACGAGGTTTTGTCGATGACTTAAGAAGGCCAAAGTTCTCCCGAATTAATTGCAAAATCTGATAGCACCGACGCGATTTGCACTGATGAGATAGAACACAATGCAACTATGTTCTGGATAGCTCTTATAAATGTTGCATCCAGTACTAAAAGAAAACAAGCCTATTGAGAACCAAAAAAAATGCTATGTTGAGTACAGTCCGAGTAAATGATGCATATTGAAAATAAATGAAAACTATCAATATGGCTTATGACATGAGTATATTTTTAGTATTTTGTCTGGTGCCTATATATCGAAGTACGCCATCTATTGACAATCCCGCATTACTAATTAGCGCACCCAATATATGTACGTATAATGATTGTATTAATTTGGTTAGTTGAATCTCTGACATTGTGACTTTCGATGGTTGGGTGATTGTTTATTTGTTCGGCGTTTATGATTCGAGTTTGTGGACTTGGGTTTGTGGTTCGTTGATACGGTGTCGTTCAATGTTGCTTTAACAGGCAAATATTTCAGTAGTGTTTACTATAGAAATCAGGGATGGAAAATACAATTTTTAGGAAAGTACAAAAAAGGTATTTTTTTGAGCGGAAAGGTACTTTTTACTAAATTTCAACAAAAATTTCTCTGGAAAATTATTGTCAAAGACTAAATTTTAAAGAAAATAAAATTTTGACAAAATTTTCTATATAAATAAAATTTTGCAAAAATTTTCTATAGAAATAAAATTTTGCAAAAAAAATCTGTAGAAAAAAATGTTGCACAATTTTTTCTACAGAAATAAAATTTTGCAAAAATTTCCTATAGAAATAAAATTTGTACAAAATTTTCAATTGAAATAAATTTTTGACAAAATTGTCTATAAAAATAAAATTTTGCAAAAATTCTATATAGAAATAAAATTTTGCCAAAATTTTGTACCGAAATAATAAATCGATAATATAGAATCGCATTCTTTTTTCGACTAAAACATTCTTGAAATTCAATAAAATTCTGTTTTGACTATGGCTTTTACAAAACCGAGATTTTCTTCCCGCATGAACTTGTCTGTTTTGCCATATTCGTAAAAAGGTTGATAAAGACTTTCTCAAAATATTAAAATATTTTGTCAAAGCTATTGTACCATAAATCTGATATCGACTCAAAAATGTCTACATAAAAGGTACTAAATCATTCGCGTGGGTACTACGGTACTGACCGGGGTGAAAAATTATTGAAAAAAGTACTATAGTACTGCATTTTCCATCCCTGATAGAAATGGGCAAAGAAATTACGAGTCGTTTCGCTCTCGCTCTCCAAAACGCTCTCTCACTAACAGTGATGCCAACTCCCGAAGGCCAAAAAGCACAAAAATATATTTTAAATTCTAAAATAGCAGTTCCCATCTTAAAACCAACACCAGCCAGCTAAAATTCAATGCACTACTAAAAACAAAACAGTTGTATTATAGAACTTTTGGGTATTGATTTGATTTGTAGCATTTTTAATTTATGAAATTATGGACCTCTATCTAAGTGTGCAGCTTTATAGTTTTTAATGCTTACTTTACTTTCATTCAATTCATTTTGATTAGTAATGCATTTCAAAATATGTACGGAAATAAAAAAAAAACCTTAAATTTTGTGCTAAAAGCAACAAATTGGGTTAACTGCTCACTAAACACAAGCACAAACAGGAGCAGAGAATGAAGCCGTCGAGTCACGCCGCCAATTTTGGCCGCTGCCGACTAATTATTGACAGTCGACGCCGCCGCCGAATACGTCGACTCATCTCGACTCAATTTTAGCCGCCCATTAATCAAAAATATTGATTAAAATCAGAAAAAATTATTTAAAAAAAAAATTATTAATAATTGTTGTATTTTTTCCAAACAAATTGAACATTCATCCACAACTAATCAATACAAAGTAGCTATAATAGTTTTGCAACAATTCAGCTCAGAAAATTTTAGTGAAATGTAAATTTGATTGTAATCTCATTACCATTCGTATAGCGTCAAATGGGTTTTATATATCCACCGCCGAATAGCCAAACTTATGACGGCATAGCTGTCAAGCCTCCGGATGCAAAAATGTAGTGTCAGTCGCGGCAGACAAAAATGGGACGGCTTCATTCTCTGAACAGTAGTAGAAAGAAACTTAAAGCTGCAAAAGATAGCCATAACAAGTATATGTTATATGGCCGTAAGTTCGGCCAAGCCGAATCTTATGTACTCTCCACCATGGATTGCATAGAAACTTCTACTAAAGACTATCATTCACAATCGAATTACTTGGGTTGCGGTAAAACTTGCCGATGGCAAGGTATCTTACAGCTTATTAACACCGTCTTCTAAATTGTAAGTTAGTCCATACGGGGTATATATTAAGCAAAACTAGGCCGATTAAATATGTAAATAATTCAGTTTGACAAAATTTTCTATAGTAATAAAATTTTGACAAAAATGTCTATAGAAATAAAATTTTGGTAGATTATTTTTGGCGATATGGACCAATTTTTGTGTGATTGGCGATCGGCTATATATAACTATAGACCGATATGGACCAATTGTTGCATGGTTCTTAGAGACCACATATACCAACACCATGTACCAAATTTCAACCAAATGAATTTTGCTCCTCCAAGAGGCTCCGGAGGTCATATCTTGGGATCGTTTTATATGGGGGCTATATATCATTATGGACCGATATGGACCAATTTTTGCATGGTTGTTAGAGACCATATACTAACACCATGTACCAACTTTCAGCCGGATCGGATGAAATTTGAGGCTCCGCAAGCCAAATCGGGGGATCGGTTTATATGGGGGCTATATATAATTATGGACCGATAAGGACCAATTTTTGCATGGTTGTAAGAGACCATATACTAACACCATGCACCAAATTTCAGCCTGATCGGATGAAAATTGTTTCTCTTGGAGGCTCTGCAAGCCAAATCTGGGGATCGGTTTATATGGGGGCTATATATAATTATGGACCGATGTGAACCAATTTTTGCATGGTTGTTAGAGACCATATACTAACACCATGTGCCAAATTTTAGCCGGATCGGATGAAAATTGCTTCTCTTAGAGGCATCGCAAGCCAAATTTAGGGGTCCGTTTATATGGGGGCTATACGTAAAAGTGGACCGATATGTCCCATTTGCAATACCATCCGACCTACATTAATAACAACTACTTGTGCCAAGTTTCAAGTCGATAGCTTGTTTCGTTCGGAAGTTGGCGTGATTTCAACAGACGGACGGACGGACGGACATGCTCAGATCGACTCAGAATTTCACCACGACCCAGAATATATATATTTTACGGGGTCTTAGAGCAATATTTCGATGTGTTACAAACGGAATGACAAAGTTAATATACCCCCCATCCTATGGTGGAGGGTATAAAAATGTAATAGCTAGATCTTGCTAAATTGGCATCACTGGTAACAGCACCAGGTTAAACACATATACACTTATTGCTCTCTTAAATTGAGGCCAAACAAACGATTACACTCAGCATATTCAAGTTTACTGATTTTGTTGATTGAGTTGAAGCAAGTGGCAGTACATGCGAATATCGCAAAAGATACGGTGGTAATTTGAACGGAAAGCGTTTTGTTTGTTTTTAGAGACGCCGAAAGAGAGTTATATGCCTTTGCAACGAGTTTATGGAATATGAACGAAGGTCAAGTACTTGAGGTGAGGAAATGTTTTGAAATTTCTTAAATGAATTTGAATCTAATATGAAGACACAGTCTCATCTTCTCTCTATCTAAATATATTTCTCCTAAATAGTTTGACGATATAAAAATAGCAGTTCCCTGGGGCCATGTAATTGGCCGATGGTATGGTAATCGAAATGTGCGACCTTTACTCTGTTTGCATGGATGGCAAGATAATTTGGGCACATGGGATAGGCTAGTTCCCCTTTTACCAAGACACATTGGCTACCTCTGCATTGATCTACCAGGTCATGGACGTTCTTCCAAATATCCCAAGGGAATGGTATATCATGTCATCGATTATGTGCACATAGTAATCCGCATAGTAAAGGAATACAAATGGCGCAAAATTTCATTGATGGGTCATTCAATGGGTGGCATAGTAGCATTGGTTTATGCCTCGCTTTATCCGCACGCTGTGGATATGGTTGTTCAAGTGGACATTGTCAAACAGGTCGATCGAGGCGTTGACTATATAATTGGTATGATACGAAATTTAGCCGAAAAAAGTATTATCGAGAATGAACGACTGGGCCAAGAGCTTAAGAAGGAACCTCCTGTGTATACATATGAGGAAATGGAAGAAATTTTACATAGAGGTTCAAAAAATTCTGTTGACAGAGAGAATTGTAAACATCTTCTCAATCGTAGTATAATGCCATCCCAACTGTATCCGGAAAAGTTTTATTTTTCCAGAGATTCTAGAGTTAAACTGTATCAAGAATTCAGCAATGAACTTGGCCTAGCCGTGGAAATGGCTAAACGTATTCGCAATGTGAATTATATGATTATTAGGGCCTCCAAGACGCGGCATGTTACATCGGAAATGGATGATATTATAGCGGTACTGCGTAAAAATAATCCTCACTTTGAAATCCACACAGTCGAAGGAACCCATCACGTGCACTTGAACAATGCTGAGGGTATGGCCAGGGTTTTGTCTCCTTATATATTGAAACATCGACCAGCGGCATTGGATAGGTGGACAGTGGATGAGGGCGTGCCAAAAAAGAAGTCTGTAAAACTTAGTAAATTGTAAATAAAATATTTTTTTTATAGAGAAATTAAGAAGTTTTTGAAATATAGTAAATTGTAAAGTGAACATTTTTATAGAGATATGCATTTAGTATTCTCTGCAGTTCATCACTGTACTATCACAATGGACCTAATAGTGATCATATCAATATATAATATCATCATTTGGCGGCGCTTTTTTGCTGTGTATATAAAGCCATATAAATCCCAGGTTTGGAGTACGGAACCTCTAGAAAGCTAAAATTTGTTGCGTGTTGTTAATATATGCTCTCTCACAACCATAAAAAATTAGTCCATATCCATAATTATATATAGCCCGCATATAAATCGGTTCCCAGATAAAACTTTTTGAGCAAATTTAATCCAACCTAGTTGAAATTTCTGGCCTTTAATTTCCATACCCAAATTGGTACACAACGGTGAATAATTATGTATAGCCTCAATATAAAGGGGTCCTCAGTTCAAGTTTAGCCGCTAAATTCAAAAATAAATCTGTAAAAGCAGAATAAAACAAGTAAAGAAAGTCTAAAGTCGGGCGGTGCCGACTATATTATACCCTGCACCATTTTGTAGATCCACATTTTCGATACCATATCAAATCCATCAAATGTGTTGGGTGCTGTATATAAAGTTTATATTCCCATATACATATATTTAAATCTGACTCGATCTGGACAAAATTTGTTAGACTTCTGTAGACTTAAAATTTAAGTCGGCTAATGGGGTGGAACAAAATGTTAGTAAAAAAATAAGTGAAACATTTAAATCTGAAGCAATTTTTAGACAACTTTGCAAAAATGTATTTATGATTTATGGGTCGATAGATATGTATTAGAAGTGTAGGAAAATTGGAGTCATTTTTACAAGATTTCGACTAATCAGTGACGTTTTTACAATGAAAATGTGGGTATTTTGGTCAATTTTGCCGAAATTAAAAAAAAAAAAAAACAAGTAAATAAGGCCGCAAGTTCGGCCAGGCCGAATCTTATGTACCCACCACCATGGATTGCGTAGAAACTTCTACGAAAGACTATCATCCACAATCGAATTACTTGGGTTGTGGTATCTTAAAACTTCTTAACATCGTTTTCTAAATTGTGATTTAGTCCATACATGGTATATATTAGACAAAAAAGTTATGTATAGTTAAGTCTACAAATAATTACGAATGTACGTAGAGAGCCAGAATTGAAATATGGGGGTCGCTTATATGGGGGCTATATACAATTATGAACTTGATATGGACCAATTTTTGTGTGATTGGGGATCGATTTATCTGAGGGCCATATATAACTATAGACCGATATGGACCTAGTTAGGCATGGTTGTTAACGACCATATACTAGCACAATGTACCAAATTTCAACTCACTCGGATGAAATTTGCTCCTCCAAGAGGTTCCAAAACCAAATCTCGGGGTCGGTTTATATGGGGCTATGCACGATTATGGACTGATATGGACCACTTTTGACATGGTTGTTAAATATCATATACTACCACCACGTACCAAATTTCAAGCAGATCGGATGAATTTTGCTTCTCCAAAAGGCACCGGAGGTCAAATCTGGGGATCGGTTTATATGGGAGCTATATATAATTATGGACTGATAGGAACCAATTCCTGCATGGTTGTTGGATACCATATACTAACATCACGTACCAAATTCCAACCGAATGGGAAGAATTTTGCTCTTCCAAGGGGCTCTGGAGGTAAAATCTGGTGATCGGTTTATATGGGGCCTATATATAATTATGGACCGATATCGACCAATTTTTGCATGGAAGTTTGGGGCCATATATTAACACCACGTACCAAATTTCAACTGAATCAGATGAATTTTGGTCTTCCAAGAGGTTCCGGAGGTCAAATCTGGTGATCGATTTATATGGGGGCTATATATAATTATTGACCGATGTGGACCAATTTTTGCATGGTTGTTAGGGACCATATACTAACACCATGTAGCAAATTTCAGCCGGATCGGATGAAATTTGCTTCTCTTAGAGGCCTCGCAAGCCAAATCGGGGGATCGGTTTATATGGGGGCTATATATAATTATGGACCGATGTCGACCAATTTTTGCATGGTTGTTAGAGACCATATACTCACACCATGTACCAAATTTCAGCCGGATCGGATGAAATTTGCTTCTCTTAGGGGCCTCGCAAACCAAATCGGGGGATCGGTTTATATGGGGGCTATATATAATTATGAACCGATGTGGACCAATTTTTGCATGGTTATAAGAGACCATATACTAACACCATGTACCAAAGTTCAGCCGGATCGGATGAAATTTGCTTCTCTTAGAGGCCTCGCAAGCCAAATTTTGGGGTCCGTTTATATGGGGGCTATACGTAAAAGTGGACCGATATGGCCCATTTGCAATACCATCCGATCTACATCAATAACAACTACTTGTACCAAGTTTCAAGTCGATAGCTTGTTTCGTTCAGAAGTTAGCGTGATTTCAACAGACGGACGGACGGACGGACATGCTCAGATCGACTCAGAATTTCACCACGACCCATAATATATATACTTTATGGGGTCTTAGAGCAATATTTCGATGTGTTACAAACGGAATGACAAAGTTAATATACCCCCATCCTATGGTGGTGGGTATAAAAACATATATATGGGAGCTATATCTAAATCTGAACCGATTTCAACCAAATTTGGTATGCATAGTTACAATGTTATTTCTACTCCCTGTGCAAAATTTCAAAAATAAATCGGATTACAACTTTGACCTCTGTTGTCATATGAGTGCATATCGGACGTAGATATATATGGGAACTATATCTAAATCTGAACCGATTTCAACCAAAATTGGCATGTATATCGAGAACGTTAATTATACTCCCTGTACAAAATTTTGAGCAAATCAATGCAAACTTCTAGCTTCTGGGGCCATATAAGTTCATATCGGGAGAAATATATATATGGGAGCTATATCTAAAACTGAACTGATTTCTTCTAAAATCAATAAGGTTCTATTCTGACCCAAAACACATACTTGTGCCAAATTTGAAGTCGATTGCGACCTTGACTTTGATTACAAAAATGTGTTCACAGAGAGACGGAGGGACGGACGTGGCTAGATCGACTCAGGGGCCGACCCTGAACAATATTGCCAAAGACACCATCTCGTCTCCTTCTGGGTGTTGCAAACATATGCACTAACTTATAATACCCTGTTCCACAGTGTGGCGCAGGGTATAATTACAACTTTTGTGGCAAATTTTATTATAACATGGTGCGGAATGATCTAAAGCAATAATTGAAAGTGAAAAATGGCCTTTTTGCGCGATAATGCGGTCTTAATAACGGTCTTAAACATTAAAAATGTAATAGACCAAACAAACGATTACACTCAGCATATTCGTATTAAGTGTGTAAATATAACCATAGCGATAGTCGAGAATGAACGACTGGGCCAAGAGCTTAAGAAGGAACCTCCTGTGCATACATATGAGGAAATGGAAGAAATTTTACATAGAGGTTCAAAAAATTCTGTTGACAGAGAGAATTGTAAACATCTTATCAATCATAGTATAATGCCATCCCATCTGTACCCGGGAAAGGGTTATTTTTCCCAAGATTCTAGAGTTAAACTGTATCAAGCATTCAGTAGTAAACTTGGCCTAGCCGTCTAAGCGTATTCGCAAGGTGAATTATATGATTATAGAGGCCACCTAGACGCAGTCTATTTACGCGGTATTGCGTAAAAATAATCCCCATTTTGAAATCCATACAGTCGAAGGAACCCATTATGTGCACTTGAACAATGCTGAGGGTATGGACAGGGTTTTGTCTCCTTATATATTGAAACATCGTGCCAAGAGAGAAGTCTGTAAGACTTAGTAAATTGTAAATGAAATATTTTTTTATAGAAATAAAGAAGTTATTGAAATCTAGAAAGTTGTAAACCGAAAATTGTTATAGAAATATGGTTTTATTATTCCGTGCACTTTACCACTGTGGTATCACAATCAACTCAATAGTCTAACTGAGCCCGAACTAACAGGTACCTAACCTAACCTACGCCCTTCATGAAAATATATCTACACTCAAAGAAAGATTTTGACATTGCCTTGAAGATTTTGGTATTGTTTCCGAACAAAACTATGACTGTTTTCAAATAAAGACACTTTAAGGGAGATATTAACTTTAAATATACACTAAACAAGTAATATATACGGCTGCAAGTGAGGCCAGGGCGAATCTTATGTACCCTCCACCATGGATTGCGTAGAAACTTCTACTAAAGACGGTAATCCACAATGAAATTACTTGGGTTGCAGCCGATGTCAAGGCATCTTAAAACTTCTTAACATCATCTTCTTAATTGTAAGTTAGTCCATGTGGGATATATAGTAGACAAAAGAAATATTCAGTTCTTGACCGGTATATATAGGGAAGAAATAATAACGAACCGATATGAACTTTTGTTCGGTAATTATAGAGCTAGAATTGATATATGGGGGTCGCTTTATTTGGGGGCTATATACAATTATGAACACGGGTCTAACAGAAATGGCTGATTTTTTACTGTTTGGTAGATTGGTAGAATTCTTGATGTTTTGGACGATTTTGCAAAATATTCCTCTCCAACTATGAAACGCTTCATAAAACATTTTGACAAAATTTTCTGCAGAAATGAAATTCTGACAAAATTTTGTATAGAAATAAAATTTTGACAATATAAAATTTTTACAAAATTTTATATGGTAATAAAATTTTGGTGGATTATTTTTGACTCGAGTGGCAATTGTGATTTTTCTGTAATTGGGGATCGGTTTATTTCGGTTTATAATATAGATCGATACGGACCCTACACTAGCGAAATGTACCCAATTTTAACCGGATCGGATGAATTTTGATCCTTCGAAATGCTCCGGAGGTCAAATCTGGGGATCGGTTTATTTGGGGGCTATATATAATTATGGACCGATGTGGACCAATTTTTGCATGGTTATTAGAGACGATA
Organism: Haematobia irritans; assembly: GCF_050003625.1. Taxonomy (NCBI): domain Eukaryota; kingdom Metazoa; phylum Arthropoda; class Insecta; order Diptera; family Muscidae; genus Haematobia; species Haematobia irritans. Next base: position 124,846,820 of record NC_134400.1, read on the forward strand.
TACCAACACCATGTACCAAATTTCAGCCAGATCGGATAAAATAAGCTTCTTTTAGAGGCTCCGCAAGCCAAATCTAGGGGCCCGTTTATATGAGGGCTATACGTAGAAGTGAACCGATATGGCCCATTTGCAATACCATCCGACCTACATCAATAGCAACTACTTGTGCCAAGTTTCAAGTGGATAGCTTGTTCCGTTCGGAAGTTAGCGTGATTTCAACAGACGGACGATTAAAAATAAAGTTATTAGGGGAAATTTTTCACAATCTGCCGCTACATATATATGGGAGCTATATCGGAATCTGAACCGATTTGGATGATATTTTGCAGGTTTAGTTGATATTACAGAAGGTTTCTTTGTGCTAAATTTTATCGGTTAATAAATAAAGCTATTATGGCCAAATTTGGAAAAATCGGGCGATACATATATTTGGGAGTTACAACTAAATCTGAATCGACTTCGATGGTTTTTTGCGGCATATACCAAATTTCATCAAAATCGGTTAATAATTGCGACCGGATTCCTGCGAACAACAAATACATGGACGGACGGACACCAAGTGCTAGATCGATTCAGGAGGTGATTCTGAGTCGATAGGTATATATTTTATGGAGTCTAAAGTCAATATTTCTGGTAGGCATATTTTTTGGCAGATCAAAGTTATTATACCATGACCACTATGTGGTTTAGGGTATAAAAATGTTCTCAGGTGATATAGTCTAATGTTATAGCAAACACCATACAATGTTTATTCAAATAAAAATTAAATAAACTCTCATAGCACACCTAAATATTTGTTTCCAAACACTACTGTTATGAGGTACTGATAGGCTAAAAATAGCAAACATACCATAGCTCTTCTCTTATTTCTCTTTCCAAATTTCTTGCCTGGCATAAATAAGTTTTAACATAAAAAATCGGCAGTAACACTTTCAGTCTTACTAAATCGGTTCAACCTTAAAGAACACAAAATAGTTTTTATATTTGTTATCATCCACAATCCAATCAACTTTATAGATTCAAATGAGATTGTAATCAACATGCATATTGAAGTATGTAAAGGGTGATTCTTTTGAGGTTAGGATTTTCATGCATTAGTATTTGACAGATCACGTGGGATTTCAGACATGGTGTCAAAGAGAAAGATGCTCAGTATGCTTTGACATTTCATCATGAATAGACTTACGATCTGCCACAACGTCGAATTTTCAGTGAATGGGCCCTAGAAAAGTTGGCAGAAAATCCGCTTTTTTATCGACAAATTTTGTTCAGCGATGAGGCTCATTTCTGGTTGAATGGCTACGTAAATAAGCAAAATTGCCGCATTTGGAGTGAAGAGCAACCAGAAGCCGTTCAAGAACTGCCCATGCATCCCGAAAAATGCACTGTTTGGTGTGGTTTGTACGCTGGTGGAATCATTGGACCGTATTTTTTCAAAGATGCTGTTGGACGCAACGTTACGGTGAATGGCGATCGCTATCGTTCGATGCTAACAAACTTTTTGTTGCCAAAAATGGAAGAACTGAACTTGGTTGACATGTGGTTTCAACAAGATGGCGCTACATGCCACACAGCTCGCGATTCTATGGCCATTTTGAGGGAAAACTTCGGAGAACAATTCATCTCAAGAAATGGACCGGTAAGTTGGCCACCAAGATCATGCGATTTGACGCCTTTAGACTATTTTTTGTGGGGCTACGTCAAGTCTAAAGTCTACAGAAATAAGCCAGCAACTATTCCAGCTTTGGAAGACAACATTTCCGAAGAAATTCGGGCTATTCCGGCCGAAATGCTCGAAAAAGTTGCCCAAAATTGGACTTTCCGAATGGACCACCTAAGACGCAGCCGCGGTCAACATTTAAATGAAATTATCTTCAAAAAGTAAATGTCATGGACCAATCTAACGTTTCAAATAAAGAACCGATGAGATTTTGCAAATTTTATGCGTTTTTTTTTTTTTAAAAGTTATCAAGCTCTTAACAAATCACCCTTTATGAGAAATGTGCAAGATATCGAACACGCAGTGGAGCGGATTACTAAGGCCTTCAACATCTCACTGAAAGCTGCATGCCCTAGACGGAAGCCAAGGGGGGAAAATCGACCATCATGGTGGTCTACGGAATTAAGTAATATGAGGAAATCCTGCAGGAAGCTCTTTAACAAGGCAAAGTCCACCAGAGCCCCTGAGGATTGGGACGCTTACAAGAAGAATCTGAGAGGATACAAGCGAGAACTGAGAAAGGCTCAGCATAACTCTTGGAATGATTACTGCAGCAGTATTGAGAATACGTCCGAGGCTTCCAGACTACGGAAGGTTCTAGCATCCACCAACTCCGCTCCAGGTTTCGGAGGGCAATTGGACAACGTCCAGTGAGGAGACGCTGGAGGTACTATTGGACACACATTTTCCTGGAAATCAAACGGTTGAACCATGTACTGGCGGTGCCACAGTTGCTCAGCGGTCGTTTCCTGTCCAGGAAATTGTATCGGAAACTAGAATAAGATGGGCGCTAAATAGCTTTGGACCATTCAAATCCCCCGGACCTGATGGAATTACTCCGGCAGAGTAACTGACAAAATTATCCCCTGGTTGTCGGCAATATATAAAGGATGTATCAACTTATCATATATCCCAAGAAAGTGGAGGGAAACAAAAGTCGTTTTCATACCTAAAGCGGGAAAAGCCTCTCATCGATGGCGAAGGATTTCCGACCAATCAACCTATCCTCATTCCTACTTAAGACTCTGGAGAGGATGATAGATATTTATCTTAGAACTAGCATCGATTCAAGTTTGTTCTCGAAACGACAGCATGCATACTCGAAGGGCAGGTCTACTGAGACCGCACTACATGAACTAGTCAGCTTTATTGAAAGCTCACTATCTGTCAAAGAATACACAATCGTGGCGTTTCTAGACATCGAAGGGGCGTTCAATAATGTCCATCCGAGCTCGATATTAAATGGACTGACAACTCTGAATGTTGATCCATGTATACTCAGGCTGTTAGACGAACTGCTAATGAAGAGACGTGTTTCAGCCACATTAGGACAAGCAAACATACAAAGGTATGTGAACAGAGGCACTCCCCAAGGAGGAGTTCTATCACCTCTTCTTTGGAATGTTGCTATAAATAGCCTTCTGGTTACTCTAGAAAAAGAAAGGATAAAAGTGGTGGCATACGCAGATGATGTGGCTCTGGCAGTCAGGGGAAAATTCCCATCCACAATCAGAGATATTATTCAGAGGGCCCTCTGGATGACTGAGAAATGGGCGAAAGACAATGGTCTTGGGGTAAATCCTGCAAAGACAGAATTAGTCATGTACTGCAAAGATCGCAAAACTCTCACGGTTAGGCCTATTTCCTTAGGGGGTATTGAAATTCCCTTTGGTGAGTGTGCAAAATACCTTGGCGTTGTTTTGGACTGGAAGCAGAAATTTAAGCTTAATATTGAAGAAAGGCGAGAAAAGCAACTGTAGCTTTGTACACTTGCAAAAAGGCAATAGGAAAAAAGTGGGGACTAAAACCAAAAATTGTGCATTGGCTATACACGGCAGTGGTTAGACCTATAATGCTATATGGTGTTGTAGTCTGGTGGCCGGCACTTCAGAAACCGACTTGTTTAGATAAAGTTCAGCGTGTGGCGTGTTTGTGTATTTCAGGCGCATTCAGCAAGACAGGAACAAATTCACTTAATGTCATGCTGCATCTATTGCCTTTAGACATTTTGACCAAACAGTCAGCTGCAACAACGGCTGTGCGGTTGCGCGAGCTATCGCTGTGGTCGGAAAAAAGTTACGGGCACAGTTCGGTCCTCAAAATAATGCCAGATGTGCCTAACGTAGTGGATTACACTTTGGCGAGTCCACTTTTCGACAAAAAGTTTGAGACTCTAATCCCCAACAGTGAGGCGTGGTGCACACAGACCCCGGGGAATAAAGAATATATAGATTTCTACACTGATGGCTCCAAATTGGACGGATAAGTGGGGTTCAGAGTATATTCGAATGATCTGGAACTTCGAATAGCGAAAAAATTACCTAATCACTGTAGTGTTTTTCAGGCTGAAATATTAGCAATAAGAAAGGTGGCGAATTGGCTGAGAAGTAATTTTCCAAAAAAAAATGTGAGCATTAATATATATTCAGACAGTCAACCTGCAATAAAATCCTTGGACTCTGTGTTTCTCAACTCGAAAACGGCCATCGACTGCCGCAAATCTCTCAATGAGATGGCTGAGCAGTACAATATTCACCTAATATGGGTGCCTGGCCATAGGAACATACCGGGGAACTGCGAAGCGGATGAATTGGCAAGGCTAGGGACTACCTTACATATTCAAGGGGAACTAGAATTTGTTGGTATGCCCCTAGCTACCTGCAAGCTCATACTGCGTGAGAAGGCTGTTATGATGGCAAATGTTCGATGGGAGAATTGCAAGGGTTGTAGCGACACCAAGCAAATATGGCCCCATTTCAACTTAAACCGCACACTAGATATGCCAATGTTCTCGAGACGTCAGATATCACTCCTGATATCTGCTATAATCGCCTGATAGGCGATTTTGCAAAAACTATTGGTGCGAAGTATAATGACTATTGTATGAGCTGTCATGATGCAGAGGAAAAAGAATCAATTAAACACCTCTTGTGTGAGTGTCCTGCATTTTGTGTAAAGCGCAAGCAACTTTTAGGAGCATATAGCTCCAGATTACTGGCGGATCTGGCAAACGTTAACTAAAGCAGTCTGCTAATGTTTTTGGAACAATCTGGTTGGTTCAGCGAAGAAAAATAATCGAGAAGGTTCAGCGGTTAAAACTAGAAGTGCCCATATGTAATAGGTACTTTTATTTAATGTGGTATCATAATGGACTGAATAGTCTAAGTGAGCCTGAATCTTAATCGGGCTGCCACTTTAACCTAACCTAACCTAGTGCTATAGAATATTACATTTAGCAAACTTTTAGTAAGATCGGTTGATAAAGAAAGGTTTTGTGGCCAAATTTGGGAAAATCGGGCGATACATATATATAAGAGCTATATCTAAATCTGAACCGATTTGGATGAAATTTTGCAGACTTGAAGACGATGAAAAAGATTACTTTTTGCCACATTTGGTGACGATCCGTTTGAAAAAAAGCGCTACTTGACCCTATTTGTCGAAATCGGGCGATTCATATATATGGAAGCTATATCTAAAATTGATCAGATTTCTCGATTGCTCGATTTTTACACACCACTATGTGGTCAGGGTATAATAAGTTTGATCGGCCAAAAACTGTGCCTACCAGAAATATTGATTTTAGACCCCATAAAATATATACCGATCGACTCAGAATCACCTCCTGAATCGATCTAGCGCTTGGTGTCCGTCCGTCTGTCCATGTATTTGTTGTTCACAGGATTCCGATCGCAATTATTAACCGATTTTGATGAAATTTGGTAAGAGGAGTTTTTTGGGCACATGGACGAACGCTGTTGAATTTGGAAGAAATCGGATCAAATTTAGATATAGCTTTCATTTATATGTATCGCCCGATTTCGACAAATGGGGTCACGTTGAACTTTTTTTCAAACGGATCGTCACCAAATTTGGCAAAAAGTAATATTTTTCATCACCCTTCAATCGGTTCCGATTTAGATATATCTCCCATATATATATGTATCGCCCGAATTTGTCCACAAAGCCCTTATTTATCAACCGATCCTACTCAAAAATGGCTAAATGTAATCTTCGATAGCACTAACTATATGTGTCAAAAATCATCGCAATCGGTTCAGATTTAGCTATAGCTCCCATATATATATGTATAGCCCGATTTCCCCAAATTTGGCCATAGAAACCTTATTTATTAACCGGTCTTACTCAATGTTGGCTAAATCCATTCCTCTATAGTAATAACGGTATGTGCAAAGTTTCATCGAAATCGGTTCAGATGTAGATATAGCTCCCATATATGTATCACCCGATTTTGAAAAATTCGTCCCTAATAACCTTATGTTTGACCATACAGGCGTCATTTCTTAACTGATCTTACAAAAATTTTGCACAAGGTAAACTTTTGTGGTATTAATCAAACCCGCAATTAACATATTCAAATTGGTTCAGATTTAGATATAGCTTCCATATATATGCATCGCTCGATTTTCCCAAATTTGGCCATAATACTCTTATGTATTAACCAATGTTACTCAAATTTCAAATTTTGATGTAGTAGCCGATCGTATTTAGACATACTTATAGCTCTTACATAAGAATATTGCTCGATTTTTACAAATTTGGATTTATTACACACACTAATTGAGCGATTTTCTCTTTTTTAATAGTGGGCTCAATATTAGTGGCATACTAACTCCGTAGGTGCAATATCAACTACATCCAGTGTTGCTAGATGTAGAGAAAATTCCCTATATGTAGGGTTTTTCTAATATTTAGCGTCTTGTAGGGACGTAGGGTCACAATGTAGACATTTTCACTCAACACAATTTGTAATAATTTTTACATTTTGGTGGCTCTAAAGGAGGAAATTAGAAGCCGGCAAGGCTTGATCTTTTAAAATATGTGGTAACGACAGTTACCACTTGTGCCAAAAAAATCTAATCAAATTTTAAGATTACCACAAATCTACCAAACAAATATTTCTATAGAAATTTTTGTCAAAACTTTATTATTATAAAAACCGTAATTTTTATCCAATTTGCCTGAAATTTGAAATCTAGTGTAGTTTTGGACCGTTAAGATGTGTGACAAAAATGGTGAGTAGCGGTCCATGTTTTTGTATAGCACCCATATAGACCGATCTCCCGATTTCACTTCTTTAACTTATAGAAACCGTAGTTTTTATCCAATTTGCCTGAAATTGGAAATCTAGATGTATTTTAGGACCATAAAGAGGTGTGCCGAAAATTGTGAGTATCGGTCCATATTTTAGTATAACCCCCATAAGAACGATCTCCCGATTTAAATCCTTGGGTATCTAGAAACCGTAGTTTTTATCCGATTTGCCGGAAATTGTAAATATTCTGGTATTTTAAGCTCAAAAAAACGTGTATCGGGTTAAGTTTTTATCGGTCCATTTGGTAATGCCTCCATATAGACCGATTTCACTTTTTGAGGGTATAGAAGGTGCACTGATCATGAAAATTGCTTGAAACTCAATGTAAAATTTCCAGATTTTACTTCCACAGATTTAAGATTTCAAATCAAGACGTTATTTTATAATTTTCTTGTACACTTACAATAAATGTTAATGATTCGTCTAAAACTCAAACAAAAATGGTTCTTATAAATCCAGAATCTGATATAGTCCTCATAGGTGAAATCTTTAAATTTATCTTCGGGAAGTGTACTGGTTGAACTGCTCTGCTTGATCTGTCATCAAACCCCCCTGAAATTTTAAAGGAAACCCTAATATTTGTTTCATGGTGGTGGGTATTTAAGATTCGGCCCGGCCGAACTTACTGCGGTATATACTTGTTGATTCTTAATACGGTTTCAGTTCTGGCAGGCTGTAATGAGAAATATGACTAAGCGTAGGGATATTTTGCAGTACATACGTGTTTCCAAAAAATGTGCAATAAATTTGTAACGAATGACAAATGAGACTCGTGGCTGATATCATATCAAAGGGATTGGACATCTACTATTGTCCACATTGCCGTACTTCAGTCAAAAATTGATTACAATTATATACCCAAATAAATACAGTACTGCATGGTTAGAAGTTGAAATTGTTATGAACAAAAATTAAGAAATATTGTATTTAATTCATAAATTTGTTATTATTGTTTTTACGAAATAAGTCCCCAAAATATGGGGGATATATTTCATTTTGTGATTTATTTCATTTTTTGGGGGTTATAATTTCATAAAATATTGTAGGGGCTTACTTCACAATGAAATAAGTCCTCAATTTTGGGAACTTATTTCAATTTTCATTTTGGGGAGTTATTTCATGGGGACTTATTTCATGGAGCCGTCCATTTACTAGAAACATATAGTAGAAAAATTGTCTCAAATTTTCGTATTTTTCGTTTATTGTTAAATGTGTTTATAAAAATGTATTTTAGACCTCACCAATATGGACAATATTTATAGCTTACTTAGTTGAAGGCCTCTACTTTAAAACAACATCGAGAAATAAATCGAAACTAAATGGGAAAATAGAATTTGGTGTCTTTTTCGAATGTCCTTTTAAGGGGTTATCGGTAGTGAAAGGGTTCAACTGACATTTGTTTGCACATAAATAGCTTTGAAGAGATTGAAGAGATTGAAAATTCGTTAAATGATATCTGTATCCTAATTTTATTATATATTGATCCTAGATTTAAAGCCAGATAGGTAGCTAAAAATTGTCTGTATTTTAAAGAAGCCGCATTATTGGCTCGGAATCAACACCAAAATCCTTAAAGGAAGGTCAAAATCTTTGGATCCAAGTATTTTTTTTTTTGAGTGTACAGCCTGATCTCCCGATTTGAGTTCTTGAGCTTCAGGACATCCAAATTTTTAGGAAAACGATATTTTAATATATGTACATACACTGAAAAAATATTGTCGTGAGGTCAAAGATTTCTTGTCTTTAAAATACGAATGCAAATTTTGCTTAGCATAGAAGAAGCATTTCGCTAATATAAAGTTTTTTTTTCTTGTCCAAAAGCCGATAAACTTTTCAATGAAATCGAATTGTCCTTATAATTAAGTGATTTCACTTAAAAATGGGTATCATAACATGAAAGACCAAATTTTTGGGCTAAGGTCAACTTGACTTTAATAATCCAGAAAAATTCTTTAAATTTAATGAAATTGTTTTTATAGCATAATTTCTACTGGAGGTCGAGTCTTAATTTGGAAAATAAAGTTGTTGTTAACTCGTTTTTAAAGGACTTTGATAGCATATGAAGAAAAAAAAAAGCTGAGAAAGCGAAAAATTAAAATTTGCTTCCTAGAAGCAAGTACACAAAACCAAAATTTAAAAGAAAATTGTGTCTTTACAGTATCCTTACTTGTATTCTCCACTTCTTTGGCTCGGAATCAATTCCAAAATTTTTAAAGTAAAGACAAAATCTTTGGAACCAGGCATGTTTTTTTTAGTGTATAATACAGAAGGAGTATCAAAGTACACTGCGTAATTATTAGTATGGCTGTGATGATTTCGATTTTGAATCATACTAAACAGTAGTATCTTTGATAACCACTTGATTAATGTTACCTTAACAATCCTTCATGGGAAATTTCAATGTTCTAGCTTTAGCATTTTGACCCCCAATATTTGCTTCGCATTATGAATCTGGACATCGTTTACATCAACCTTTAGTAAAGAGTTTTCAAACTATTGGAATAAATAGCCAGATAGATGGCCAGATGAACCATGTTAGAGCATTTTCCATTTCAAATATATGAAAATGTTTATTTACCTATTCCACAGATGGATGCCAAATTTAGACTAATTAGGTGCATTTCCTATTGTTCAAATATTTGAATGACATGAAGTTTTCTCCAAGCACCCCATTCTATGGAATATTTACAAATAACCTTCGTTCTTTAAATTGCTTATGCTTGGCAGTTTACATAGATTTGAGTAAGTAAATGGTAACCACGTACGATGCAAAATTATCTCAGCTTTGAAGAACTACACGCGCTCTAACGTTGATAACAACTCGAAGCTCAAACGTTGCCATGGCCGAAAGGCGAATTGTACTGTTGACGTAGTGGATGGGTATACATACATACGCATCCCCTACTTTATATACATTTATAAATGTAGAAAAGATTGGTGTGAGTGTGTGTGTGTGTCAGTTCCCTGTAGCCACGGGAGTTAGTTTCAAACCTGTAGAATAACTAAATCACAAGTAAGCAGAGCTGGTTCCACACCCTCAAAAAAAAAATCGCTTCTCTAACATATGTTCCAAACATATTTTGCAGGAAGCACATATATTATTGGATACTGCCAAAACATTAATATGTTTGTTTTATGCGAACATAATATATGTTTGGCAGCATTTTGGGCCCAAAAATAGTATATGCTTGGAAGAATTTTTCCCAAAGAAGATTGTGCTCATTCCCTCACATAATTTTCACTTCCATGAAAATTTGTGGTTCTGGCACTTTTTTCTGTAATACAAATAATGTTGAAGAAATTATTCAATTTTATAAATTTCGCCTGGACGGAGAATCGAACCGAGGAACCATACAGTTTGTAAGCCAACACACTATCCACTGGGCTACGTAGCTGTTATAGTCACCCGTAGACAATTATCGTTATAAGTTACATTTATATAGCATAGTATGCAGCGCCCACGAGCCCATGCAAACATAACAGTATTTAACAGAAACATACATTTGTCTGCCTTGCATGCAAATGGTCGTGGGTTCAATCCCTGTTCCGACCGAACACCAAATTTTTAATTTACACATTGATATTTATACACACAAAAAAATAATACATTTATTTTATGAGTAGTGCTCACAAAAATATTCCAAACACGGGATTCATAAATTATATGAAAACAATTCATAAAATAAAAAATACAGGTTTTCATTGGCTACGAATGTATACATAATATGAATGGAGTTTTTAATATTATAAATTAAGTATACATATTTTTCGTCATGAAAAATATGTACTTTTCCATAATATATATTAAAAACGTAATGCAATACATGTAACTTTTCCTTTAGATTTTCCCCTGATTCTTAATGCCTGCATAATTGGTCAAAATGTTTGAACCCATTTACTAAAATCCGCATTATAGTCCAACCAGTAAAGAACATAATTTTATAATATTTTGTATTACTTATGAGCACCAACGTTTCCATTTAATATTGTTCTTTGTCAATTTTTTACAGCAAGAAAAAATTCTTCGAATCGTGACGGCGACTCAAACTGTACTGAAAAACTCAAACACAAGTGTTGCCTTCAAAACGTTATGTTTCGTTTTTTTTGTCTCGTATTATATGCTTGTATTGTTACATATGAGAGTAACTCTAAGTTGTGGTTCTCTCACACTATGAGAAAACCAGTATTTTTTGATATATTAAGTAAAGTTTCATTGATTTTATGAGACCGTTCATATATATTATTAAAAAATTCATAATTTCACAACAAGTATTTACGAAAACAATTTATAATGTAAGTGTACATATTTTTTATGGAAAAGTCCATAAATTTATAAAAATGTACAAATATATGTACAAATTCATATTTTATTTTTTTGTGTGTACTATATTAAATTTTTACAATGAAATTTCGAAATGTGGGTTATAAAAGATTTACAGTCAGAAGCAGTGCTTGATATAAACGAAATGGGCTGACCTTTGGATAAAATATTATTTTTTATACCCTCCACCATAGGATGGGGGGTATATTAACTTTGTCATTCCGTTTGTAACACATCGAAATATTGCTCTAAGACCCCATAAAGTATATATATTCTGGGTCGTGGTGAAATTCTGAGTCGATCTAAGCATATCCGTCCGCCCTTCCGTCAGTCCGTCTGTTGAAATCACGCTAACTTCCGAACGAAACAAGCTATAGACTTGAAACTTGGCACAAGTAGTTGTTATTGATGTAGGTCGGATGGTATTGAAAATGGGCCATATCGGTCCACTTTTACGTATAGCCCCCATATAAACGGACCATCAGATTTGGCTTGCGTAGCATCTAACAGAAGCATATTTCATCCGATCCGTCTGAAATTTCGTACATGGTGTTGGTATATGATCTCTAATAAGCATGCAACAATTGGTCCTTGTCGGTCCATAATTATATATAGCCCCCATATAAACCGATCCCCTGATTTGGCTAGCGGAGCCTCAAAAAGAAGCAAATTTCATCCGATCCGGCTGAAATTTGGTACATGGTGTTGGTATATGGTCTCTGAAAACCATGCTAAAATTGGTCCACATCGGTCCATAAATATATATAGCACCCATATAAACCGATCCCCAGATTTGGTTTGCGGAGCCTCAAAGGGAAGCAAATTGCATCCGATTTTGCTGAAATTTGGTACATGGTGTTGGTATATGGTCTCTAACAAACATGCAAAAATTGGTCCACATCGGTCCATAATTATATATAGCGCCCATATAAACCGATCCCCAGATTTGGGTTGCGGAGCCTCAAAGAGAAGCAAATTTCATCCGATCCGCCTGAAATTTGGTACATGATATTGGTATATGTTCTCTAACAACCATGCAAAAATTGGTCCACATCGGTTCATAATTATATATAGCCCCCATATAAACAGTTCTCCAGATTTGACCTATGGAGCCTCTTGGAAGAGCAAAATTCACCCGATTGCAACGTGGTGTTAGTATATGGGCGCTAACAACCATACAAAAATTGGTCCATATTGGTCTATAGTTACATATAGCCGATCTCCAATCACACAAAAATTGGTCCGTATCGGTTCATAATCATGGTTGCCACTCGAGCCAAAAATAATCTACCAAAATTTTATTTCTATAGAAAATTTTGTGAAAATTTTATTTCTATAGAAAATTTTGTGAAAATTCTCTTTCTATAGAAAATTTTGTCAAGCTGAATTATATACGTATTTAAACGATCTTTTTGATTTAATATATACCACGTATGGACTTAAATACAATTTAGAAGACGGTGATAGGAGGTTTTAAGATACCTTGCCATCGGCAAGCGTTACCGCAACTTAAGTAATTCGATTGTGGATGGCAGTGTTTAGAAGAAGTTTCTACGCAATCCATGGTGGAGGGTACATAAGCTTCGACCTGGCCGAACTTACGGCCGTATATACTTGTTTTTTACTAGCATTTAACACCATTTTAAATGCATTTAAAACTTATTGTGTTTTGCACTTTATATCATTTTTACCTTTAAGGCCGGTATTAGGTTGGGATTCTCGCTCTAAATGTTTTGCCTTTTACTTTTCTTTAATAATTCATTTTAAAGAAAATAAGCTTTTTCAATTGTTTTAGCTGCAAAACTCGTTTTATTTTTGAAAAAATTATTCGTTAATAACTATTCATATTTATTTGTATTTCAACATACGAGAAATTTTAAATGCATTTAAAATGGTGTTAAATGCTAGTAAAAAGTAGTTCACATCTAAATAAATTTATGTGTACTGGTAAATTGTAAAATTATGTATGTTTGTACCAGGGATCCGGAGCGGTCCATTTTTTTCGCTCCGCTCCGCTCCCGCTCCGGAGAAAAAAAAATCGCTCCGCTCCACGCTCCGCTCCGAGAAAGAGAAAAATCGCTCCGCTCCGCTCCACGCTCCGCTCCACGCTCCGCTCCGCTCCTCTTCGAGAAAAATCGGGCGGTACATATATATGGGAGCTATAGCTATATCTGGGAAAATCGGGCGATACATATATATGAGAGCTATATCTAAATCTGAACCGATTTAGATGAAATTTTGCAGACTTGAAGGGCGATGAAAAAGATTGCCTTTTGCCAAATTTGGCGACGATCCGTTTGAAAAAAAGCACAGCGTGACCCCATTTGTCGAAATCGGGCGATACATATATATGGGAGCTATATCTAAATTTGATCCGATTTCTTCCAAATTCAATAGCGTTCGTCGTTGTGCCCAAAAACTCCCTGTACCAAATTTCATCAAAATCGGTTAATAATTGCCACCGGAATCCTGTGAACAACAAATACATGGACAGACGGACGGACGGACACCAAGCGTAAGATCGACTCAGGAGGTGATTCTGAGTCGATCGGTATATATTTTATGGGGTCTAAAATCAATATTTCTGGTAGGCACATTTTTTGGCAGATCAAACTTATTATACCCTAACCACTATGTGGTTTAGGGTATAATGACTTTAAAACAATGTGTTGAAACATTTTATTAATTTTGAAGATTTTTTCAGAAATATTATATCCATTTTGACTTCATTAAAACGAAATTTTCATTCATGTTAGGATACACATTTTTATGTAGAATCACTTAGCTATAAGGACAAACAGACTTCATTGAAAAGTTTAGAGACTTTTAGACAAGGAAAAAACTTTATATCAGAGAAATACGTCTTCTATTCTAAGCAAAATTCGTATTCGTATTTTAAGCATTTGAAATATTTGGCCTCCCGACAATATTCTTTGCGGTGCACCATCTACTATTTAATATGTGATAGAAACCAAATTTATGAAAATGGACCAAAATGGACCAAATTCTGTTTGGTCCGACCATCGGACCAAACTTAAAAATTAGAAATCTTTTGGACCAATTTTGGTCCGATCGGACCAAAACGGCAACGCTGATTGGAATTGAAAGTCTATACACAGAGTAGAAGTAACTACTCTCCGAAAGTTTTTTTTTTGTTTTGCAACAGACGTAGAGAAAAGGTTTTGTAATATTTGATGATTTGACTTAAAAATGGGTATCTTAACATGAAACAAAAAATTTATAGGCTAAGGTCAATGTGACTTTAATTCAGAAAAATTCTTTAAATTTAATGAAATTGTCTTTAAATTTGTTGTATTTTTGCATATTGACTACAAAGCAAAAAATCGTTCAAATATAGGACATGTTTTCAAAACTTTATTTTAAAGAAGTTTTTTACTTCAAACATAGCATAATTTCTACTGGAAGTCGAGTCCTAATTTGGAAAATAAAGTTGCCGTTAACTCGTTTTTAAAGGACTTTGATAGCATATGAAGAAAAAAAGCTGAGAAAGCGAAAAATTAACATTTGCTTCCTAGAAGCAAGTACACAAAACCTAAATTTAAAAGAGAATTGTGTTTTAAAAGTGTCCTTGCTTGTATTCTCCGCTTCTTTGGCTCGGAATCAATACCAAATTTTTTAAAGTAAAGACAAAATCTTTGGAACCGAGTATGCTTTTTTTCAGTGTATGTTTGCAACAACCTCCATCGAAATCAGTCCGTGGTATACCTACGAATATTCTTACTCAGATCTAGTGTTACCTAATTTCGCTTTTTTCCCCTTTATTGTTAAAATAAGTTAAAATAAATGTATATGCGCACATTTTTTAACCAAAATTGAAACTATCCATGATTTTAATTAAATTTTCGAGAACTAATATCAGAAATAAGAGAATGCTAGGGTATAGTACAATAGTAAAGCAATTATGAATGTCCTTACACTGAAAAAACGCATGCCCGGTTCCAAAGATTTTGTCTTTACTTTAACAGTTTGGGTATTAATTCCGAGCCAAAGAAGCGGAGAATACAGGTAAGGATACTTTAAAGACGCAATTCTCTTTTAAATTTGGGGGTTATGTACTTGCTTCTAGGAAGCAAATGTTAATTTTTAATTTTTTTAGATTTTTTTCGTCAGTTGTTATCAAAATCCTTTAAAAACGAGTTAACGACAATTTTATTTTCCATATTAAGACTCGACATCCAGTAGAAATTATGCTATGTTTCAAGTAAAAAGCGTCTTTAATATAAAGTGTTGAAAAACTTGTCTTATTTTTTAACGATTTTTTGCTTTGTAGGCAAGATGCAAAAAGGAAACATATTTAAATACAATTTTATTAATTTTAAAGAATTTTTCTTAATTATTAAAGTCACGTTGACCTTACCTCAAAAATTTTATCTTTCATGTTATGATACACATTTTTAAGTAAAATCACTTTATTATAAGGACATTACAACTTCATTCAAAAGTTTATTGACTTTTGGACAAGGAAAAAAACTTTATTTTAGAGAAACGCGTCTTCCATGTTCAGCAAAATTTGTATTCTTATTCTAAGGACATGGAATCTTTGATTTCATGACAATATTTTTTTCAGTGTATAAAACTAAAAAATTAAATATAAATAAGATCGTTTAATTGCATTTATTTGACGTTCATTACAAACATCTTTGTAGTAATACGGGATGAAATTGATCGAAAGTACTGTTGTTACTTTTACAACACATACTAGAGATATATTTTGACATTTGCCGTTTTTGAAAACAATTGCTAAAAAAACACTTTGTGTTTTCACCAATGTACGTACGTACAAAAATACATATCATACATTTTAAACGTTTACTCACACTACGCTAAGTACTAAGTAATTTCAAAGTTACACATTTCATTCAAGTAATATTTTATTCGGAGCGGAGCGGTTTTTCATTTGGAAACCGCTCCGCTCCGGATTTTAGAAATGCCGCTCCCGCTCCGCTCCCGCTCCGGCAAAAAAAGGGCTTGCTCCGCTCCGCTCCACGCTCCGCTCCGCTCCACGCTCCGCTCCACGCTCCGCTCCGCTCCGGATCCCTGGTTTGTACTCGACTTCACGTTTTTCTTTTTTTAGAGTTTTTGAATTTCTTCAAAAATTTCATTTTTTGCAAATAAAAAAATAATATATTATCCAAAAGCTCAGTCCATTTCGTTTATATCAAGCACTGTTCTTTTCTGACTGTAAATCTTTGATAACACACATTTGTAAGTTTCATTGTAAAAATTTAATTTAATAATATATACATATAAATACAAAAATAAAAAAAAAATAAAATTTGGTAATTGGTCGGAGCAGGGATTGAACCCAGGACCCTTTGCATGAAAGGCGGACATGCTAACCACTTTTCCAAGTGGTCACAAGTATATGATTCTGTTGAATAATGTTTTGTTTGCATGGGCTCGTGGGCGCTGCAAACTATGCTATATAAATGTAACTTATAACGATAATTGTATATTGGTGACTATAACAGCTACGTAGCCCAGTGGTAGTATGTTGGCTTACACATTGCATGGTTCCCGGTTCGATTTTCCGTCCAGGCGAAAAAAATTCGCGGAAGTTAAAATTATGTAAGGGAATGAGCTCAATCTTCTTGGTGAGAAAATTTTTGCAAGCATATAATATTTTTGGGCTCAAAATGCTTCCAAACATATAATATATTCACATAAAACAAACATAATAATGTTTCGGCAATATCCAATAATATATGTGCTTCCTGCAAAATATGTTTGGAACATATGTTAGAGGAGCGAGGGTGTACTAATAAGTACACGACCACGACCAGATACAGAGCTACTACCTAACCACTAACTACTAAAGTATAGAGATGAAACCAGTTATAGTACCAGTTTTTTTGTAAACACTTATTTATTCTGAAGAAAAAAAGTTTAATTGTCAATACAATGTTTTTTTTACCAAAATATAAAACTTTTCTTAAAATATGTATCAATCTATGTTTCAAAATATGTTATTTCACCATCAATTACAGCTCTCCTAAAAATACAAACAGTGTTAAAAACGTTAGCTAAAATATATTTTTACAAATATGCTAATTTTATCTACTGCAAAAAATTTTGACTTTTGTTGAAGAAATTTACTTTTTTAAACATTAATATTTTAATAGTTCTTTATTATTAATATTTAATAGTACATTTGGATATTTTTATATCATCCACCATAGGATGGGGGTATATTAACTTTGTCATTCCGTTTGTAACACATGTAACACATATTGCTCTAAGACCCCATAAAGCATCCCAGCAAAAAAAATTGGAAGTTCTTCCAAAGGCACAACTTTAAAAGCACTTCCAGAAGATGCACTCCCATTGATGTTCTTTATTTTAAGTACCCAGCAAGTTCTTTTAATTCAATTTTGTATAACTTGATTTGTTCATACTTTTAATGGGTAATTTTAACTTTTTTTGTTTCAAATAGGTTAAAAACGGAGTAAGAATTCATAAAATGGTACAAATCATTTAAATTTTGTCGAAAAAAATGCTAAATTCAATCTGTAAAAATGTGAATTTTTGAAAATATTTGAGGTCAAATGTTTCCAACAAGCGTTAGAATCAATTAAAAATTATAAAAAATTATAAAAATTATTTATTTGACAAAATATAACAGAATTTTTTAATTTACATCCAAAACACTGAATTCGGATTACACCTAAAGAAGTGATGCAAATTCAGTGCAACGGCTGTTGAAATGGAGAACTTCCGTCCTATGACAAGCCCATGTTAAATTCATCGCTTCTGCGTCAATTATGCACCACTTCCGGATCCAAAAAGAACAATTTCATTACTTTTTTGGCGACGCTTTGTTTGCTGGGATATGTATTCTGGGTCGTGGTGAAATTCTGAGTCGATCTGAGCATGTCTGTCCGTCCGTCCGTCTGTTGAAATCACGCTAACTTCCGAACGAAACAAGCTATCGACTTGAAACTTGGCACAAGTACTTGTTATTGATGTAGGTCGGATGGTATTGCAAATGGGCCATATCGGTCCACTTTTACGTATAGCCCCCATATAAACGGACCCCCAAATTTGGCTTGCAGACCCTCTAAGAGAAGTAAATTTCATCCGATCCGGCTGAAATTTGGTACATGGTGTTAGTATATGGTATTTAACAACCATGCAAAAATTGGTTTACATCGGTCCATAATTATATATAGCCCCCATATAAACCGATCCCCAGATTTGGCTTGCGGAGCCTCTAAGAGACGCATATTTCATCCGCTCTAGCTGAAATTTGGTACAAAGTATTAGTATATGGTATTTAAAAATCATGCAAAAATTGGTCCACATCGGTCCATAATTATATATAGCCCCCATATAAACCGATCCTCAGATTTGGCTTGCGGAGCCTCTAAGAGAAGCAAATTTCATCCGATCCGGCTGAAATTTGGTACATGGTGTTAGTATATGGTCTCTAATGACCATGCAAAAATTGGTCCACATCGGTGCATAATTATATATAGCCCCCTTTTAAACCGATCCCCAGATTTGACCTCCGGTGCCTTTTGGAGAAGCAAAATTCATCCGATCTGGTTGAAATTTCGTACGTACCCAGCTAAAAAAATTGGAAGTTGTTCCACAAACATTTCTTTTAAAACCCATCCCAGAAACCCCCTTCGATTTTTTTCAACTTCCGATGCCGTCCTTCTTATAAAGCGCATCATGGGATCCCACAATGATTTTTTTCCACTCCCGATGCAGTTGATTGTGGACAAGTCCACAAACATTTCTTCTAAAGCGCATCTTGGGATCCTCCAATGCTATTTTTCTACTTCCGCTGCAGTTTTTAAGTGTAAATTTTAAGTGTAAATTTTTAACAATTAAATTAGGAAAAAAATAGAAAATTAATAAAAAAGTAAAAAAAATAATGGGATTTGAACCTATGCCGTTTGACTTTTTCGCTTCCGTGGAAGTTCTTTTGAGAAGGTTTTGCAAATTATGAGAATTTTTAATTTTTTTCTTGATTTTTAATAGCAAAAAATATATTTATACGAAAATATATGCCGAAAATAAAAAATAAAAACGATGCATAACATAAAAAAATATTTTTTTAGAAAAATATTTGATATAAAAAAGTTGCCGCTGGTGAGACTTGAACCTGCGTTTCTTATTTTTTCGTTCATACTAATAAAGAACATCTCGAGAAGCAATTAGAATGTTATTCCTTGGTGTCGTATTACGATCATATCACAAACATTTGAATTAACCTTTCGACGCTTTATGTTCAATGGCGTTTGTGGCTGAGTGTGCTAAGGCGTTCTGTTATGGTGCCATCAAACCCAGGTTCAACCCCTGGTCGGAGCGAAAAAGTTTTTCAAATTGTAAAAAATTAGATAATAGGAAAATAATAGTGTAATAAAAAATATGGTTGAAAAAAAAAAAGAAATTGGTTGAATTTTTTTTTCGCTTTTTAAATTTCTTCATTAAAATAAACTTCCAGGTCACAACTTCTAAAGCAATGCAAAGGATCCAAAAAGGGAGTACGTCCGTCCTATGACAAGCCCATGTTAAATTCATTGGAGATGATCCAAGTATGCACTACTTCCGGATCACAGATTGGGGATCCAAACTACTTTTTTGGAAGCTCTTTTTTTGCTGAGTAGTGGTAGTATATGATATTTAACAAGTGGTCCATATCAGTCCATAATCATATATAGCCCCCATATAAACCGATCCCGAGATTTGGTTTTGGAGCATCTTGGAGTAGCAAACTTCATCCGAGTCAGTTGAAATTTAGTACATTGTGTATATGGCCGTTAACAACCATGCCTAACTAGGTCCATATCGATCTACAGTTATATATAGCTCTCAGATAAATCGATCCCCAATCACAAAAAATTGGTCCATATCAAGTTTATAATTGTATATAGCCCCCATATAAGCGACCCCCATATTATTCAATTATGGCTCCCTACGTACCGTGCAAAAGTCCATATCGATTCGTAGTTATTTGTAGACTTACCAACACATACCTTTTTTGCCTAATATATACCACGTATGGACTAACTCACAATTTAGAAAACGATTTAAGATACCACAACCCAAGTAATTCGATTGTGGATGATTCGGAACTAGATGTTGATGGCATTTGGTTATTCTCGTGACTAGACGGTTGTTCTTGTGAGCTTATGTGGATGTAGGTGGCAAATCTTATTCATTCAATGCATTACGCTGCAAAAGTTTCACCATTCAGCTAATTTCAGCCATTCACTGAGATAGCAGCCACCATTCATTTGTTTCTCAAAAGTCTTACAGTCTGTGTAATGGTACTTGGAGCGAATGATTGATGTTGGCGGTAAGTTAATGTTGCTCATTCGCAATGTAGCCCAGCTAGGACCATGGTCCTTGGAATTTGATTGCATTTACGAAATGCATCACGTTTAATTGCAATTGTTATAATTCGTGACTACGAACTACTTGATGCCAACAGAAAGGACTATTCAGCTATTGGAGAAATATCTTCAAGGCAAAAGTTCTGCAATGAATGTAATTTAAGTGTTTGCACTTCAATGGAGATATTAGATTTACGGTATGGGGTAATTTCACGCAAACATATCTCACTCATTTGAGATTCTGTAGTCAAAGATTCCGGTTTCGCATTATTCACATAAAGTATAAGTATGAAAAAAGTTAAGCCACCATGAAATAAAATGTAGGTCTATAACATATTAGAAAAAATTAACTGAAATATTTCAGTAATTGCAACATGATACAAATTATCATAGTTAAAATTTTTTGTCAAACTGAAGAAAACTTATTAAAAATAATATTTTTTCTGTTATTAAATAAAGTTTTTTTTTTTTTTGGACGAAACAAGTATATAAGGACTTAAGTTCGGCCGGTCCGAATCTTAAATACCCACAATTATGAATCAAATAATATAATGGTTTCCTTTGAAAACTCATCGTCGGGTTACTTGAAAATATATAGAATTTCGGGCGGTTTTGATGAAAGATACTCTGTCAAGGAAACATATATACCAAAACAAGATTTTGGAACCGATTTATCTGATCGTGGATATCTGAAGGTATTAGACCACAAATAAGTGTGCCGAAAATGGTAATTATCGGTTCGTATTGTGGTATAGCCCCCATATAGACCGATCTCCCGATTTTTTTTCTTGGGCTTTTAGAATCTGCAATTTTTATCCAAGTTGCCTGAAATTGTAAATCTAGAGGTATTTTAGGACCATAAAGAGGTGTGCCGAAAATGGTAATTATCGGTCCATGTTTTGGTATAGCCCCCATATAGACCGATCCACAGTGGTTCCAAATCGCTTTTCTTTGGAAATAATTCTGCAACTTTTGAACGGAGAAAGATATCAACATAATTTTTTTTGCGTGAAAGCTGAGGCCTTTTCCTCTAAGTTTGTTGGTTCCTAGTGGGTCCACGGGCTGACCAGTAGGCCATGAAAATTGGTCACCTCGGGGGTATGCGATTTGTTTTAGCTGTAAAATCCGCAATTATGAACCGATTTCGATGATTATCTTCGATTTCGATGATTCTTAGCTAGATAGAACTTTTAAAACCCTATAAAAAAGGTCGCTAGCGTGTGCGAATATCTTTTATAGTTTGCGAGATATGGGCTCCGCAATTTTTTTTTGCAAAATTTTGACAAAGTGTGATCAGTATTTTTGATATGGAAGGCTCGGATGGTTTTGTTTTTCTTTACTGCTTTCTCTACAAAATTCTACGCATTTAAAAAATTGTGTACCTATGCGCATTAGATTAAAAGTTGTAGACTCCGCAATTTGGAATTTCAAATAATACCGAATTTTGACCAATTTTTTCGAAAAAGGTACCCACATTATTTCTGTCGTAAATATTTTTTAGACTTTTCCAAATTTTTTGCTTATTTCATATAAAATACCAAACAAGAATACTTTTTAAGTATTTATCGACCATTTTGGTCAACCAGTATAGGAGTTATTTTCATCCTAATATAAGCAATTTTGAAAAAAAAAGTTTTTTACAAATTCTCATTCGGCAAAGCACCGATTGCTAAATCTATCTCTTTTCCAAAAAGCTACATGTGTCCCCTAATTAACTGTAAAAGGTTTCAACATCCTAGCCACAAATAGCTGAGAAATAGACAAATTACAAACAAATGACGCATTTTTAACATATGTCCCCAATTTGGGGATTTTAGATACGAATTTTGGGAATGGTATATTCAGCAATATTTTTTTAAATAAAACTCAATAAAAATCATAATGATAGCATGTCTAGTTCAAAAGTTAGAACGGTTTCAATTCATATTTGGATTTCCGTCGATTACATAAGAGGAAAGTCCTTAAAAATACCTTTCCAACGATATATTACATATACACCTTTGCTTCGTAAAATTTGCCAAAAAATTGCACTAAACCTCACTAACTCTGATGAACAAGTACATTTAGCTATTTTCACATAGCATCAAATTTTGGAATTTTGGGGATTTTTGGTAGGATTTTTGGGAATAGTGTATATTGCAATTTTTTAATGGCAACTTTTTCTGCAAAATACAGAAAAAAACAAGTAAGGAAAGTCTAAAGTCGGGCGGGGCCGACTATATTATACCCTGCACCACTTTGTAGATCTAAATTTTCGATACCATATCACATCCGTCAAATGTGTTGGGGGTTATATATAAAGGTTTGTCCCAAATACATACATTTAATTATCACTCGATTTGGACAGAATTTGATAGACTTTTACAAAATCTATAGACTCAAAATTTAAGTTGGCTAATGCACTAGGGTGGAACACAATTTTAGTAAAAAAACATATGGGAAACATTTAAATCTGAAGCAATTTTAAGGAAACTTCGCAAAAGTTTATTTATGATTTATCGCTCGATATATATTTATTAGAAGTTTAGGAAAATTAGAGTCATTTTTACAACTTTTCGACTAAGCAGTGGCGATTTAACAAGGAAAATGTTGGTATTTTGACCATTTTTGCCGAAATCAGAAAAACATATATATGGGAGCTATATCTAAATCTGAACCGATTTCAATCAAAATTGACACACATGACTATACTAATAATTGTACTCCTAGTGCAAAACTTCAACCAAATTAGGCCAAAACTCTGGCTTCTGGGGCCATATAAGTCCATATCGGTCGAAAAATATATATGGAAGCTATATCTAAATATGAACCGATTTCATTCAAATTTGGCACACATGACTATACTACCAATTGTACTCCTTGTGCAAAATTTCAAGCTAATCGGGATAAAACTCTGGCTTCTGGGTCAATATAAGTGCATATCGGGCGAAATAAATATATGGGAGATATAACTAAATCTGAACCGATTTCAACCAAATTTGGCACGCATAGCTATAATGCTAAATATACTCCCTGTGCAAAATTTTAACCAAATTGGGCCAAAACTCTGGCTTTTAGGACCATTTTAGTCCATATCGGGCGAAAGATATATATGGGAGCTATATCTAAATTTGAACCGATTTCAATCAAATTTTGCACACTTGATTATACTACCAATTGTACTTCTAGTGCAAAATTTCAATCAAATTCGGCAAAAAATCTGGCTTCTGGGGCCATATAAGTCCATATCGGGCGAAAGATATATATGGGAGCTATATCTAAATGTGAACCGATTTCAATCAAATTTTGTACACTTGACTATACGACTAAGTATTATGTTTGTACAAAATTTCAAACAAATCGGTATAAAACTCTGGCTGCTGGGTCCATATTAGTGCATATCGGGCGAAAGATATATATGGGAGCTATATCTAAATCTGAACCGATTTCTTCCAAAATCAATAGGGTTCTATTCTGACCCAAATTAGGAACATGTGCCAAATTTGAAGGCGATTGGACTTAAATTGCGACCTAGACTTTGATCACAAAAATGTGTTCACAGACAGACGGACGGACAGACGGACAGACGCACATGGTTATATCGACTCAGGGACCCACCCTGAGCATTATTGCCAAAGACACCATGTGTCTATCTCATTTCCTTCTGGGTGTTACAAACATATGCACTAACTTATAATACCCTGTTCCACAGTGCGGCGCAGGGTATAAATATAAAGATTTCATAATTAGTTAAAAGGTTATAAAGGTTTTAATTCATATTTTTAATTCCAAAAACCTGTATTTAATAACACCAAGTATATACGGCCGTAAGTTCGGCCAGGCCGAATCTTATGCACCCTCCACCATGTATTACGTAGAAACTTCTACGAAAGACTGTCATCCACAATCGAATTAATTGGGTTGTGGTATCTTAAAACTTCTTATAAGATACCACACAAAGTCTACAAATAATTACGTATCGATATGGACTTTTGCACGGTACGTAGAGAGCCAGAATTGAAATATGGGGGTCGCTTATATGTTGACTATATACAATTATGAACTTGATATGGACCAATTTTTGTGTGCTTGGGGATCGATTTATCTGAGGGCTTTATATAACTGTAGATCGATATGGACCTAGTTAGGCATGGGTGTTAACGGTCATATACTAGTACAATGTACCAAATTTCAACTGACTCGGATGAAATTTACTCCTCCAAGTGGCTCCAAAACCAAATCTCGGGATCGGTTTATATGGGGGCTATATATGATTATGGACATACCAACCGAATCGGATGCATTTTGCTCTTCCAAGGGGCTCCGGAGGTCAAATCTGGGGATCGGTTTATATGGGGGCTATATATAATTATGGACCGATGTGGACCAATTTTTGAGTGGTTGTTAGAGACCATATACTAACACCATGTACCAAATTTCAACTGACTCGGATGAAATTTGCTTCTCTTAGAGGCTACGAAAGCCAAATCGGGCGATCGGTTTATATGGGGGCTATATATAATTATGGACCGATGTGGACCAATTTTTGAATGGTTGTTAGAGACCATATACTAACACCATGTACCAAATTTCAGCCGGATCGGATGAAATTTGTTTTTTTTAGAGGCTCGGAAAGCCAATTCGGGGGATAGGTTTATATGGGGGATATATATAATTATAGACCGATGTGGACCAATTTTTGCATGGTTGTTAGAGACCAAAGACTAACAGCCGTATTCATAAAAAGTTAATTGACGTTTATGAACGATTGATAAATTATTTCGTGAAAAATAGCATTCATAAACGATTAATAGCTTACCAAACCTTTAACAAGTCTTTGGTAAATTGTAAAAATTTATTGTAGGATGTACCCTTCTTTAACTCTTGGATAAAATTGCAAAATGCTTTTTTTGGGCAATACCTATAAATTTATCGCTGTTTTATGCTATTTTGTATATCATTATATGCCAATGCGTATAATATGGGCGATCTTTTCTTATAAAAACTTTATTTTGATGTAATTTTTCAAAATACTAATCCAAATGAGAGAACTGCAGAAATAGACGTACAAAATTCATACCAACCAATATTATGTAAATTTAACGTCATCTTAAACTTCCTTTTGTTACTTTAATGAAAAATGCGTCGAAAATTAGCTCGAGAAATTAAATAGATGAATTCCATTAGATTAGTGATGTGTTTTTAATCACAATAGACTTTATATTCTAATACAATCCGGTTCGATTAATACTAATATTGATACTAACATATTGACTAATTATAAAATGATTGTATATTGTGAGTAATGCATTCTGTATAAATTAATTTAGCCTGGAAAATTATGTTTCGCCACAAAATCATTAAAATGTTGAGACTTTATTTTTATTAAGATCAACCGGTTATAATTCGATTTTCATCACTACGATGAAAATGACAAGATGTAACGACATGTGTTGCCACCTGATCACTAAAAACGCATGATAACTATAATAGTGTTATTAATGATTAATGAATACCTATTTTTATATAAGGCTTATAGAATAAAAAGAGCGTAATAGCTATCACTGGTTTAGAATGCACGTTAATGATTTTTTATGAATAAGGCCGTAACACCATGTACAAAATTTTAGCCGGATCGGATGAAATTTGCTTCTCGTAGTGGATCGGCAAGCCAAATTTGGGGGTCCGTATATATGGGGGCTATACGTAAAAGTGGACCGATATGGCCCATTTGCAATACCATCCGACCTACATCAATAACAACTACTTATGCCAAGTTTCAAGTCGATAGCTTGTTTCGGAAGTTAGCGTGATTTCAACAGACGGACAGACGGACATGCTCAGATCGACTCAGAATTTCACCACGACCCAGAATATATTCTTTATGGGGTCTTAGAGCAATATTTCGATGTGTTACAAACGGAATGACAAAGTTAATATAACCCCATCCTATGGTGGAGGGTATAAAAATGCCATTCTAATCTGCAAAAGCTGAAGATTTTTACAGTTTTTTTTTTCGATTATACAAGATATATTACATATATGCCTTTGGTTAGTAGAATAGGTCAAAATTTTGCATTAAACATATCTATTTAAGTCTGGAGAAATGTACGATTCCGTACGTGTATATAAGAGCTATATACCTACGTACAGTCCAATACATCCTATTCTTAACCGAATGTTTTGTAGTAAAAAAACAAGGAACCACGGGAGTTTGTAAATACGACGCAACAACATTTCCGGGAGTAAGGAAAAATATAGGTCACTAATTTTTTGACCTACATGAATATGATAGGAAACAGGATTGGGATTCTCAATTTTCTATTTTGTTATTTTACATATTTATTGTTTCTTCAATTGTAGTTTTTATGGCTACAACTATATGTGCACAAAATGGAAAACTATAGGTATAAATTCATTCACCAAAATTTTAAAAGAAAATACCTGTGGTTTTTCCACTAAAATATTTTATTCAAAAAATAGTTTCATTGATAAAAATTGTGCATGTAGGTTATAAACAAAGTCAACATTTTATTTTTCAACATTTTATAATAAAGTTAAATAGTTAACGTGTTATTGGTATGAAAATTTAAAGGTATGAATGAAAACCATAATTTTCATTTAAATGTGCAATGTTTCATATTTTTGAGCATCATTATTATTTTATTAATTATGGAGTTAACATTTTCATGTCGTTAATTGTGCAACATTCTTTGGGAAAATCCAAAGATGGTAAAAACCGAAAAAATAGAGTCTTTAATTCAATATATGAGAAGTACAATAAGGGCATCTATAATTAAAACCGAATTCTCGATGGTGCACGCACAGAAAAACCATGTTTGGACATGGTTGCCGCATCCATTTTATGCTTATCTAGAGCATGTAATTGCCGCGAAAACCATGTATTTTGTCTTTGTAAAAATAGTTTTCGAGCGGAGAAAAATGTATGGTGGCAATAAGCATTTGAATGGTTCTCAAATACCGCAAACATGTTCTATCATTTAAATGATAGAATTTGAGACCATTAAATGGTCGGGAAAATCATGTACCTGACCACTCATTTTTTTTACTTGTTTACAGGGAAAAAAGTATTTTTATAGGTTAAGTATAGACATGTCTAGAACCATTACATGATCATAAGGACCATTTACATTTTTTTCGTGATCATTTAATTTTTTAACTTTTTTGCAGCGAAAAGAATTTTATAAAAACATTGAGCAGGTACACACGATTTTCATTTTGCGCGTCAGTCGTGTGTTGATTGTTTCTTGAAATGGACGGAGAATACGGATTTACTGTGTTAATTTATTTATTCAGAAGTGGCACGTGGTTTTATGTGAACACAAAAAAGGAAAGTGTAATTGAAAAAATTTACCTGTTTTTGTTCTGCATTTTGCTATATGGTATCATTTATTTTTATTTGCAGTTACATGATGTCTGCGTTTGTACAATAAAAAAATAAAGTTAATTTGGTGTTTTCTTTTCTCAAGTGGCGTCCTTTTTTCGACGACGAAAAAAGTTTTTTCATAAAGATCAAAACATTTTAGGTTGTGACCATGATCTTTTTACTAGGAGAAACACATTTTTAATGAATATCATAACATTTTAAATCGTGACCATTGTCTTTTCATTTAAACAAAATTCTTTTTATCAATATAATAACATTTTAGATGAGGACAATTACATTTTTCTTAGAACCATGTTCACTGAGCCAACATGGTTGCAGGTTAAAATGTTACATGGTCGCCGCAAAAATAGCTCCTATCATATTATTTTGCTCTTTGAATATGATTGTGACAATCATGTTTCTTCTCTGCGTGTGGAGAATTTTGTTAAATTATTTGAGGTGAAAATGAAAGCACGGAATATATATGGAGTGGTTAAACAGCACTGTCACAATAAAAGTAACACACGCAGGAACTCCACCCAAGGAATATAGCAACCTGTGTGAAAAATCTAAGAAGGCCAAAATTGATGAAATCTTGACTCGTTACTCCAATGAAGAAGTCAAGGATTCCTATAAGGAAATGTTAAAAAGAGATAAGCTCCCCACGGACGCACTTAAAGTAGGCTATCGAAGCACAAATGATGGCAATACTGCGAGAAGATTCTTCAAAAACTATGAGCTCACTGCAAAAATAACACGAGGAGGAGCAGAAGTGGATTTGATTCGAAGGTGTCACACAATACTTACAGTTATTAATTGTAAACAACGAATTAATTCCAACAAATTTGAAATTTTTGCAAGGGAAACTTGAAATCAATTTTGATCTTTACATCAATGGAAACAACTGACACCTACTGTACATAAAATCCTCGAACATGGCCATCAGATCATAAAGTCAAATCTTCTTCCATTAGGTGAGCTTACTGAAGAAACGCAGGAAGCAAGGAATTCGGATTTCAAACATATTCAATTATTTAATACACGGAAATGTTCGAGAATATCTCAAAACCAGTTATCTCCTGGTGTCGTCCGATCCAGTTTTTGCGTTTTAGTGGAGTAACACTAAATATGACAGAGATAGCAATAAGGATTCAAGAGATTTGTTAGATATTGAGGATGTAGATGATTTTTAGACCCTAAACCACATAGTGGTATAATAACTTTGATCTGCCGAAAAATGTGCCTACCAGAAATATTGACTTTAGACCCCACAAAATATATACCGATCGACTCAGCATCACCTCCTGAGTCGATCTAGCGCTTGGTGTCCGTCCGTCCATGTATTTGTTGTTCGCAGGATTCCGGTCGCAATTATTACCCGATTTTGATAAAATTTGGCATGTGGCGTGTTTTTGGTACGAGGACGAACGGTATTGAATTTGGAAAAAATCTGATCACATTTAGATATTGCTCCCATATATATGTAACGCCCGATTTCGATAAATGGGGTCAGATTGCGTACATATACTAACGGATCGGCGTCAAATTTGCCACAAAGTAATCCAATAGACAATCCTTTAAGTGTACCAAATTTCATCGAAATAGGTTCAGATTTAGATATAGCTCCCATGTATATGTATCGCCGATTTTCAACCGATCTTACTCAAATTTGGCTTACTATAATGTTCTGTAGTACTGACTAT
This sequence comes from Haematobia irritans, assembly GCF_050003625.1. Classification (NCBI taxonomy): domain Eukaryota; kingdom Metazoa; phylum Arthropoda; class Insecta; order Diptera; family Muscidae; genus Haematobia; species Haematobia irritans. Next base: position 124,876,411 of record NC_134400.1, read on the forward strand.
AAGTGCAAAATATAATCTAAATCGCTTCTGATTTAGATATAGCTCCCATATGTATGTAGCTATACAATTTTCAAAAATTTGTCCCTTATCCATATTTTTGATCGTAGTGGCCTCATTTCTAAACAGATTTTATTCAAATTTAGCACAAGGTAATCTCCTGTAATATCAATAAAAACTTAAAATATAATCCAAATCGGTTCAGATTTAGATATAACTGCCATACATGTATATATATATATATATATATATATATATATATATATATATATATATATATATATATATATATATATATATATATATATATATATATATATATATATATATATATATATATATATATATATATATATATATATATATATATATATATATATATATATATATATATATATATATATATATATATATATATATATATATATATATATATATATATAGTCAGTATAAATTTGGTACATTGTGCTAGTATATGGCCATTAACAACCATGCCTAACTAGGTCCATATCGGTCTAGAATACTTTTTAAGTATTTATCGACCATTTTGGTCAACCAGTATTGGAGTTATTTTCATCCCTATAAAGCAATTTTGAAAAAAGTTTTTTAAAAATTCTCATTCGGCAAAGCACCGACTGCTAAATCAATCTCTTTTCCAAAAAGCCACATGTATCTACTAAATAACTGTAAAAGTTTTCAACATCCCAGCAACAAATAGCTGAGAAATACGCAAATTACAAAAAAACAAATAAAAAACCAAATATAAACGGCCGTAAGTTCGGCCAGGCCGAATCTTATGTACCCTCCACCATGGATTGCGTAGAAACTTCTGCGAAAGACTGTCATCTACAATCGAATAACTTGCGTTGTGGTAATACTTGCCGAAGGCAAGGTATCGTAAAACTTCTTAATATCGTTCACTAAACGCTTCCCTTCGGGAAGCGTACTAGTTGAACTGGTCTGCTTGGGAGAATATTTGTCATAAAACCCTCTGAAATTTATTATCAAATAACCCACTACGACCACGAATTTTCGAAGGAAAATATTATATTTGATTCATGGTTGTGGGTATTTAAGATTCGGCCTGGCCGAACTTACTGCTGTATATACTTGTTTTGCATTTGCATTTGAAGATTACAAAAAACTGCCGGCGATAGATACTATCTATTGGCTCATTCCCAATAATAACTAGTATTACGTACCTACGTTTTATAATCGAGTTTGAACTGTGTTTTTAAAATTTGGAAATAGAAGAATTTTTACCTTTCGAATTTTTTTAAATTTTGAAAAGTATGCATTTCGATATTTCCATTTTGCGACCTATAACGCATTTAAAAATGTCACCAGGATTTCGTAGAGGTATTCTGTCTAACGCGGAATTGAACTCAAAACCCTCAGGCGTGAATGCTAACCATTGCGCTACGGTGGCTCTCCAAAATTTATTCTTTTATTTATGATGAAAATGTAATTTTCCACTCTAAATAAATGGAAAAATGTTCATAGCTTTAAATCGATTTAAATTCAAAGAAACTACTAGCATTTCATTCGCATATGTGTTTAAATTCGAATTATGTATGTTGAATAAAGTAAATGTACGTGGGATATTACGTTTGCTCTCAGGCTACTCTCTTTAAATGTTCACTACTCTGATTTGGAATGACACGAAGCGAAAAACTACATACATACATAGATGAGATATTGAAAAAAAAACGTATTTTGCAGTGAGAAACCTGAATATATTTGATACGCGCGTTACAACAGGAGATTTCTCATTTGAAATGCATATGATTTTATTCAATATTGAGCGTAGCTGTATTAAATATTAATTCACGTTTTTTTATCTCTTTGCTTATGCTCTCTTTCAGTATGTGAGTGAGTATGGGGGGTGTCAGTGATGTTGTATAACAAACAAGAAATTACAATGAAAACAACAATAACTCACCAATCTTTGTGACAGCTCTATTTCATACATGACTGAATGTTCGACATGCTTACCATCACAGTTGGAATCATTCACACATCCTATCCCAGTCGGATAATTCGTGGGCCCTGCATTTATAAGAGCTGAAAATGCGCATTATAAAAGCGTCAATGAAACTTCCAACACAGCTTAAATGATAAGGTGCTTTAACATCTCTGTTTTTAAAGATTTGCTGAAGGCGAAAAGATTCAATAGGCATTGTCCATTCGCTTCTCAAATCAAGTCTATTATAATGTCTGTTTTAAGCCCCACATCGGAACGAGTACTGATGTCATTTCAACTTACACGAGAAGGCTTGTGTTTTATTCAATTTATTTTATATAAAAAAGAATCAACACTGCGCCACAATGGGGCACACGGTATTATATTTTACTACATATTTTTACAACACCCATAAGGAGGGGAGATAGACACATGGTGTCTTTGGCAGTAATGCTCAGGGTAGGTCCCTGAGACAATTATTAACTACCAGGGTATAGCTAATTTTAGGGAACGGACATATGAAGACATCAAGGCTCTTATGTTACATGAACAAGAGTCCAGCAATGTTCGTAATAACACCACTCGATCGCCTCCTCGTAATTTCAATACTGGTGACGAACTTTTTGTCGCCCACAAACAACTTAAAAGTAAAGAAAAACCTATATACAAAAAAGAAACCGATATAAAAAACATCTAAATAAAACACATACTGAAAAGCCCCCATGGCTAAAGCTATGCAAAAAATTATTTAAAGAAGGTAAAATAATGAAAATAAAAATTATAATAATAAAAAAAAGAGCCTTTTTATATAAAAGACAAAACAAAATTTTATATCATTACAAAACAAGTCACCATGACTCAGAAAACCTATCAAAATATTAATAAAATATTGGCCCAATGTGGCAAATCAAAAAACTATATATAACGGCAAAGAACAAATCTATATTTATACATTTGAAATTATGAAATTGCCTAAACATAACAAGTATATACGGCGGTAAGTTCGGCCAGGCCGAAGCTTATGTACCCTCCACCATGGATTGCGTAGAAACTTCTACTGAAGACTGTCATCCACAATCGAATTACTTGGGTTGCGGTAACACTTGCCGATGGCAAGGTATCTTAAAACTTCCTAACACCGTAATATATACCACATAGTCCATACGTGGTATATATTAAACTAAAAAAAATGCCGATTAAATACGTATATAATTAAGTATAAAGTTTTTGTAGAAATAACATTTTGACAAAATAAAATTTTGACAACATCTTCTATAGAAGTGAAATTTGGAAAAAAAAAAATCTATAGAAATAAAATTTGGACAAAAATTTCTATAGAAATAACATTTTGACAAAATTTTCTATAGAAATAAAATTTTGACAAAAGTTTCTATAGAAATAAAATTTTGACAAAATTTTCTATAGAAATAACATTTTGACAATAAAATTTCGGTAGATTATTTTTGGCTCGAGTGGCAACCATGATTATGAACCGATATCATATGCTGACACCACGTATCAAAGTTCAACCGGATCGGATGAAATTTGCTTCTCTTAGAGGCTCCGCAAGCCAAATCTGGGGATCGATTTATATGGGGGCTATATATAATTATGGAGCGATATGGACCAATTCCTGCATAGTTGTTGGATACCATATACTAACACCACGTACCAAATTTCAACCGGATCGGATGAATTTTGCTCCTCTAAGAGGCTCCGGGGGTCAAATCTGGGGATCGGCTTATATGGGGGCTATATATAATTATGGATCGATATGGAGTAATTTTGGCATGGTTGTTAGAGACAATATACTAACACCATGTACCAAATTTCAATCGGATCGGATGACTTTTGCTCCTCTAAGAGGCTCCGGAGGTCAAATCTGGGAACGGTTTATATGGGGGATATATATAATTATGGGCCGATGGGGACCAATTTTTGCATGGTCATTAGAGAACATATACAACACCATGTACCAAATTTCAGCCGGATCGGATGAAATTTGCTTCTCTTAGAGCAATCGCAAGCCAAATTTGGGGGTCCGTTTATATGGGGGCTATACGTAAAAGTGGACCTATATGGCCCATTTGCAATACCATCCGACCTACATCAATAACAACTACTTGTGCCAAGTTTCAAGTCGATAGCTTGTTTCGTTCGGAAGTTAGCGTGATTTCAACAGACGGACGGACGGATATGCTCAGATCGACTCAGAATTTCACCACGAATATATATTTTTTATGGGTTTTAGAGCAATATTTCGATGTGTTACAAACGGAATGACAAAGTTAATATACCCCCATCCTGTGGTGGAGGGTATAATAAAGAGGCAAAAAAAAATGAAAATCAAATACAAAAAATATGAAATGCATACAATTTTATGTGGTCAAGAGGTTAGATGGCTCATGCATAGATATCTAGCCCCAGCGGTCTGGGTTCAAATTGTTCAATATTTTTAGTCGACCCGTCGCATTGGTTCAATTCTAGTTCACTCGTAGGTCCTAGGGACGGCACTTGTCGTACTTCAACTCCACCGGGAATCTATGGCTTTAATTGACGGTGAAGGTAGTCATGCCATGAGTAGGCCTATGCTGGATAATGTATATGGCTATAAGAGACTAACATGAGCCTTCCTATGCCATCTGAGTTCACGCCTGCATTCCAAAAGTAGTCGCTAAAATAAATTCTTTTGATAAAGAAACTACTCATGAATTAAAAAATATAACGCCCAGAAGAGGCATCCAAAATGAAACAACTGCCCAAAATGGTATATCAGAAAATAATCATAACACCCGAAGAGGTGGCACAAAAATGGATAGATGAAATAAGCCCAAAAGAGGCATACCGAAAAACAAACAAGTTGCCGAATAAGGCTTACAAAATTAATAAAAGAAGTCCCACTCTAAACCAAATAACAAGTCAAAAAAAATCTACTAACAAAAATTTAACTTTTTCCGCATTAAAAAATTACTACTTCACTTTACTAAACATTTATTTGGTCCACACCATTGTACTCCGTCTTCCCGAACTCCTCTCACTAACAACAAATACTAAAAAATTGCTACCAACGCTTAGTATAAGGAAACTTTGGATTAAATTTCAACAGGACTTAAAGCAATTTTCTAAATTTTTTAGGATAAGGAGCAATGTTAAAATTTCGGCTTAAAAATTTGGCCTATTATTGTATGATTTATATTTCTGGAAAAAATAAATTAGAACCTAGTTTAAACAATTTTAATACTACAAAATCTAATATTATTTTCCAAATTTACTGAACAAGTATTTGTTAAAATTTTGGTTTAAAACCCTCAATCAACTGGATTGGCTCCGCTTGGAAGTGGATAGCCGGATCTCCTGATGCAACAGATTGGAATGAAATCCTACGAAGCCAGGACGTATTTACTTCCAACAATGATCTTCAATACAAAATAAATCCTGAAATTTCCACTAAAACACAAGAACTCTTGCGAACCATAACCGGAGTTATTAATGCAACGAATGATATCCTGGGACGAATCATCCAAGCAAAGTTTTTACAAGAAATACTGCACAAGTCGATGATTCTAAAGGAGGATGTAGGCAAATTAATTCGAGCTTGCCAAATGGCCAAGGCTGAAGTTGTGAACAGTAACCTGTGGAACAAAGAAGAGATAAATCAACTAGTAGGCGAAATAGAAGTTCTTCCTTACAGTAATGTAATCGAAGCCATCGAATACAGTGAGCCTTCTATTTACACTAATGGCTTTTAAAAGGGCTTAAAAAGGGAGCCACCGTGGTGCAATGGTTAGCATGCCCGCCTTGCATACACAAGGTCGTGGGTTCGATTGCTGCTTCGACCGAACACCAAAAAGTTTTTCAGCGGTGTATTTCCCACCTCAGTAATACTGGTGACATTTCTGAGGGTTTCAAAGCTTCTATAAGTTGTTTCACTGGCATGTGGATCGCCGTTCGGACTCGGCTATAAAAAGGAGGTCCCTTGTCATTGAGCTTAAACATGGAATCGGGCAGCACTCAGTGATAAAAGAGAAGCTCACCAATGTGGTATCACAATGGACTGAATAGTCTAAGTGAGCCTGATACATCGGGCTGCCACCTAACCTAACCTAACTAACCTACACCAATGGCTCCCGACTTTTGTACATACCGTCAATGCCAAAAGTAGAAGAAATTAAATTCAAGCACCTGATTATACGAGCGGTCTTAAAGGAGGGTCATAAATTGAACCTAAATTACAAAACTCTACTGGTGAATAAGCACGAAACCTATGGCATTAAAAGCAATTGCATTCGCTTAAGCACCGCAATGGTTTGTAACAACGAAATGCTAGAACAGCTGTCAGAAGAAGACTGCCTATCACGACTCTTGAAGGGTGGACAAACAGCGTGCAATTATGTCACCAGTGCAGAATCCAAAGTTGAATTACTTAAAGAGGACACAATATTCTTGGAATCCTTTACGATCAACAATAAAATGTATTGGAGTATAAGCAGTTCTGGAGTACAAGTTCTCCCACCAGTGCTACCACCATCACCCACAAGAGCATATCTTTGAACCTCAATCTCGTACATGAAATGGCTTCTACTAATATTCGACTTTTGGGCTACCTAAAGGAGAGAACAACATGGTTCATGATGTCAGGATCTTTGGGCCTCTTTGTACTACTGGTGTTTATTTGTATAGCTTGGAGGAAGTTAACATCACAGAAAAAAGTACACTGTCTGTACTGCAACAAAGTAACTCCCCATATCCTGATCTGCGGGATGTAGATCTTTAGAGGGGGAAGAGTTAACACATTCCAGTCCCCAATAACCACTGTGCTACAGCGTTTCATAACTACACGTGCCGCTAATTCAGCATTTTGCAATCCATTGCGAAACTGCAATATGATACCTTCCCATGGATACTAATCCTGTGCACCAGACGCACTGTCAGCAGTATGCACCTGTGGGAAAGATATTTGTCAACTTAATTTCGCCGTCTCTGCCAACAACTGGATGCTTGGAGACAACTAATGGAAATGGCAGAATTCAGAGTTGTTCGGGATCGGACCTTTAGCTCTATGCAAAGCACAGCCGACCGTAGCCGAGTGGGTAGAGTGTGAGGTTATGAAGTCAACGGTCGTGAGTTCGATACCGCTTACAGGAAAAATTTTATAAAGGTAAAATTAAATTGTAATAACAATAAATTTATATATTTTGAAATGAGAGGGCAAGGCCTTGGCCCCCAATGACACCCAATGTTATTTTGAAACAGAGTTTGTATTTGTGTGGCATCACTAATGGCTCCTAAATAAGGTACGTTATAACGCCTGTAACACGACGCTTTTTCCTACTGGGATGATATAGTCACATATCACTACATAGACAGACTATAAATATTCTAATAGCTGAGTGCATATCAATGAATGTGCGCTACACAATGCCTTTATGTTTTGTTTTGTGAAATGGGTATTATTATATTATGTTAGTTTTCTTCAAGGGGTTTTCTATAGAAAAACTCTATATCGTTGTCTTTAATAACCAAAATTTACTGGCCAAAATAGGCGATGATAATATATTTTTGGGATTTAGGAAGAGTGAAAAATGTTACTTTTCTTTCTTACTTTCGGAATATAAATAATAGTTCTTACTAGTTGACATGTACTGAATTCTTGCTGAGTAGTAAGAACTTTTAATTATATTTCAACAGTAAGAAATGCGCTGATGAAAAATACGATGTGGGTCTTCAAATGACCCTAACATAATATAAGGGTTAATAATGACTAACAAAAACTTGGCTTGATAATGAGTTTCCGGACTCTGCCCCAGGGAAATCAATAATAATTGATTGGTATGTAAAATTCAAGCGTGCTGAAATGAGCACGGAGGACGGTGAACGCAGTAGACGCCCGAAAGAGGTGGTTACCGACGACACGACATCAAAAAAATCCACAAAATGATTTTGAATGACCGTAAAATGAAGTTGATCGAGATAGCAGAGGCCTTAAAGATATCAAAGGAACGTGTTGGTCATATCATTCATCAATATTTGGATATGCGGAAGCTCTGTGCAAAATGGGTGCCGCGCGAGCTCACTTTGACCAAAAACCATAGCGTGTTGATGATTCTGAGCGGTGTTTGCAGCTGTTAACTCGTAATACACCCGAGTTTTTCCGTCGATATGTGACAATGGATGAAACATGGCTCCATCACTACACTCCTGAGTCCAATCGACAGTCGGCTGAGTGGACAGCGGCCGGTGAACCGTCTCCGAAGCGTGGAAAGACTCAAAAGTCCGCTGGCAAAGTAATGGACTCTGTTTTTTGGGATGCGCATGGAATAATTTTTATCGATTATCTTGAGATGGGAAAAACCATCAACAGTGACTATTATATGGCGTTATTGGAGCGTTTGAAGGTCGAAATCGCGGCAAAACGGCCCCATATGAAGAAGAAAAAAGTGTTGGTGAAGGGTAATATTATAGTTAATTAGTATAAGTTAGACTCAGCGTTAGTTTAACTACGGAACATTTTTTCTGTGTACCAATGTACCAGCAACGCGTACAGTAAATAACTTATACTTATAGAGCATAGTGTTGTGCGCCCACAAGCCGATATAAAGAAAATTTATTTGAAGGAACATACCTTTTAGTCAGCCAATTTCTTACAAACGACACACCAAATACAACTTTAGGTAATAGAAAAAAATCCAAGCTTGAAACTTTTCAGCGTTACAAACTACTACATGAGATTTTTACTACATTCAAAAAACATGAACATTTTGGTTAATTTTAGAAAAATTAGGTTAATTTTAGAAATTTTCTAGATAACTTAAAGACAAGAAAACTTACTCAAAACATAATAATTCTATGAACTAACATAGGCTTAATTTGGCTTTAGTAAAATATAGGGTTAATTTTTTTTATTTTGAGTGCACGAAACCTGAAAATATGTTTCATTTAAGACATAAAGCCAGAAAAAAATTTTACTTGATGTAAATGAAATCGATTGTGATTTTTGAATAAAAAACATTTTTTTTTATTGGTAAAATAAAAATCTGTGTAACAAAAAAATTTTTGGTGATAAAGAACGACAGTAACTCTGTGGTATTTTGCCCCATTTTCGTTGAATTGCCGTCTTGAGATAATGGACACTGATATTTTTAGTGCCATCCTTACTCTCCAAAATGTCCCAGGCGTAAATCTCCAATGGAATGAGATCCGGAGATTTGGTTGTCATTGTGCAGTAGAAATAAAGCGAGTAACCTCTTTTGTAACTAGGGATGGGCTTTATTTGGCTTGATTGTTTAGTTTTTTAATGCGTGTCAAGTAAAAAAGTGATCTGTCAAGTTTTTTGTAAGCTAATTTTTTTCTCTCTAATTTTATATTTCTAAAAAGACACATAGAAACTATAGTTGTAACATATTTATAAGGACTAATGTGGTACATTTTTTGTTCAATTATAATTAAAAAAAATCTATAGTTCTCTTACGTATATATCTTATTTGTGTTTTCTTATCCAATAAGCAATGCCTGTTCTGGAAAGGCATTTATCGTTCTAAATAATTTATATACCAAGGTAGGAATATATAGAATGACCTTTGGTCTAATTATTATAATAATTAAAATAAATATAAGTTTTCTTTACAATATATAAAGACTGTTATTGTTTATTGTTATATTGTTCTTGTTTCTTTTAAATTCCTTTTGTTATTTCTACCTTTTATGATATTTTTGTTTTTATTTTAATAATATTTAAGCAAAAAATAATTAAACCCAATAGTATGAGTATTTTTATTTGTCAAGTTTTTTTTTTCGTTCAAAATAAAGTTTTTTTTTGGTCATTGTCAAGCTTTGTGACAAATTGGATCTGGCAAGGCTATTTGTAGCCGATTCTTGGTTGACGCGTGCTGAGGGCGAAAGTGCCGCGTCCTGTTGCAGCGTCCATGGATTGCCGCCAAAACGTTTGTCTGTCCAGCACTTCAATACTGCGTTTTGGGAATTTGTCTGATAACATTTATTTTGGCAACGGTCATTGAATACGAGCGTGAAGCGAACATCGGCCATTACGGCGGCCCACAACATTACCATCGGCTGAGCTTGATTTCTGGTGTCCTATCGAAAGTGTGCAATTGCAGCTTTCCTCTTTGGCAAGTAAACCCTATCAACATTCTCAATTTGGAATAGCTTTTTATAATATCGAAAACCAAATTTGGTAACTCGCAACTTTCGTGCAATCGGAGCAACTCCCTGGCTCTTTCCACTCATACTTTTTGGACCTGAGCTCTTACACTTTTTGCCACTTCAATGGTATTAGTCCAATCTCATTTAGTGTTTTCTACAACTGCGACGTGGATTACGATCAAATCTGGCCTCAATTTTCGGCTTACGACCGGTCGTTTTTTCGACCACTTTTTGGACGTGATGCACGGTTGGCACATTTGGTAAAATTCTACCAGTAATAGCAGATTTTTACAGTTTGGTAGATTGGTAAAATTCTTGATGTTTTGGCAAAATTCTCTATATAAATAAAATTTTGACAAAATTCTCTATAGAAATAAAATATTGACAAAATTCTCTATAGAACTAAAATTTTGACAAAATTTTCTATAGAAATAAAATATTGTCAAGATTTTCTATAGAAAAAAAATTTTGACAAAATTTTCTATAGAAATAAAATTTTGACAAAATTTTCTATAAAAAAGTTTAATAAAATATTCTATAGAAATAAACTTTTGATACAATTTTCTATAGAAATAAACTTTTGATAAAATTTTCTATTGAAATAAAATTTTGACAAAATTTTCTATAGAAATGAACTGTTGACAAAATTTTCTATGGAAAAAACGTTTTGACAAAATTTTCTATAGAAATAACGTTTTGACAAAATTTTAGATATAAAATTTTGACAAAATTTCCTACTGAAATACAATTTTGTCAAAAATTTCCTTAGAAATATAATTTTGCCAAAATTTTCTATAAGAATACAATTTTGACAATATTTTCTATAGAAATAAAATTTTGACAAAAATTTCCATAGAAATAAAATTGTTACAAAATTTTCTATAGAAATAAAATTGTTACAAAATTTTCTATAGAAATAAAATTTAGACAAAATTTTCTTAAAAAATAAAATTTTGACAAAATTTTCTATAAAAAAAAGTTGGTAAAATTTTCTATAGAAATAAACTTTTGATAAAATTTTCTATAGAAATAAAATTTTGACAAAATTTTCTATAGAAATGAACTGTTGACAAAATTTTCTATAAAATAAAATTTTGACAAAATTTTCTATGGAAAAAACGTTTTGACAAAATTTTCTATAGAAATAACGTTTTGACAAAATTTTCTGTAGAAATAAAATTTTGGCCAAATTTTAGATATAAAATTTTGACAAAATTTCCTACAGAAATACAATTTTGTCAAAATTTTCCTTAGAAATATAATTTTGACACAATTTTCTATAGGAATACAATTTTGACAATGTTTTCTATAGAAATAAAATTTTGACAAAATTTTCCATAGAAATAAAATTTTTGCAAAATTTCCTATAGAAATAAAATTTAGACAAAATTTTCTTAAAAATAAAATTTTGACAACATTTTCTATAGAAACGAAACGTTAACAAACACTGCCAGTATCATGGAATGAGCAATGGTACTAGAAACAATATATTTATTCGCATTTAAATGCTGGAGGGCTCTAACGATAACCACATGTAGTTTTTCAGCCAACTATAAAGCAATAAAACAAATTAAATAAATCAAAATGCTTGTGTACGTTTTTAAAAATAAAATGAACTGTCACTGGAATAAATATGTCAGTTGTGAGAAAAGATGGTTAGAAATGATAACAACCTGCACTTGGTTGAATATACTCTGCTATTCTAAAGAGGAGTATATATCTGCTGTAGACCAGACCAAGAGAAGAAATATTATCATCTCCATGTTATTTTCTCGGACATCATGTATGTGATTTCGATAACCATTTTATGATTAATTAGAAAAGAAAATTTTTCCGCAAAAATGTTGTTTTCTCCCCATAAAAGCTTAACACGTTGCTCTAGGGTGTGATCATATTTCTTCTCTGCGTGCCTATAAACGTAAAAGGTTATCACTTTATTTATGTCCTTTATCATGTATAAATAGTTAAAATTTTGGCAACAATATCAATGATTTCTAGCATCCTATAGTGTCGTATTATGCCAACAAATAAACGTTTTCGCTGTCATTTCGATTATTGTGTTATTTATTGCAACCGTGAACAGTCGATTCTATATCGAACGTGGTAGCAAGGCAGAATGGTTGGATGGATGCGCTCATTCACAAATAAAAACATAACGTTCAAAGTCTATGGATTTTTCCAATTTTCAAAATTTCCAATGGCCCATTTGTATCTTTGTATTTGATATGGTTCAATTCAACGGCTGGCTTGTATTGTCATTGCACAAGGCCCATTGTAGATGTAGTCTTTGCTGTTACTGAAGTTCATTCATCATCACAATGTCGATGACGATGATGATGATGATGATGGTGATAATGGCCATGACGATATTGTTGGCGTTAAATGCGATTTTTGTTTAGTTTACTTCTATTTGAGATTCTATAAGTTTTGTTTTCTCCCTCTCTCCCTCTTTTTCTCATATATACATGGACTCCTGGTTGAGGCCATTGTCATTGGAGCCTTTTTTATGGGCTTGTAATACACAAATATTTGCTGTCTCTTCTGTAACAAAATAACTTTCGAATTTTATTCGACCATATCGACTTGCATGTGAAATTGTAGTTATGTAAGTGTTCAAGTTTATGTGGGAGGGGAATTTGGACCATTCTATAGACTTTGTCATAGTAGAATGCACAATTCATTGTAATCAAAATATCAAACAAAAATTTTTGTTCAAGCATGGATATTTGCTTATAATAGAAAAAAAAATTACGTGAATGCAAATATTTTATTTTTTTAAGAATTTTTTTCGTTTGGAATGACCAAAGTGATGAATTATTGTAATTTATAAAATTTTTATAGCAAAAAGTAAAAATGACAATGATTTTTATTCCAAAAAAGGAAGATATTTTAAATTAAACAAGTTAATTTGTCTAACAAGTATATACGGCCGTAAGTTCGGCCAGGCCGAATCTTATGTACCCTCCAACATGGATTGCGTAGAAACTTCTACTAAAGACGGTCATACACAATTGAATTACTTGGGTTGCGGCCGAAGGCAAGGCATCTTAAAACTTCTCAACATCATCTTTTAAATTGTGAATTAGTCCATGTGGGATATATATTAGGCAAAACAAAGGCTGAATAAATACGTATATATTCAGTTCTTGACCGGTATATACACGGATGAAAAAGACTGTTTTTCATATGTTTGGCTACAAACATTATATGTTTGGAACACAAATTTTTAAACACAATATTTTTGAGTGCAAGCATATAATGTTCATAAACTAGCATAACATGTTTGGGACATATATGTTAATATGTTAGAACATATTATGTTTGGGCCATAAAATGTTTGCAAATATAATATGCTTGGATGCAAACATATATTAATTTAGAAATAGCCTATAAACATATATGTGTTTAGTAGCTTGGAGCGCTATTTAACAGGGAGCGATATTGAATTAAGTTGGTGGTTGTTGCTTGTTATTACAAAATTTAAATTTTATTTTTCCTTGGGCAATTGATCAGCTACTTCTTTGATCCTTACAAACTGTGTGGTCCGCTGTTCGAATCCCCGTCCGGCAAAAGGTAAAATTAAAATAAAAACAAGTATATACGGCCGTAAGTTCGGCCAGGCCGAAGCTTATGTACCCTCCACCATGGATTGCGTAGAAACGTCTACTGAAGCCGATGGCAATGTATCATAAAACTTCCTAACAACGTAATATATACCACATAGTCCATACGTAGTATATATTAAACTACAAAAGGGCCGATTAAATACGTATATAATTAAGTTTAAAGTTTCTATAGAAATAAAATTTCGACAACATTTTCTATAGAAGTAAAATTTTGGCAAAATTTTCTATAGAAATAAAATTTGGAAAAAAATTTCTATAGAAATAAAATTTTGTCAAAATTTTCTATAGAAATAAAATTTTGACAAAATTTTCTATAGAAATAAAATTTTGACAAAATTTTCTATAGAAATAAAATTTTGACTAAATTTTCTATAGAAATAAAATTTTGACAACATTTTCTATAAAAATAAAATGTTGGTAGATTATTTTTGGCTCGAGTGGCAACCATGATTATGAACCGATAAGGACCAATTTTTGTGTGATTGGGGATCGGCTATATATAACTATAGACCGATATGGACCAATTTTGGCATGGTTATTAGCGGCCTTATACAAACACCACGTTGCAAATTTCAACCGGATCGGATGAATTTTGCTCCTCCAAGAGGCCCCGGAGATCAAATCTGGGGAACGGTTTATATGGGGGCTATATATAATTATGGACCGATATGGACCAATTCTTGCGTGTTTGTTAGAGACCACATTCTAACACCATGTTCCAAAATTCAACCGGATCGGATGAATTTTACTCCTCCAAGAGGCTCCGGAGGACAAATCTGGGGATCGATTTATATGGGGGCTATATATAATCATGGACCGATATGGACCAATTCATGCATGGTTTTAGAGACCATATCCTAAGACCACGTACCAAATTTCAACCGGATCGGATGAATTTTGCTCCTCTAAGAGGCTCCGGAGGTCAAATCTGGGGATCGGCTTATATGGGGGCTATATATAATTATGGGTCATTAGAGAACATATACCAACACCATGTACCAAATTTCAGCCGGATCGGATGAAATGTGGTTCTCTTAGAGGCTCCGCAAGCCAAATCGGGGGATCGGTTTATATGGGGGCTATATAAAATTATGGACCGATATGGACCAATTTTCGCATGGTTGTTAAAGACCATATACTAACATCATGTACCAATTTTCAGCCGGATCGGATGAAATTTGCCTCTCTTAGAGCAATCGCAAGCGACCTACATCAATAACAACTACTTGTGCCAAGTTTCAAGTCGATAGCTTGTTTCGTTCGGAAGTTAGCGTGATTTCAACAGACGGACGGACGGACATGCTCAGATCGACTCAGAATTTCACCACGACCCAGAATATATATACTTTTTTGAGCATTCAGGTCGAAAACCTATGTTGTTAGCACCTATATTACCTGTTTATTTTCATAATTCATTATGATTGTAAATATATAAATAAATAAATAAAATTTTGAGCACAATATTGTTTGGGAGAATTTTTTTTAAGCATATAATATTTTTGGGTGCAAAATGCTTCCAAACATATTATATGGTCACATAATAACATATTGTTTTTTGGAAGACAACATTATTGAATTTGGATGCAAAAATACAAAATGTTTGGAACTAAGACTACCCAAACATATATTGTTTAGGCCAATATGCTTTCAAATATATTATATTTTTGCATGGTTGTTAGAGACCATATACTAACACCATGTACCAAATTTCAGCCGGATCGGATGATTTGGTTATTAACTACGATTTCTATAAACCCAAAAGTGGTTCAAAAAATATCGATGCGAAAAAGCCAAATTTTCCAAAAAAATCGTATTTTACAATGGTAGTTTTCCGACAGAAAACTATAAAAGATTGTCATATAGATGATACTCTAACGTAAGTAATAAGACCAACTAGAAGAAAAGCTACTGAAGTTGACAAAGTTGTAAGCAATTGAGTGAACAAATCCGATGTAAAACCATGCAAATATGAGTAACTTACCCACACAAAAATGACTCTCGGCTACAGGGAAATGCATTTTGGTGGTCAGGGTATAATAACTTTGATCTGACAAAAAATGTACCTACACAGAAAAAAATATAACCAAAATATTTCCAATTAAAAAGTTAATTGAAGTTGAAAAAAATTTCAATTAATAAATTAATTGATACAATTAACTTTTTAATCAAGATAGAAATATTAAGTCAATTAAGTCGATGATTGGAAATTTAAAAATTTTTAATTAAAACATTAATTGATACAATTAACTTTTTAATCAAATTCGGAAGACTAAGTCATTTAAAGAAAGTGATGAATATTTTTTTAATTTTTAATTAAAATTGTTAATCCAAATAAAAACCAATTCAGAAAATAATTGAAAATAGTTACATTTCTTAATTAAAAAATTAATTGAGTTTGGCTATCAACATCAATTAAATTTTTAATTGAATCAATTAAAAAATTGATTGAAATTTGCTAATGAAATCAATTAATATTTTAATCAAGAATTTTTTCTATGACCAATTAAAACTGTGATTGATACTATCATTTTCGTGATTGAAGACATTTCAATTAAAAAATTAATTGGATCAATTAATTTCGTGATTGAATCAGAAAAAAATTTTTTTGTGTGTACCAGAAATATTGATTTACGAGGGCAGTTCAGAAACTTCTTACCCTAGCGCGGTATAAACAGAAAAAAGTTAAGTGTTTTGGAAACTTCCATCTCTGTTATGAACACATGTTAAATTTTCTTTCGACCTTCATATAGAGACAGGTGTTCAAAAAAGACGCATCCGCAATTTTTTTACAATGGAAAAATTAGGAATGCGTGCTGTCATAAAACATTTATATAAAAAAGGTTTCTCGGCACAAAAAATTCATAATGATATGGTGAATGTGTTAGGTGAAAGTGCTCCGTCATATGCAACAGTAAGAAATTGTGTTGCTGAATTTAAACGTAGTCGTACAAGCATTGAAGATGAACCACATAGTGGACATCCAGCAACAACGACAGAAATTGTAGCCAAAGTGCATGATATGGTATTAAATGATCGACGAATAACAGTGCGTGAAATTGCTAATATCATGGGCATCTCAAATGATCGAGTCCATTTAAATTTGCATGAAGAACTACAGATGAAAAAGCTTTCTGCAAGATGGGTGCCGCATTTGTTAACAGTCGATCAAAAACGCATAAGAATGAACATTTCTCAAGCTTGTTTGGATCGTTTTAAGCGAAATAAAATGGATTTTAAGCGTCGTTTCATAACTGTTGATGAGACATGGATCCACCACTATACTCCAGAGACAAAATAACAATCCAAACAATGGACTGAATCTGGAGGAAGTGCCCCAAAGAAGGAAAAAACAATTCAATCGGCTGGTAAGGTTATGGAAACGGTTTTTTGGGACTTCAAAGGTATTTTATTGATTGACTATCTGCAAAAGGGTAAAACAATAAATGCATAGTACTATTGCAACCTTTTGGATCAATTAAATGTACAAATTCGAGAAAAACGTCTTGGTTACAACACACAAAAAAATAATTTTTCATCAAGACAACGCACCAGCGCACAAGAGTGTTTTAACAATGGCTAAAATCAACGAATTGAAGTACGAGATGCTTGACCACCCACCTTATTCTCCTGATTTAACTGCCAATGACTTTTACTTGTTCCCAAATCTAAAAAATTCCTTCGTGGCAAGCGTTTTACCTCAAATGAAGATGCAATTACAGTTGTAAACCACTATTTTTAAGACCTTGAGGAAAACTATTTTATTCAAGGGATAGAATTGCTAGAAAAGCGTTGGACTAAGTCTATTGAAGTTTCAGGAGATTATAAAACAAAAATACTTTTGAAAAACTAACTATTCTCTTTCATTGATAGGCTAAGAAGTTTCCGACCCGCCCTCGTAAGACCCCATTAAATATATACCGATCGACTCAGAATCACCTCCTGAGTCGATCTAGCCCTAGGTGTCCGTCCATCTGTCCATGTATTTATAGTTTGCAGGATTCGGGTCGCAATTATTAACCGATCTTGATGAAATTTGGTATGTGGCGTTTTGTTGGGACAAGGACGAACGCTATATATATATATATATATATATATATATATATATATATATATATATATATATATATATATATATATATATATATATATATATATATATATATATATATATATATATATATATATATATATATATATCGCCCGATTTTCGAAAATTAGGTCTTAATAGTCTTATTTATTTAGCGAACTTACTCACACAGTAACCTTCTGTGGTATCAATAAAACCTGCAAAATATCATTTAAATCGGTTCAGATTTAAGTATAGCCCCCACATATATGTATCGCCCGATTTTGAAAAATTTGTCCCCAATAACCTTATTTTTGACCATAGTGGCCTCATTTATTATCAGATATTAGTCAAATTTAGCACAAGGTACCCTTCTGTGGTATTAATCAAACTTGCCACACATTATCCAAATTGGTTCAGATTTAGATATAGCTCCCATATATATGCATCGCTCGATTTTCACAAAGTTTATCATAATTCTGTTATTTATTAACCAACGTTACTTAAATTTAAAATTTTGATGTATTAGACGATCTATTTAGCCATACATGTAGCGTGTACATAAATATATTGGTCGATTTGCACAAATTTGGACCTCTTTTTAAACCCTGCGCCACACTGTGGAACAGGGTATTATAAGTTAGTGCATATGTTGGCACCACCCAGAAGGAGACGAGGTAGACACATGGTGTCTTTGGCAAAAATGCTCAGGGTGGGCTCCTGAGTCGGTATAGCCATGTCGTTCTGTCCATGAACACCCGCCTTGCATACCCAAGGTCGTGGGTTCGATTCCTGCTTCGACCGAACACCGAAAAGTTTTTCAGAGTTTCTCGAAGCGGTTTCACTGCAATGTGGAACGCCGTTCGGACTCGGATATAAAAAGGATGTCCCTTGTCATTGAGCTTAACATTGAATCGGGCAGCACTCAGTGATAAGAGAGAAGTTCACCAATGTGGTATCATAATGGACTGAATAGTCTACGTGAGCCTGATACATCGACCTGCCACCTAAGTGACTCACATTTTCCTTTATTTCTAATCGACCGATAAATCATAAATACACTTTTGCGAAGTTGCCTCAAAATTGGTTCAGATTGAAATAATTCCTATATTTATGCCCTTCACCACTACTGTGGTACAGGGTATAATAAGTTTGTTCATTTGTATGTAACGCCAAGAAATAGTGGTCATAGACCCATCTTTTAGTACACCGATCGGCTTAGAATTAAACTCTGAGTAGATTTAACGATGTCCGTCTGTCTGTCTGTCTGTCTGTCCGTCCGTCTGTCTTTATATGTAATTTTGTGAACACAGTACAGCTCGCGATTTAAGTCCGATCGTCCTCAAATTTGGCATAGGGCCGTTTCATGGGACAGAGACAATCGCTATTGGTTTTGGAAACAATCGGTTCAGATTTAGATATTGCTGCCATATATATTTATCCCCGATTTGGTCATAGTTAGCGTGTTTATCAACCGATTTTCTTGAAATACCGTACATCCAAATATTTTATGAATCTCGAAAATCTTGCAAAATATCAGCCAAATCTATTCAGATTGAGATATAGCTCCCATATATATCTTTCGTCCGATTTAGACTCATATGACCACAGAGGCTAAAGTTTACTACCGATCTTCGTGAAATTTTGCACAGAGGGTAGAATTGACATTTTACCAATGCTTGGTAAATTTGATTGAAATCGGTTCAAATTTAGATATAGCTCCCATATATATCTTTCGTCCGATTTGAACTTATATGGACTCAAAATCCAGGGTTTTGGTGTGATTTGTGTCAAATTTTGTACAAGGGGTACGTTTAACAGTATCGTTAAGTCTGTCAAATTTTGTTAAAATCGGTTCAGATTTAGATATAGCTCACATATATATCTTTCGCCCGATTTGGACTTATATGGTCTCAAAAGCCAGAGTCTTGCTCTGGCTTACTTCAAATTTTGCACAAGCGGTACTTTTAATGATACTATTGTATGTGCCAAATATGGTCAAAATCGATTCAGATTTAGATATAGCTCCCATATATATCTTTCGTCCGATTTGAACTTATATGTCCTCAAAATCCAGGGTTTTGCCGTGATTTGCTTCAAATTTCGCACGAGGAGTACGTTTAGTAGTATCGGTAATTGTGCCAAATTTAATTGAAATCGGTTCAGATTTAGATATGGCTCCCATATATGTCTTCCGATTTGCACTCATATGACCAGGGGGGCCAAAGTTATAATCCCATTTACGTGAAATTTCGCATAGATAGCAGAATTATTATTCTAACTATACATGTCAAATTTAGCCAAAATCGGTTCAGATTATATATAGCTTCCATATATACGTACACCAGAGTTGTTGAAATATGGTGAACTGTTACACATTTTAGACCCATTTTCAATGGAAGTTATTTCCAATTAACTGGATAGCTTTAGCCGATTTAAATTTTAATTCTACAGATTTTGTAGAAGTAAAGAAATTGTCTCCTTTATGTTATGTAGCTTCCAGCAAATGTGAAGTAGTTGAGATGGTAACACAAATTTTGGCCTACATAGGGGTGAAGGGTATAATATAGTCGGCCCCGCCCGACTTTAGACTTTACTTACTTGTTTTTTTTTTCTAACATTGTGTTCCACCCTAGTGCATTTGCCGACTCAATTTTTGAGTCTATAGATTTTGTAGAAGTCTATTAAAATTTGTCGAGATCGAGTGATATTTAAATGTATGTATTTGGGACAAACCTTTATATATAGCCCCCAACACATTTGACGGATGTGATATTGTATCGAAAATTTAGATCTACAAAGTGGTGCAGGGCCCCGCCCGACTTTAGACTTTCCTTACTTGTTTTAATAATGGAAGAAATATTAGTGGCATACATACGCTGTAGGTTCGGAATCAATTATAGCTCCTAAACTCAGACATTTCTGTTCAGATTGTGATAAAATTCCCATAACTATGTACCCCTTAATGTTCTTACATATGTAAATGCGGGTTATCTCCCAATCGTGGTATACCCCACAAACAATGTTTACTAATTCAGTAGTGGTGGTTCAGGGTATGATATAGTCGGCCCCGCCCGACTTTCTACTTTACTCACTTGTTTTTTTATCGAAATTGATAATTGTGAAAAATGGGTCATATGTGCGATTTTCCCATCACTGCCTAAGAAGGACAGGAAATATTCGATTGCACAACGAAAATGACAACAACAAAGAAACTGTAGTTGAAGGAAAACAAACAAACAAATGAACGAATAGCCAAAGGAAACGACATCAACCAGACAAACAAGCAAGACCAAAACAATAGCAATAACATTTCCAAATATTTACTTCTGGCACACAAGGTATCTTGCGGCATGGTAGGGACAACTTAAATGTTTGCAGATTTGCAAATTTTCTTGGGAAAATTTTAATGCTTTGGGGAAGCCCCTTAGTATAGCGAAAGATTTCCTATGTCCCTATGGCATTGGTTTGGGACCGAGAGTTAGTTCGTGTGCCACAAGTGGATGCCAAAATTTAAAGTGCAAAATAAAAATAACAATGTAAGTTTTCCATGAGCTCAATAAGTTTTCTTGTTTTTATACCCACCACCATAAGATGGTGATGGCCATCTTCCATTCCGTTTGTAACATATCGAAATATCGGTTTCCGATTATATAAAGTATATATTCATGATCGGGGAGAAATTCTAAGACGATGTCCGTCTGTTTGTCTGGATATCTGTTGTAATCAAGCTACAGCCTTCAATAATAAAACTATCTTGCCTAATTTTTGCACAAACTCGTTTTTGTCTCTAAGCAGGTCAAATTCGAAGATGGGCTATTTATATATACCCGATATATACCCCCAAATAAACCGAGCTCCCGATTTGATATCTTGAGGGCATGGAAGCCACAATTTTCCTCCGATTTACTTAGAATTTGAAATCTAGAGGTATTTTAAGTCATTTAAGAGCTGTGTTAAAGGCTAATTGAATCGGAAGCAATTTTGCAAAAGGAATTGATCAACGGTGAACATACTTTTCAGTATATTCGGCTGACATATTTCTGGTCCTAAAATACCCCTAAGTTTCCAATTTCAGGTAAAGTGGATAAAAACTACAGATTCCAGGAGCCCAAGAAATAAATTCGGGAGGTAGGTCTATATGGAGGATATACCAAAACATGGACCAATACCCACAATTTTCGCCAACTAATGGCCCTACAATACCTCTAGAATTCTATTTTCATACAAATTGCGACACACCTACTTGTTGTCTTAAAATACCTCTAAATTTTCCATTTCAGGCAAATCGTAAATACAGTTTCTAGACGCCCAAGAAGTAAAATCTGGAAATCTGTCTATACGAGGGCTATACCAAAACATGGACCGATACACCCCATTTCGACACACCAATTTTTGGTCCCAAAAGTACTTCTATATTTGTAATTTCATGCAATTCGAATAGTAAATACAGTTTCTAGAGGCCCAAAAAGCTAAATCGAGAGTTCGGTCTATATGGGGGTTGTACCAAAACATGGACCGATAGGCACCATTTTCGGCACACTTTTGATGGTCCTAAAATTTCAAATTTCAGGCAAATTGTATAAAAATTACGGCTTTTATAAGCCCAACCCCCAAATCGGGAGGTCGGTTTATATGGGGACTATATCAAAACTTGGACCGATATAGTCCATCTTCGAACTTGACCTGACTGCAAGCACAAAACGAATCTCTGCCAAATTTCAGGACGATAACGCCATTATTGAAGGCTGTAGCGTGATTACAACAGACAGACATACGGACAAGAATTTCTCCCTGATCGAGAATATATACTTTATATAGTCGGAAATCGATATTTCGATGTGTTACAAAAGGAATGACAAACTTATTATACCCCATCACCCTTATATGGAGGTGGGTAGAATACAAATTTGACAAAATATGATTGTTTTGTTTGGTAGTATTTTGGTAAAATTTTCTCAAATTTTAGTGGATTATTTTTGGCTCGAGTAGCAACCACTATAGACATCGCTAAACCGACTCTGGGGAAGGTACTGAGCATTATTGCCAAAGAGAACATGTGCCTATCCCGTATCCTTTTGGGTAGGATATAACTACTCGTATTGTCGAACCTTGGTTAACCATGATATACAGGATCGCTGAAAGATTTATTCCAGTGACAGTTATTTTTTTTTTAAGTTTACAAAAGCATATTCATCTATTACATTCAAAAATAATGTTATTTGTGCGAGAATTCAAGCATAATAGTGAAATTTCTTTAAATTTGGCTGGTTAAAACTCACGAACACTTAAATGTGAATAAATCTTTTGGTTGTCGTACCATTTGTGATTACCGTGAAATCCATTGCTCGTTAAGGTGAGTACTATGTTCGGTTTTTTCACCAAAACACTAAATTAAAAGTACAAAAATATTTATGAAGACTATTATATTTTTATCAAGTCTTATCAAAAACTGGATGGAAAAGATCCAATGAATTGATTGATAATCATTTTATATTTCTAAATTAATTAATTAAGAAAAGTAACCGTGAAAAAAAGCTGGTTTTCAGCTTGAAAACTGAACATAGTACTCAGCTTTACCGCGTAATCCACACCTCAGTGGTGGAAAATTTATTCGCGAGCTGAACATATGAAACTGAGAACGGATGCAACACATATTGAAAAATGAGCTTGGACCGAAACCAAAAAAGAGCGTTGGGCTTTTACGCTTGGGGCATTTTGAGGACCAATATTAGCAGTAAACAAGTATATACGGCCGCAAGTTCGGCCAGGCCGAATATTATGTACCCTCCACCATGGATTGCGTAGAAACTTCTACGAAAGACTGTCATCCACAATCGAATTACTTGGGTTGTGTTATCTTAAAACTTCTTAACATCGTTAGTCCATACGTTGTATATATTAGACAAAAAAGGTATGTATAGGTAAGTCTACAAATAATTACGATTCGATATGGACTTTTGAACGGTACGTACAGAGCCAGAATAGAAATATGGGGGTCGCTTATATGGGGGCAATATACAATGATGAACTTGATATGGACCATGTTTTGTGCGATTGGGGATCGATTTATCTGAGGGCTATATATAACTATAGACCGATATGGACCTAGTTAGGCATGGTTGTTAACGGCCATATACTAGCACAATGTACCAAATTTGCTCCTCCAAGTGGCTCCAAAAACAAATCTCGGGATCGGTTTATATGGGGGCTATATATTATTATGGCCTGATATAGACCACTTTTGGTATGGTTGTTAAATATCATATACTACCACCACCTACCAAATTTCAACCGAATCGATTGAATTTTGCTTTTCCAAGAGGCTCCGGAGGTTAAATCTGGGGATCGGTTTATATGGGGGCTATATATAATTATGGACCGATTTCGACCAATTTTTGCATTGGTGTTTGAGGCCATATATTAACACCACGTACCAAATTTCAACTGAATCAGATGAATTTGAATTTTCCAAGAGGCTCCGGAAGTCAAACCTGGTGATCGGTTTATATGGGGGCTATATATAATTATTGACCGATGTGGACCAATTTTTGCATTGTCATTAGAGACCATATACTAACACCATGTACCAAATTTCATCCGGATTGGATTCAATTTGTTTCTCCTAGAGGCTCCGCAAGCAAAATCGGGGGATCGGTTTATATGGGGGCTATATATAATTATTGACCGATGTGGACCAATTTTTGCATGGTTGTTAGAGATATACGCTGACACCATGTACCAAATTTCAACCGGATCGGATGAAATTTGCTTCCCTTAGAGCCTCCGCAAGCGAAATCTGGGGATCGGTTTATAAGGGGGCTATATATAATTATGACCCGATGTGGACCAATTTTCGCATGGTTGTTAGAGACCATATACTAACACCATGTACCAAGTTTCAGCCGGATCGCATGAAATTTGCTTCTCTTAGAGGCTCCGCAAGCGAAATCTGGGGATCGGTTTATATGGGGGCTATACGTAAAAGTGGACCGATATGGCCCATTTGCAATACCATCCGACCTACATCTATAGCAACTACTTGTGCCAAGTTTCAAGTCGATAGCTTGTTTCGTTCGGAAGTTAGTGTGATTTCAACAGACGGACGGACGGACATGCTCAGATCGACTTAGAATTTCACCACGACTCAGAATATGGGGGAATATGGGGTCTTAGAGCAATATTTCGATGCGCTACAAATGGAATGACAAAGTTAATAGACCCACATCCTATGGTGGAGGGTATTAAAAAACAAGTTTTGATCATTTGAAGACGGCGCTTCACCGAAAATGAGTAAACATACCTCTGAGTCACCGTTTGAAGCCCATATTATCATGCCAAAGATGGACAATTCGAACAAATCTAAATATATTATAATATTTTATGTTTTTTCCGATATATTTTTGTTTTTACTTTTAAACAATAAAATTGGATTTGATTACAAACACTCTGCCAAGCAAACTTACATAAGAAACAATGAACCGCCACACCGGGAGATGGGTCTATATGGGGCATATACCAGAATTGCAAAATTTCTGCAGGATAGATTACAACAGACAGATGGTCATCGTTATATCGAATTTAGAATTTCTACCTCACCAAGAATACATATACTTTACATAGCCAGAAATCCATATTTTCTTGTGCTGCAAATGAAATGACAAACATATTATACTCCCATCACCATTATATGGTGGTGGGTATAAAACGTAACCAAGTCAGTAAAGTAGAAATTCGGGCGGCGATGATTATATCAAACACTAAACCACCCCTAATGAATTATTTGAAGGTTATTATTAAAATAAGTTTGGGCTATAAGGCTAAATATCAGACAATAATGATGGGAGCATTATATAAATCTGTGTAAATCTGAACCGATATCGATGAAAATTTCTGCACTTGAAGGATGCTATTAAAAAGTATTTTTTGTTGTATTTGAAGGCGATCGTTTATTAAATAAACGCAATTAAGGGATTTGTAGTTATATCAAGATATTTAATGGGAATTAATTTCTATATGTTTTCTCTATTAAGAGTTCGAATAAAGGACCGAAATTGAGGTATCTATCCCAGCCAGATCTGTACTAAAGACTGTATTCTTCCGAACGGCAACATGTACATTCAGGCTTGTATAGATTTGTATCTGTATTCTTGTGGCAAAAAAACGCCCTGTTCCAAATTTAGTTCAAATCGGTTAATAATTTCGACCGGAATCTTGCGAACAACAAATACATGGACAGACGGACGGGGGTATTTGTACACTAAGGGCTAAACCGATTCGACGAGTGGGGATCTAAAAATCTATATTTCTGGTAGTCAGATTTTCTTTGCAAAAAAAAACTTATTATAACGTAATCACTACCACTATGTGGTTTAGGGTACAATAAAAAAAATATTTAATTTTACTTTATTGCATTACATGTCAGCCACCTTGTAATACGTTACCCCAATATTTCTTAAATTTTCATTTTTATGTATAGAAAATTCCTATTATAAATATATATCTAAAATTTGTCCAAATACATATTCTTCTATCCCACCCACCCTTGACAAATCATTCGTCCCCATTGCCATTAGAGATTATATTGAAAATCTAATGCAAAAGTTGTGGAAATTCGTGTTTGTATTGAATAACGATGGTTATATCTTGTTTTGGCATTTCATGCACACTTTCTACTGTTGTGGCTAAATGTTTGCGCAAATAGCGGAATCGAATTTTCAACATTTCCCAAAATATTTGCCATGCGGCAGTCAGAGCCAGAAAATGGAAGAAGGAGTGAACAAAAAAAAAACTCAAAACCAAAATAAATTGCCAAAAAAAAACCCCAAAAAAGGATGACAATTTCACAACAGTGTGGGCTGTACTCGAGGGTTTGTTGCCACAAATGGACATTTTAGCTATCAATTTGAAATAGTTCCGCTCACATAAAGTAGATATGTGTGGATGCGTGAGCGTGAGTGTTATATATTTGCGACAGTGCTTTTTTGTTTAGTCGGGTGAAAATAAAATCTATTTTTTTTTGTTTTTCATCGGTCACAAGTGGCGCCTAAAATGAAACTGATCACAAAAGTAGACAAACATTTATCATTTCATTTGTTCATCGTTGTCGTCGATGGCGGCACATCCATGTGCCACTTTTCCATAATCTGCGATATTTATTTATGGTTAGTATAAAAGCCTTATGGCAATAGCATTTGTTTTAAATAAAATCATTTGTTTAAGTCAACTATTGAATTCAAAAATGAGTTTAGTATCTTCGTTTGCTATAGGAAATTAAATATTATGACCAAATTTTCAAAACTTGGTCAATACATATATGTGTGGAAACTATATTTAAATCTGAATCGATTTTTATGATAAGAATTCCAGGTTCTGTTGGAATTATAGAAGATTATATTGAACCACTATTGAGTGAGACGCGAGTACCCATTACACAGCAAAAATCGAAAAATCTACTATTCGAAAAGAGTCAAAAAATCGTCTTTTCCAAATTTGGGAAAGTCTACTTTTTTATTTTCATTCGATTCTCTAATAAAATCGCCACAATTCCAAATAACTAAGTTTATTTTTTAAGATTAACCCAGCAAAAACTAGGTAACCAGGTAAGTTTAAGTAATACCATAGAAGATTGCCTTGTGCTGAATTTGAGTAAGATCGATTAATAAATAAGAAGATAATGGCCAACTTTTGGAAAATGGGGCGATACAGATATACGGGAGCTATATCTAAATCTGAACCGATTTCGAAGAAATATTGCACACTTGAGGTGTGATGAACTAGGGATCGTTGTGCCAAATTTGACGGATACCAAGGGCTACATCGACTCAGGAGGTGATCTCGATTCGATCGGTGTTTTTCAGAGGTCTCTCAGTAATGCTGGTGACCTTTCTGAGTGTTTCAAAGCTTCTCTAAGTGGATTTTGTCTTCATACTAATGATTTTGTTATTGGTTCCAAGCCAAAGAAGGGGAGAATTGAAGTAAGGATACAATTAAGACACAATTCTTTTTGTACACTCCACCATAGGATGGGGGGTATATTAACTTTGTCATTCCGTTTGTAAAACATCGAAATATTGCTCTAATATATATTCTGGGTTGTGGTGAAATTCTGAGTCGATCTGATCATGTCCGTCCGTCCGTCTGTTGAAATCACGCTAACTTCCGAACGAAACAAGCTATCAACTTGAAACTTGGCACAAGTAGCTGCTATTGATGTAGATCGGATGGTATTGGAAATGGGCCATATCGGTCCACTTTTACGTATTGCCCCCATATAAACGGACCCCCAAATTTGGCTTGCGAATCCTCTAAGAGAAGCAAATTTCACCCGATCCGGCTGAAATTTGGTACATGGTGTTAGTATATGGTCTCTAACGACCATGCAAAAATTGGTCCACATCGGTCCACAATTATATATAGCCCCCATATAAACCGATCCCCAGATTTGGCTTGCGAATCCTCTAAGAGAAGCAAATTTCATCCGATCCGGCTGAAATTTGGTACATGGTGTTAGTATAAGGTCTCTAAGAACCATGCAAAAATTGGTCCACATCGGTCCACAATTATATATAGCCCCTATATAAACCGATCCCCTGATTTGGCTTGCTGAGCCTCTAAGAGAAGCAAATTTCATCCGATCCGACTAAAATTTGGTACATGATGTAAGTATATGGTCTCTAATGACCATGCAAAAATTGGTCAACATCGGTCCATAATTATATAAAGCCGCCATATAAACCGATCACCACATTTGACCTCCGGAGCCTCTTAGAAGACCGAAATTCATCTGATTCAGTTGAAATTTGTTACGTGGTGTTAATATATGGCCTTAAACACCCATGCAAAAATTGTTCGAAATCGGTCCATAATTATATATAGGTCCCATATAAACCGATCCCCAAATTTGACCTCCGGAGCCCCTTGGAAGAGCAAAATTCATCCGATTTGGTTGAAATTTGGTACGTGATGTTAGTATATTGTATCCAACAACCATGCAGGAATTGGTTCATATCAGTCCACAATTATATATAACTCCCATATAAACCGATCCCCAGATTTAACTTGCGGGGCCTTTAGGAGAAGCAAATTTCATTCGATTTGGTACATTGTGCTAGTATATGGCCGTTAACAACCATGCCTAACTAGGTCCATATTGGTCTATTGTTACATCCCAGCAAAAAAATTTGGAAGTTCTGCCAAAGGCACAACTTTAAAAGCACTTCCAGAAGATGCACTCCCAATGATGTTCTTTATTTTAACTTCCCAGGAAGTTCTTTTAATTAAATTTTTAATAACATGTTTTTTTCATACTTTTAATGGGTAATTTTAACTTTTTCTGTTTTAAAAAGGTTGCAAACAGAGTAAGAATTCATAAAATGGTACAAATCGTTTAAATTTTGTCGAAAAAAATGTTAAATCCAATCTGAAAAAATTGTGAATATTTGAAAATATTTGACTTTAAGCGTTTCCGACAAGCGTTAGAATCCATTAAAAATTATAAAAAAATATATAAAAATTATGTATTTGACAGAATATCACAGAATTTTCTAATTTACATCCAAAACATTGAATTCGGATCACACCTTAAGAAGTGATGCAAATTCAGTGCAACGGCTGTTGAAATGGAGGACTTCCGTCCTATGACAAGCCCATGTTAAATTCATCGCTTCTGCGTCAATTTTGCACCACTTCCGGATCCAAAAAGAAAATTTTCATTACAATCACACAAAAATTGGTCCATATCAAGTTCATAATTGGCTCTCTACGTATCGTGCAAAAAGTCCATATCGATTCGTAGTTATTTGTAGGCTTACCTATACATAACTTTTTATACCCTAAACTACATAGTGGTCAGGGTATAATAAATTTGATCGGCCAAAAATGTGCCTACCAGAAATATTGATTTTAGACCCCATAAAATATATACCGATCGACTCAGAATCACCTCCTGAGTCGATCTAGCGCTTGGTGTTCGTCCGTCCGTCTGTCCATGTATTTGTTGTTCACAGGATTCCGGTCGCAATTATTAACCGATTTTGATGAAATTTGGTACAGGGAGTTTTTTGGGCACAGGGACGAACGCTATTGAATTTGGAAGAAATCGGATCAAATTTAGATATAGCTCCCATATATATGTATCGCCCGATTTCGACAAATGGGGTCACGTTGTCCGTTTTTTCAAACGGATCGTCACCAAGTTTTGCAAAAGGTAATCTTTTCCATCGCCCTTCAAGTCTGCAAAATTTCATCGAAATCGGTTCAGATTTAGATATAGCTCTCATATAAATGTATCGCCCGATTTTCCCAAATTTGGCCACAAAACCTTTATTTATCAACCGATCTTACTTAAAGTTGGCTAAATATAATCTTCTATAGCACTAACTATATGTGCAAAAAATCATCGAAATCGGTTCAGATTTAGCTATAGCTCCCATATATATGTACCGCCCAATTTTTCTAAATTTGGCCATAAAACCCTTATTTATCTACCGATCTTACCCAAATTTGGCTAAATATAGTCTTCTATAGCACTAACTATATGTGCTAAAAATCATCGAAATCGGTTCAGATTTAGATATAGCTCCCATATATATGTATAGCCCGATTTCCCAAATTTGGCCATAGAACCCTTATTTATTAACCGATCTTACTAAAAGTTGGCTAGATCCAGTCCTCTATAGTACTAACTATATGTGCAAAATTTCATCGAAATCGGTTCAGATGTAGATATAGCTCCCATATATGTATCACCCGATTTTGAAAAAATCGCCCCTAATAATCTTATGTTTGACCATACAGGCCTCATTTCTTAACCGATCTTACTCAAATCTTGCACAAGGTAACCTTTTGTGGTATTAATCAAATCCGCAAAATATTATGCAAATTGGTTCAGATTTAGATATAACTTCCATATATATGCATCGCTCCATTTTCTCAAATTTGGCCATAGTACTCTTATTTATTAACCTATGTTACTCAAATTTCAAATTTTGATGTACTAGCCGATCGTACTAATACGTACTTGTAGCTCTTACATAAGAATATTGCTCGATTTTTACAAATTTGTCTTTATTACCCACACTAATTTAATAATGGGCTCAATATTAGTGGGATACTAACTCCGTAGGCGCAATATCAACACAGCCAGAGTTGCTAGAAGCAGGGGAAATTCCCTATATGTAGGGTTTTTCTAATATTTAGCGTCTTATAGGGACGTAGGGCCACAATGTGGGGCATTTTCACTCAACACAATTTGTAATAATTTTTACATTTTGGTGGCTCTAGAGGAGGAAATTAGAAGCCGGCAAGGCTTGATCTTTAACAATGTGTGGTAAACTTTATTCCAGTAGAGAATTTTGTCAACATTTTATTTCTATAGAACATTGCCAAATTGTATTTCTATAGAAATTTTTTTCAAAATATTATTTCTATAAAAATTTTCTCAAAATTTTATCTCTGTGGAATTTTTTCTCAAAATTTTATTTCTATCGAATTTATTGTCAAAATATTATTTCTGTAGAAAAATTTCTTACAAAAATTTGTTTATAGAAACTTTTTCGAAAATTTTATTTTTATAGACATTTAACAAAAAAGATTACTAATTTGGGTAGAATTCTACCAACTGTGGCAACCGTGGTGGTAATACAAATTTATATTCTAAGTTATATACGTTGCAAATTCATGTTTTAAGATAATAAAGTACTTAGAACCATTTTTGTTTTGTAAAATTTTTTAAAATATAATTAATTAAATTATAATAATTTTAAATTATTAAAATATTGTAGGGAAAATTGTTTGGGAATGTATGGGAAAGTAGGGAACTTTTTTTGTCCTTGTAGGGTAAACCGAACATTTTTCCTGGCAACATTGACTATGAGCTATAGTCAGATTGACACAAAGCACCCATAGACATGTACCCCTTAATTTTCTTTAATATGCAACTGCGGTTTATCTCCCATATCTATACCAATGTTACCCCCCAAATGTTTATGATTACTAATTCAGTAAGGGTGGTTTAGGGTATGATATAGTCGGCCCCGCCCGACTTTCTAATTTACTTAATTGTTTGTCTAATATATACGACGTATGGACTA
The DNA here is from genome assembly GCF_050003625.1 of Haematobia irritans. NCBI lineage: Eukaryota > Metazoa > Arthropoda > Insecta > Diptera > Muscidae > Haematobia > Haematobia irritans. The sequence goes on from NC_134400.1 coordinate 124,908,316, forward strand.
ACTCACAACTTAGAAAACGATGTTAAGAAGTTTTAAGATACCACAACCCAAGTAATTCGATTGTGGTTGACATTCTTTCGTAGAAGTTTCTACGCAATCCATGGTGGAGGGTACATAGGATTCGGCCTGGCCGAACTTACGGCCGTATATACTTGTTTAAATTTCAGTTGTGCGTACTTCAACCTAGAAAACAAATTTTAATTTATTCGTTTTTTTCAGCTCTTTTCGTCATGTCTTTAAATACGCGTTAACGGCCACTTAAATTTCCTAATTCAAACAGGACTTCAAGTATAAATTATGATAGATTTCAAGTAGAAAAGTCTTTAAAACAAAGTGTTAACGAATATTTCCTATTTTTGAAAGCTGTTTTGCTTTATAGTGAAGATACAAAATGTCAACAATTGAAAAGACCATTTCATTAATTTTAAAGAATTTTATATTGATATTAATATATCAAGTCGAATCACTTAATTATAAGGACAAAAAACTTCACTGAAAATTTTTTCAATTTTTGGGTTAGGAAAAAAACTTTATAGCGGGGAATTGCATGCTGTAAAGTTATGCTAAGCAAATTTGTCATTCGTATTTTAAGGGCATGAAATCTTTGGCCACACAACATCACTTTTTTCAGTGTGAGCAAAACATAGAATAGGGCTGCACTCTGTGATACGAGTTCACCAATGTGGTATCATTTTGGACTGTAGTGAGTGAGACCACGAGATCTGCACTGTCTTTCTGGCTGTAAATTAAATGCTGTACGTATTTTGTTAATCAAAACTTGGATTCGAAACTAATTCGTTTAGGGCAGTTTTTGATTTGAATTCCGATATTAATTTTTCCCAGAAAATGTTGGGCGTTATGTCCACCTATTTTCCGGGACATATGGCCGCGATGAGGGAGGACGTAAAGGCCAAACTAAAATTGGGCTATATGACAACCCTAAGGCAGGCCATACCGCATAAAAATCATTTTGGGCGATATGTCCGTTGGTGGTGTTGACAGGTCGCCATACCGTCCTCATATAAACTGATCCTCAAATTTGACCTCTGAAGTTTCTTCGAGGAGTCTCTTCAAATTTGTTACGTGATGTGGGTATATATGCCATCTAACTACCGTGGAAAGCATTCATATAAACCGAGCCCCAGATTTTACTTCCGGAGCCTCTTGTACGTTATGTCAGCGTGGGCGTTCTAATAATTAAACAAAAAATTTGTTTTTGAGTGTAGAAATCAAAAGAACATTCGAGGGACATATTGTTTTCCTTTTCAATCGAAAGAAAAAACATTTCTGTAGGACAATCGCGAAGATTAAAAAAAAAAATTGTTGCAGTCTCGTAACGGCTATTAATTTCTTTTTATACATCTTTAGATAGACAATATAAAAACGAATATCTTTTGGGTACTAAATGCACTATTTAAGGCGATTGAAAATAACTCGTGAAACTCCATTGTACAATTGCTTAAATTTATGAAAAATACTAGCAATTTCTGTTTGTTGCCAAACCTTTCACCTAAAGACAAAACTAAAGCACTAAAAACAAATTGTAGTAGAAACACAGTTGGTCTTGGAAAACATCATCCCAAACGTCTATACCGGCACAATTCAATTTTCACAAAATTTGAAAATATGGCTTGTGCGCTATTGACCAAATTGGCGCCTCACGTTTCGAACATTTTAGCCATGACATTTATCTGGATTATCAAACCAAAAAGTATTCGATTTATTTTAGGCAACAACAAACCAAATAATTTCATTTAAACACTTAGCAGAAGTTATGGTACCAAGGAGATTTCCAATACGTGCCAATAAAATCCTCAAAGGCACAAAATTGCTTCAAATTGCTGCAGTGATTGAGTAGTTTTCTGTTTCCTTTTATCTGCTGGCATTTTAAGTGGAATATAATACTTGAATTATTTAAACTTTATTTAAGTTCATTTCGAGAATAGAATCCTGCGGTGCAAATATGGATGTGGTGTTTTAGGGGAACGTAGGGATTCAAAAGTTGAAAATCAAGTTTTTCTCAAAAAAAAAAAATATATTCATACAATTTTAAGATTGACCATACAGTGTGGCTGATATGTATTATAACCAATTTCAAGTTGTTACCATTTCTAAGCGGTTCGCCTCACAGCTGACAGAGATATTCCAGTGTATGTCCATTTTATTGTTGACATGCTTACAAAAGCATTTTGATGTATTGCATTCAGAAATAAAGATATTCGTGAAGGAATCCAAGCGTGATATTGTGATTGATTTATATTTGGCTGGAAAAACACTGTCGGTACAGCCATCCAGCATTTAAATGTGAACATTTTTTTACACAACGGGTGCCGTAGAGTACCTTATAAGTGTTATTAAAAATGCATCACAGAATTCCACACCAAGGAACCATTTTGAAAACCCTCCAAAAGTCTCTAGTTCTGTGTTAAGGAAACTATAGAAAGAGAGAAAGTCAAAAAACGATGGAAACGAACAAAACTACGCGAAGACAAACGTATACTGAATAGAGCAAGTTTCGAACTTAAGCAATTACTGAAAACTTTAAATGATAACAAGTATATACGGCCGTAAGTTCGGCCAGGCCGAATCTTATGTACCCTCCACCATGGATTGCGTAGAAACTTCTACTAAAGACTGTCATCCAATATCGAATTACTTGGGTTGTGGTAATATTTGCCGATGGCAAGGTATCTTAAAACTTCTTAACGTCGTCTTCTAAATTGTAAGTTAGTCCATAAGTGGTATATATTAGACACAAAGTATGTATGTTATAGGTACCCAGCAAAAAAAATGCGTCGCCAAAAAAGTAATGAAAATGTTCTTTTTGGATCCGGAAGTGGTGCAAAATTGGCGCAGAAGCGATGAACTTAACATGGGCTTGTCATAGGGCGGAAGTCCTCCATTTCAACAGCCGTTGCACTGAATTTGCATCACTTCTTTAGGTGTGATCGGAATTCAATGCTTTGGATGTAAATTAAAAAATTCTGTGATATTTTGTCAAATAAATAATTTTTATAATTTTTAATGGATTTAAACGTTTGTAGGAAACGTTTGACCTCAAATATCTTCAAAAATGCACAATTTTTTTCAGAATGGATTTAGCATTTTTTCGACAAAATCTAAATAATTTGTACCATTTTATGAATTCTTACTTTGTTTTTAAGCTATTTGAAACAAAAAAAGTTAAAATTACCCACTAAAAGTATGAAAAAACCAAGTTATAAAAAATTGAATTAATATAACTTCCTGGGTAGTTACAATAAAGAACATCATTGGGAGTGCATCTTCTGGAAGTGCTTTTAAAGTTGTGCCTTTAGAAGAACTTCCAAATTTTTTTGCTGGGTAAGTCTACAAATAATTACGAACCGATATGGACTTTTGCGTGAGAGCCAGAATATGGGGGTCGCTTTATATGGGGGCTATATATAATTACGAACCAATATGGATCAATATTTTAATATTTATTATACAAAATACAAAATTTCAACTGAATCGGATGAAATTTGCTCCTCGAAGAGGGGATCGGTTTGTATGGAGGCTATATATGATTATGGACCGACCAAATTTCAACTGGGTTGTATGAAATTTGCTCCTCCAAGAGGCTCCGTCGTTTTATATGGGGTCAAATCTAGTGATCGGTTTATATGGGGACTATATATAATTATGTACCGGTATAGACCAATTCTTGCATGGTTGTTAGAGACCATATACTATCGCCACGTACCAAATTTCAACCGGATCGGATGAATTTGGCTCCTCCAAAAGGCTCCGAAAGTCACATCTGAGGATCGGTTCATATGAGGCCTATATAAAATTTTGGACCGATGTGGACAAATTTTTGCATGGTTGTTAGAGACCATATACCAACATCATGTACCCGATCGGACGATATTTGCTTCTCTTTGAGCATCCGCAAGCCAAATCGGGGAATCGGTTTATATGGGGGCTATATACAATTATGGACCGATGTTGACCAATTTTTGCATAGTTGTTAGAGACCATATGCTAACACCACGTACCAAATTTTAACCGGATCGGATGAAATTTGCTTCTCTAAGGGGGTCCGCAAGCCAAATCTGGGAGTCGGTTTATATGGGGCTATATTTAAAAGTGGTCCAATATGGGCCATTTGCAATACCATCCGACCTACATCAATAACAACTACTTGTGATGTGTTCTCCTAATAGTACGGAAGAAACGCCGTACTTTATTTAATCTTACCTAACTGAATTACACCAACTTGATTTACCTATTAAAAAAATCATCAAAATTAAAATCACCAGAATATGATTTAATCACTCCAAAAATACTAAAAGAACTACCCACTCATGGCATAGACTGCAGCACTTTCATCTTTAATGTTTGTCTACCTATTACCACAGGGCGGTTTCGGTTACCATAGATTAGATTTCCATGAGAACTAATTTCGATCTACTCGTATGTTACCTCTAAGATTAGTGCTGGACACTGGCACAGAAAATGGTAGGAATCTTCAGTAGCATCAGCGTCCAGACACAATGTACTAAGATCATCATTCGTTGAACCAATCCTCACCATATGTTTTCGCACCTCCTCTCTGTGTATCGCCATTAGCGTTTGCATCTTATATCAGTGTCGATGTGCGTGAAGATAAATTCCGAATTTAGCTAGCACAGACATAAACCTTTTTTGCAGAGCTCTGTTAATTAGTTAACAGAGCTTCATAAAGGAGCTACCAGAGCACTGTAAAGAGTTCTGCTCTAACCAATGATAGACTTAGTTTTTGTTCACTAGGAAAAATATTAAATGGTCTTCTTGACCAAATTACTTTATCTAAAATTAAACCACTCACTTGTGACATTATCACTCACAGCTACATTTACACATATGTCTCAAAATTTTGCAGAGAATGGGACAATCACCCAGGGAAAAAATTTGGAAGTTCTTCTGACGGCACGACTTTAAAAGTACTTCCAAAAATGTCCTCCCAAAGATGTTCTTTATTTTAACTGCACAGGAATTTCATTTGAGTCATTTTTTTTATAACTCGACTGGATTCGCATCACACCTTAAGAAGTGAGACAAATTTAGTGCAGCGGCGGTTGAAATTGTGGGCATCCCTCCTATGACAAGCCCATGTTAAATTCATTGCTTCTGCGTCAATTTTGCACTACTTCCGGATTCAAAAAGAACATTTTCACTACTTTTTTGGCGACGTTCTTTTTTGCTGGGTATCCATTTGGCCACAATGGTCATTGGAGGCATCCTCTCCAGAATAAATAATTTTATTTTTCTCCAAAACTGACCGGCGGATCTAAAAATTCTATCAAATATCGATAGAGCTCTTCAAGATTTTCCATGTGGTGTATGGGTCACAGTGGGACAATTGTCCATGTGGCCACAATGGTCACTTGAGTCCCATCCTCTCAAAAAATTGTGCCCAATTTTCTGCAAAATTTTGAGGCATATGTGTGAATGTAGCTGTGCACGGACTGTTTTTCATATGTTTGGGTGTAAACATTATATGTTTGGAACTCAAATTGTTTAACAAAAAATTTTTAAGTGCAAGCATATAATGTTCATAAACTAGCATAACATGTTTGGGACGTATATGTTAATATGTTAGAACATATTATGTTTCGGACATAAAATATTTGTAAATATATTATGCTTAGATGCAAACATATATTAAGTTAGAAATAGCCTATAAACATATAAATGTTTAGAAAGAGAGTGCTGCAAGTAAGGTAATGGAAGTAACCAATTGACGGCTTAAAAAAAATATACAAGTGTATGTCCTAAGGTGAAACATAATATGTTTGAAGAATACAAACAATATTTTGTTTGGACCAATCCTGAAAATATATATGCTTAAAGCAAAATGTGTTTGGGGTATATGTTACAGAAGCAATTTTTTTTGAGGGTGTGAGTGATAATGCCACAAGTGAGTGGTTTAATTTTAGATAAAGTAAATTGGTCAGGAAGACCATTTAATATTTTTTCTGGTGAACAAAAAATAAGTCTATCATTGGTTAGAGCAGAACATACCTCCGTTAACTCTTTACAGTGCTCTGTTAGCTCTTTTATGAAGCTCTGTTAACTAATTAAAAGAGCTCTGCAAATAAATTGGTTTGTGTCGGTGCTAACTAAATTCGGAATTTATCTTCATGCACATCAGTTTCATTTTCTCGAATCCAACAAAAAAAACCCAACGTCCATCCATAAGTCATAATATTTGCCATTTATTCTGAAAGAAAGCAGAGGAAAATGTCCGGAGTGATGTTATTTGTTCCGCTTGTGACTTCATTAGCAAATACATATGCTTCTTAATTTCCTATTATGCCATAATATCCATGAATAGAGTTACAGTATGCTGTTCAGTGATAGAAGTTCTGCAGCCTTTGCAATACCGATTATCTCCGCCTGAAAGATGCTGCATTCGTCGTCTAGCTTATACAACTCCCGAGTTCCCAACTCTTTCCCGTAATTACCGCTGCCTGTTAGTTTTGACAATTTTGATCCACCCGTATCACTTGAAAAATCATGAAAGTAAGTTATTTTTCTATGTGCACAATTCTTAAACATTCATTCTAAATTTCTTTTCGATTATCAACGTACTTGAAATGAATTTCAAATTTCATTTAGAATTTTCTATATGACGATGATAATGTCTATGTGATTTCCTTTCAATCAACTCTTCAGGCAACGCCTTTATGGTGAAAACTACTCCTTGCCGGAAACACAACACATCATTATTCACAGGAATTGCATTTTGTTGCACTCATTCACACCCGACAAAAGGAAACGCGCTGGTAATATTTTGAGAGATAGTGATAGTGATAGTGATGATGATTATGGCTACGATGACGTGGAAAATGAAATGCAGCATCAAATTTGATGTTTGAAAATGGGAATGACTTTTGCAAATGATGATGTTTAGATGCTCATGTTATGATGCTACAAACGGAAATGTAAGACGTCATGTAAGCATTTTTAACAACATTTTGTTGCCAAAAAGAAGCAACGCTCTACCGAACGGAAACATCATTTGAAAATGTTTGCAATCTGAGAAATGGAATAACTAAGTAACGTTATATTCGTATTCTCTCTACTAAATTAGATTCTATTGTATTAAAAAAAGTATATACAAGCAGAGAAGGAATATGGTCGCCTCAAATATATCCCAAGAGCAAAATTTTATTTTTGGTTGCCGAAATAAGATACATAATTTTCGAGAAAATAACATAATTACGACAAATATTTTCTATGTTCACCATGTCCAAAAATAACATTTTCTTTTGAAAAATGTTTGGGGTGACCATATTCCTTCTCTGGGTGTCTTTGAAAATGCCTTGATAATGATAATGTAGATATTTTTTTTTGTTAAGGCAAACACTGGAGACAATTTTTTGTACTTCTACAAAATCGCTAGAATTAAAAATTAAATCGGCTAATACCCTGGGATGAAACACAATGTTAGTAAAAAATATTGGATATATAAAGCTAGAGCAAATTTAATGCAATTGTACAAAATAGAATTTATGATTTATCGGGCGATACATACGTATTCGAGATATAGGACAATTTGAGTAATATTTACAATTTTTGCTACTCAGCAGTGGCGATTGTACAAGGATATTGGTTAAATCTCGCCAAGATATGTGGTCAATTGTGGGTTGTGATATAGTATTTGGTCAATTCGGGCGATATTTCCACAAGTCGGAGGTTTATTTAAATTCGACCATTTTGTGGAAAGTTTGGCATTACAGTGTGTAGGATATGACTACGATATGGGGAAATCATCACAGAATTTTGTGTAAAATGTTGGTATTTTGGCCATATGAGATCAAGATGACACACATAAATAGCATATTAAATGTATTCTATGTGGTCGATAGTTTCCTCAATTGGAGGAAACTCCCATTGAAAATGGGAGCTGTGATAGTGTTGTTGTTTTCTTATTTTTCTTTATGTCGTTGTCGTGTTCGTTCATTCTCGTCCCTAAGCTACGCTTTGTTGTTCCAATATATCGTCTTCCACAAGGTTCGTCTTCTTTTCCTTTGCATGTTATTTCGTATACGACATTACTGAGCTCTCTTTTTATACCCTAAACCACATAGTGGTCAGGGTATAATAAGTTTGATCGGCCAAAAAATGTGCCTACCAGAAATATTGATTTTAGACCCCATAACATATATACCGATCGACTCAGTATCACCTCCTGAGTCGACCTAGCACTTGGTGTCCGTCCGTCCGTCTGTCCATGTATATGTTGTTCACAGGATTCCGGTCGCAATTATTAACCGATTTTGATGAAATTTGGTACAGGGAGTTTTTTAGCACAAGGACGAACGCTATTGAATTTGGAAGAAATCGGATCAAATTTAGATATAGCTCCCATATATATGTATCGCCCGATTTCGACAAATTGGGTCACGTTGCGCGTTTTTTCAAACGGATCGTCACCAAATTTGGCAAAAGGTAATCTTTTGCATCGCCCTTCAAGTCTGCAAAATTTCATCCAAATCGGTTCAGATTTAGATATAGCTCTCATATATATGTATCGCCCGATTATCCCAAATTTGGCCACAAAACCTTTATTTATCAACCGATATTACTCAAGGTTGGCTAAATATAATCTTCTATAGCACTAACAATATGTGCAAAAAATCATCGAAATCGGTTCAGATTTAGCTATAGCTCCCATATATATGTACCGCCCGATTTTTCTAAATTTGGCCATAAAACCCTTATTTATCAACCGACCTTACCCAAATTTTGCTATATGTAGTCTTCTATAGCACTTACTATATGTGCAAAAAATCATCGAAATCGGTTCAGAGTTAGATATAGCTTCCATATATATGTATAGCCCGATTTTCCCAAATTTGGCCATAGAACCCTTATTTATTAACCGATCTTACTAAAAGTTGGCTAGATCCAGTCCTCTATAGTACTAACTATATCTGCAAAATTTCATCGAAATCGGTTAAAATTAAGATATATCTTCCATATATGTATCGCCCGATTTTGAAAAACTCGCCCTTATAACCTTATGTTTGACCATACAGGTCTCATTTCGTAACTGATCTTACTCAAATCTTGCACAAGGTAACCTTTTGTGGTATTAATCAAACCCGCAAAATATTATGCAAATTGGTTCAGATTTAGATATAGCTTCCATATATATGCCTCGCTCGATTTTGCCAAATTTGGCCATAGTACTCTTATTTATTAACCAATGTTACTCAAATTTCAAATTTTTATGTACTAGCCGATCGTACTTATACGTACTTGTAGCTCTTACATAAGAATATTGCTCGATTTTTACAAATTTGTATTTATTAACCACACTAATTTAACGATTTTCTCTTTTTTAATAATGGGCTCAATAGTAGTGGCATACTAACTCCGTAGGCGCAATATCAAAACAGCCAGTGTTGCTAGAAGTAGGGGAAATTCCCTATATGTAGGGTTTTTCTAATATTTAGCGTCTTGTAGGGCCACAATGTATGACATTTTCACTCAACACAATTTGTAATAATTTTTACATTTTGGTGGCTCTAGAGGAGGAAATTAGAAGCCGGCAAGGCTTGATCTTTAACAATGTATGGTAAACTTTATTCCTGTAGAAAATTTTGTCAAAATTGTATTTCTATAAGAAATTTTCTCAAAATTTTATTTCTGTGGAATTTTTTCTCAAAATTTTATTTCTATAGAATTTATTGTCAAAATTTTATTTCTAAAAAATTTCTCACAAAAATTTGTTTATAGAAACTTTGTCCAAAATTTTATTTTTATAGAGATTTAACAAAAAAGATTACTAATTTGGGTAGAATTCTACCAACTGTGGGAACCGTGGTGGTAATACAAATTTATATTCTAAGTTATATACGTTGCATATTCATGTTTTAAGATAATAAAGTACTTAGAACCATTTTTGTTTTGTAAAATTTTTTAAATTTAACGAAAAATATAGTAGGGAAAATTATTTGGGAATGTATGGGAAAGTAGGGAAAGTTGTTTGTCCTTGTAGGGTAAACCGAACATTTTCCCCGGCAACATTGACTATGAGCTATAGTCAGATTGACACAAAGCACCCATAGACATGTACCCCTTAATTTTCTTAAATATTCAACTGCGGTTTATCTCCCGCCCGACTTTCTACTTTACTTACTTGTTTATTTCTAAGTTTAAAAGCTTACAGTGAAATTTTTATTCAATTTTATGCAATTCCTGTGTTATTTGTATAGTTTTAAAACGTTGATTTGAAATTTTTGTTGAGTTGAGTATGTGTGTGGGAGTTATTCCTATTTTTGAGCCTTTCATTCTGCTTAGCAAGTTTTTTAGTTTCTCTGCAGTAACTTTTTAGCAATAAGCAAGCGTCTATTCCATACTTTAGTTTTATATGTTCAAAAAAGTTCTTCATATTGTTATATTTATATTTTTACCCGTTTTTTCAATAATTTCCTTATCGGCGGGCCCTCCGAGATATTTCCATTTTTTTCACTATAACAAAAGTTGCTTCACAAAAGACGCTCTATCTCACAAACTAATTGACTTACAGACGTCACATTTTGACACGAATCATTTGAAGGTTGGTATTATATAAAACTAATATGTATTTAATACTAGCGACGCCATCTATGTGTCAGACCGGGGAATTATCAGCCAAAGTGTTACAAGAAATTTTCTCCAAATCGTTTCAGATATAAATATTTGTATATGGGAATATACAAATGATAATAACTCCCAACAAATTTGAAGGAGTTGAGATGGTAACTCAAATTTTGGTATACATAATGGTAAAGGGTATAATATAGTCGGCCCCGCCCGACTTTACACTTTCCTTATTTGTTTTTATTTAACTCCGCAAGACTCCACTCGTTGCATGACATCTTATAGGAATTTTGTTATTGTCCATAGGAAAGGACAATCAAGGTGCTGCCCATTTCAATTGATTTGTTTTCATTTCAATTGGATTTTTAGCTATCAACTCGATTCAATGAATCTGTCCGCACCATATTATCTCACAGAATTAGCATGACATTTATTAATTTTAAGCTTGACAGAGAGAGAGAGCGAGTGCAATCAATTCATTTTATTATAACACAATTGAAATCTATTATTTTCATTATGGCGAAAGACGAAACAAAGAACATTTCAAATAAGGCGACACCTCGAAACACGACAAGGATCTTTATCCCTATTGTCACAGTGAGCTTTCATTGCCATTTAAATTGTCTTTTTAATGAAGAAGGCGGTGAAGCATTTTAATTATTCACTTATATAGAATTATTAAGAGTCGACTGACTACCTTTAACAGCTTCAGGTGTGAATGTGAGATGCTACGCTTGTCATCAACTTTGATGGAAAATTTCTAACGAATAGAAATTCAATTAGGGAAGAAATTTAATTATAACCATCCAGTGAATTTTAATAATGAATTGTATAATAGGCTAAATAAATGCTTCCTTGAGTTATTAATTTTTTACAGAATCAAAGATTAGCTCAAGGAATGAAGAACATCTGTCCAATGATTAGAGACATATTGGCTGAGGGAAGAACAGGGAAAATATGTAAGGGAGAAGAAAAGAAAGCCTGTATGAAATCTTATATCAAACCTACACTGAAAAAAAAAAAACATACCTAGTTTGAAAGATTTGATTTGAATGATTTTAGTATAGATTCCGAGCCCCCTACGGAAAATGGATCAACCCTAGGATTGGTACAGGATTGCTTCCTTGTATGCATGGAAAGAAGAAGCTTTTGGAATATGCTGAAAAATAGATTATTACACCCAAAGAAATTTGTTAGCAAAGTCTGCTGAAAAAGGGAAGCAGTTACAGTTTGCTGAAATAGCAAACATTGTCTGCTATTTTTATACCCTCCACCATAGGATTGGGCGTATATTAACTTTATCATTCCGTTTGTAACACATCGAAATATTGCTCTCAGACCCCATAAAAATATACATATATTCTGGGTCGTGGTGAAATTCTGAGTCGATCTAAGCATGTCCGTCCGTCCTTTCGTCTGTTGAAATCTCGCTAACTTCCGAACGAAACAAGCTATCGACTTCAAACCTGGCACAAGTAGTTGTTTTTGATCTAGGTCGGATGTTATTGCAAATGGGCTATATCGGATCACTTTTACGTATAGTCCCCATATAAACGGACCCCCAGATTTGGTTTGCGGAGACTCTACGAGAAGCATATTTCATCCGATCTGGCTGAAATTTGGTACGTGGTGTTGGTCTCTAAGAACCATGCAAAAATTGGTCCACATCGTTCCATAATTATATATAGCCCCATATCAACCGATCCCCGGATTTGACTTGCGGAGCCTCAAAGAGAATCAAATGTCATCCGATCCACCTGAAATTTGGTACATGGTGTCGGTATATGGTCTCTAAGAACCATTCAAAAATTGGTCCACAACAGTCCATAATTATATATTGCCCCCATATAAACCAGATTTGGTTTGCGGAGCCTCAAAGAGAAGCAAATTTCATCCGACCTGGCAAACATTTGTACATGATGTTGGAATATGGTCTCTAACAACCATGCAAAAATTGGTCCACATCGGTTCATAATTATATATAGCCCTCATATAAACCGATCCCCAGATTTAGCTTGCGGGGCCTCTAAGAGAGGCAAATTTCATCCGATTCGGTTGAAATTTGGTACGCGGTATTAGATATGGCCGCTAACAACCATGTCAAACTAGGTCCATATCAGTCTATTGTTATATATAGCCCTCAAAGCGACCCCCATATTTCAATTCTGGCTCTAATTACCGCGCAATAGTCCATATCGGTTCGTAATTATTTGTAGACTTGCCTATACATACCTTTTTTGTCTAATATATACTACGTACACGGATGAAAAAGACTGTTTTTCATATGTTTGGCTATAGACATTATATGTTTGGAACACAAATTTTTAAACACAATATTTTTGAGTGCAAGCATATAATGTTCATAAACTAGCATAACATGTTTGGGACATATATGTTAATATGGTAGAACATATTATATTTGGGACATAAAATGTTTGTAAATATAATATGCTTGGATGCAAACATATATTAATTTAGAAATAGTCTATAAACATATATGTGTTTAGTAGCTTGGAGCGCTATTTAACAGGGAGCGATATTGAATTAAGTTGGTGGTTGTTGCTTTTTATTACAAAATTTACATTTTATTTTTCCTTGGGCAATTGATCAGCTACTTCTTTGATCCTTACAAACTGTGTGGTCCGCTGTTCGAATCCCCGTCCGGCAAAAGGTAAAATTAAAATAAAAAAATTGAATAATTTCTTCTACAATGTTTGTATTACAGAAAAAGGTGTAAGAACTAAAAAATGTCTTGGAAGTGAGAAAGATGTGGGGGAATATACAATTAGGCAGAAACAAAATTTTGAGCATTCAGGACAAAAACCTATGTTGTTAGCACCTATATTACCTGTTTATTTTCATAATTCATTATGATTGTAAATATATAAATAAATAAATAAAATTTTGAGCACAATATTGTTTGGGAGAATTTTTTTAAGCATATAATATTTTTGGGTGCAAAATGCTTCCAAACATATTATATGTTCACAAAATAACATATTGTTTTTTGGAAGACAACATTATTGAATTTGGATGCAAAAATACAAAATGTTTGGAACTTAGACTACCCAAACATATATTGTTTAGACCAATATTCTTTCAAACATATTATATATTGGAAGAGATCAAACATATAAATGTTTGGGCAATACCCAAAAATGTATATGCTTGAAGCAAAATATGTTTGGGAGTATATGTTACAGTAGCGATTTTTTATGAGGGTGTATGGAATAACTTACAATTTAGAGGACGATGTTAAGTAGTTTTAAGATGGCAAGGTCATCGGCAAGTATTACCACAACCCAAGTATTTCGATTGTGGATGACAGTCTTTTGTAGAAGTTTCTACGCAAGCCATGGTGGAGGGTACATAAGATTCGGCCTGGCCGAACTTACGGTCGTATATACTTGTTTTAATTACGTTTTGTTCTATTTGTTTCACTATGAAGACCACCTAACTATGAATACCTCGCCTTAGAGGGCTCACATTACAAAGTCTTTTCTTCCAGAGTATATGTATTATACTCAACAATTCCCAATAAAACTGAATAATATAGAATTCACGGAATTCTTTCTTTTCATAAGTTGACATAACAAATGGGCTATTGGATATTTGAAAGTGCATATCATAGAGGAATAAAGTATAAAGACATGCAATGCAGTCGTATTTTTATTAATTTTCATAATATCCCATACAACGAAATGGGAAGGAGTAGACTACTATGAATCCTAGTTATCGCTTGTTGATGCTGCAATACTTGTATATATCTACGCTTGTACAAATGTCGTTGACCCAACCAACCTCAATTTTTAGATCCCAAAAGCCCAGTGGAGTAATGTTTAAATTTTCCCTACAGTGCTAGTATGTCTAGATGGTAGAAGTAGCGAAAAATATCAAAAGGTAAATACAAGCTTCATTTTCTTTACCACCAATTGAACTTGGTTGACATTATGATGTCAGCCAGAAATCAGCGAAAATGTACAACCATATCATTGAAACTAAAGTCTCATAAACTCACCAGACAGGAAAAAGTGTTTTTTATATCCTACACAATAGGGTGAAGGATATAACAACCCAGCAGAAGAAGCCTTGCAAGCAAAAAAAATTCATGTGGTATTTCTGAATCCCGAAGTCATTCAAAATCGGAACAGAAGGAAAGAGTTTTACATGCATTTCTTATGTGCTCGGTTTATATGGGTGCACCACCAAAATATAGATCGTGGCCGGCCTATATGGGGCTATATAAAAACATGAATCGATACACATCATATTCGGTACACCAATATAGAAATTTCTAGACTTCCTATATGGAGGCTATACCAAAACCTAGACCGAAAGACATCATATTCGGCACATCACTTTGTGGACCTAAAATATGGCTAGATTTCCAATTTCAGGCAAATCGCATGAAAAATGCGGTGTATACGAACTGCAGACCTCAAATCGGGGGGTTCGGTTCATATGGCAGCTACATCAAAACCTGGACCGATATTGCCAATATTCGAACTTGGTCTGCTTTCAGACAAAAGACGAATCAGTGCAAAATTTCAAGACGATAGCGCTGTGTTACAAACGGATGAGTGAAGTTTACTTAAATTATGTTCCTAAATTTCTGAAATGAGTATATTTTCTTTGAATTGTGTCTGTCTTCAACGTCATCTAGCGCTAATTTTAACAATTTTTAAATAAAACAAGTAAGTAAAGTCTAAAGTCGGGCGGGGCCGACTATATTATACCCATCACCATTATGTAGACCAAAATTTTTGTTACCATCTCATATCCTTCAAATATGTTGGGAGTTATTATCAAGGTTTATATTCCCATATACAAATATTTATATCTGAAACGATTTGGAGAACATTTTTTGTACTTCTACAAAATCGCTAGAAATAAAAAAAGCCCACCCTGGGATGAAACCCAATGTTAGTAAAAAATATGGGAAATATAAAGCTAGAGCAATTTTGATGCAATTGTACAAAAGTGCATTTATGATTTATCGGGCGATACATATGTATTCAAAATATAGGACAATTTGAGTAATATTTACAATTTTTGCTACTCAGCAGTGGCGATTTTATAAGGATATTGGTTAAATCTCGCCAAGATATGTGGCCAATTTTGGGTTGTGATATATTATTTGGGCAATTCGGGCTATATTTCCACAAATCGGACCTTTATGTAAAATTCTACCATTCTCTGGAAAGTGTGGCATTACAGTGTGTAGAATATGACTATGATATGGGGAAATCATCACAGAATTTTGTGTAAAATGTGGGTATTTTGGCCATATTAGATCAAGATGGCACACTTAAATTGCATATTAAATGTATTCTCTGTGGAATCTATGGAGTGAATTGGAGGAAACTCCCATTGAAAATGGGTCTAAAATATGAAACATTTTACCATATTTCCCCTACTCTGGCGTACATATATATGGGAGCTATATCGAAATATGAACCGATTTTGACCAAATTTGACTTGCATAGTTAGAATAATAATCCTGCTATCTCAACAAAAACCGTAAATGGGGGAATAATTTTGGCCTCCGTGGTCATATGGGTGTAAATCGGGCGAAAGATATATATGGGACCTATATCTAAATCTGAACCGATTTTAACAAAATTTGGCACACTAAACGATGGTTAGGTTAGGTTAGGTTAAAGTGGCAGCCCGATTAAGATTCAGGCTCACTTAGACTATTCAGTCCATTGTGAATCCACATTAACTAAAAGTACTTATTACATATGGGCACTTCTAGTTTTAACCGCTGAACCTTCTTAATTATTTTTCTTTGTTGAAACAACCAGATTGTTCCAAAAACATTATTTCGCAGACTGTTTAAGTTAACGTTTTCCAGATCCGCCAGCAACCTTAAGCTATATACTCCTAGAAGTTGCTTGCGCTTTACACAAAATGCAGGACACTCACACAAGAGGTGTTTAATTGATTCCTTTTCCTCCGCATCATGACAGCTCATACAGCTCATTATACTTCGCGCCTATACTTTTTGCAAAATCGCCTATCAGACAGCGACCCGTTATAGCAGATATCAGGAGTGATATCGGACGTCTCGAGAACACTATCATATCTAGTGTGCGGTTTAAGTTTAAATTGGACCATATTTGCTTGGTGTCGTTACAGCCCTTGCAATTCTCCCATCGAACATTTGCCATCATAACAGCCTTCTCACGCAGCATGAGCTTGCAGGTAGCCAGGGGCATACCAACAGTTTCTAGTTCCCCTGGAATATGTAAGGTAGTCCCTAGCCTTGCCAACTCATCTGCTTCGCAGTTCCCCGGTATGTTCCTACGGCCAGGCACCCATATTAGGTGAATATTGTACTGCTCAGCCATCTCGTTGAGAGATTTGCGGCAGTCTGTGGCCGTTTTGGAGTTAAGGAACACAGAGTCCAAGGATTTTATTGCAGGTTGACTGTCTGAGTATATATTAATGCCAATATTGGTTGGATACTATTAAACGTACTCTTTATGCAAAATTCGAAGCAAATCAGGGCAAAACTTTGGCTTTTACGGTCATATTGGTCGAAATCGGACGAAAGATATATATGGGAGTTATATCTAAATCTGAAGCGATTTCAACCAAATTTAGCATAATTAACAATACTACTAAACGTGCTCCTTGTGTTAATTTTGAAGCAAATCAGGACAAAACTCTGGCTTTTGTGGCCAAATAAGTTCAAATCGGACGAAAGATATATATGGGAGCTATATCTAAATCTGATATTTTGCATATCTTTCGAAAGCCCCAAAATATTTGGCTGCCCGAAATTTATACGTTGATAAATACGTCAATTATGACCAGATCGTTGATAAATATATATGGCAGCTATATCTAAATCTGAACCGATTTTTTTCAAAATCAATAGCGATTGTCTTTTAGCCAATGTAAAACTCTATGCCAAATTTGAGGACGATCGGACTTAAACTACGAGTTGTACTTTGCACACAAAATTACATATACAGACAGACGGACATCGGTAAATCGACTTAGAATTTAATTCTAAACGATCTCAGACTCAGACTTTTCCTTCTTGGCGTTACATACAAATGCACAAACATATTATACCCTGTACCACAGTAGTGGTGAAGGGTACAAATATTATATGATGTGAATTGGGGTGTTAGAAATTATAATACATTTTTCGTCCTTTTTTCCCAATTAGGGAATTGGCGTCACTGTCTATAGTGATGCCATCTACCAAAGGGCAAAAAGCACCAAAAATAGGTTTTAAATTCTAACATACCTCCTCCCACCACAAACTACTAAAGGCAGCTAAAATTCGATGCTCTACAAAAAAAATCCAAAGATGTATTATAGAACTATTGTTTTGAAGCATGATTTGATTATGAAATTATTAACTTCTATTGAAGTGTACCCCTTGATCAGTTTGAATGTTTCCATCCAATTCATTGTGATCAGTAATGTCTTTAAATTTCACACTATTTTTTCAGAGGAGGAAAACATTTTTTCGACATTAAATTTCGAAATATTAATATTTAGAGGGAGTCTATTTCTAATTTCAGTTATGAGTGCTTTTGCAAATTTAATACAAAATGTTTTTAATTACATCTTTGTCAAGTTCAGAAATTCGTCACTCACCGCTAAGCATTTCTAAAGAATACCCCAAATACCAATATTGATTTAAAACAAGTATATACAGAAGTAAGTTCGGCCGGGCCGAATCTTAAACACCCACCACCATAAATCAAATATTAGGGTTTCCTTTGAAATTTCAGAGGGTTTGAGGAAAGATCAAGCAGAGCAGTTCAACCAGTACACTTCACGAAGATAAATTTAAAGTTTTTACCTATGAAGACTAGATCGGATTCTGGATTTATAAGAACCATTTTTGTTTGAGTTTTAGGGGAATCATTAACATCTCTTGTAAGTGTGCAAGAAAATTATAAAATAACGTCTTGATTTGAAATCTTAAATCTGTAGATTTTCACCCGAGAAATAAAATCTGAAAATTTTAAATAGAGTTTCAAGCAATTTTCATGATCAGTGCGCCTTCTATACTCTCAAGAAGTGAAATCGGTCTATATGGAGGCATTACCAAATGGACCGATGAAAACTTAATCCGATACACGTTTTTGTGAGCCTTAAATACCAGAATATTTACAATTTCAGGCAAATCGGAAAAAACTACGGTTTCTACAAACCTAAGGGGGTAAATTGGGAGATCGTTCTTATGGGGGCTATACTAAAATACCGATCGATACTCACCATTTTTGGCACACCTCTTTATGGTCCTAAAATACCTCTAGATTTCCAATCTCAGGCAAATTGGATAAAAACTACGGTTTCTATAAGCCCAAGAAGTAAAATCGGGAGATCGGTCTATATGGGGGCTATACCAAAACATGGACCGATACTCACTATTTTTGGCACACCACTTTATCGTCCTAAAATACCTCTAGATTTCCAATCTCAGGCAAATTGGATAAAAACTACGGTTTCTATAAGCCCAAGACCCCAAATCGGGAGGTCGGTTTATATGGGGACTATATCAAAACCTTGACCGCTATAGCCCATCTTCGAACTTGACCTGCCTCCATACAAAAGACGAGTTTGTGCAAAATTTCAGCACGATTGCTTCATTATTGAAGACTGTAGCGTGATTACAACAGACAGACAGACAGACGGACAGACGGACATCGTTATATCGTCTTAGAATTTCTCCCTGATCAAGAATATATATACTTTATATAGTCGGAAATCGATATTTCGATGTGTTACAAACGGAATGACAAACTTATTATACCCCCGTCACCATTCTATGGTGGTGGGTATAAAAAGAATCAATACCACCTTCATAACAATCAAATGCTATATATACACTTGCGTTTCTTAAGTTTTTGAAAGTCTAATCCGAATTTACTGTTCAAATGGAAAAATGCACCAAAAGACGAAAATGCCAGAAAACACCAATTTGGTGCTTTTTTTTTTTGAAAAGGCACTAAAAAGGCAATTTGGTGCTTTTTGGAAATCAAAACGCACTAAATTTGATGCTAAAAACACCAAATTGGCATCACTGGTTCATGCTCTACTCATTTCTCTATATACTCTTAATACTCTTTGTCTCTACTCTTGTATACTCTTGTATCAACAAAACTAAATGCGGTTATCGAAAACATTGTGGGGTATATACGCGTATATACAGATCGTTTCTCTTGAACATGACTCTGATGTATGTATGGATATGCTACGCGTTACACACATTTCTCTATTCTAGTCTCTTACAACTCTTTGTAGGCTGTTGCTAGTATTAACAAAACTAAATCGGCTTATCGAAAAAATATGGTTGGGTACACATTTTCAGTTTTGTTCTCTTTAGTTAGATTAATTTGTACAGTGAATGAACGGGCCATTGCTACACCTGCTGTGGAAAAAGTACATCGTAAAAATAATAAAACTGTTTTGATAGTAATACTATATTCTAAATAAAATAAAATTATATGTGTTTGTTATGAAATGGATACTGAACCTCTTGAGGTAAGAAACAAATGTCTACCCTAAAAAAACAAAACAAGTTTTTATTTTCGTTATACGTATGTACGATACAGAAGAGCATTTTCAGTTAACAGCTTGAATGGCATTCAGTCTTAAAGACTGTTTACGATTGGCAAAATGTTTTTTCTTTCGCGCTGTATGAAAGGTATTGAAGCAAGGTGATTTGTATCAATGCATTGATTGTTATAAACTTTGGACACCATAATTTCATCGTTGATTTTTTCGAAACAGAAATTACCATTTCCAAACACAAGTTACTCAAAGGTGGGAGGTTAAATTATTTGAAAAATACCCCGATTTGGTGTTAAACATTGCTCTGGTAAACGAGCACTACTATGGTTCTGTTTCTAAATTCTCGTTGCTGATCGCATACAAACATTTTTAGACGGTGATTTATATGCCGATTAAGTACTAATCGGAGGATGAAAAACGGGCGATAAGAACGTTAAAAATAATCCCATGAAGCAACAAAACTAAGGTGCAATTCTATGAGATCTCCAAAAAAACTTCAATTCATTAGTATCATATCCGAGTATTAATTTCTGATCCTATAACGAAAATGTCTGTAATCTTACACAGAAAAAATTATTGTTTTGAGCACAAAAATTTCTTGTCCTTAAAAACGAATGAAAATTTTGCTTAGCATGGAAGACGCATTTCTACACCCCAAAACAAAAGTAAACCCATCGGAGAGGAATATGTACACTCAAAAAAAGTTTACTTGGATCCAAAGATTTTGACCTTCCCTTAAGAATTTTGGTATTGAGTCCGAGACATAGATGCGGTTTCTTTAAAATAAAGACATTTTTTAAGGACCTCCCTGGCTTTAAATCTAGGATCAATAAAATTAAAATTGGATACAATCTCATTTTATTTTCATTTTGCGATATATTAATGAAGGTATTTATGTACAAACAAATTCCAATTTCAAAATCTAAATTATGCCAGGTACTTCAAAGTAAAAACAGTTTTCTTAATGCTAAAAAAACTTTAAACCAAAGATGCAAATCCTTAAAATAAGTCTTAGCCTATATTTGAAGCGTTTTTATCTTAAATTTAAAAATTCAATATGTCACTTGAGTTTCAGTGTCAGTCTTTATTTTAAAGAAAATTTGTTTTATTTCAAAGATCTACAACTTCAGCAGAGAGACGGAAAATTACAGGATTTGTGTCCTAAATTTAATGAAAATAATTTTTGATGGAAGGATTGTAAACTTTCTTTTAATTAAAATGTCATTGCTTTAAAGAATTTTGTCCTTAGCATTGCGTAAATTTTGAGTCCTAACATTTAAGTTGCATAATCTTCCATATTAGGTCAATATTTTTTTTCAGTGTAGGTTAAATTTAGAACGGTTTAATTTTGCTGTATTACAAACGTCGGTATCACGATGATAACGTAAACAAGTATATACAGCAGTAAGTTCGGCCGGGCCGAATTTTAATCAAATGTTTCCTGTGAAAATTTCAGGGGGGTTTGATGACAAGCAGATCAGTTCAATCAGTACACTTCCCGAAGATCAATTTAGAGATTTTACCTATGAAGACTAGATCAGATTCTGGATTTATAAGAACCATATTTGTTTGAGTTTTAGAGGAATCATAAACATCGTTTGCAAGTGTGAAAGAAAACGATGGAATAACGCACATGGACCGATATTCATCATTTTCGGCACACCTCTTTATGGAGCTAAAATACTTCTAGAATTAAAATGTCATGCAAATTTTATAAAAACTATGGTTTCTTAAAGCCCAAGCCCAACTACGGTTTCTAGAAGCCCAAAAAGTAATATCGGGAGATCGGTCTGTCGGATGGCTATATAAAAACATGGACCTATACTCACCATTTTCTGCATACCTTTTTATGGCCGTAAAATACATCTAGATTTCCAATTTGAGGCAAGTTGGATGAAAACTACGGTTTCTATAAGCCCAAGAAGTAAAATCCGGAGATCGGTCTATATGGGGGCTATATAAAAACATTGTCCAATACTCACCATTTTCAGAAAACCTCTTTAGGGTTCTAAAATACCCCTAGATTTCCAATTTCAGGCGAATTGGATAGAAACTACGGTTTCTATAAGACTAAGACCCCAAATGGGGAAGTCGGTTTATATGGGGACTATATCAAAACCTGGACCGATATAGTCCATCTTCGAACTTGACCTGCCTGCAGACAAAAGACGAGTTTGTGCAAAATTTCAGCACGATTGCTTCATTATTGAAGACTGTAGCGTGATTACAGCGACAGACAGTCAGACAGACAGACATGGTTATATCTCCCTGATTAAGAATATATATATTTTAGCTGATATTTCGATATTTCAATGTGTTACAAACGGAATGACAAAGTTTGTCATACCCTTGTCACCATTCTATGGTGGGGGTATAAAAATGGACGCTCGTTAAAAATAACCCATGAAGCAATAAAACTAAGGTGCAACACTACCAGATCTCCAAGAAAAGTTCAAACCATTAGTGTCATATACGAGTATTAATTTCTGATCATATAAAGAAAATGTCCGGAAACTTTCACAGAAAAAATTATTGTCTTGAGCACAATAATTTCTTGTCCTTAAAACACGAAAGCGAATTTTGCTTAGCATGAAAGGCGCTTTCTACACCCCAAAACAAAAATAAACTCACCAGAGAGTAATACTTAGGTTAAATTTAGAAATGTTTAATTTTGCTGTATTACAAACGCCGGTATCACGATAATAACGTAAAACAAGTATATACGGCCGTAAGTTCGGCCATGCCGAAGCTTATGTACCCTCCACCATGGATTGCGTAGAAACTTCAACTGAAGACTGTCATCCACAATCGAATTACTTGGGTTGCGGTAACACTTGTCGATGACAAGGTATCTTAAAACTTCCTAACACCGTAATATATACCACATAGCCCATACGTGGTATATATTAAACTAAAAGAGGCCGGTTAAATACGTATAAAATTTTGACAACATTTTCTATAGAAGTAAAATTTAGAAAAAAATTTCTATAGAAATAAAATTTGGAAAAAATTTTCTATAGAAATAAAATTTTAACAAAATTTTCTATAGAAATAAAATTTTGACAAAATTTTCTATAGAAATGAAATTTTGACAAAATTTTCTATAGAAATAAAATTTTGACAAAAGTTTCTATAGAAGTAAAATTTTGACAAAAATTTTCTATAGAAATAACATTTTGACAATGTTTTCTATAAAAATAAAATTTTGTTAGATTATTTTTGGCTAGAGTGGCAACCATGATTATATATAACTATATATAACTATAGACCGATATGGACCAATTTTGGCATGGTTATTAGCGGCCTTATACTAACACCACGTTGCAACTTTCAACCGGATCGGATGAATTTTGCTCCTCCAAGACGCTCCGGAGATCAAATCTGGGGATCGGTTTATATAGGGGCTATATATAATTATGAACCGATATGGACCAATTCTTGCGTGTTTGTTAGAGACCATATTCTAACACCATGTTCCAAATTTCAAACGGATCGGATGAATTTTGCTCCTCCAAGAGGCTCCGGAGGACAAATGTGGGGATCGATTTATATGGGGGCTATATATAATTATGGACCGATATGGACCAATTCTTGCATGGTTTTTAGAGACCATATACTAACACCACGTACCAAATTTCAACCGGATCGGATGAATTTTGCTCCTCTAAGAGGCTCCGGAAGTCAAATCTGGGGATCGGTTTATATGGGGGCTATATATAATTATGGGCCGATGTGGACCAGTTTTTGGATGGTTGTTAGATACCTTATACTAACACCATGTACCAAATTCCAGCCGGATCGGACGAAACTTTCTTCTCTTAGAGGCTCTGCAAGCCAAATCTGGGGATCGGTTTATATAGGGGCTATATATAATTATGAACCGACATGGACCAATTCTTGCGTGTTTGTTAGAGACCATATTCTAACACCATGTTCCAAATTTCAAACGGATCGGATGAATTTTGCTCCTCCAAGAGGCTCCGGAGGACAAATGTGAGGATCGATTTATATAGGGGCTATATATAATTATGGACCGATATGGACCAATTCTTGCATGGTCATTAGAGAACATATACCAACACCATGTACCAAATTTCAGCCGGATCGGATGAAATTTGGTTCTCTTAAAGGCTCCGCAAGCCAAATCGGGGATCGGTTTATATAGGGGCTATATGTAATTATGGACCGATATGGACCAATTTCTGCATGGTTGTTGGACACCATATACTAACACCATGTACAAAATTTCAGCCGGATCGGATGAAATGTGCATCTCCTAGAGCAATCGCAAGCCAAATTTGAGGGTCCGTTTATATGGGGGCTATACCTAAAATTTGACCGATATGGCCCATTTGCAATTCCATCTGACCTACATCAACAACAACTACTTGTGACAAGTTTCAAGTCGATAGCTTGTTTCGTTCGGAAGTTAGCGTGATTTCAACAGACGGACGGACGGACATGCTCAGATCGACTCAGAATTTCACCACGACCCAGAATATATATACTTTAAGGTGAGTATTAAGTTCGAGTTTAGCCGCTAAAATCGCTAAAGTGAAAACTAAATCAGTAAGAACAAGTAAGGAAAGTCTAAAGTCGGGCGGGGCCGACTATATTATACCCTGCACCACTTTGTAGATCCAAATTTTCGATACCATATCAAATCCGTCAAATGTGTTGGGGGTTATATATAAAGGTTTGTCCCAAATACATACATTTAAATATCACTCGATCTGGACAGAATTTGATAGACTTCTACAAAACCCATAGACTCAAAATGCACTAGGGTGGAACACAATGTTAGTAAAAAACCAGTAAGGAAAGTCTAAAGTCGGGCGGGGCCGACTATATTATACCCTGCACCACTTTGTAGATCTAAATTTTCGATACCATATCACATCCGTCAAATGTGTTGGGGGCTATATATAAAGGTTTGTCCCAAATACATACATTTAAATATCACTCGATCTGGACAGAATTTGATAGACTCTACAAAATCTATAGACTTAGAATTTAAGTCGGCTAATGCACTAGGGTGGAACACAATGTTAGTAAAAAACCAGTAAGGAAAGTCTAAAGTCGGGCGGGGCCGACTATATTATACCCTGCACCACTTTGTAGATCTAAATTTTCGATACCATATCACATCCGTCAAATGTGTTGGGGGCTATATATAAAGGTTTGTCCCATATACATACATTTAAATATCACTCGATCTGGACAGAATTTGATAGACTCTACAAAATCTATAGACTTAAAATTTAAGTAGGCTAATGCACTAGGGTGGAACACAATGTTAGTAAAAAAATATGGGAAACATATAAATCTGAAGCAATTTTAAGGAAATTTCGCAAAAGTTTATTTATGATTTATCGCTCGATATATATGTATAAGAAGTTTAAGAAAATTAGGGTCATTTTTTCAACTATTCGACTAAGCAGTGGCGATTTTACAAGGAAAATGTTGGTATTTTGAGAATTTTTATCGAAATCAGAAAAACATATATATGGGAGCTATATCTAAATCTGAACCAATTCCAATCAAATTTGGCACGCATAGCAACAATGCTAATTCTACTCCCTGTGCAAAATTTCAACTAAATCGGAGCAAAAAATTAGCCTCTGTGGTCATATGAGTGTAAATCGGGCGAAAGCTATATATGGGAGCTATATCCAAATCTGAACCGATTTCCACCAAATTTGACACGCATAGCTATAATGCGAATTCTACTCCCTGTGCAAAATTTCATCTAAATCGGAGCAAAAAATTAGCCTCTGTGGACAAAGGAGTGTAAATCGGGCGAAAGCTATATATGGGAGCTATATCTAAATCTGAACCGATTTGGATGATATTTTGCAAGTTTTTCGAGACTCATAAAATATTGAGATGTACGGAATTTGAGGAAGATCGGTTGATATACACGCCAATTATGACCAGATCGGTGAAAAATATATATGGCAGCTATATCTAAATCTGAACCGATTTTTTCCAAAATCAATAGGGATCGTCTTTGAGCCGAAACAGGACCCCAAACCAATTTTAAGACAATCGGACTAAAACTGCGAGCTGTACTTTGCACACAAAAATACATCAACAGACAGACAGACAGACGGACAGACAGAGAGACAGACAGACAGACAGACAGACAGACGGACATCGCTAAATCGACTCAGAATTTAATTCTAAGACGATCGGTATACTAAACGATGGGTCTCAGACTTTTCCTTCTTGGCGTTACATACAAATGAACAAACTTATTATACCCTGTACCACAGTAGTGGTGAAGGGTATAAAAATATGGGAAACATTTAAATCTGAAGCAATTTTAAGGAAACTTTAAGGAACAATTTAATTATTATATATTGCTCGATATATATGTATTAGAAGTTTAGTAAAATTGGAGTAATTTTTACAACTTTTCGACTAAGCAGTGGCGATTTTACAAGGAAAATGTTGGTATTTTGACCATTTTTGTTGAAAGCAGAAAAATATATATATGGGAACTATATGTAAATCTGAACCGATTTCAACGAAATTTGGCACGTATAGCTACAATGCTAATTGTACTCCCTGTGCAAAATTTCAACTAAATCGGAGTTAAAAATTGGCCTCTGTGGTCATATGAGTGTAAATCGGGCGAAAGCTATATATGGGAGCTATATCTAAATCTGAACCGATTTCAACCAAATTTGGCACGTATAGCTACAATGCTAATTATACTCCCTGTGCAAAATTTCAACTAAATCGGAGCAAAAAATTGTCCTCTGTGGTCATTTGAGTGTAAATCGGGCGAAAGCTATATATGGGAGCTATATCTAAATCTGAACCGATTTCAACCAAATTTGGCACGTATAGCTACAATGCTAATTCTACTCCCTGTGCAAAATTTCAACAAAATCGGAGCAAAAAATTGGCCTCTGTGGGCAAATGAGTGTAAATCGGGCGAAAGCTATATATGGGAGCTATATCTAAATCTGAACCGATTTGGCTGATATTTCGCAAGTTTTTCGAGACTCATAAAATATTCGTATGTACGGAATTTTAGGAAGATCGGTTGATATACACGCCAATAATGACCAGATCGGTGAAAAATATATATGGCAGCTATATCTAAATCTGAACTGATTTTTTCCAAAATCAATAGGGACCGTCTTTGAGCCGAAACAGGACCCTATACCAAATTTTAGGACAATTGGACTAAAACTGCGAGCTCTCCTTTGCACACAAAAATACATCAACAGAGAGACAGACGGACAGACAGACAGACAGACAGACAGACAGACAGACAGACAGACAGACAGACAGACAGACAGACAGACAGACAGACGGACAGACAGACAGACAGACAGACGGACATCGCTAAATCGACTCAGAATTTAATTCTAAGACGATCGGTATACTAAACGATGGGTCTCAGACTTTTCCTTCTTGGCGTTACATACAAATGCACAAACTTATTATACCCTGTACCACAGTAGTGGTGAAGGGTATAAAAATATGGGAAACATTTAAATCTGAAGCAATTTTAAGGAAACTTTAAGGAACAATTTAATTATTATATATCGCTCGATATATATGTATTAGAAGTTTAGTAAAATTGGAGTAATTTTTACAACTTTTCGACTAAGCAGTGGCGATTTTATAAGGAAAATGTTGGTATTTTGACCATTTTTGTCGAAATCAGAAAAATATATATATGGGAACTATATGTAAATCTGAACCGATTTCAACCAAATTTGGCACGTATAGCTACAATGCTAATTATACTCCCTGTGCAAAATTTCAACTAAATCGGAGCAAAAAATTGTCCTCTGTGGTCATTTGAGTGTAAATCGGGCGAAAGCTATATATGGGAGCTATATCTAAATCTGAACCGATTTCAACCAAATTTGGCACGTATAGCTACAATGCTAATTCTACTCCCTGTGCAAAATTTCAACAAAATCGGAGCAAAAAATAGGCCTCTGTGGGCAAATGAGTGTAAATCGGGCGAAAGCTATATACGGGAGCTATATCTAAATCTGAACCGATTTGGCTGATATTTCGCAAGTTTTTCGAGACTCATAAAATATTCGGATGTACGGAATTTTAGGAAGATCGGTTGATATACACGCCAATAATGACCAGATCGGTGAAAAATATATATGGCAGCTATATCTAAATCTGAACCGATTTTTTCCAAAATCAATAGGGATCGTCTTTGAGCCGAAACAGGACCCCATACCAAATTTTAGGACAATCGGACTAAAACTGCGAGCTGTACTTTGCACACAAAAATACATCAACAGACAGACAGACGGACAGACAGACAGACAGACAGACAGACAGACAGACGGACATCGCTAAATCGACTCAGAATTTAATTCTAAGACGATCGGTATACTAAACGATGGGTCTCAGACTTTTCCTTCTTGGCGTTACATACAAATGCAGAAACTTATTATACCCTGTACCACAGTAGTGGTGAAGGGTATAAAAAGGCATAATATTATACAAATTTGTTGCAAATTTTATTATAACTTGATGGGGAATGGCTCAAAGCAAATTTTCACAAAGTTTGTATTCCTTAAAATGGATTATTAAAGAGAAGTAATCGTGAAAAAATGACGATTTTAGCGGCTAAACTCGAACTTAATACCTACCTTTATGGGGTCTTAGAGCAATATTTCGATGTATTACAAACGGAATGACAAGGTTAATATACCCTTATCCTATGGTGGAGGGTATAAAAAAGGTAAATATTTTTAGACAAACTCAAGATAATTTATTAGACATAATTAATGTTTATTTCACTTATTAAAGAAAATTGCGTTGTTCGCAAAAACTAATTGGAGTTCGAAATCGCACAAATGTTATTAGCACCACACGAAGTTTAAGATGGGGCATTTTTTTTTAATTTACACTGAAAAAACAACAGAGAATCCACTAGGAAAGAAAGTTTTAGTTAATTTTAGAAAAATTTAACTAAACTGTATTAGAAACATAGATGTCACGCCGATTTCACAAAAACAGTAAATAATTTTCGACAAGTTCAAGAAAATTTATTAGACAAAATTATTATTTTTCGCTTTTTATAGAAAATTTTGTAGTTTGAAGGAAAAATTGGAGTTCAAAATTGCAAACATGTCTTTACTGCCATACGAAGTTCAAGGTTGGCGCATTATTATGTGCTAAATTTACAAATTGTAAGAAATTCTTAACTACTTTGTGGGAGACACGAATTTAGTCAGTCTTTATGCTTCATTTGTATATAATTCTGTTTTAGTTAATGCAACTAACGTACGCTAAATATTATTAAAGTCATGGAAACTTTAAAAACATTAGAATTCCATGAACTAAAATAGAATTAAATCGGCTTTAGTGAAATATAGGGTTCACTTTTTTGTTTTGAGTGTACAAATTTTATGAAATTCTGAACTATTTTTTGGAAAATACTAATTAAGTAAAACGTTAGGCTTCATTTGTTGAAAATTTTATTAAAGCGAAGGAAACTTTTACATATTTACTAAGCCATAATACTATTCATGAACTAAAATAAAGTGAAATTGACTTTCGTGTCCTGATGGGTTCAGTGTTTTTTTTTTTTTTTTTTCAGTGTATGATACAGTATGTTATAGTGAACGTGTTTTGTATCAATAGTTGGGAGATTCGATGTCAAAATTGGAAAATACTATTGATTTAAAATCAATTTGTGGTTCTCGTTCTACCCAATTGTTGTACCATTTGTAAGAGACGGAGTATCAGACATTTGCAACTAAAGTTGTTTGTTTTCTTAAAAGGGTGATTCTTAAAAAGCTCTGTTTGTGCATTAGACACTGATCTATAAATAGGTCTGCTGGGTGCATAATTTTGTGCTGATGACCGCAAAAAAAAAAAAAAATCTTCCTCCTAAACGAAGGTTTAGAAAATAACTCAACGTTTGGAAAAAATTATTGGCTTTTCGAGATAAACGTTGGACCATTGTCTTCTTAATTGAATGTTAGAAAACAAATATATACGACCTTAAGTTCGACCAGGCCCTATCTAATGTACCCTCTACCAAGGATTGCGTAGAAACTTCTGCTAAAGTTTGCAAACCACAGTCGAATTATTTGGGTTGTGGTAACACTTGCCAACATCGCATATGTTAGATAAAAAAGGCGGATTAAGTACCTATACAAAGGCGGATTAAATACCTATACAATACAATTCGGTTTATAGAGGGCAATAATTACGTACCGATATGAATAAATTTTTGCGCGGTAATTAGAGAGCCAAAAGTGAAATATGGGTTCGGTCCATATCGGCTCATTATTATATATATATATATATATATATATATATATATATATATATATATATATATATATATATATATATATATATATATATATATATATATATATATATATATATATATATATATATATATATATATATATATATATATATATATATATAATATATATATATATATATATATATATATATATATATATATATATATATATATATATATATATATATATATATATATATATATATATATATATATATATATATATATATATATATATATATATATATATATATATATATATATATATATATATATATATATATATATATATATATATATATATATATATATATATATATATATATATATATATATATATATATATATATATATCGAAATTGCTTCTATATAAAGCATATGAATTTTTGATCAGGAGATATTCCAGGACTAACCGTCGATGTTTATCTGTTTGCCTGTAGTAATCACGTTTAGGTTCGGTGAAGTGTTTATGCTGTCCATTCAACACAGGTGAACTTCTCTGAGTACAGCCCTATTTTATGTTTAGCTCAATGAACGGCGTGAAACCACTTAGAGAATCTTTGAAACACTCAGAAATGTCACCAACCATCAAGAGGTTAACGTTCACAAAGAATATGGCGTGTATTGGTCAATGTTTCAGTGTAGCCCACATATAGACCGATCTCCCCGTTTGACTTCTTGGTTTTACTTTAAATTGGATATATATTGGAGCCCAATATGGCGCGTATGGTGTAGACAATTTTACAAACATATTTATATTTTATTTATTAATGCTGGATATGGTTTTTGGGCAAATTATTTTAGAAACTTAGCTTTTAAATAGTTTGGGTAGCTGAAAACAATTTTTTTTTTTGGCAGAAAATAAAATAATTGTAATCGAAATGTATTTTGACTAATTTTCGGATAGATTTCTATCTAGGTGAGCCAACATAATCGGTGGTGGCAAAGTCGGTATAAAATTAGTCGGCGATGGCTCAAATAAGCCTAGGGTACCCAGGTTTCCGCTATTTGACATTTTCATGGAAACACAAATCATCTCAAACATTTTTGTATTTCTGTTTTTACTAAAGTACTATATTTTAATAATTATTTTGATTACATATATTTTGTATTTGTTCCAGTGTAAAGAATTCACGATTGATGTTCCTTGGGGCGTTTTAGCCTGCCAGTGGTATGGAAATCGTAATGTACGTCCATTCTAGCTGTACATGGCTGGCTGGATAATTCCGGAACATGGAAACCTCTGGTGCCATTTCTACCACGTCATATTGGCCTTTTATGTGTGGATTTTCCAGGACATGGGCGCTCTTCGAAATTACCCAAGGGTATCATAAACCATATGGGCGATTATATGCTTATCATTAGGAAAATTGTGAAAACTTTTAATTGGAATAAAGTTTCATTGCTGGGCCATTCTTTGGGTGGTATTTTAGTCAGTGTGTACGCCTCGATGTATCCTGAGACCATTGACATGATGATTATGTTGGATATTGTAAAGATGGTCAATCGATCACCAGAGTTTCAATTAAAAGCTTATAGGAATACCATTGAAAAACAATTTATTGAAGATGAACGCCTCGATTCCTCCACTGAACCCCCCTGCTATACATTCGATGAAATGGTTGATGTAATTCATCGAGGATCTGGAAAATCGGTCAATAAAGAAAACTGCAAATATTTAATGGAACGCAATTGTAGAAGATCAACAAAAGATCCCAATAAATTGTATTTTTCCCGGGATCCTCGTGTCAAATACTATGTAGAGTACACCGATCAACATGATTACATTGAGGATTTTACTAAGTCCATAAGGAATTTAAATTTTTTACTTATAAGATCTACAAATACCATATATATTGATCAAGGATCTTTGGATTTGATTGAAGTTTTTAAAAAGCAAAATCCAAATTTTGAAGTATATCTGGTCGAAGGTACCCATCATGTTCACATGAACAGTCCCCAAGCGGTAGCGAATATTATGACACCGTTCATATGTAAATATCGTCCACCAGAGGATGCGTATAATAATTCAGACCATGGGCTACTAAATAGTAAATTGTAAAAATAAATTGGTATATTGTTAGTAAATTTTTTTCTTATTTCATTTATTTTCTTGCAATGCTTCAGGTAGAGTAATTTAAATTTATAACAAGTATAAACGGCCGTAAGTTCGGCCAGGCCGAATCTTATGTACCCTCCACCATGGATTGCGTAGAAACTTCTACGAAAGACTGTCATCCACAATCGAATTACTTGGGTTGTGGTATCTTAAATCGTTTTCTAAATGGTGAGTTATTCCATACGTGGTATATATTAGACAAAAAAGGTATGTGTAGGTAAGTCTACAAATAATTACTTATTAAATATGGGGCTCGCTTATATGGGGGCTATATACAATTATGAACTTGATATGGACCAATTTTTGTGTGATTGGGGATCGATTTATCTGAGGGCTATATATAACTATAGACCGATATGGACCTAGTTAGGCATGGTTGTTAACGGGCATATACTAGCACAATGTACCAAATTTCAACTGACTGGGAGGAAATTTGCTCCTCCAAGAGGCTCCAAAACCAAATCTCGGGATCGGTTTATATGGGGGCTATATATGATTATGGACTGATATGGACCACTTTTGGCATGGCTGTTAAATATCATATACTACCACCACGTACAAAATTTCAACCAGATCGGATGAATTTTGCTTCTCCAAAAGGCACCGGAGGTCAAATCTGGGGATCGGTTTATATGGGTGCTATATATAATTATGGACTGATATGAACCAATTCCTGCATGGTTGTTGGATACCATATACTAACATCACGTACCAAATTTCAACCGAATCGGATGAATTTTGCTCTTCCAAGGGGCTCCGGAGGTCAAATCTGGGGATCGGTTTATATGGGGGCTATATATAATTATGGACCGATGTGGAGCAATTTTTGCATGGTGGTTAGAGACGATATACTAACACCATGTACCACATTTCAGCCGGATCGGATGAAATTTGCTTCTCTTAGAGGCCTCGCAAGCTAAATCGGGGGATCGGTTTATATGGGGGCTATATATAATTATGGACCGATGTGGACCAATTTTTGCATGGTTGATAGAGACCATATACTAACACCATGAACCGGATCGGATGAAGTTTGCTTCTCTTAGAGGCCTCGCAAGCCAAATCGGGGGATCGGTTTATATGGGGGCTATATATAGTTATGGACCGATGTGGACCAATTTTTGCACGATTGTTAGAGACCACATACTAACACCATGTACCAAATTTCAGCCGGATTGGATGAAATTTGCTTCTCTTAGAGGCCTCACAAGCCAAATCGGGGGATCGGTTTATATGGGGGCTATATATAATTATGGACCGATGTGGACCAATTTTTGCATGGTTGTTAGAGACGATATACTAACACCATGTACCAAATTTGAGCTGGATCGGATGAAATTTGCCTCTCTTAGAGGCCTCGCAAGCCAATTTTGGGGGTCCGTTTATATGGGGGCTATACGTAAAAGTGGACCGATATGGGCCATTTGCAATACCATCCGACCTACATCAATAACAACTACTTGTGCCAAGTTTCAAGTCGATAGCTTGTTTCGTTCGGAAGTTAGCGTGATTTCAACAGACGGACGGACGGACGGACATGCTCAGATCGACTCAGAATTTCACCACGACCCAGAATATATATACTTTATGGGGTCTTAGGGCAATATTTCGATGTGTTACAAACGGAATGACAAAGTTAATATACCCCCCATCCTATGGTGGAGGGTATAAAAATTTAGGAGTTGTATAGAAATCGTGCTACACAGAAAAATCATTTAACTTTGTTTTATCGTTTGGAGGCAATTTTCTTGTTTTAATTAAACTAATTAAAAAAAAACAAGTATACACGGCCGTAAGTTCGGCCAGGCCGAAGCTTATGTACCCTCCATCATGGATTGCGTAGAAACTTCATCTAAACACTGCCATCCACAATCGAATTACTTAAGTTGCGGTAACGCTTGCCGATGGCAAGGTATCTTAAAACCTCCTAACACCATCTTCTAAATTGTATGTAAGTCCATACGTGGTATATATTAAATCAATCAAGTATATACGGCTGTAAGTTCGGCCAGGCCGAAGCTTATGTACTTCGTCTAAACACTGCCATCCACAATCGAATTACTTAAGATGCGGTAACGCTTGCCGATGGCAAGGTATCTTAAAACCTCCTAACACCATTTTCTAAATTGTATGTAAGTCCATAAGTGGTATATATTAAATCAAAAAAGATCGATCCAATACGTATATAATCCAGTTTGACAAAGTAGACCTTAAATTTTGACAGAAATAAAATTTTAACAAAATTTTCTATAGAGAAAAAATTTTCACAAAATTTTCTATAGAAATAAAAATTTTGACAAAATTTTCTATAGAAAGAAAATTTTGACAAAGATTTCTACAGCAATAAAATTTTAACAAAATTTTCTATAGAAATAAACTTTTGACAACACCATCTTCTAAATTGTATGTAAGTCCATAAGTGGTATATATTAAATCAAAAAAGATCGATCCAATACGTATATAATCCAGTTTGACAAAGTAGACCTTAAATTTCTACAGAAATAAAATTTTAACAAAATTTTCTATAGAGAAAAAATTTTCACAAAATTTTCTATAGAAATAAAAATTTTGACAAAATTTTCTATAGAAAGAAAATTTTGACAAAGATTTCTACAGCAATAAAATTTTAACAAAATTTTCTATAGAAATAAACTTTTGACAAATTTTTCTATAGAAATAAAATCTTGGTCGATTATTTTTGGCTCGAGTGGCAACTATGAATTATGATAGCAATAAAATTTGTACAAAATTTTCTATAGAAATAAAATTTTGACAATGATAAAAATTTTATTATGAACCGAATAAAATTTTAACAAAATTTTCTCTAGAAATAAAATTTTGACAAAATTTTCTATCGAAAAAAAAATTTGGTAGATTATTTTTGGCTCTAGTGGCAACCATGATTATGAACCGATATGGACCAATTTTTGTGTGATTGGACCAATTTTGGTATGGTTGTTAGCGACCATATACTTACACCACGTTCTTAATTTGAACCGGATCGGATGAATTTTGCTCCTCCAAGAGGCTCCGCAAGTCAAATCTGGAGAATGTTTTATATGGGGGCTATATATAATTATGGACCGATATGGACCAATTCTGGCACGTTGTTAAAGTTCATATACTAACACCATGTCCAAATTACAACCGGATTGGATGAATTTGCTTCTCTTGGAGACTTCGCAAGCCAAATCTGGGGATCGGTTTATATGGGGGCTGTATATAATTATGAACCGATGTGGACCAATTTTTGCATGGTTGTTAGAGACCATATACCAACATCATGTACCAAATTTCAGCCGGATCGGATGAAATTTGCTTCTCTTTGAGGCTCCGCAAGCTAAATCTGGGGATCGGTTTATATGGGGGCTATATAAATTTATGGACCGATGTGGACCAATTTTTGCATGGTTGTTAGAGACCATATGCTTACACCATGTACCAAATTTCAGCCGGATCGGATGAAATTTGCTTCTCTTTTAGGCTCCGCAAGCCAAATCTGGAGATCGGTTTATATGGGGGCTATACATAATTATGGACCGATGTGGACCAATTTTTGCACGGTTGTTAGAGACCATATGCTTACACCATATACCAAATTTCAGCCGGATCGGATGAAAAAATGCTTCTGTTAGAGGCTCCACAAGCCAAATCTGAGGGTCCCTTTATATGGGGGCTATACGTAAAAGTGGACCGATATGGCCCATTTTCAATACCATCCGACCTACATCGATAACAACTACTTGTGCCAAGTTTCATGTCGATAGCTTGTTTCGTTCGGAAGTTAGCGTGATTTCAACAGACGGACGGACGGACGGACATGCTTAGATCGACTCAGAATTTCACCACGACCCAGAATAATATATACTTTATGGGGTCTTAGAGCAATATTTCGATGTGTTACAAACGGAATGACAAAGTTAATATACCCCCATCCTATGATGGAGGGTATAAAAACAGTATATACGCCCGTAAGTTCGGCCAGGCCGAATCTTATGTACCCTCCACCATGGATTGTATAGAAACTTGTACTAACGACTGTCATCCACAATCTTCATACTTGGCTTGCGGTAACACTTGCCGATGGCAAGGCATCTTAAAACTTCTTAACCATATCGGATGAATTTTACTCATCCATGAGGCTCCGGAGGTCAAATCTGGGGATCTGTTTATATGGGGGCTATTTATAATTATGGGCTGATGTGAACCAATTTTTGCGTGGTTATTAGAGACCACATACAAACCAAAATGTACCCGATGTTCAGCCCGATCGGATGAAATTTGCTTCTCTTAGAGGCTCCGTAAGCCAAATCGGGGGATCGGTTTATATGGGGGCTATATATAATTAAAGACCGATGTGGACCAATTTTTGCATAGTTGTTAGAGACCATATACTTACACCAAATTTCAGCCGGATGGGATGAAATTTGGTTCTCTTAGAGGCTCCGGTTTATATGGGGTTTATATGGGGGCTATACGTAAAAGTGGCCCGATCTGGCCCATTTGCAATACCATCCGACCTACATCAATAACAACTACTTATGCCAAGTCCCCAAGCGTGATTCCAACAGACGGACGGACATGCTTAGATCGACTCAGAATTTCACCACAACCCTGTATATATACTCTTACTGGGGTCTTAGACCAATATTTCGATGTTCCTATGGTGGAGGTATAAAAAAATGGAGGCAAATTCGCTTCAATTCATTTTTACAACATCACAGCAAAACATAATTATAAAAATTGGAAGCACTAGAACTATAGTGTCCATACTGTAGGCACTACTATTCTGCGCAAAAGTTTCGGCGCAGAATTCAGCGATATTTCTTTTAAACATGTAAGTCAAGAATGTTCACCTTTTATATCGACCGAAGAACGTAATAGTGTTTTGATTGAGAGTCCATAAAAGTATGGAGGTGCTGAAATGAACGCAACTAAGTTGCACTAGAGTAGGCGTGTGCTTCCTCCTTCGCTTACCAAGTAGGACTTCTGTAAGTAAGAATTGTTGGTGTTTTTTATTACAACTTTATACGAAACAAGTATATACAGCAGTAAGTTCGACCGGACCGAATCTTAAATACCCACCACCATGAATCAAATATAATAGTTTACTTAGACAAGCAAAGTTTTCTTTTGATACAAATTTTAGAGACAATCGTCGAATCGTTTATCAAAAGTTCGGATTAGTTTTCTCTAAACGAAAATACTTTATACGATTATCTAAAATTTCATTCCGGAGGAAAATATTTTTTCTTTGGGTGTACCCTCAAGAAGTGAATTCGGTCTATATCAATGCCTTTTCAAATGGACCGGTAACATAAATCTAAAAATTCCAGTATATTTAAATTGTTGTGCAAATCGGATAAAAACTACGGTTTCTAGAAGCCCAAGGAGTTAAATCTGGAGATCGGTCTGAAACATGGTCGACACACACCATATTCGGCTGACCTATTTGTGGTCAGCCGGATTCCACAAGTCCTAGAAATAAATTCGGGAGTTAGGTCTAAATGGGGGCTATACCAAAACATGGACCACCTCTTAATGTTCCTCAAATACCTCTAGAATTCCACTTTCAGACGAATTGGGTGAAAACTACGAATTCTAGAAGCCCAAGAAGTAAAATCGGGAGATCAATCTATATAGGGCTATACCACGACATGGACCGATACGGATCATTTTCGACACACTCTTTATGGTCCTAAGATACCTCTAGATTTCTAATTTCCGGCAAATTGGATTAAAACTACGGACTTTTAAAGCCCAAGAAATAAAGTCGGGAGATCGGTCTATATGGGGGCTATACCAAAACATGGCACCATTTGCGACACACCTATCTGTGATCTTAAAATACCTCTAGATTTCCAATTTCAAGCAATCCGGTAAGAAAATATAGTCTCTAGAAGCCCAAGAAGTAAAATCGGCAGATCGGTCTATATGGGGGTTATACCAAAAAATGGACCGATACACCTCAATTTCGGCACAGCTATTTGTGATCTTAAAATACCTCTAGATTTCGAATTTCAAGCAATTCGGCTAGAAAATATAGTCTCTAGACGCCCAAGAAGCAAATTCGGGAGATCGGTCTATATGAGGGCTATACCAAAACATGGACCGATACGGACCAGTTTCGACACACCTCTTTATGGTTCCAAATACCTCTAGATTTCCAATTTCAAGCAAATCGAATAGAAAATACAGTTTCTAGAGGCTCAAGAAGCAAAATCGGGAGATCGGTCTATATGGGGGCTATACCAAAACATGGACCGATAGGCACCATGTCCGTCTGTATGATCTAGTCTTCATAGGTAAAATCGTACTGGTTGAACTGATCTGATTGGGAAAATATGTCATCAAACCCCCCTGAAATTTTCAAAGGAAACTATTATCTTTGATTCATGGTGGTGGGTATTTAAAATACGGCCCGGCCGAACTTACTACTGTATGTACTTGTTATACCCTCCATCATAGGATGGGGGTATATTAACTTTGTCATTCCGTTTGTAACA
This sequence comes from Haematobia irritans, assembly GCF_050003625.1. Classification (NCBI taxonomy): domain Eukaryota; kingdom Metazoa; phylum Arthropoda; class Insecta; order Diptera; family Muscidae; genus Haematobia; species Haematobia irritans. Next base: position 124,947,404 of record NC_134400.1, read on the forward strand.
CATCGAAATATTGCTCTAAGACCCCATAAAGTATATATATTCTGGGTCGTGGTGAAATTCTGAGTCGATCTAAGCATGTCCGTCCGTCCGTTCGTCCGTCCGTCCGTCCGTCCGTCTGTTGAAATCACGCTAACTTCCGAACGAAAACAAGCTATCGACATGAAACTTGGCACAAGTAGTTGTTATCGATGTAGGTCGGATGGTATTGAAAATGGGCCATATCGGTCCACTTTTACGTATAGCCCCCATATAAAGGGACCCTCAGATTTGGCTTGTGGAGCCTCTAACAGAAGCATTTTTCATCCGATCCGGCTGAAATTTGGTATATGGTGTAAGCATATGGTCTCTAACAACCGTGCAAAAATTGGTCCACATCGGTCCATAATTATGTATAGCCCCCATATAAACCGATCTCCAGATTTGGCTTGCGGAGCCTAAAAGAGAAGCAAATTTCATCCGATCCGGCTGAAATTTGGTACATGGTGTAAGCATATGGTCTCTAACAACCATGCAAAAATTGGTCCATATCGGTCCATAAATTTATATAGCCCCCATATAAACCGATCCCCAGATTTAGCTTGCGGAGCCTCAAAGAGAAGCAAATTTCATCCGATCCGGCTGAAATTTGGTACATGATGTTGGTATATGATCTCTAACAACCATGCAAAATTGGTCCACATCGGTTCATAATTATATACAGCCCCCATATAAACCGATCCCCAGATTTGGCTTGCGAAGTCTCCAAGAGAAGCAAATTTCATCCAATCCGGTTGTAATTTGGAACATGGGTTAGTATATGATCTTTAACAACCGTGCCAGAATTGGTCCATATCGGTCCATAATTATATATAGCCCCCATATAAAACATTCTCCAGATTTGACTTGCGGAGCCTCTTGGAGGAGCAAAATTCATCCGATCCGGTTCAAATTAAGAACGTGGTGTAAGTATATGGTCGCTAACAACCATACCAAAATTGGTCCAATCACACAAAAATTGGTCCATATCGGTTCATAATCATGGTTGCCACTAGAGCCAAAAATAATCTACCAAATTTTTTTTTCGATAGAAAATTTTGTCAAAATTTTATTTCTAGAGAAAATTTTGTTAAAATTTTATTCGGTTCATAATAAAATTTTTATCATTGTCAAAATTTTATTTCTATAGAAAATTTTGTAAAAATTTTATTGCTATCATAATTCATAGTTGCCACTCGAGCCAAAAATAATCGACCAAGATTTTATTTCTATAGAAAAATTTGTCAAAAGTTTATTTCTATAGAAAATTTTGTTAAAATTTTATTGCTGTAGAAATCTTTGTCAAAATTTTCTTTCTATAGAAAATTTTGTCAAAATTTTTATTTCTATAGAAAATTTTGTGAAAATTTTTTCTCTATAGAAAATTTTGTTAAAATTTTATTTCTGTCAAAATTTAAGGTCTACTTTGTCAAACTGGATTATATACGTATTGGATCGATCTTTTTTGATTTAATATATACCACTATGGACTTACATACAATTTAGAAGATGGTGTTAGGAGGTTATAAGATACCTTGCCATCGGCAAGCGTTACCGCATCTTAAGTAATTCGATTGTGGATGGCAGTGTTTAGACGAAGTACATAAGCTTCGGCCTGGCCGAACTTACAGCCGTATATACTTGATTGATTTAATATATACCACGTATGGACTTACATACAATTTAGAAGATGGTGTTAGGAGGTTTTAAGATACCTTGCCATCGGCAAGCGTTACCGCAACTTAAGTAATTCGATTGTGGATGGCAGTGTTTAGATGAAGTTTCTACGCAATCCATGATGGAGGGTACATAAGCTTCGGCCTGGCCGAACTTACGGCCGTATATACTTGTTTTATTTTTGTATTCCTTTGCTTGTATGCATATATGTATGCAGTACATCATAGGACATGGAGAATTGCAAACATCCTTAAAGTATTCAATAGACATACCATTATTGTTACAGTTCAACGTATATGGCCTTCAGGGGAAAAAACTATTGAATTATCAAAAGTTTATGAAAGATATTTATCGGAAGTATATTAGTACTTATAAATAACGAAGTTGTAAATTTACACTGAACAAAATATTGTCTCGAGGCCTTAAAATACGAATGCGTTTTTTGCTTAGCATAGAAGACGCATTTCTGATAGAAAGTTTTTTCCTTGCCCGAAAGACAATGAACTTTTCTACAAAGTAGTTTTTTCCTTATAATTAAGTGATTCAAATTAAAAATGGGTATCTTAAAATGAACGAAAATTTTGTTTGGATAAGGTCACCTTGACTTTAATAATTGTGAGAAAATCTTCAAATTAAAGAAATTGTCTTCAAATTTGTTGTCTTTTTGCATCTTGACAACAAAGCAAAACAGCGTTTAAAAATAGGAAACGTTTTTCCTATTAGTGCCAATTTTTGGGTGTATAAATATAACTTTAATTGTATATGTTTCCAATTTTAAATGTTTTAATAATTTAGCTTGCACCAACAAGGGTAACGTTACTACTTCCTTAAAAAGGAGAACTTACTCATAATAAAAGATATTGAATATATACAAAATTTTATTTCTATAAAAATTTTTGTCAAATTTAATTTCTATAGAAAATTTTTGTCAAAATTTTAGTTCTATAGAACAAATTGCCAAATTTTATTTCTATAGAAAATTTTCTCAAAATTTTATGTCCATAGAATTTTTTCTCAAAATTTTATATCTATAGAAAATTTCTCATTTCTTTTTTCATTTCTTTTTTTATTTCTATTGAAAACTTTCTCAAAACTTTATTTCTATAGAAAATTTTACTTCTATAGAAAATTTTCGCAAAATGTTATTTCTATAGAAAATTTCGTTAAAATTGTATTTCTATAGAAATTTTTGTCAAAATTTTATTTTTATAGAATTATTTTTTTCAATTTTTTTATACCCTCCACCATAAGATGGGGATATATTAACTTTGTAATTCCGTTTGTAACACATCGAAATATTGCTCTAAGACCCCATAAAGTATATATATTCTGGGTCGTGGTGAAATTCTGAGTCGATCTGAGCATGTCCGTCCGTCTGCCTGTTGAAATCACGCTTACTTCCGAACGAAACAAGCTATCGACTTGAAACTTGGCACAAGTAGTTGTTATTGATGTAGGTCGAATGGTATTGCAAATGGGCCATATCGGTCTACTTTTACGTATAGCCCCCATATAAACGGACACCCAAATTTGGCTTGCGAATCCTATAAGAGAAGCAAATTTCATCCGATCCGGCTGAAATTTGGTACATGGTGTTAATATGTGGTCTCTAATAACCATGAAAAAATTGGTTCACATCGGTCCATAATTATATATAGCCCCCATATAAACCGATCCCCCGATTTGGCTTTCGGAGCCTCTAAGAGAAACAAATTTCATCCGATCCGGTACGTGGTGTTAGTATATGGTCTCTAACAATTATGCAAAAAGTGGTCCACATCGGTCAATAAAGGGTGATACGGTCAAAATTTGGTCAATATAAACTTGACGTACTTCTTTCAATTTTGCATTTAAAAAACACTCCTCATTTTGAAGGTGTGTGTGTTTAGAATGTTGCTCCTATTTTGATTTTGGAATTCCCTCTTCAGTTGTCAAAATGCCGTCCAAGAAAGAAGAGCAGCGTATCAAAATTTTGCTCGCGCATCGCGAAAATCCGAGCTACTCGCACGCAAAGCTGGAAAAATCGCTAAAAGTTGCCAAATCAACCGTTACAAATGTAATTAAAGCGTTTGGGAAACGTTTGTCGACAGCCAGGAAGTCTGGATCGGGGGGAAATCGAAAACCGGAAGCCGCTGAGACGACAAAGAGAGTTGCCGGTAGTTTCAAGCGAAACCCTAACCTCTCTCTCCGAGATGCCGCAAATAAGCTGGGTGTATCGTCTACAACCGTGCATCGAGTCAAAAAAACGAGCCGGACTATCGACTTACAAGAAGGTAGTGACTCCAAATCGCGATGATAAACAAAATACGACGGCCAAAACGCGATCCCGGAGGCTGTACACGACGATGCTGACGAAGTTTGACTGCGTGGTAATGGACGACGAAACCTACGTCAAAGCCGACTACAAGCAGCTTCCGGGACAGGAGTTTTATACGGCAAAAGGAAGGGGAAAGGTAGCAGATATTTTCAAGCACATAAAACTGTCAAAGTTCGCAAAGAAATATCTGGTTTGGCAAGCCATCTGTACCTGTGGCTTGAAAAGCAGCATTTTCATAGCTTCCGGGACTGTCAACCAAGAAATTTACGTGAAAGAGTGTTTGAATAAACGTCTGCTGCCTTTCCTGAAGAAACACGGTTGTTCCGTACTGTTTTGGCCGGATTTGGCATCTTGCCATTACGGTGAAAAGGCCATGGAGTGGTACGCCGCCAACAACGTGCAGGTGGTTCCCAAGGACAAGAACCCTCCCAACACGCCAGAGATCCGCCCAATTGAGAAATACTGGCCTATTGTCAAGCGGAACCTAAAGAAGACAAAAAAAACTGTTAAGGACGAGCAGCACTTCACGGCAAACTGGCTTTCTGCGGCGAAGAAGGTGGACAAGGTGGCAGGTGTCAAGCGTGAGGCCCAGCAATTCGGATTTGGAAAAGCGAAAGCCTAACTGAATATTTTTCCTGAATTTTATACTAATTGAACTTGAAAAAGAAATTTAATTTGATTTTTTAAATAAACGATATCACCGATTTACACGCGTTTTTCCTTGACCAAATTTTGACCGTATCACCCTTTAATTATATATAGCCCCCATATAAACCGATCACCAGATTTGACATCCGGAGCCTCTTGGAAGACCAAAATTCATCCGATTCGGTTGAAATTTGGTACGTGATGTTAGTATATGGTATCCAACAACCATGCAGGAATTGGTTCATATCAGTCCATAATTATATATAGCCCCCATATAAACCGATCACCAGATTTGACCTCCGGTGCCTTTTGGAGAAGCAAAATTCATCCGATCTTGTTGAAATTTAGTACGTGGTGGTAGTATATGATATTTAACAACCATGCCAAAAGTGGTCCATATCAGTCCATAATCATATCTAGCCCCCATATAAACCGATCCCGAGATTTGGTTTTGGAGCCCCTTGGGGGAGAAAATTTCATCCCAGTCAGTTGAAATTTGGTACATTGTGCTATTATATGGCCGTTAACAACCATGCCTAACAAGGTCCATATCGGTCTATTCACTGAAAAAAATATTGTCGTGAGGTCAAAGATTTCATGTCTTTAAAATACGAATACAAATTTTGCTTAGCATAGAAGACGCATTTCTCTAAAATAAAGTTATTTTCCTTGTCCAAAAATCGGTAAACTTTTCAATGAAGTCATATTGTCCTTATTATTAAGTGATTTGACTTAAAAATGGGTATCTTAACATGAAAGAAAAAATTTATAGGCTAAGGTAAACTTGACTTTAATAATTCAGAAAAATTCTTTAAATTTAATGAAATTGTCTTTAAATTTATTGTCTTTTTGCATCTTGACTACAAAGCAAAAGTCGTTCAAATATAGGGCATGTTTTTCAAAACTTTATTTTAAAGAAGTTTTTTACTTCAAACATAGCATAATTACTACTGGAAGTCGAGTCTTAAATTGGAAAATAAAGTTGCCGTTAACTCGTTTTTAAAGGACTTTGATAGCATATGAAGAAGAAAGCTGAGAAAGCGAAAAATTAAAATTTGCTTCCTAGAAGCAAGTACACAAAACCTAAATTTAAAAGAGAATTGTGCCTTAAAAGTATCCTCACTTGTATTCTCCGCTTCTTTGGCTCGGAATCAATACCAAATTTTTTAAAGTAAAGACAAAATCTTTGGAACCGAGTATGCTTTTTTTTCAGTGTAGTTATATATAGCCCTCAGATAAATCGATCCGCAATCACACAAAAACGATTTAAGGTAACACAACCCAAGTAATTCGATTGTGGATGACAGTCTTTTTTAGAAGTTTCTACACAGTCCATGGTGGAGGGTACATAAGATTCGGCCTGGCCAAACTTACGGCCATATATACTTGTTTTATGTAAAAACAACACCCCTCATGAAAAACCCCTTTCATTACAGAAAATCTCTATTCTCATGTGATTCTGCTTGTGCTTCCTATAGTTTTCGCAAATGTTTGTAGTTTTGTGGACACTGATGGTTCAACAAAATCCCGACGCTCTTGAATTTAAGACAAATGAAAAAATTTCAATGGTTTTTGGTTAAAACTAAAGTGGTTTTTGTTTAGTTTTAATTACACTTAAGTAAAACAATTATTCCTTATTGATCAATAAATTTGTAATATTCTCATTACAGGAAGCTGATGCAGGATTTTTCCACAGAATTTTTTACTTTTGGAAAGGGTCTTGTAATTGGGAAAGTTGATATTTGCTTTAATACTAAAAAACTTCCAACAAGTATATGTGGCCAAAAGTTCGACCTGACTGAATTTGATGTATGTCGTACTACACTACAAAACATGAACGGATACACAGCATATTCGGCACAGTTAGTTGGGGACTTCAAATTTGTTAGACATCTAAAAATCTATTGACTTCAAATAATGTCGGCTAATGCAGTGGAACATGGTGGTAATAAACAAGTAAGTAAAGTAGAAAGTGGGGCGGGGCCGACTATATCGTACCCTAAAGCACCCTTTCTGAATTAGTAAACATAAGCATTTGTGGGGTAACATTGATATAAGTATGGGAGATAAACCGCAGTTGCATATTTAAGAAAATTACGAGGGCAGTTCGGAAACTTCTTAGCCTAGCACAAAAACAGCGGTATAAACAGAACAAAGTGAAGTGTTTTGGAAACTTCCATCTCTGTTATGAACACATGTTAAATTTTGTTTTGATCTGACAACTCCTTCATATAGAAACAGGTGTTCAAAAAGACGCATCCGCAATTTGTATACCCTTCACCACTACTGTGGTACAGGGTATAATAAGTTTGTGCATTTGTATGTAACGCCAAGAAATAATAGTCACAGACCCATCTTTTAGTATACCGATCGGCTTAGAATTAAATTCTGAGTCGATTTAGCGATGTCCGTCTGTCTGTCTGTCCGTCCGTCTGTCTGTATATGTAATTTTGTGCACAAAGTACAGCTCGCAATTTAAGTCCTATCGTCCTCAATTTTGGCATGGGGTCTTTCTTCAGGTCAAAGACAATCGCTATTGATTTTGGAAAAAATCGGTTCAGATTTAGATATAGCTGCCATATATATTTATCACCGATTTGATCATAATTCACGTATTTATGAACCGATCTTCTTCAAATTTCGTACATCTGAATGTTTTGTCGGTTACGTAAAACCTGCAAAACATCAGCTAAATCGGTTCAGATTTAGATATAGCTCCCATATATATCTTTCGTCCGATTTGCACATATATGGCTTCAAAAGCCAGAATTTTGCCCTGATTTGATTTAAAATTTGCACAAAGTGTACGTTTTATAATATGATTAACTGTGCCAAATTTGGTTGAAATCGGTTCAGATTTAGATATAGCTCCCATATATACCTTTCGTCCGATTTGGACTTGTATGACCCCAAAAGCCAGAATTTTACCCTGATTTGCTTCAAATTTTGCAAAAGGAGTGCGTTTAATAGTATGGTTAACTTTGCCAAATTTGTTTGGACTCGGTTCAGATTTTGAGATAGCTCCCATATATATCTTTCGTCCGATTTGCACTTATATGGCTTCAAAAGCCAGAATTTTGCCCTGATTTGATTTAAAATTTGCACAAAGTGTACGTTTTATAATATGGTTAACTGTGCCAAATTTGGTTGAAATCGGTTCAGATTTAGATATAGCTCCCATATATACCTTTCGTCCGATTTGGACTTGTATGACCCCAAAAGCCAGAATTTTACCCTGATTTGCTTCAAATTTTGCAAAAGGAGTGCGTTTAATAGTATGGTTAACTGTGCCAAATTTGTTTGGACTCGGTTCAGATTTAGATATAGCTCTCATATATATATTTCGTCCGATTTGCACAAAAGCCAGAGTTGAAACCTGATTTGCTTCAAATTTTGTATATATACGCCAGAGTTAAGTAGAATGTTTCATATTTTAGACCCATTTTCAATGGGAGTTTCCTTCAGTTGACTCGATAGTTTCCACAGAGAAAATATTTAATATGCTTTTTGATCTAATTGGTTCAGATTTCGTAGTCATATTTCACACTGTAATACCACACTTTCCACAAAACGGTCGAGTTTTAAATAAACTAGGCCAAATAATATATCACAACCCACAATTGACCACATATAATGCCGAGATTTAACCAATATCCTTGTAAATGCGCCACTGTAGCAAACATTTTAAATATTACTTAAATTTTCCTTTATCTCGAATACGTATTTCTCGCTCGATAAATCGTAAATATTATTTCGTACAATTGCATTAAAATTGCCCTAGCTTTATATTTCCCATATGATGTATGTTAACTAACATTGTGTTTCATCCCAGGGTGTTAGCCGAATAAAATTTTAATTCTAGAGATTTTATAGAAGTACTAAAAATTGTCTCCATATTGTATATAAATTATATAAGTATTTCTAATAAAAGCCTTTATAATAACTCCCAACAAATTTGAAGGAGTTGAAATGGTAACACAAATTTTTAGTCTACATAGTGGTGAAGGGTATAATATAGTTGGTCCTGCCCGACTTTAGACTTTACTTACTTGTTTTACAATGGAAAAATTAGAAATGCGTGCTGTCATTAAATAGTTACATAAAAAGGGTTTATCGGGACAAGAAATTCATAATGATATGGTGAATGTGTTAAGTGAAAGTGCTCCTTCATATGCAACAGTAAAAAATTGAGTTGCTGAATTTAAACGTGGTCGTACAAGCATTGAAGATGAACGACGTAGTGGACGTCCAAAAACAGCAACAACAACAGAAATTGTAGCCAAAGTGCATGATTTGGTATTAAATGATCGATGAATAAAAGTGCGCGAAATTGCTAATATTATGGGCATCTCAAATGATCGAGTCCATTTAATTTTGCATGAAGAACTACAGATGAAAAATCTTTCTGCAAGATGGGTGCCGCATTTGTTAACAGTCGATCAAAAACGCATAAGAATGAACATTTCTCAAGCTTGTTTGGATCGTTTTAAGCGAAATAAAATAGATTTTAATCGTCGTTATGAGTTGATGAGACTTGGATCCACCACTATACTCCAGAGACAAAAGAACAATACAAACAATGGACTGAAGCTGGAGGAAGGGCCCCAAAGAAGGCAAAAACAATTCAATCGGCTGGTAAGATTATGGCAACGGTTTTTTGGGACTTCAAAGGTATTTTATTGATTGACTATCTGCAAAAGAGTAAAACAATAAATTCATAGTACTATTGCATCCTTTTGGATCAAGGTACAAATTCGAAAAAACGTCCTGGCTTACAACACAAAAAAATAATTTTTCATCAAGACAACGCACAAGAGTGTTTTAACAATGGCTAAAATCAACGAATTAAAGTACGAGTTGCTTGACCCTCCCACCTTATTCTCATGATTTAGCTCCCAATGACTTTTACGTGTTCCCAAATCTAAAATAAAAATATTTTTGAAAAACTAACTATTCTCTTTCATTGATAGGCTAAGAAGTTTCCGAACCGCCCTCGTAAATTTGTATACATGTTTATGGGTGCTTTGTATCAATCTGACTATAGCTCATAGTCAGTGTTGCCAGGGAAAATGTTCGGTTTACCCTACAAGGACAAAAAAAGTTCCCTACTTTCCCATTCATTCCCAAACAATTTTCCCTACAATATTTTTCGTTAAATCTAAACAAATTTTACAAAACAAAAATGGTTCTAGGTACTTTATTATCATAAAACATGAATATGCAACGTATATAACTTAGAATATAAATTTGTATTACCACCACGGTTGCCACAGTTGGTAGAGTTCTACCCAAAATAGTATTTTTTTGTTAAATCTCTATAAAAATAAAATTTTGGAAAAAGTTTATATAAACAAATTTTTTTTGAGGAATTTTTCTATAGAAATAAAATTTGAAAAAAAATCCATAGAAATAACATTTTTTTTTATAGAAATAATATTTTGAAAACAATTTCTAAAGAAATACATTTTTGACAAAATTTTCTATAGAAATAAAATGTTGACAAAATTTTCTACAGGAATGAAGTTTTGACAAAAATTTCTATAGAAATATTTGTTTGGTAGATTTGTGGTAGTTTGTAATAATCTTCAAATTCTGTTAGAATTTTTTTTTGTTAAAAATCAAGCCTTGCCGGCTTCTAATTTCCTCCTCTAGAGCCACCAAAATGTAAAAATTATTACAAAATATGTTGAGTGAAAATGTCCCTACGCTAAATATTAGAAAAAAACCTACATATAGGGAATTTCCCCTACTTCCAGCAACATTGGCTGTAGTTGATATTGCACCTACGGAGTTAGTATGCCACTAATATTGAGCCCATTATTAAAAAGAGAAAATCGCTCAATTAGTGTGGGTAATAAACCTAAATTTGTAAAAATCGAGCAATATTCTTATGTAAGAGCTACAAGTACATATAAATACGATCGGCTAGTATATCAAAATTTGAAATTTGAGTAACATTGGTTAATAAATAAAAGTATTATGGCCAAATTTGGGAAAATCGAGCGATGCATATATATGGAAGCTATATCTAAATCTGAACCAATTTGCATAATATTTTGCGGATTTAATTAATGCCACAAAAGGTTACCTTGTGCAAAATTTGAGTAAGATCAGTTAAGAAATGAGGCCTCTATTGTCGAACATAAGGATATTAGGGGCAAATTTTTCAAAATCGGGCGATACATATATGGGAGTTATATCTACATCTGAACCGATTTCTATGAAATTTTGCACATACCGTTAGTACTATAGAGGACTGGATCTAGCCAAATTTGAGTAAGATCGTTTGATAAATAAGGGTTTTATGGCCAAATTTAGAAAAATCGGGCGGTACATATATATGGGAGCTATAGTTAAATCTGAACCGATTTCGATGATTTTTTGCACATATATTTAGTGCTATAGAGGATTACATTTAGCCAACTTTGAGTATTATCGGTTGATAAATAAGGGGTTTGTGGCCAAATTTGTGAAAATCGGGCGATACATATATATGAGAGCTATATCTAAATCTGAACCGATTTTGATGACATTTTGAACACATGAAGGGCGATGAATAAGATTACTTTATGGCAAATTTGGTGACGATCCGTTTGAAAGAAAGCGCAACTGACCCCATTTGTCGAAATCAGTCGATACATATATATGGGAGATATATCTAAATTTGATCCGATTTCTTCCAAATTCAATAGCGTTCGTCCTCGTGCCCTCTACCAAATTTCATCAAAATCTGTTAATAATGCTACCGGAATCCTGTGAACAACAAATACATGGACAGACGGACGGACGGACACCAAGCTCTAGATCGACTCAGGAGTTGATTCTGAGTCGATCGGTATATATTTTATGGGGTCTAAAATCAATATTTCTGGTAGGCACATTTTTTTGGCAGATCAATCTTATTATACCCTGACCACTATGTGGTTTAGGGTATAAATACTATTGAAATGGGTTTGGGAGAAAACCCGCATTTCTATATTTATGAACATTAAGAGGTACATGTTTATGGGAGCTTTCAAATCGCTCAATTAGTGTGGGTAATGTAGCAAAATTTGTGAAAATTGGGCAATATATTTCTGTAAAAGCTATATTTGAGTCTGAAAAATATCAGCTAATACATCTAATTTGAAATGTGAATAACATTGGTTAATAAATAAGAGTTTTATGGCCAAATTTGGAAAAACCAGGCGATACATATATATGGGAGCTACATATAAATCTCAACACACTTGAAGAGTACTATAAAAATTACTTTGTGGTTAATTTAAAGATGATCGGTCAGTAAATATGCGTAATACGACCCGATCTGTTGAAATTCGGCGATACATATATATCTAATATTGATCCGATTTGTTATAAATTCAATAGCGTTTGTTTTTGTGCCAGAGAAACCCTTTGAACCAAATTTCATTTAAATCGCTAATTTTTGGCGACCGGAATTCTGCGACCAACAAATACATGAATAGACGGTCGGACACCAAATGCTAGATCAACTCAGGAGGTGATTCTGAGTTGATGGGTATATACAGTGGGGAGCAAAAGCGAGTGCATGTTGACCACTTAAGAGTATGCTTTATTTGCTTAAAAAATCTATCTATTGAGCCCAATTGCTACAAAATTTATTTCATTTATACTTTATTTCGTCATAAACAAATCTGTACATTCAGATGAATTATATACCCATACTAATGCATTTAATAAAATAAAAGTAAGTCTGAATCCAGTTTTACACTTTATGCATAATACATTAAAATCAAATGTCTTAGCATTTAGCCCATAGTCCTTCATTTCTAATTATGATTTTAATTCGCCTTGACATATTTCTACTAAGTTTTTTTTATTATTTCTTTTGGAATATCTGAATAATTGTGCTGAAGATTTCATCAGAGACCATAAATTATCTATGGGATTTAAATAGGGTCTTGGTGGTAGCCTTTTGATCATTTGAGAAATGTTCCGACAACCATTTCCTTATTATTTTGTAAGTATGCTTGGGTTTGCTGTCTTCTTGAAAAGCAACTCCATCCTCAAGGTGTGCGCAAACCTCCACAAACTGAAGCAAATTTGATTACACAATGTCAATGTAGTATCCTTTTTTCATGATACCTTATCACTAACCAACAGCCAAATGCGTCACCATCCCCATACCATGAAGCTTCCTCCTCTATGTTTTACGGTTTGTGTGATGTGGTGTTTTTGGGGACTTTGCCATTAAATATCAGGTTATTAACAGTAATGTTCGGAGATAATTATCAGTAATATTCTATTGGATCAGATTAGTTTTGTTTCATCTGACCATTTAACTTTATTCCAGTCATCAATGACCCAATCTTTGTGGGCCTTGCTAGACATTTTCCATTTAATAAAGATTGCAAAAAATTAAAACATGCACTCAGTTTTGCTCCCCACTGCGTTTTATTTTTGTATTGTATATTAAAATCAATATTTCTGCTAGGCACATTTTCTGGCAAATCAAAGTTACCAACCACTATGTGGTTAAGGGTATATTTTTATACCCTCCACCATAGGATGGGGGTATATTAACTTTGTCATTCCGTTTGTAACACATCGAAATACTGTTCTAAGACCCCATAAAGTATATATATTCTGGGTGGTGGTGAAATTCTGAGTCGATCTAAGCATGTCCGTCCATAATTATATATAGCCCCCATATAAATTGATCCCCAGATTTGAACTCCGGAGCCTCTTGGAAGAGCAAAATTCATCCGAACCGGTTGAAATTTGGTACGTGGTGTAAGTATATGGTCTCTAACAACCACGCAAAAATTGGTCCATATCGGTCCATAATTACCCCATATAAACCGATCCCCAGATTTGAACTCCGAAGCCTCTTGAGGGAGCAAAATTCATCCGATCCGGTTGAAATTTGGTACGCCGTGTTAGAATGTGGTCTCTAACAACCACGCAAAAATTGGTCCATATCGGTCCATAATTATATATAGCCCCCATATAACACGATCCCCAGATTTGATCTCCGGAACCTCTTGGAAGAGCAAAATTGAAATTTGGTACATTACGCTAGTATATGTCCGCTAACAACCATGCCAAAATTGGTTCATATCGGTATATAGTTATATATAGCCGATCCCGAATCACACAAAAATTAGTCCATATCGCCAAAAATAAACTACTAACATTTTATTTCTATAGAAAATTTTGTCAAAATTTTTTTTCTAAACAAAATTTTGTCAAGATTTTATTTCTATAGAAAATTTTGTCAAAATTTTATTTCTAAAGAAAATGTTGTCAAAATTTTATTTCTATAGAAAATTTTGTCAAAATTTTATTTCTATAGAAAATTTTGTAAAAATTTTATTTCTATGGAAAATTTTGTCAAAATTTTAAAGGAAAGTTTTTAAAAAAATTTATTTCTAAAAAATTTTTGTCAAAATTTTATTTCTATAGAAACTTGTTCAAAATTTTATTTCTATAGAAAATTTTGTAAAAATATTATTTATATGGAAAATTTTGTCAAAATTTTATTTCTATAGAAAGTTTTATCAAAATTTTATTTCTGTAGACAATTTGGCAACATTTTATTTCTATTGAAAATTTTGTCAAAATTTTATTTCTATAGAAAATTTTGTCAAACTGAAGTTAATACGTATTTAGTCGGCCTTTTTTGTTTAATATATACCCCGTATGGACAAACTTACAATTTAGAAGGCGGTGTTGAGAAGTTTTATGATATCTTGCCATCGGCCAGTGTTACCGCAAGCCAAGTAATTCGATTGTGGATGACAGTCTGTATTAGAAGTTTCTACGCAATCCATGGTGGAGGGTACATAAGATTCGGCCTGACCGAACTATACTTGTTTTTTTATACCATGCGCCATACTGTGGAACAGGGTATTATAAGTTAGTGCATATGTTTGCAACACCCAGAAGGAGACAAGACACATGGTATCTTTGGCAATAATGCTCAAGGTGGGTCCCTGAGTCGATCTAGCCAGGTCCGTATGTCTGTCCGTCCATATATATCTTTCGCCCGGTATGCACTTATATGGACACAGAAGCCAGAGTTTTACCCGATTTGCTTGAAATTTTGCACCAGGAGAACAATAAGTACTATAGTCAGGTGTGCCAAATGTGATTGAAATCGGTTCAGATTGAGATATAGTTTCATATACATCATTCGCCCGATATTGACTGATATGGCCCAAGAAGCCAGATTTTTACTCTACCTTGCTTGAAATTTTGCCCAAGGAGAACAATTAGTACTATAGTTACGTGTGCCGAATTTGATTGAAATCGGTTCAGATTTAGATATAGCTCCCATATATATCTTTCGCCCTATATAGACTTACATATATGGCCCCAGAAGCCAGAGTTTTAGCCAAATTTGATTGAAATTTTGCACTACGAGTACAATTGAGTGTGTGTAGTAAGTGTGCTAAATTTCATTGAAATCGGTTCAGATTTAGATATAGCTCCATATATATCTTTCGCCCGATTTCCCGTCATATGACCACATAGTTCAAAGTTGTAGTCCGATTTGCGTGAGAGTACAATCAACATATTAAGTATGCATGCCCAATTTAGTTGAAATCTGTGCAGATTTCGATATAGCTTCCAAATATATGTTTTTCCGATATGGGCAAAAATTGCCAAAATACACACATTTTCCTTATAAAATCGCCACTGCCAAGTCGAAAACTTGTAAAAATTACTCAAATTTTCCTTTATTTGTAATACATATCTATCGGCCGATAAATCATAAATACACTTTTACGAAGTTGCCTCCAAATTGGTTTAGATTTAAATGTTTCCTATATTTGTATGCTAACATTATGTTCTGCCTCAGGGCATTAGCCGACTTAAATTTAAAGTCTATAAATTTTGTAGAACTCTGTCCATATCTAGTCAGATATACAGAATATTTATCCAACACATTGGACGGTTTTGATATGGTATCGAAAATGTGGATCTACAAAGTGGTGCAGTGTACCGACTTTAGACTTTCACAATATTTGTATTGTCAAAAGAAATTAAAAAATAAATTAGAATTTTATTTTTGTATAAAATAAACGTGTTAGTATTTTTCTCTACAACAGCAAAAAGCAAATGGGAAACGATATTTTTTTGTCTAAAATTTCGTATGGGAAGAGTTTTTTTTATATTGCGTGTATAAAAAATGTTCGGACCAACTTTAAAAATCAACAAGTATACAACAGTAAGTTCGGCCGGGCCGAATCCTAAATACCTACCACCATGAATCAAATAATATAGTTTCCTTTTAAAATTTCAGAAGGGTTTGATGACAACCAGAACGCTGTCCGAAGATAAATTTAAAGATTTTTCCTATGAAGACTAGATCAGATTTATAAGAATCCTTTTTGTTTGAGTTAGGGGAATCATAAACATCGCTTTTAAGTGTGCAAGAAAATGATGAAATAACGCCTTGATTTAAAATCTAAAATCTGTAGATATTTCCCCCATTATCTAAATGATTACGAGAAGTAAAATCTAGTAAAGTAAATCCTCTATACCCTCAAGAAGTGAAATCGGTCTGTATGGAGACCTTACCAATTGGACTGATAAAAACTAAATCCGATACACGTTTTGTGAGTCTAAGATACCAGTATATTTACAATTTCAGGCAAATCGGATAAAAGCTACTGTTTCTAGAAACCCAAGGAGTTAATACCAAAACATGAACCGATACTCACCATTTTTGGCGCACCTCTTTGTGGTCCTAAAATACCTCTAGGTTTTCAATTTCAGGCAAATTAGATAAAACCTACGCTTTCTATAAGCCCAAGAAATAAAATCGGGAGATCGGTCTATATGGGGGCTATACCATAACATGAACCGATACTCACCATTTGTGACATATCTCCTAAAATACCTCTATATTTCCAATTCCAAGTAAATTGGATAAAAACTACCGTTTTTATAATCCCAAGACCTCAAATTGGGAGGTCGGTGTATATGGGGTCTATATCCAAATCTGGACCGATATAGTCCATATTCGAACTTGACCTGCCTGCAGACAAAAGACAAGTTCGTGCAAAAATTTAGCACGATTGCTTCCTTATTAAAGACTGTAGCGTGATTACAACAGACAGACAGAATATATATACTTGTTATAGTCAGAAATCGATATTTCGATGTGGTGGGTATAAAAAACCATTTTTATAACCACACTCCCCTCGACCTAACCCTTTGGAATGGGTATATACATAGTTAGGTCCTTAAATAGGTGCTCTCAATATGGTGAATATCGGTAAATTGTTTGGTATACTCTTGTATTTTTGTAAAAAATCCTATTACTTAATCATATTCCCGCACATTTCCACTTTATAGTAACAATTTCACAAATTGAGGTGTTTCCAGTGATATATGATTCTTACTTTAATCATTGGTCTCTCTCCATATGAAACATGAGAAAAGATTATTTTCCAACAAAGCGTGTAGCACAAAATATGCAAATGCGTATAAAAAAAAAACTATCACGACAAAGGACCACTCTCAACCCCCGCACAGAGTAATGTTCAAAAGGAAATGTAAATTTATATAACGCTCCAATATATATGGAACACTCTCACGAACCATATTATAGTGTTAAACATGAAATCTCTGCACTCACTACCTTTAAAACTTCCCTCTATGAAAGTAACATCCTGTATATATTTTTTTATTACTTGTTCACTCTTTCATATTGTAAATGCATCTACTGCATGAAGTTTTCAACCAAAAGTTGCATGTGAAAGTTTACAATTTCATAGGAAAATTGCATTTGAAATGTTCTTCTTTGAACACTGCTACCACTTGTTTCAAATTCAAGCTGGAGAAAACTAAATGTTGGTCACATGTGATATACCAAATTGTTTAGAAAATATTTTAGAGTCGATCGTATTTCAGCAAACTTGAATCTCGAAAACAAATGTATATGCCCACCATACAAAAACCTTCCGAAAAAGTAGGTTGGTTCACCAAACTTGTGTTCAGGAAGGAGAGCAAATTTGGATAATCTCCAATGGATTTTACAAGGACTTACCATAGGACGGAAGTACTTGGAATTGCTTTAGAAGCTGCGCCTTCGAACTTGATTACAGAGAAGTAATTAAAACAAGTATATACGGCCGTAAGTTCGGCCAGGCCGAATCTTATGTACCCTCCACCATGGATTGCGTAGGAACTTCTACTAAAGGCTGTCATCCACAATCGAATTACTTGGGTTGCGATAACAGTATCGTAAAACGATAAGGTATCGTAAAACTTTTTAACACTGTCTTCTAAATTGTAAGTTAGTCCATAAGGGGTATATATTAAACAAAAAAAAGGCCGATTAAATACGTATATAAATCAGTTTGACAAAATTTTCTATAGAAATAAAATTTTGACAAAATTTTCTATAGAAATAAAAACTTGACAAAATTTTCTATAGAAATAAAATGTTGACAAAATTTTCTATGGAAGTAAAATGTTGACAAAATTGTCTATAGCAATAAAATTTTGACAAAATTTTCTATAGAAATAAAATGTTGACAAAATTTTCTATAGAAATAAAATGTTGACAAAATGTTCTATAGAAATAAAATGTTGACAAAATTGTCTATAGAAATAAAATGTTGACAACATTTTCTACAGAAATAATTTTTTTACAAAATTTTCTATAGAAATAAAATTTTGACAAAATTTTCTATGGAAATAAAATGTTGACAAACATTGCTATAGAAATAAAATTTTTTACAAAACTTTCTATAGAAATGAAATTTTGACAAAACTTTCTATAGTAATAAAATTTGACAATTTTTACATGGCTGTTAGAGGCCATATACTAACGAAATGTACCAAATTTCAACCGCATCGGATGACTTTTGCTCCTCCAAGAGGCTCCGGAGGTCAAATCTGGGGATCGGTTTATATGGGAGCTATATATAATTATGGACCGATATGGACCAATTTTTCCATGGTTGTTAGAGACCATATACTAACACCACGCACTAAATTTCAATTGGATCGGATGAATTTTGCTCATCCAAGAGGCTCCAGAGTTCAAATCTGGGGATCGGTTTATATGGAAGCTATATATAATTATGGACCGATATGGACCAATTTTTGCATGCTTGTTAGAGACCGTATACTAACATCAGGTACCCAATTTCAAACGGATCGGATGAATTTTGCCCCTCCAAGAGGCTCCGGAGGTCAAATCTGGGGATCGGTTTATATGGGAGCTATATATAATTATGGACCGATATGGACCAGTTTTTGCATGGTTGTTAGAGACCATATACTAACACCACGTACCAAATTTCAATCGGGTAGGATGAAGTTTGCTCCTCCAAGAGGCTCCGGAGGTCAAATCTGGGGATCGGTTTATATGGGAGCTATATATATTTATGGACCGATATGGACCAATTTTTGCATGGTTGTTAGAGACCGTATGCTAACATCAGGTACCAAATTTCAACCGGATCGGATGAATTTTGCCCCTCCAAGAGGCTCCGGAGGTCAAATCTGGGGATCGGTTTATATGGGGGCTATATATAATTATGGACCGATATGGACCAATTTTTGCATGGTTGTTAGAGACCGTATACTTAGACCACGTACCAAATTTCAACCGGATCGGATGAATTTTGCTGCTCCGGAAGGCTCCGCAAGCCAAATTTGGGGATCGGTTTATATGGGGGCTATACGTAAACGTGGGCCGATATGGCCCATTTTCAATACCGACCTACATCAATAACAACTACTTGTGCCAAGTTTCAAGTCGATAGCTAGTTTCGTTCGGAAGTTAGCGTGATTTCCACAGACGGACGGACAGCCGGACAGACGGACAGACGGACAGACGGACAGACGGACGGACGGACGGACATGCTTAGATCGACTCAGAATTTCACCACGACCCAGAATATATATACTTTATGGGGTCTTAGAGCAATATTTCGATGTGTTACAAACGGAATGACAAAGTTAATATACCCCCATCCTATGGTGGAGGGTATAAAAAACATATACAACTGAAAAACTAAATTTTGTCACCAATTTCACTTTTAATATTTATCAATTATTTTACAACACTTTTACATTCTTCTTATCCGTTTACAATTTAAAAGCATTTCAATTCCCATCTCAGGTTTTATGTGTACAAAATTTTGTCAAAATTTTATTTCTATAGAAATTTGGGATTTCCACATAGCGTTGTTAAAACCAGAAAAAATGTATGCCCCGTTGTACTTTTTAACTGCAGTTCTCGAAATTACACCCTTTCATAGAAGAAGAAATTAGCTAAAATTAAAGAAGAAAATCATTGGCGCCAAATCATGACCATTTTAACCATACAGTAGTACGTTCTTACTATTTTTGGGAATCGTACGAAAATTTTCATTTGCTTTAGTTCATATTGAACTTACGTGTACGGTCATTGAACTTTATACTCACGTTTAGATTTTAAAATGTTTGAGACATACTTAAAAAAAATGAAATTTTCATTGGGCTGTGGAAAATTTCGCAAAAAATAATAAAATTTAACTAAAAAGAAAGGTCGATTAAATACGTAAATATTCAGTTCTTGTCCGGTATATATAGGGAAGAAATAATTACGAACCGATATGAACTTTTGTGCGGTAAATATATGAAATATGGGCGTCGCTTTATATGGGGGCTATATACAATTATGAACACGAGTCTACCAAAAATGGCAGATTTTTTACTGTTTGGTAGATTGGTAGAATTCTTGATGTTTTGGACGATTTTGCAAAATATTCCTCTCCAACTATGAAACGCTTTATAAAAAAAAATTGACAAAATTTTCTACAGAAATAAAATGCTGACAAAATTTTCTATAAAATAAAATTTTGACAAAATTTTCTAAAGAAATATAAAATTTTGACAAAGTTTCTATGGTAATAAAATTTTGGTAGATTATTTTCGACTCGAGTGGCAATCGTGATTTTTCTGTAATTGGGGATCGGTTTATTTGGGGCCTATGTATAATATAGATCGATACGGATCAATTTTGGCATGGTTGTTATCGGCCATACACTAGCGTAATGTATCAAATTTCAACGGGTTCGGATGAATTTTGCTCCTTCAAAAGGCTCCGGAGGTCAAATCTGGGAATCGGTTTATATGGGGGCTATATATAATTATGAACCGATGTGGACCAATTTTTGCATGGTTGTTAGAGACCATATAACAACACCACGTACCACATTTCAGCCGGATCGGATGAAATTTGCTTCTTTTTGAGGCTCCGCAAGCCAAATATGGGAATCGGTTTAAATGGGGGCTATATATAATTATGGATCAATGTGGACCAATTTTTACATGGTTGTTAGAGATTATATACCAACACCATGTACCAAATTTTAGCCAGATAGGAGGAAATATGCGTCCGTTTATATGGGGGCTATACGTAAAAGTGAACCAATATGGCCCATTTGCATTACCATCCGACCTACATCAATAACAACTACTTGTGGCAAGTTTTAAGTTAATAGCATGTTTCGTTCGGAAGTTAGTGTGATTTCAACAGACGGACGGACAGGCTTATATCGACTCAGAATTTCACCACGACCCAGAGTATACATATACTTTATGGGGTCTTAGAGCAATATTTCGATGTGTAACAAACGGAGTGGCAAAGTTAATATACCCCCAATCCTATGGTGCAGGGTATAAAAAGGAAAAGAGACATGTTTGTACAAAGATTTAGGCGGAGGCCAACTATCATGAACCTTTCTTCGGAAGATTCGAGTGTGGTTCACTTTGGGTTTATTGAACTACCCGATTTTATTCTGATAATTGGTTGATAGTTTTGCAGCAAGTAGAGGATGCTGATGAGGAATGTGGTAATTCTGAAACGTGCGTCCATCCAACCGTCTTGCAGTCTATAGGACTTTGCCCAAATAAATTTGACAAACATTATTTTCCCTGTTGGTTAAGCTACTCTACAAGTTTAGTCAACGCAATGGTTTTAAAGCTGAGATCAAAACAACAAATAACATTTTATTTCTATAGAAAATTTTGTCAAAATTTTATTTCTATAGAAAATTTTGTCAATTTATTATTTCTAAACTAAAAAAAGTTAACTTGAATCCAAAGATTTTGACCTTCCCATAAGGATTTTGGTATTGATTCCTAGCCAAAGATGCAGCTTCTTTAATATAAAGACATTTTTAGCGACTATCTGGTCTTAATAAAGTTAAAATTAGGATACAGGTCTCATTGTGTTTCTCTTTTCACGGTATATTAACAAAGCTATTCATGTACAAACAAATACCTGTTTAAAAATCCAAATTATAACGGGTACCTCAAAGTAAATAATGTTTTCTTGATTCCAAAAAAACTTTTAACCAAAGATGCTAACCTCAAAATAATTGTCAACATTTTATTGCAATAGACCATTTTGTCAAAATTTTATATCTATAGAAAATTTTGTCAAAATTTTATTTCTGTAGAAAATTTTATTTCTATAAAAAATTTTGTCAAAATTGTATTTCTATAAAAAAATGTGTCAATATTTTATTTCTATTAAAATCTTTGACAAAAGTTTATTTCTATAGAAAATTTTGTCAACATTTTATTTCTATAAAAAATATTGTAAATGTATTATTTCTAAACTAAAACAAGTGAGTAAAGTAGAAAGTTGGGCGGGGCCGACTATATCATACCCTAAACCACCCCTTTTAATTAGTAAACCTAAGCATATGTGGGATAACATTGATATAGGTCTGGGAGATAAACCGAAGTTGAATATTTATGAAAATTAAGGGGTACATGTTTATGGGTGCTTTGTCTCAATCTGACTATAGCTCATAGTTAGTGTTGCCAGGGAAAATTTTCGGTTTACCCCACAAGGACAAAAACTTTCCCATACATTCCCAAACAATTTTCCCTACAATATTTTTCGTTAAATTTAAACAAATTTTACAAAACAAAAACGGTTCTAAGTACTTTATTATCGTAAAACATGAAAATGCAACGTATATAACCTAGAAAATAAATGTGTATTACCACCACGGTAGCCACAGTTCGTAGCATTCTTCTAAAAATAGTATTTTTTTTTGTTAAATCTTTATAGAAATAAAATTTTGGAAAAAGTTTCTATAAACAATTTTTTTTTGAGAAACTTTTCTATGGAAATAAAATTTTGATATTAAATTCTATAAAATAAAACTTTGAAAAAAATTTGTATAGAAATACAATTTTGACAAAATTTTCTATAGAAATAAAATGTTGACACAATTTTCTACAGGACTAAAATTTTGACAAAAAATTCTATAGAAATATTTGTTTGGTAGTTTTGGTAATCTTCAAATTTTGTTAGATTTTTTTTGGCACGAGTGGTAACTGTTGTTACCACACATTGTGAAAGATCAAGCCTTGCCAGCTTCTAATTTTCTCCTCTAGAGCCACCAAAATGTTAAAATTATTACAAATTCTGTTGAGTGAAAATGTCCCTACATTTCGGCCCTACGTCCCTACAAGACGCTAAATATTAGAAAAAAACCTACATATAGGGAATTTCCCCTACTTCCAGCAACACTGGGTGTAGTTTATGTTGCACCTACGAAGTTAGTATGCCACTAATATTGAGCCCATTATTAAAAAAATCTAAATCTAAATTTGCAAAATCTAAATTTGTAAAAATCAAGCAATAAATCAAGCAATATTCTTATGTAAGAATATAAATACGATCGGCTAGTACATCAAAATTTTAGATTTGATTAACATAATTAATAAATAACAGTATTATGGCCAAATTTGAAAAATCGAGCGATGCATATATATGTAAACTATATGTAAATCTGAACCAATTTGCATAATATTTCGCGGGTTTGATTAATACCAGAAAAAGTTATCTTGTGCAAAATTTGAGTAAGATCAGTTAAGAAATGAGGCCTCTATGGTCAAACATAAGGTTATTAGGGGCAAATTGTCAAAATCGGGCGATACATATATGGGAGTTATATCTACATCTGAACCGATTTGGATGACATTTTGCACATACCGTTAGTACTATAGAGGACTGGATCTAGCCAACTTTGAGTAAAATCGGATAATAAATAAGGGTTCTATGGCCATATTTGGGAAAATCGGGCTATACATATATATGGGAGCTATATCTCAATCTGAACCGATTTCGATGATTTTTTGCACATATATTTAGTGCTATAGAAGATTACATTTGGCCATCTCTGAGTACTATCGGATGATAAATAAGGGTTTTATGGCCAAATTTAGAAAATTCGGGCGGTACATCTATATAGGAGCTATAGCTAAATCTGAACCGATTTCGATGATTTTTTGCACATATAGTAACTGCTATAGAAGATTACATTTAGCCAACCTTGAGTAATATCGGTTGATAAATAAGGATTTTATGACCTAATTTGGCAAAATCGGGCGATACATATACATGAGAGCTATATCTAAATCTGAACCGATTTCGATGAAATTTCGTAGACTGTAAGGGTGATGCAGAAGATTATTTTGCGCAAAATTTGACGACGATCGGTTAGTAAAAAAGTGCGACGTTACCCCATTTGTCGAAATCGGGCGATACATATATATATGGGAGCTATATCTAAATTTGATCCGATTTCTTCCAAATTCAATAGTGTTCGTCCTTGTGCCCAAGAAACTCCTTGTACCAAATTTCATCAAAATTGCTTAATAATTGCGACCGGGATCCTGGGAACAACAAATACATGGATAGACGGACGGACGGACACCAAGCGCTAGATCGACTCAGGAGGTGATTCTGAGTCGATCGGTATATATTTTATGGGGTCTAAAATCAATATTACTGGTAGGCACATTTTTTGGCAGATCAAACTTGTTATACCCTGACCACTATGTGGTTTAGGGTATAATTATAACGGGTACATCAAAAATTATAATGGGTACCTCAAAGTAAACAAAGTTTCTTAATTACAAAAAGAACTTTGAACCAAAGATGTTAAATCCTCAAAATAAATCTTAGTCTATATTTGAAGCGTTTTTATCGTAAACCCAAAGATTCAATATTTCACCTAACTTAAAGACAATTTCTTTAAATCAAAAATATGTTTCTTTACTTTAAATCAATTTTGCCTTAGTTCAAAGACATCCGACCATAGAGGATGGAAAAATTTTTGATGTAAAAATCCCAAACTTTATTTTTATTAAAATATCAATATTTTAAAGAAATTTTCTCTTACTATTTTGTAAATTGCGCATCCTAAAATTTAGGTTGCGTAATCTTTAATATCACGTAAATATTTTTGTCAGTATATAGAAATTTTTTTCAAAATTTTATTTCAATAGAAAATTTTGTCTGAAAATTTTATTTCTATAGAAAATTTTGTCAAAATTTTATTTCTATAGAAAATTTTGTCTAAAAATTTTATTTCTACAGAATTTTTTTTCAAAATTTTATTTCTATAGAAAATTTATTGCTGTAGAATTTTTTTTTATAGAAAACTGTCAACTTTATTTTCATTGTTTTTATATCCTCCACCATAGGATGCGGTATACTAACTTGGTTATTCCTTTTGCAACACATCGATATTACGATGCCAGATCCTCTAAAGTATATGTATTCTGGGCATAAGCGTAGGAAGGCCTCTGGGGAGGGGGCTCAGACCCCCCAGAAAAATTTTAGCCCCCCCCAGAATTTGAAAACCTATTTACGATTTTCCATTTTTATAAAAAATAAACAAACCCAGCCAAAAAAGCGTCGCAAAAAAGTAATGAAAATGATCTTTTTGGATCCGGAAGTGGTGCAAAATTGGCGAAGAAGCGATGAATTTAACATGGGCTTGTCATAGGACGGAAGTCCTCCATTTCAACAGCCGTTGCACTGAATTTGCATCACTTCTTTAGGTGTGATCCGAATTCAATGTTTTGAATGTAAATTAAAAAATTCTGTTATATTTTGTCAACTAAATAATTTATACAATTTTTAATGGATTCTAATGCTTGTCGGAAACGTTTGACCTCAAATATTTTCAAAAATTCACAAGTTTTTCAGATTGGATTTAGAATTTTTTCGACAAAATTTAAATTATTTGTACCATTTTATGAATTCTTACTTCGTTTTTAAGGTATTTGAAACAAAAAAATTAAAATTTCCCATTAAAAGTATAAAAACCAAGTTATAAAAAATTGAATTTAAAGAACTTCCTGAATAGTTAAAATAAAGAACATCATTGGGAGTACATCTTCTGGAAGTGCTTTTAAAGTTGTGCCTTTGGAAGAACTTCAACATTTTTTTGCTGGGAAATGTGTGTAACTACTTTTACTTGCTTTATTATAAATTAATTTTCGAGTTATTTTGATGTCTAATTTTTTTTATTTATTTATAAAACATTAATTGAAATATAAATAAATGAAATATAAATTTTTAGCTAGGGGGGCTATAGCCCCCCCTAGGAAAATTGTTTAGCTACGCTAATGATTCTGGGTCAAGATGAAATTCGGAGTCGATCTAGCGATGTCTGTCCGTCCGCCCGTCTGTTGAAATCACGCTAACTTTTCAACAAAATCGTTTTTCCACATCTTTGACTAGGAATCAATACCAAAATCATTAGTGTAAAGACAAGATCTTTGGAGCCGGGCATGCTTTTTTCAGTGTAGAAGAAGATTTAGGATACCTTGTTATCGGCAAGTGCTACCGCAACCCAAGTAGTGTGGATGACTGTCTATAAGAAAACTTTCTGGATTGCGATCCATGGCGAAGGGTACATACACTGAAAAAATATTGTCGTGAGGTCAAAGATTTCTTGTCTTTAAAATACGAATGCAAATTTTTCTTAGCATAGAAGACGCATTTCTCGAATATAAAGTTTTTTCCTTGTCCAAATGTCGATAAACTTTTCAATGAAGTCGTATTGTCCTTATAATTAAGTGATTTCACTTAAAAATGGTATCATAATATGAAAAACAATGTTTGGGCTAAGGTCAACTTGACTTTAATAATTCAGAAAAATTCTTTAAATTTAATGAAATTGTCTTTAAATTTGTTGTCTTTTTGCATCTTGACTACAAAGCAAAAATTTTTTCAAATATAGGACATGTTTTTCAACACTTTATTTTAAAGACGTTTTTTACTTCAAACGTAGCATAATTACTACCGGAGTCTTAATTTGGAAAATAATGATGTCGTTTACTCGTTTTTAAAGGACTTTGATAGCATATGAAGGAAAATAGCTGAAAAGGCGAAAAATTAAAATTTGCTTCCTAGAAGCAAGTACACAAAACCAAAATTTAAAAGAAAATTGTGTCTTAAAAGTATCCTTACTTGTATTCTCCGCTTCTTCGGCCCGGAATCAATACCAAAATTTTTAAAGTAAAGAAAAAATCTTTGGAACGGGGCATGCTGATTTTTCCGTGTAAGATTCCGCCTAGCGGAACTTACGGCCCTACGTCTTTGTTTTCTTTGAATTCCAAAATAGCATATTGTAGCTTTGAGTGAAATAGAGTTAACTTGTAGCCATTATAGGCACAATTTATTCCAGCAAATATGAAACAGCATAAATAAACTTATGCAAAAATTTTTTTTAATCGAATTTCATTAAATGGTTACTGGGTTATGGTAACAAAAAATGCGGGTTTCTCCATGTGTAGTTGATATTGGTTTTTGTTCTCCATTAATCTAAAGTCATGCAATAAAAATTTTCTACAATGCAGGAGAATGTTGATTTTATTTTTATTTATTTATTTTATTTTGTTTTTTCGAAATATACATCACCACCACACCATGCTCATCGGGACCATCCCCATATCATTCTTCGCAGCATCGACCATTTGAGCACAAAGATAACTTAGCTCTTTTTTTTTGCAGAATATCAGGAAGTTTTTGTGACAGTAAAAAAGAGCCCATGAATGTATATAATGAAAATCATGTTAACACTCCATACAACTTTTCAACAAATTTTGTGAATAGTTTTTCAATGGGAATAACTAACTATAAATTTTTGTACATAGATATTTAACAATAACAAGAGATATACAGAATGTATTTTGATATATCTACAATGCATTTGTTTTAATTGAGGTCTACCATGCTGTGTTAAAACAATCGTGACTTCAAGTTTATCTATAACGGAACGCGAACCACTTAGCTCCGCCTCACTGATTTTTGTTTTAATCTGAAAAAAATTTGTATCTTATACAACCGTTAGCACGGATACGATACAAACTTAATCTTCCCAGAGAAATGTCACTAAAATATTTGCAGTTAAATAGATGATCCAAGTTGAAAACGTAATCAATTTGCAATCGATCTACATAAACTAACACTTATACCAAACAACTACTTATACCAAGTTTCAAGTTGATAGCTTGCTTCGTTCGGAAGTTAGCGTGATTTCCACAGACGGGCGGATGGACATCGTTAAATCGACTCAGAATTACACCTCGACCCAAAATATATACACCTTTTGGGGTCTGAGTCCCAAATTTTGATGTATTACACACGGAATGACAAAGTTAGTATATCCCCATCCTATGTTGGAAGGTATAAAAAGATTTTGTAGCTTTGCCGAGCCACGGCACAATGATGCTCTATGCTGAAAATACAAGTATATACAGCATTAAGTTCGGCCGGGCCGAATCTTAAGTACCCACCACCATGAATCAAATATGATAGTTTCCTCAGAAAGTTCTTCGTTGTAGTGGCTTACTTGATAATATATAGAATTTCAGGGGATTTGATGACAAATATTCTCCCAAGCACATCAGTTCAAACCTGTACCGATGCTTAATATATTCAGCACACCTACTTATAGTCCTAAAAAACTCCAGATTTTAAGGCAAATTGGATATAAACTATGGTTTCTAGAAGCCCAAGAAGTAAAATCGGGAGATCGGTCTATATGGGGGCTATACCAAAACATGGACCGATAATCACCATTTTCGGCACACCTCTTTATGGTCCTAAAATACCTCTAGATTTTTAATTTTAGGCAAATTGGATAAAAACTACGGTTTCTACAAGCCCAAGAAGTAAAATCGAGAGTTGTGTCTATATGGGGTCTGTATCAAAATATAGACCGATACAGGCCATTTTCGGCCTGCAAATTATAGAAGCGCAAGAAGTAAAATCGGGAGATAGGTCTATATGGGAGCTATATCAAAACATGGACCGATATTCACCAATTTCGGCGCACATCTTTACGGCCCAAAATACTTCTACATTTCAAATATCAGGCACATTCGATAAAAACTACGGTTTCTATAAGCCGGTTTCTATATCAAAACCTGGACCGATATAGCCCATCTTCGAACTTGACCTGTCTGTAGACAAAAGACGAGTTTGTGCAAAATTTCAGCACTATAGCTTTATAATTGAAGACTGTATCGTGATTACAACCGACAGACGGACAAGGTTATAATATATCGTCTTAGAATTTCTCCCTGATCAAGAATATATATACTTTATTTAGTGGAAATCGATATTTCGGTGTGTTACCAACGGAATGACAAACTTATTATACCCCCTTCACCATTCTTTGGTGGTGGGTATAAAAAGAAGTTAGAGCAAACAAAAAGCCGAATATTTCTTATGTGTATGTCAGCCGACATGCAAAACGGAAGCTTGGATCCTTTTCTCAACACAACCTAATGGGGTCTAAAACACGGTTGCCACTCATGGCAAACATAATCTATCAAAATTTGAAGCAAAATTTAAAAAATCTGATTTTAAAAGTTTTTTTTTTCACAAATGTATTTCTATATAAAATGTTATTTGTATAGAAGTTTGTCAAAATTTTATTTCTATAGAAAATTTTGTCAAAATAGATAATTTTCTCAAAATGTTTTTCTATAGAAATTTTTTTCAAAATTTTATTTCATTATTGTTGTTTTTAATTTTACATCCAACTAACTTGCAGTCTATAGGGCTTTCCCTAAATGAATTTGACAAGCATACTTTTCCTCTGTTGGTTAAGCTACACTTTTAGTTTATACAATTTATGGTTTTAAGCTGTAATCAAACACAACAATAATGATTGAAGAGTAAATCAACAATAACAAAAAAAACGAAAAATTTTTTTCTATAGAAAGTTTTGTCAAAATTTGATTTCAATAGAAAATTTTCTCAAAATTTTATTTCTATCGTTAATTTTCTCAAAATTTTATTTTTATAGATAATTTTATCAAAATTTTTATTATTTATATCTACACTGAAAAAAATATTGACCTAATATGGAAGATTATGCAACTTAAATTTTAAGAATCGAAATTTAACCAAAGTTAAGGACAAAATTCTTTAAAACAATGACATTTTAATTAAATGAAAGTTTATAATACTTGCTTCAAAATTTTGTTTCATTAAATTTTCTGAGGTTGTAGATCTTTGAAGTAAGGCAAATTTTCCTTAAAATAAAGAAAAAAAATTTAATTTAAAGAAATCGTCTTTAACTCAACTGACATATTGCATTTTTAAATTTAAGATAAAATCGCTTCAAATATAGGCTAAGACTTATTTTAAGGATTTGCATCTTTGGTTTAAAGTTTTTTTTTTTAGCATTAAGAAAACTCTTTTTACTTTGAAGTACCTGGCATAATTTGGATTTGAAATTGGAATTTGTATGTACATAAATACCTTTATTAATATATCGCAAAAAGAAAATAAACAAGTATATACGGCCGTAAGTTCGGCCAGGCCGAAGCTTATGTACCCTCCATCATGGATTGCCTAGAAACTTCTTCTAAACACTTCCATCCACAATCGAATTACTTAAGTTGCGGTAACGCTTGCCGATGGCAAGGTATCTTAAAACCTCCTCACACCATCTTCTAAATTGTATGTAAGTCCATACGTGGTATATATTTAATCAAAAAAGATCGATCCAATACCTATATAATTCAGTTTGACAAAGTAGACATAAAATTTTGACAAAATTTTCTACAGAAATAAAATTTTAACAAAAGTTTCTACAGAAACAAAATTTTCACAAAATTTTCTATAGAAATAAAATTTTTGACAAAATATTCTATAGAAAGAAAATTTTGACAAAAATTTCTACAGAAATAAAATTTTAACAAAATTTTCTATAGAAATAAACTTTTGACAAAATTTTCTATAGAAATAAAATCTTGGTAGATTATTTGTGGCTCGAGTTGCAACCATGATTATGAACCGAATAAAATTTGAACAAAATTTTTTATAGAAATAAAATTTTGACAAAATTTTCTATAGAAATAAAATGATGAAAATTTTATTATGAACCGAATAAAATTAGCGACCATATACTAACACCACGTTCCTAATTTGAACCGGATCGGATGAATCTTGCTCCTCCAAGAGGCTCCGGAGGTCAAATCTGGAGAACGTTTTATATGGGGGCTATATATAATTATGGACCGATGTGGACCAATTTTTGCATGGTTGTTAGAGACCATATACCAACATCATGTACCAAATTTCAGCCGGATCGTATGAAATCATATTCTAACACCATGTTCCAAATAACAACCGGCTTGGATGAAATTTGCTTCTCTTGGAGACTTCACCGAATAAAATTAGCGACCATATACTAACACCACGTTCCTAATTTGAACCGTATCGGATGAATCTTGCTCCTCCAAGAGGCTCCGGAGGCCAAATCTGGGGATCGGTTTATATGGGGGCTATATATAATTATGAACCGATGTGGACCAATTTTTGCATGGTTGTTAGAGACCATATACCAACATCATGTACCAAATTTCAGCCGGATCGTATGAAATTTTCTTCTCTTTGAGGCTCCGTTAGCCAAATCTGGGGATCGGTTTATATGGGGGTTATATATAATTATGGACCGATGTGGACCAATTTTTGCATGATTGTTAGAGACCATATACAAACACCATGTACCAAATTTCAGCCGGATCGGATGAAATATGCTTCTCTTAGAGGCTCCGGAGGTCAAATCTGGGGATCGGTTTATATGGGGGCTATATATAATTATGGACCGATGTGGGCCAATTTTTGCATGGTTGTTAGAGACCATATACCAACACCATATACCAAATTTCAGCCTGATCGGATGAAACTTGCTTCTGTTTTAGGCTCCGCAAGCCAATTCTGGGGATCGGTTTATATGGGGGCTATATATAATTATGGACCGATGTGGACCAATTTTTGCATGATTGTTAGAGACCATATACCAACACCATGTACCAAATTGCAGCCAGATCGGATGAAATATGCTTCTGTTAGAGGCTTCACAAGCCAAATCTGAGGGTCCCTTTATATGGGGGCTATACGTAAAAGTGGACAGATATGGCCCATTTTCAATACCATCCGACCTACATCGATAACAACTACTTGTGCCAAGTTTCAAGTCGATAGCTTGTTTCGTTCGGAAGTTGGCGTGATTTCAACAGACGGACGGACGGACAGACGGACATGCTTAGATCGACTCAGAATTTCACCACGACCCAGAATATATACTTTATGGGGTCTTAGAGCAATATTTCGATGTGTTACAAACGGAATGACAAAGTTAATATACCCCCATCTTATGTGGAGGGTATAAAAATTGATCCTAGATTTAAAGCCAGGGAGGTCCTAAAAAAATGTCTTTATTTTAAAGAAGCCGCATCTTTGGCTCGGAATCAATACCAAAATCCTTAAGGGAAGGTCAAAATCTTTGGATCCAAGTAAACTTTTTTTTGAGTGTATAGACAATTGAACATTGGAGAGGAATAGTTTGCATAATCTACCAAAACATCAAGAATTCTACCAAACAGGAAAAAATCTACAATTTTGTGTAGAATTTTACCAACTGTGGCAACCGTCGTCGTAGAACCCACTTCGTGGTTTAGGCCATAATATTAAATTTATTTAATAATAATAGGTTTTTAAATGTTATGTCCATTCATGGATTTTCTTGCCTTTTGAATGTTTTTTGAAAACATGCCACAACCGCTCCAAGCATGAGTAGCCATTTCCTATTTTAGCTATAAATATTGATTAATTGTATTCCTTGGAAAGTTGTAAAAGTAAACGTGGTTGAGGGCTTACGGAAGTAAGAAAAGTTTTTTTTACTTTTGATTTTTATTTGGGGAAAAGTTTTTAAATACCTTCTGCCATGGTTCAATAACAAAAGTCCCGTCACAATTTTTCAATCATCTTCGTACACGGAAAGTTACAAATGCCAGATGGACAATTCAATTCCTAGAACAAATGCTTGCTTCACCCTCTAAGTTCTCTATTCTTCTACTTCACTTCTACGAATTCTGAGTTTAAAGGGGAAAAAGGTGGCAACAAAGTTTAAGCTACCTATTTTGTAAATGTTCAATTCCACCTATCGTGAGTATGAGGGGGAATGGTTTCTTCGGAAATCTTCATCGTGTTAGGTCATATACTACCTCATAATTGTAGTCCTTGAAGAAACTTGAACAAATAGTGGGAAAAAGTAAGTAAGTAAATCATTCGCCTCCCCCTCTATGGATGGTTATGGAAAGTTCATCTTCATGGTTTTCGCGTGAAAAGTGGAAAACCATAATTTCATACTTTACCTTAATTGCCATCTTGTCAAAGATTATTATTTTCATTTATACCATAACTCTGGCAACCACATCCACCCCTTGCCTAAATACTCTTCTGGCAAGTGAAAGTGAAAGTACTACTCGTATCAAACCAAATGTGTTATTGTCTCAAAAGTTTACTTTTAATTTCTTTGTGAGCGTTCCTTTCAAAATAACCAAGGAAGTCGAACAAACTGAGTTTGACGCAGAGTCATTGTCGTTGTGAGAAAACTTTGTGATTATTGACAACTTGAAGGATGAACTAACACACACAGTGGCTGAAATGGGAAAATGTTGCTGCCAACAGTTTGCTTTGGTATACTAAATTTGTCATATAACTTTAGCATATATTTATCCTGGGTCCTGGTATTGCCCCCCAAATTCGTCTTGCGGAACCTCTTAGACGAAAAAATTTCAACCGATCCGCTTGATATTTGGTACTTGATGTTAGTATGGCCTCTAACCACCATGCAAAAATTGCTCTATATCAGTCTGTATTTATATATAGATTTCATACCGATCCCCAGATTTGCCTTGCGGAGCCTCTTGGAAGAGCAAATTGCATCTGATCCGGTTGAAATTTGGTACGCGATGTTTATATATGCCTTCAACAACCGTTCAAAAATAGTTTCATATCGGGCCATAATTATAAAAATATCCCCCATATAAATCGATCCCCAGATTTGAAATAGAAATAAAACGAGAAATCTCCTTTTCCAGCTATTCTTGGTTGACGTGCGCTGAGAGCGTTAGTGCTGAGTCTTGTTCGAATGTTCGTGTCTTGAGTTCAAAATGTTTGCCTGCCCAGGGCTTCAATACAGCCTTATAAAATTTTCCCATAATATTCGACATTTATTTTGATCCCAATATCGATGAGTACGAGAATAAGAGCAAAGAACGATCATTGGGCATTAAGCCAGCCTACACTATTACTTTCCAGTCCATTTTTTTTGGTACATCGGTGAGCTCTTGTATTTTTATACCCACCACCATAGAATGGAGACGGGGGTATAATAAGTTTGTCATTCCGTTTGTATCACATCGAAATATCGATTTCCGACAATATAAAGTATATACATTCTTGATCAGGGAGAAATTCTAAGACTATATATGCATGTCCGTCTGTCTGGCTGTCTGATTTTATTTCTAGGGATTATAGAAATCGTAGTTTTTATCCAATTTACCTGAAATTGGAAATCTAGTGGTATCTTTTGACCACAAAGAGGTGTGCCAAAAATTATGAGTATGGGTCCATGTTTTGGTATAGCCTCCATATAGACCGATCTCCAGATTTTACTCCTTAGGCTTATAGAAACCGTAGTTTTTATCCTATTTGCCCGAAATCGGAAATCTAAAGGTATTGTAGGACCATAAAGAGGTGCGCCGAAAATGGTAAGTATTGGTCAATCTTTTAGTATAGCCCGATCTCATTATTTTAATTTTTGGGCTAATAAAAACCGTAGTTTTTATCCGATTTGCCTGAAATTGTAAATATACTTGAAATTTAGACTCAAAAAAAAAAGTTTATCGGATTTAGTTGTTATCGGTCCATTTGGTGAGGCCTCCATATAGACCGATTTCACTTCTTGAGGGTATAGAAGGCTCCCTGATCATGAAAATTGCTTGAAACTGAATGTAAAATTTCCAGATTTTACTTCTCGTAATCATTTAAATAATGGGCGTGAAAATCTACAGATTTTACATTTCAGACGTTGTTTCATCATTTTCTTGCACACTAACAAGAGATGTTAATGATTCTTCTAAAACTCAAACAACAATGGTTCTTATAAATCCAGAATCTGATATAATCTTCATAGGTAAAATCTTTAATCTTCATGAAGTGTACTGGTTGAATTGCTCTGCTTGGGAGAATGCCTGTCATCAAACCCCCCTGAAATTTCAAAGGAAACTTTAATATGTAATTCATGGTGGTGTGTACTTAAGATTCGGCCCGGTCGAATTTACTGCTGTATATACTTGTTTGGAACTTCAATGGCATTAGATCAAGTTAATTTTTATACCCTAAATCACATAATGGTCAGGGTATAATAATTTCGATCGGCCAAAAAATGTGCCTACCAGAAATATTGATTTTAGACCCCATAAAATATATACCGATCGACTCAGAATCACCTCCTGAGTCGATCTAGCGCTTGGTGTCCGTCCGTCCGTCCGTCTGTCCATGTATTTGTTGTTCACAGGATTCCGGTCGCAATTATTAACCGATTTTGATGAAATTTGGTACAGGGAGTTTTTTGGTCACAAGGACAAACGCTATTGAATTTGGAAGAAGTCGGATCAAATTTAGATATAGCTCCCATATATATGTATCGCCCGATTTCGACAAATGGGGTCACGTTGCGCGTTTTTTCAAACGGATCGTCACCAAATTTGGCAAAAGGTATAATTTTCCATCGCCCTTCAAGTCTGCAAAATTTCATCCAAATCGGTTCAAATTTAGATATAGCTCCCATATATGTATCACCCGATTTTGAAAAATTCGCCCCTAATAACCTTATGTTTGACCATACAGGCCTCATTTCTTAACTGATCCTACTCAAATCTTGCACAAGGTAACCTTTTGTGGTATTAATCAAACCCGCAAAATATTATGCAAATTGGTTCAGATTTAGATATAGCTTCCATATATATGCATCGCCCGATTTTCCCAAATTTGGCCATAGTACACTTATTTATTAACCAATGTTACTCAAATTTCAAATTTTGATGTACTAGCCGATCGTACTTGTAGCTCTTACATAAGAATATTGCTCGATTTTTACAAATTTGTAATTATTACCCACACTAATTTAACGATTATCTCTTTTTATACCCTAAACCACATAGTAGTCAGGGTATAATAAGTTTGATCTGCCAAAATATGTGCCTACCAGAAATATTGATTTTAGACCCCATAAAATATATACCGATCGACTCAGAATCACCTCCTGAGTCGATCTAGCGCTTGGTGTCCGTCCGTCCGTCTGTCCATGTATTTATTGTTCACAGGATTCCGGTCGCAATTATTAACCGATTTGGGTAAAATTTGGTACAGTGTGTTTTTTGTGCACAAGGACGAACGCTATAGAATTTGGAAGAAATCGGATCAAATTTAGATATAGCTCCCATATATATGTATCGCCCGATTTCGACAAATGGAGTCACGTTGCGCTTTTTTACAAACCGATCGTCATCAAATTTTGCACATAGTAAACTTTTTCATCGCCCTTTAAGTCTGCAAAATTTCATCGAAATCGGTTCAGATTTAGATATAGCTCCCATATATATGTATCGCCCGATTTTCCCAAATTTGGCCATAAAAACCTTATTTATTAAGCGATCTTTCTCAAACTTGGCTTACTCTAATCTTTTATGGTACTGACAATATGTGCCAAAAATAATCCAAATCGGTTCAGATTTAGATATAGCTCCCATATATATGTATCGCCCGATTTTGCCAAATTTGGCCGTAAAACCCTTATTTATCAACCGATAGTGCCCAAAGTTGCCTAAATATAATCTTCTATACCTCTAACTGTATGTGCGCAATTTCATCGAAATCGGTTCAGATTTAGATATAACTCCCATATATATGTATCGCCCGATTTTGCCAAATTTGGCCGTAAAACCCTTATTTATCAACCGATAGTGCCCAAAGTTGCCTAAATATAATCTTCTATACCTCTAACTGTATGTGCAAAATTTCATCGAAGTAGGTTCAAATTTAGATATAGCTCCTATATATATGTATCGCCCGATTTTTAAAAATATGCCCCTAATAGCCTTATTTTTGACCATAGGGGCCTCATTTATTAACTGATCGTACTCAAATTTTACACAAAGTGACCTTCTGTGGTATCAATCATACCTGCAAAATATTATACAAATTGGTTAAGATTTAGATATAGGTCCCATATATATACATCGCTCGATTTTGTCATATTTGGCCATAATACTCTTATTTATTAACCTATGTTATTCAAATTTCACGTTTTGATGTACTAGCTGATCGTATTTACACTGAAAAAAAAGCATGCCCGGTTCTAAAGATTTTGTCTTTACTTTAAAAATTTTGGTATTGATTCCGAGCCAAAGAAGCGGAGAATACAAGTAAGGATATTTTTAGGACACAATTCTCTTTTAAATTTGGGTTTTGTGTACTTGCTTCTAGGAAGCAAATTTTAATTTTTCGCTTTTTCAGATTTTTTCTTCATACGCTATCAAAGTCCTTTAAAAATGAGTTAACGACAACTTTATTTTCCAAATTAAGACTCGACTTCCAGTAGAAATTATGCTATGTTTCAAGTAAATAACGTCTTTAAAATAAAGTGTTGAAAATCATGTCCTGGATTTGAACGATTTGTTGCTTTGTAGTCAAGATGCAAAAAGACAACAAATTTAAAGACAATTTCATTAAATTTAAAGAATTTTTCTGAATTAATAAAGTCAAGTTGACCTTAGCCCAAACGTTTTTTCTTTCATGTTATGATACCCATTTTTAAGTGAAATCACTTAATTATAAGGACAATACGACTTCATTGAAAAGTTTATCGACTTTTGGACAAGGAAAAAAACCTTATATTAGAGAAATGCGTCTTCTATGCTAAGCAAAATTTGCATTCGTATTTTAAAGACATGAAATCTTTGACCTCAGGACAACATTTCTTTTAGTGTAGACTTACATGTAGCTCTTACATAAATCTATTGCCCTATTTGCAGAAATTTGGATTTATTACCCACAACTAATTGACCGATTTCCTCTTTTTTAATAATGGACTCAATATTAGTGGCATGCTAACTCTTTTGGTGCAAAATAAACTATAGCTCCTAATATTAGACTTTTCTGCTCAGGTTGTGACAAGACGCCCATAAATATGTACCCCCCTTTATGTTCTCCAAAACCTATACAAATGATACTCCAAAACCTATACCAATGATACCCCATAAATGCTTATGTTTACTAATTCAGTAGGGGTGGTTTAGGGTATGATATAGTCGGCCCCGCCCGACTTTCTACTTAGCTCACTTGTTTTTTTTTTTTTATTTTTAAATTTTTTTCCAAGGAACAACTTCGAAAGCAATGCAAAGGATCCAAAAACGGAGTACTTCCGCGATATGACAGGCCTATGTAAAATTCATTAGAGATGAACCAAGTTTGCACTAGTTCCGGATCACTTGCTGGGATGGCAATCAAAATCTCCGGTTCTCAATTCGTTGAACTTTTGCGTCTGGGACACTTTGGAAAGGAAAAATAGGCCTATCATCTCCGTTTACTCGTATAAAAATCATTTAGAAAATCTTTTAAATTTTCCTATGTCTGACGTCACCGCAATAAAGATAACGCGTTTTTTGTTGCTGGTCAAAGGTCGAACCCTTAAACTTCTGCTTACAAAGCGAGCATGAAAAACACAATTGCACAATCAAAATCAACATCAATTCTATGAATTCTAAACCAGTGTATATCCATTGAATTCAAAGTGTGGTTAATATTCTAGCTCAATTGCTCTATAACCACCATACCACCCTACTATGCGAATTCATCTCCTGGCAAAGCAACAATGTTGGTTGCACAATCGTTTACACTAATGAACCATTATTACCTTGAAAAACTTAGATGTGAAAGTTTTTAACGCGTTTTACTTCCACGGACATCGACATCTTGGTGTTCATCTGTTTTGGCTTCCACCTTTTATGACGTTTATTGGCAATGGTAAAATAAATGCTCTGGAAAACAAATGTCACTCATGGCGTGAAGCAATGACCAACCATCTACTAACGAAAAAGAATGATGTGAGAAGCAACAAAGTCAAAGGCAAAGGTTTGTTGAACGCAAACTCTCGAAGGTCACTATAATAAACGGTATACGGGGGCGGTTCGGAAACTTCTTACCCTAGCACAAAAAGCGCGGTATAAACAGAAAAAAGTTAAGTGTTTTGGAAACTTCCATCTCTGTTATGTTAAATTTTGCTTCGATCTGGCAACACCTTCATATAGAAACAGGTCTTCAAAAAAGACGCATCCGCAATTTTTTTACAATGGAAAAATTAGAAATGCGTGCTATCAATAAATATTTACATAAAAAAGGTTTATGGGGACAAGAAAGTCATAATGATATGGTGAATGTGTTAGGTGAAACAGCAATAACAACAGAAATTGTATCCAAAGTGCATGATATGGTATTAAATGATCGACGAATAGAAGTGCGTGAAATTGCGAATATCATGGGCATCTCAAATGGTCGAGTTCATTTAATTTTGCATGAAGAACTACAGATGAAAAAGCTTTGTGCAAGATGGTTGCCGCATTTTATAACAGTCGATTAAAAACACATAAGAATGAACATTTCGCAAGCTTGTTTGGATCGTTTTAAGCGAAATAAAATGGATTTTAATCGTCGTTTCATAACAGTTGATGAGACAACATTCTAGAGACAAAAGAACAATCCAAACAATGGACTGAAGCTGGAGGAAGTGCCCCAAAGAAGGCAAAAACAATTCAATCGGCTGGTAAGGTTATGGCAACGGTTTCTTGGGACTTCAAAGGTATTTTATTGATTGACTATCTGCAAAAGGGTAAAACAATAAATTCAGAGTACTATTGCAACCTTTTGGATCAATTAAATGTACAAATTCGAGAAAAATGTCCTGGCTTACAAAAAAAAAAAAAATAATTTTTGATCAAGACAACGCACCAGCGCACAAGAGTGTTTTAACCAGGGCTGTGGAGTCGAGTCAATTTTGCTCGACTCCGACTCCGGCTCCGACTCCGGCTCCGACTCCGGCTCCGACTCCAGCATTTCTTATTGGCCTCGACTCCGACTCCGGAGTCGACTCCAGGTGGTGTATCTAAATCTCATTTTAACAATATTCCAATTGTAATTTTAAGGTGTAGTGTTCCAAAAATAGACCGATATAAGTACTCTATTTTGCCATATGTGTTTATATGTCCAAAAGAACTCTAATTTTAAATTTAGATACGACTCGACGACAAACCTCAGCATTTTAAGGATGTAAATAACTCTACATTTTAATTTTAGGCCAATAAATTAAAATACGACACAAGACTATATAGAGACCACATAAAAATATGGGTAAATAACAACGATCTCCAGAATATGAATTTATAAAAACACAAAATTTAAACAAATAATTAGGCTTCCAGAAGTCTAAGAAATAAAACCCTGGTATTGGCCTATATAGGCATTTTATAAAATATAAATCTATATAAAATAGAAACACTAACAAAACGATACACAAAAATCAAAATGTCGTGCTAATCAGATAGAAAGTTTAGATGATAAAAATATGTAATGAGTCGGATATATAAAACAGATTTAAGCTGCCAAAAATAAGGACGGGCGGAATGATGACAACAATAGCTGTACAGTTACAAGTGTTTCTATAGAAGTAAAATGGTGAAACATCGATTTATAAATGGTCTATCAGTTATGGACATTAGTGGCCATTAATTTAAGTTAAAGAATTTCAAGTGGCTTTGATGAAAACAAAAGACCGGCTAAGATGGCACTTTGGCTTCCAGGGACATCGAATGTATAAGGAGATTCCTCAAGTAATTATGTAGGTCTATCTCAAAATTTGGGAAATTTCCGCATTTATTTATGGATCTCTAATAACTCTAAATTCCAAATTTCTGATCAAAATTTTAGACTGAGAAAGATTTCTTAAAACAAATCGGAAGTTGGGTTTATATGTAGGTGCTATATCACAAAATTGTCCGGTGTGACCCGACTTCGAACTCGACATGCATGGCCTGAAATCGAGTACTTCGTTTTTCGTTGTTCGACTTAAAATCTAATTTGTCGAAATATGTCTTTAGTTACAAAGATATGAAGTGTTTTTACAATTTTGTTTCGCCGGAGTCGGAGTCGAGCAAAATTTCTACGACTCCGGCTCCGTCTCCGACTCCAGCAAAATCTTCAGACACCGACTCCAGCTCCGACTCCACAGCCCTGGTTTTAACAATGGCTAAATTCAACGAATTAAAGTATGAGTTGCTTGACCACCCCCCTTATTCTCCTGATTTAGCTCCCAGTGAAATTTACTTGTTCCCAAATCTAAAACGTGAGTATAAAGTTCAATGACCGTACACATAAGTTCAATATGTACTAAAACAAATGAAAATTTTCGTACGATTCCCAAAAAAGAGTAAGAATGAACTACTGTATGGTTAAAATGGACATGATTTGGCGCCAATGATTTTCTTCTCTACTTTTAGTTAATTTTTTCTTCTATGAGATGATGTAATTTCGTGAACTGCAGTTAAAAAGTACAACAGGGCATTAAAATGTCCTGGTTTTAACAACGCTTTGGGGAAATCTCAAATCTTCCTAAAAAACAGTTCACTTTTTTTCGGTGCAAGGGAGGCCCCTCTTCCCGTCCAAAAATCAGGTATCCCATATTAATTTCATAACCTCCCCCCAAGTCCTCTGTAAATTTAAAGTAAATTGGAAAAGTTTAATTGTGTCACTGCACGGATGAAAAAGGCTGTTTTTCATATGTTTGGCTATAAACATTATATGTTTGGAACACAAATTTTTAAACACAATATTTTTGAGTGCAAGCATATAATGTTAATAAACTAGCATAACATGTTTGGGACATATATGTTAATATGTTAGAACATATTATGTTTGGGACATAAAATGTTTGTGAATATAATATGCTTGGATGCAAACATATATTAATTTAGAAATAGGCTATAAACATATATGTGTTTAGTAGCTTGGAGCGCTATTTAACAGGGAGCGATATTGAATTAAGTTGGTGGTTGTTGCTTGTTATTACAAAATTAACATTTTATTTTTCCTTGGGCAATTGATCAGCTACTTTGATCCTTACAAACTGTGTGGTCCGCTGTTCGAATCCCCGTCCGGCAAAAGGTAAAATTAAAATAAAAAAAAATCATACAATTGAAGTATTACAGAAAAAGGTGCTAAGAACTAAAAAATCTCGTGGAAGTGAGAAA
Organism: Haematobia irritans; assembly: GCF_050003625.1. Lineage (NCBI taxonomy): Eukaryota > Metazoa > Arthropoda > Insecta > Diptera > Muscidae > Haematobia > Haematobia irritans. The sequence continues at coordinate 124,989,525 of NC_134400.1, forward strand.
GATGTGGGGGAATATACAATTGGGCAGAAACAAAATTTTGAGCATTCAGGTCGAAAACCTATGTTGTTAGCACCTATATTACCTGTTTATTTTCATAATTCGTTATGATTGTAAATATATAAATAAATAAATAAAATTTTGAACACAATATTGTTTGGGAGAAATTTTTTTAAGCATATAATATTTTTGGGTGCAAAATGCTTCCAACCATATTATATGTTCACATAATAACAAGTTGTTTTTTGGAAGACAACATTATTGAATTTGGATGCAAAAATACAAAATGTTTGGAACTTAGACCCAAACATATATTGTTTAGACTAATATGCTTTCAAACATATTATATATTGGAAGAGATTAAACATATAAATGTTTGGGCAATACCCAAAAATGTATATGCTTGAAGCAAAATATGTTTGGGAGTATATGTTACAGAAGCGATTTTTTGTGAGCGTGTGTATGTAGTTAAGGAGAAGCACATGTCTCCCTGTGCCCTTTTATTTTCTCCGACGAAATATTAAAGAAATCAGGTACCTCATATAAGTTTCATAACCTCATCCAGGTTCTCCGTAAAATTTCAATAAGTCGGCGAATTTTAGTGTTTTCATTGTACTTTCTGACAAAGGGGAGGTCCACCTCCCCGAACAAATATCGAGAAATAAAATAGTCGTTATTTGTCCAGACGATCCCTTCAACTTTCCCTGAAAGTTTCAAGCAAATAGGATAATTTTGTTCCGGTTTTCAAAACGTTTGGCAAGAGGAGATCACCCTCCCCGTACAAATATTAAACAATCAGGTACCCTATATTAATTTCATAACCTCACGACATGTTCTCTGTAAATCTCTAGTAAATCAGAGAATTTTTGTTTTTCGCTGTACTTAAAAAAAGTCGGACAAAATGTTATCGAAAAATAAAGTAGCGGGTCGTTGTCTAGAAATCACCTCCCTTGGAAATTTCATCCAAATCGGAGAACTTGGGTCCAATTTTGAAGAAGACGGGCAAGGGGGAGGTCCCCATATTTTCACCACATGATCACCCTCTACGTTCTCTGCAAATTTTGAGTAAATTGGTTAAACCCGGAACATACGAACAAACAAACATACTTTGAATTTTATATATATAGAATCGACAGGAGATGCTTTAGACTTTTGATTTCCAGGATAATGTGTGTCATCTGGCCTTTTCTTATTAGACGTTATGAAGCTGCCTTCCGCTGTTATATAACTCGGAGCTTATGGAGTGTATGTTAATATTTGTATTAGACTCGCCTTCATCGGAGTTTAGCCCTTACTTACTTGTTCATTTAAAAGCTTTTTTCACTTACACGTTCATTCATTAAATTCATTCGTTAAGATGACTACTTAAGGTTGGAAAAAGCAAATTATCCATTAACAGCAATTGCACGCACATTGCAGTTAAGTAAAGTGCGGTTTCAAAGATAAAAACCTCATTACTTGATGTAGCCATGTCAATTTTTGTAAATCTAAAGAACGTTTGTTGTTTGTAGAACGGACATGGAATGCAAAGTAAAGGCGTTTGTTCTCGATATAAAAGAATACGACCACCGCACAGTGGGCCAAATGACATGTTTTTGACGCATTAAATCAACGGAAGCACCCAGAGCTCTGAAATTTTGTACATATACCATTGGGGATGAGAATAAAGTATGATAAAAAATTTGGACCGATCCGCCCACTGCCACGCCCACTTTCAAATGAAGGGTGTATTTCAACCTAAAGGAAGCGCCTAGAGCTCTGAAATTTTGTACATGTATCACTGGGGATGAGAATAAAGTATGATCAACATTTCGGACCGATCCGTCCACTGCCACGCCCACTTTCTAATGGGGAATGTATCTCAACCACTTTGAACTATCATACACCAAATTATATATATCAATATGTAGTAACATTGGAAACTGAAAATCTACATTAGAACTGATGCTGTTACTCAGCAATTTTAGTTCAATTCAGTCTCTTACTCTCTCATTTTAGCTAAAAAATTTAAAAACAATTATTTCTGCAACACTATGTAGAAAATATTACAAAATGTCCAGATTTTGCCAACCCTGTATGTGTTTGTAGAAAAAACAAATCATTTTTGCGTTTCCAAAAATTTTGTTGTTGAAACACGTTTGAAGTGATCATATTACTTCTGTAGGTGTCACTACCTTGACACTCTGCTATATGTAATGCCCTGTTCCTGTATATCGAACGAAAACCCATTCGAAAGAAAGGCAGTCACACGAATTCGAATGAATTTGGGTTTTTTATATTTTTGAAAGTTCGTTTCATTTGTATGAGAATACATTGATTATCAAAAATGAGTATTTTACAATTTTTAGGCTGAGAATTCAGTCAAATTTTATTGTATTTCTTCGTTTATTGCTCGACAAAAAATTATGAAGTGACTTGCCTTTTGAAATTGAAGAACAAAAATCAATTTTCTTTCGTTTGGAATAAGAAGGGAAGCTTTCGTTCGATATACAGGAACAGGCCATAAGTCTATATTTAAATATTAGATTTATGATTTAGCAAATTTTGTAACGGGACCTGTGTCGACGAATCAGTTACAGTAAGACACCCAGGACGACATTTTATTTTATATACCTATTATTAATGATATGGTAGATATTGCAGATTTACCCAAATTGCTCATTCGTTACCATTGTTTTGTCCAGATGTTTCTATTAAACAAAGCAACGCTACTTCATTCTATTTCCTTGCACAATTATTTTACTTTTTTCTTCAAGTTGTCATGGTAGACTTCTCTCTTTTTAATGTTTTTACATTATTATTACAGCACTGGGAGTTGTTTTCTATTCAACATTTAATAATTTCTGCGTTTTTATTGTAAAACAATAATTATAATGGGGTACCTTCATTAGCACTTATAAGCAGACAAATTTATGTTTGCAAGAAAGACAACATCTCAACCTTTCTAACGCGGTATAAAACTCTACCAATACGTTCCAATATAAAGGGTGATTTGTTAAGAGCTTGATAACTTTTTAAAAAAAAAAAAACGCATAAAATTTGCAAAATCTCATCGGTTCTTTATTTGAAACGTTAGATTGGTCCATGACATTTACTTTTTGAAGATAATTTCATTTAAATGTTGACCGCGGCTGCGTCTTAGGTGGTCCATTCGGAAAGTCCAATTTTGGGCAAGTTTTTCGAGCATTTCGGCCGGAATAGCCCGAATTTCTTCGGAAATGTTGTCTTCCAAAGCTGGAATAGTTGCTGGCTTATTTCTGTAGACTTTAGACTTGACGTAGCCCCACAAAAAATAGTCTAAAGGCGTCAAATCGCATGATCTTGGTGACCAACTTACCGGTCCATTTCTTGAGATGAATTGTTCTCCGAAGTTTTCCCTCAAAATGGCCATAGAATCGCGAGCTGTGTGGCATGTAGCGCCATCTTGTTGAAACCACATGTCAACCAAGTTCAGTTCTTCCATTTTTGGCAACAAAAAGTTTGTTAGCATCGAACGATAGCGATCGCCATTCACCGTAACGTTGCGTCCAACAGCATCTTTGAAAAAATACGGTCCAATGATTCCACCAGCGTACAAACCACACCAAACAGTGCATTTTTCGGGATGCATGGGCAGTTCTTGAACGGCTTCTGGTTGCTCTTCACTCCAAATGCGGCAATTTTGCTTATTTACGTAGCCATTCAACCAGAAATGAGCCTCATCGATGAACAAAATTTGTCGATAAACACATTTCGAACCGAACACTGATTTTGGTAATAAAATTCAATGATTTGCAAGCGTTGCTCGTTAGTAAGTCTATTCATGATGAAATGTCAAAGCATACTGAGCATCTTTCTCTTTGACACCATGTCTGAAATCCCACGTGATCTGTCAAATACTAATGCATGAAAATCCTAACCTCAAAAGAATCACCCTTTAGTAAGTTCTACTCCATACAACATGGGACATACATTAAATTAAGCAATGAAGAAATATGCTTTTTGTCACACATTTTTCATAAATAACCAAACAATATTTACAATCGCTGTTAATTTTTACTAAAAGTACATACCTTGACTTAAATTTTACATTTTAAATTAAGTTTATATCTTTAACAACTTTTTTTTACCAGCAAAATCTTTAAAGCACCTTGCTAAACTATGAATTCAAGAAAAAAATCAATAACAAAGAGTTGCCACTTCGTCGGCCTGAAACTACCAAACGGGTTGCCATATTGTTTTACCATTTTGGATTTGTTTTTGGTAATGTGTTGTCAACTTTTTCGTAGCACCAAATATTTAATTTTCACAAGTTCAAAAATTGATTTTATGCGTGAGATTTCGGCCATTTGGCCCAATGTGCACCGTAACAAGTAAGTAAAGTAGAAAGTGGGACGTGGCCGACTATATTATACCCTACCCCTATCTATATGGGGGCTATGTCTAAAATAGAAGGAGAAAGGGCGTGACGTGTACTTTATGGCTAAAATGTTTCTATATTCAATTGTGTTTTGTCCAATTTTATGCAAAAGTACTAGCTACGTCCGAAATATAAAGAAAAATGTCCCACTGTGCAATACTGCCCAGGATATTTTGGTATCAGCAGAAAGCCCGATACAAGAACCCCTAGTTTCTACCCTAGTTTGTACTTTCTCATTAACTTGGATAGAACACATTGTGTTTCGAATATAGTCAAAATATAGCAAAAGAATAGGCATTACGCCCTTTTTCCTGATAACAAAATACCCAGGCCAGTATTATACAGTGGTCCGATTTTATAAGAATTAAGGGTCCATTATGCGGTTGTATTTCTACAATATCACAATTTTATTGTGTTTTTGATCTATGTGGCCATTTATCCTGCGCCGGATCAAATTTATCGCATACACAGAAAAAAATATCACCAAAATATTTTCAGTTAAAAAATTTATTGAAGTTGAAAATGTGTCTAATTAATAAATTAATTGGTACAATTAACTTTTTACTCAACTCGAACGATCATGTCAGTTAAAACAAGTAAGTAAAGTCTAAAGTAGTAGGCGGGGCCGACTATACCCTTCACCACAGTGTAGTTAAAAATTTTTGATACCATCTAAAATCGATAAAATTTATTGGGAACTTTATATAGCTCTAAATTGGAATAGACATGTATTTAAATCTAAAGCGATTTGGCCAAATTTTTTACACGTCTACAAATTCTCTACAATTAAAAATTAAATCGACTAACGAAACACCATGTTAACATAGTAGCAGGTTATTTTATAATATATATATATAATTTCAGGGCGTTTGATGACAGATATTCTCTTAAGCATATCAGTTCTACCAGTACGCTTCCCGAAGATAAATTTCTAGATACTACCTATGAAGACTAGATCAGATTCCGGATTTATAACAACCATTTTTGTTTGAGTTTTTGATGAATCATTAACATCACGTGTAAGTGTACAAGAAAATGATAAGGTAACGCTTTGTTTTGAAATATAAAATCTGTAGATTTTTAGCCCCATTTTTCAAATGATTACATTGTTAGAAAAATATGTCTTTCATATGTTCCGATATAAACAAAATGTGTTTCGGGCACAATTTTTAAACACAATATATTTAAGTGCAAACATGTAATGTTCCTAAACTAACATTAAATGTTCGGGACACATATGTTAATATGTTAGAATATATTATGTTTGGGGTATGAATGTTTCATAAAAATAAAATGTGTGAATGTAAACATATATAAATTTACAAATTTCGAGTAAACATATATATGTTGTGATATTTTATTCAGAGAACGACATAGAGAGAGTATAGAGAAAGAAATAGAGATGGAAGCCGGGAGGGTTGATGAAAGATATCAACATAACACAGCGAGAGAATCAAAAGAGAGCAATTTCTGTGAATCCTTTTGTATGTTGTTTAGGAAAACTGTTTTATGATAAGGCCAAAAAATGTATATGCTTAAGTCTAAATATTATTTAATTTGAATATTAGCATGAGTATTCGTAGTAAAGAGAATATACATTCGGAACCACGAGAATAGACATTTGAAAAAAAAACAGCATGTGTTGTCGCCTTAATAGCGGCATTTTATGTATGTGTGGACATGTGTTTTGTTTATCATTTTGGCATTATGGGCATAATTTTTTTCTTGGTTCGTTAAAGGAAATCGGAACGTACGACGAGTAAGTCAAAATATTCAGGCAAAGGAAATTAAAAAAAAAAAAAAAAACAAGCAAGTAAAGTCTAAAGTCGGGCGGGGCCGACTGTATTATACCCTGCACTACTATGTAGATCTAAATTTTCGATACCATATCACATCCGTCAAATGAATTGGGTGCTATATATAAAGGTTTGTCCCAAATGCACACATTTAAATATCACTCGATCTGGACAGAATTTGATAGACTTCTACAAAATCTATAGACTCAAAATTTAAGTCGGCTAATGCACTAGGGTGGAACACAATGTTAGTAAAATAATATGGGAAAATATTTAAATCTGAAGCAATTTTAAGGAAACTTCGCAAAAGTTTATTTATGATTTATCGCTCGATATATATGTATTAGAAGCTTAGAAAAATTAGAGTCAGTTTTACAACTTTTCGACTAAGCAGTGGCGATTTTACAAGGAAAATGTTGGTATTTTAACCATTTTTGTCGAAATCAGAAAAACATATATATGGGAGCTATATCTAAATCTGAACCGATTTCAACCAAATTTAGCACACATAGCTACAATGCTAATTCTACTCAATGTGCAAAATTTCAACTAAATCGGAGCAAAAAATTGGCCTCTGTGGTCATATGAATGTAAATCGGGCGAACGATATATATGGGAGCTATATCTAAATCTGGACCGATTTCAATAAAAATTGGCACACTTGACAACACTACTAATTGTACTCCTAGTGCAAAATTTCAAGCAAAATGGGGTAAAACTCTGGCTTCTGGGACCGTATTAGTCCATATCGGGCGAAAGATATATATGGGAGCTATATCTAAATCTGAACCGATGTCAATAAAATTTGGCACACTTGACTACAGTACTAATTGTTCTTCTTGTGCAAAATTTTAAGCAAATTAGTGTGAAACTCTGGCTTCTGGGGCCATATAAGTCCATATCGGGCGAAATATATATATATATATATATATATATATATATATATATATATATATATATATATATATATATATATATATATATATATATATATATATATATATATATATATATATATATATATATATATATATATATATATATATATATATATATATATATATATATATATATATATATATATATATATATATATATATATATATATATATATGGAAGCTATATCTAAATCTGAACCGATTTCTTCCAAAATCAATAGGGTTCTATTCTGAGCCAAAACACATACTTGTGCCAAATTTGAAGTCGATTGGACTAAAACTGCGACCTACACGGATGAAAAAGACTGTTTTTCATATGTTTGGCTATAAACATTATATTTTTGGAACACAAATTTTTAAACACAATATTTTTGAGTGCAAGCATATAATGTTCATAAACTAGCATAACATGTTTGGGACATATATGTTAATATGTTAGAACATATTATGTTTGGGACATAAAATGTTTGTAAATATAATATGCTTGGATGCAAACATATATTAATTTAGAAATAGCCTATAAACATATATGTGTTTAGTAGCTTGGAGCGCTATTTAACAGGGAGCGATATTGAATTAAGTTGGTGGTTGTTGCTTGTTATTACAAAATTAACATTTTATTTTTCCTTGGGCAATTGATCTGCTACTTCTTTGATCCTTACAAACTGTGTGGTCCGCTGTTCGAATCCCCGTCCGGCAAAAGGTAAAATTAAAATAAAAAAATCATAAAATTGAATAATTTCTTCTACAATGTTTGTATCACAGAAAAAAGTGCTAAGAACTAAAAAATCTCGTGGAAGTGAGAAAGATGTGGGGGAATATACAATTATTCAGAAACAACATTTTGAGCATTCAGGTCGAAAACCTATGTTGTTAGCACCTATATTACCTGTTTATTTTCATAATTCATTATGATTGTAAATATATAAATAAATAAATAAAATTTTGAGCACAATATTGTTTGGGAGAATTTTTTTTAAGCATATAATATTTTTGGGTGCAAAATGCTTCCAAACTTATTATATGTTCACATAATAACATATTGTTTTTTGGAAGACAACATTATTGAATTTGGATGCAAAAATACAAAATGTTTGGAATTTGACTACCCAAACATATATTGTTTAGACCAATATGCTTTCAGCATATTATATATTGGAAGAGATCAAACATATAAATGTTTGGGCAATACCCAAAAATGTATATGCTTGAAGCAAAATATGTTTGGGAGTATATGTTACAGAAGCGATTTTTTGTAAGGGAGTAGACTTTGATTACAAAAATGTGTTCACGGACAGACGGACATGTCTATATCGATTCAGGAGCTCACCCTGGGCATTTTTGCCAAAGACACCATGTGTCTATCTCGTCTCCTTCTGGGTGTTGCAAACATATGCACTAACTTATAATACCCTGTTCCACAGTGTGGCGCAGGGTATAATAATATAGCCGAAAAATATTTACGATTTTTGCATATGTTCGTGTGGCCAAGGACAGAAGTTTTCTATTGGAAAACAGATTTAAAATTTTGTTTTGTTAATAAAAAAAACTCATAAATTTTAATGAGTTCTCTTTTTTACCATATACGGATACAATGTCATCAAATATTCATTTCTGGTGTTATTGTTGATCGTTGTTTACAGTTTATTTAACATTTCCTTCCGTATTGATAATTATGTGTCAACAAATGCTAAATGTTTGTAAAAAGTTTGTGGTAAATCTAGGGGAATCCCATTCTCTAATATGCATACATATATACTCAAATTTATGAACTTATCCCCTACATTGGTAGGTGATTTCAATATGATGGATGTGGTTTGCATAAAAGTGTGCCAAACACGGTTACCACTCGAGATCAAAATAATTAAAAAAATTTTTTTGAAAAGTCCACCAAAAATCTACAAAATGAAAAGATCTCATTGTTTTGATCAAATTTTAATGGTTGGTGTGGAAAACTAACTATTTTTCGTCCAAAGAAATATATTTTACTGTTATAAAGCATTAAACATTTTTAAAGTTTTACGTCAATAACTACAAACATAAAATAATAAATCGACCTCTACTAATAGTGACGAATAAACAACCCTGGAATCGAAATTTGACGATTTTAACGGTTAGTTAAAAGAGGGCAGCTACAATTTGGTATTTCAATGGACTTTGATAGTTTGTGTGTTTGTGTATCAAAGGACGGTAAAACCAACATAAAACGAAACTTTCAAGACATTCATTGGAGGAGAACAATTTAAAAACAAGTAAGGAAAGTCTAAAGTCGGGCGGGGCCGACTATATTATACCCTGCACCACTTTGTAGATCTAAATTTTCGATACCATATCACATCCGTCAAATGTGTTGGGGACTATATATAAAGGTTTGTCCCAAATACATACATTTAAATATCACTCGATTTGGACAGAATTTGGTAGACTTTTACAAAATCTATACTCAAAATTTGAGATGGCTAATGCACTAGGGAGGAACACAATGTTAGTAAAAAACTAACTTATAATACCCTGTTCCACAGTGTGGCGCAGGGTATAAATATGGGAAACATTTAAATCTGAAGCAATTTTAAGGAAACTTCGCAAAAGTTTATTTATGATTTATCGCTCGATATATATGTATTAGAAGTTTAGGAAAATTAGAGTCATTTTTACAACTTTTCGACTAAGCAGTGGCGATTTTACAAGGAAGATGTTGGTATTTTGACCATTTTTGTCGAAATCAGAAAAACATATATATGGGAGCTATATCTAAATCTGAACCGATTTCAACCAAATTTGGCACGCATAGCAACAATGCTAATTCTACTCCCTGTGCATAATTTCAACTAAATCGGAGTTAAAAATTGGCCTCTGTGGTCATATGAGTGTAAATCGGACGAAAGGTATATATGGGAGCTATATCTAAATCTGAACCGATTTCAACCAAATTTGGCACGCATAACTACAATACTAATTCTACTCCCTGTGCAAAAATTTTACCTAAATCGGAGCAAAAAATTGGCCTCTGTGGTCATATGAGTGTAAGTCGGGCGAAAGCTAACCAAATTGGGGTAAAACTCTGGCTTCTGGGACCGTATTAGTCCATATCGGGCGAAAGATATATATGGGAGCTATATCTAAATCTGAACCGATTTCTTCCAAAATCAATAGGGATCTATTCTGATCCAAGACACATACTTGTGCCAAATTTGAAGTCGTTTGGGCTAAAACTGCTACTAAGACTTTGATTACAAAAATGTGTTCACGGACAGACGGACAAACGGACATCGCTATATCGACTCAAGAGCCCACCCTGAGCATTTTTGCCAAAGACACCATGTGTCTATCTCGTCTCCTTCTGGGTGTTGCAAACATATGCACTGTTCCACAGTGTGGATCAGGGTATAAATATACCAATTTTCCAAACACCAAAAATCTACCATTTAAATATGGTAGAATTCTGATAAATTTTCAATGAAGTCGTTTGTCCTTATAGTTAGGTGATTCGATATAAAAATGGATATCTTAACATGAACAAAAATTTTGTTTGACTAAGGTCAACATAAGTTTAATAATTCTGGAAAGATTTTTTAAATTAATGAAATCATCTTTAAATTCGTTGACTTTTTGTTAATTACAAAGCAAAAAATCGTTAAAATCGATAACTTCCGAACTAAATTAGCTGTTCCACAGTGTGGCGCAGGGTATAAATATGGGAAACATTTAAATCTGAAGCAATTTTAAGGAAACTTCGCAAAAGTTTATTTATGATTTATCGCTCGATATATATGTATTAGAAGTTTAGGAAAATTAGAGTCATTTTTACAACTTTTCGACTAAGCAGTGGCGATTTTACAAGGAAGATGTTGGTATTTTGACCATTTTTGTCGAAATCAGAAAAACATATATATGGGAGCTATATCTAAATCTGAACCGATTTCAACCAAATTTGGCACGCATAGCAACAATGCTAATTCTACTCCCTGTGCATAATTTCAACTAAATCGGAGTTAAAAATTGGCCTCTGTGGTCATATGAGTGTAAATCGGACGAAAGGTATATATGGGAGCTATATCTAAATCTGAACCGATTTCAACCAAATTTGGCACGCATAACTACAATACTAATTCTACTCCCTGTGCAAAATTTTACCTAAATCGGAGCAAAAAATTGGCCTCTGTGGTCATATGAGTGTAAGTCGGGCGAAAGCTAACCAAATTGGGGTAAAACTCTGGCTTCTGGGACCGTATTAGTCCATATCGGGCGAAAGATATATATGGGAGCTATATCTAAATCTGAACCGATTTCTTCCAAAATCAATAGGATCTATTCTGATCCAAGACACATACTTGTGCCAAATTTGAAGTCGTTTGGGCTAAAACTGCTACTAAGACTTTGATTACAAAAATGTGTTCACGGACAGACGGACAAACGGACATCGCTATATCGACTCAAGAGCCCACCCTGAGCATTTTTGCCAAAGACACCATGTGTCTATCTCGTCTCCTTCTGGGTGTTGCAAACATATGCACTGTTCCACAGTGTGGATCAGGGTATAAATATACCAATTTTCCAAACACCAAAAATCTACCATTTAAATATGGTAGAATTCTGATAAATTTTCAATGAAGTCGTTTGTCCTTATAGTTAGGTGATTCGATATAAAAATGGATATCTTAACATGAACAAAAATTTTGTTTGACTAAGGTCAACATAAGTTTAATAATTCTGGAAAGATTTTTTAAATTAATGAAATCATCTTTAAATTCGTTGACTTTTTGTTAATTACAAAGCAAAAAATCGTTAAAATCGATAACTTCCGAACTAAATTAGCTATCGAATCTTGAATTTTTGCAAAAGCAGGTGTTATTGATGTGGGCCAGATGGTATTGCCAAATAGGCCATATTGGACAACCCATATAAACCGATCCCGATCTGAATTTCAGACCCTTTTGGAAGAGCAAAATATTTTTCGATGCGGTAGAGATTTCGCTCCTAAATAATCTGATTCCCAGATTGCATCTCCGGAGCTTTTGGAAAGGCAAAATTCATGAAATCTCGTTGAAATTTAGAACGTGCTGTTAGCAGGGCTGTGGAGTCGAGTCAATTTTACTTGACTCCGGCTCCGACTCCAGCATTTCTTATTAGACTCGACTACGACTCCGGAGTCGACTCCAGGTGGTGTACCTAAATCTCATTTTAACAGTATTCCAATAGTAATTTTAAGGTGTAGTGTTCCAAAAATAGACCGATTAAGTACTCTATTTTTCCATATGTGTTTATATGTCCAAAAGAACTCTAGTTTTAAATTTTGATACGACTCGACGACAAACCTCAGCATTTTAGGGATGTAAAGAACTTTATATTTTAATTTCAGGCCTATAAATTAAAACAAGTTTTTGGAAGTAAAATCCTGGTATTGGTCTATATAGGCATTTTGTAAAAAATAAATCTATATAAAAAAGAAAAATACACAAAAATCAAAACTTTCTTTAAGCAAACGTACTTTATTATAAAAACTTATGAAGAAAGTTCTTAATACAATGGTTTTTGTGATTAAAAATTATGGCCACGTGGAACAAGACATTAGTTTTTTTTTAACTCGCCGTTGGAACATTTTGACTTATCCTTAGTTCTTTATTGTAAGTATATTTTTCAAACATCTTGCTGAAAAAAAATGGAAGGAGTAATGAAAATTTTAAAAATGTACACCATGTAATAAAAAATATTAATCATATTAGCTTTTAATTTACCATATTTGGGAGCATTTTATAAAATGGTATAAGGAATTCACCTTTTCTTTGGTAAACGTATCTCATAAAACTTGTACCTGAAATAATTAGAGAAAAATTAAGTATGCTATTTTAAATCAAAAACCTGTGTTATTGATGTGAAGGACATAGAAGCACTAAATATCCTAGTTAAAAGAAAACCAAAAATTTAAAAGAAAACTTACCAATTCTCTATAAAATTATACGCTGAGGAAAATATAAAAAATTGTCAAAATTCATTTAGGGTTACTCTGAAGTTAAATATTTTTTATACCCTAAACCACATAGTGGTCAGGGTATAATAAGTTTGATCGGCCAAAAAATGTGCCTACCAGAAATATTGATTTTAGACCCCATAAAATATATACCGATCGACTCAGAATCCTGAGTCGATCTAGCACTTGGTGTCCGTCCGTCCGTTCGTCTGTCCATGTATTTGTTGTTCACAGGATTCCGGTCGCAATTATTAACCGATTTTGATGAAATTTGGTACAGGGAGTTTTTTTGGACACAAGGACGAACGCCATTGAATTTGGAAGAAATCGGATCAAATTTAGATATAGCTCCCATATATATGTATCGCCCGATTTCGACAAATGGGGTCACGTTACACGTTTTTTCAAACGGATCGTCACCAAATTTGGCAAAAGGTAATCTTTTCCATCGCCCTTCAAGTCTGCAAAATTTCATTCAAATCGGTTCAGATTTAGATATAGCTCTCATATATATGTATCGCCCGATTTTCCCAAATTTGGCCACAAAACCTTTATTTATCAACCGATCTTAATCAAAGTTGGCTAAATATAATCTTCTATAGCACTAACTATATGTGCAAAAAATCATCGAAATCGGTTCAGATTTAGATATAGCTCCCATATATATGTACCGCCCGATTTTTCTAAATTTGGCCATAAAACCCTTATTTATCAACCGATCTTACCCAAATTTGGCTAAATGTAGTCTTCTACAGCACTAACTATATGTGCAAAAAATCATCGAAATCGGTTCAGATTTAGATATAGCTCCCATATATATGTATAGCCCGATTTTCCCAAATTTGGCCATAGAACCCTTATTTATTAACCGATCTTACTAAAAGTTGGCTAGACCCAGTCCTCTATAGTACTAACTATATGTGCAAAATTTCATCGAAATCGGTTCTGATGTAGATATAGCTCCCATATATGTATCACCCGATTTTGAAAAATTCGCCCCTAATAACCTTATGTTTGACCATACAGGCCTCATTTCTTAACCGATCTTACTCAAATCTTGCACAAGGTAACCTTTTGTGGTATTAATCAAACCCGCAAAATATTATGCAAATTGGTTCAGATTTAGACATAGCTTCCATATATATGCATCGCTCCATTTTCCCAAATTTGGCCATAGTACTCTTATATATTAACCAATGTTACTCAAATTTCAAATTTTGATGTACTAGCCGATCGTACTAATACGTACTTGTAGCTCTTACATAAGAATATTGCTCGATTTTTACAAATTTGTATTTATTACCCACACTAATTTAACGATTTTCTCTTTTTTAATAATGGGCTCAATATTAGTGGCATACTAACTCCGTAGGCGCAATATCAACACAGCCAGTGTTGCTAGAAGTAGGGGGAATTCCCTATATGAAGGGTTTTTCTAATATATAGCGTCTTGTAGGGACGTAGGGCCACAATATAGGACATTTTCACTCAACACAAATTGTAATAATTTTTACATTTTGGTGGCTCTAGAGGAGGAAATTAGAAGCCGGCAAGGCTTGATCTTTAACAATGTGTTATAAACTTTATTCCTGTAGAAAATTTTGTCAACGTTTTATTTCTATAGAACATTTTGTCAAAATTGTATTTCTATAGAATTTTTTTTTTTTTCAAAATATTATTTCTATAAAAAATTTTCTCAAAATTTTATTTCTGTGGAATTTTTTCTCAAAATTTTATTTCTATAGAATTTATTGTCAAAATTTTATTTCTATAGAAAAATTTCTCACAAAAATTTGTTTATAGAAACTTTTTCCAAAATTTTATTTTTATAGAGATTTAACAAAAAAGATTACTAATTTGGGTAGAATTCTACCAACTGTGGCAACCGTGGTGGTAATACAAATTTATATTGTAAGTTATATACGTTGCATAGTCATGTTTTAAGATAATAAAGTACTTAGAACTATTTTTGTTTTGTAAAATTTTTTAAATTTAAGGAAAAATATAGTAGGGAAAATTGTTTGGGAATGTATGGGAAAGTAGGGAACTTTTTTTGTCCTTGTAGGGAAAACCGAACATTTTCCCTGGCAACATTGACTATGAGCTATAGTCAGATTGACACAAAGCACCCATAGACATGTACCCCTTAATTTTCTTAAATATGTAACTGCGGTTTATCTCCCAGACCTATATGTTACCCCACAAATGCTTATGATTACTAATTCTGTAATGGTGGTTTAGGGTATGATATAGTCGGCCCCGCCCGACATTCTACTTTACTTACTTGTTTTTACATTAAATTGGTTTCTAAAAAAATCTTATTAAATATATAATAAAATAAAAAACTAAATATTGTGGTTAACAAAAAGTTTAACAAACCTTACCAATTCACTATTAAATTATAAGCAGAGGAGTAATAAAAATTGTTTTGGGTTTATTCTGAAATTAAAGATTTAGTTTTTACATTAAAAAGATTTAATTGGTTTCAAAAAAATTTGATTAAAGAAATAATAAAATAAGGTATTAAAAGCCCTTATTTATAAGGCAAATGACAGTTAAAATCTAGTTAAAGTGGATTTTGGAAGTGTAATGTGAATGAGGTATTAGGCTATACGGTTTCCCTGTTGGGAATACTGACCGAATAGGTACAATATGCCCGTTTTAAGATGGTGAAATCGAAATAAGTTTCTTTCATTTCCAAACAGTTCTTTAATGTTAAAAAAATTCCTCTATACTAATAGTGTGCTTCCGAAAACTATACCCAAAGATACTGTCTTAACCGTCGTAAAAAATTTTTGTATTACAACATATTTCGTATGTTAGTACGATTTATGGCTGTTGTAAGAGATCAACAGAATATATATATTGTTAGTTGTCCAGGTAGCGCCTTATAATTTATCTTTGACCGGGATCCTGGGAAATTATATTTTATAATTAAATGTCAAACCAATGTAAAACTTTTGTAATCAATTTTGGCCTTATTTGAGCCTCTGATTATAATTACAAATAAAGTGAAATGAAATGAAAATGAAATTCGAAAAAAATTCCCGCTTTCCCGGGTGTTGAGAAAAATTCCCTTTTATCTCAGAAATGTTGAAAGTTGAAAAGAAAAAAAATTCTTAATAAAAGGGTTGAACAAGTTTTATTTATTTGCTGGAAGAAAAATTGTTAATAATATAAGAAAAGTAATGATTCTTAAATGTTTACTGTTTGACTACCAAAAATAGAGAGACAGAATTAATTTTCTATTCAATACTGAAACCTCATAAAAATATATTGAACATAAATATAAATGTAAAACTTAAAGTATATCATTGCATACGTTTGTATATTCATTTTTCAGAGATGTATCAAACATGTCGAGGTTCGACGATAGAGTAAACAATGTTCGATGACAATGTTGCAACATCAATGCATTTGCATATACAAACGTGCCAATGTAAATTGTAAATATATATGTTTGATAATATATTTCTGCACACAGCTGCTTTCTGCTTTTCTGCAATCCCCAACATGAACCGATGCATGCATTGCTTAAGTAATGGGTTCGATATGCGATGATATTGCTTAGGGTTTGATGCTGTGGAGATGGCAACGAAGAAGTGGGGGCAAGCATAGCAAACGTTAGAAACAAGAGAAACTATGCATTGATCTCTGCTAATGAAGTGATCGATGATCATTAATGCCGATGATGATAATGAAGTTTTGCATGTGCATTAATGAAGTTTTGGTTATTTGGATGAAATTGCCGACGGTATTTTGATCGATGGTTTTGAGTGTTATATGGGTTGACGAAATGCAAATATTTTCGTCAACACCGGGAATGGAAAAAGTCCGGGAAAAAGAAAACCCTAACTGGCTTACATAGCTATTATTGTCATCAGCAGACAACTATCGCTATAACCACCAACGCATGAGCCGATTAAACAAATTTTATTTAACTGAAACATACATTTCGTTTGGCACCGTGAATCAATTGTTAGTACGTCCGCCTTGCCAAGGGTCGTGCGTTCTAAAATGCTGAACAAGCTGAGAAGAAGGCGAAAACTGTCCAATTGACCGTATAACAGGTCGGCCGATAAGTCCCCGGTCTGGCACATAGATGGCGTCGCTGCATTATTTTTTTATAGTACTAACCTTCATACCATTCGTGTCAAACTTTGACGTCTGTAAGTCAATTAGTTTGTGAGAGCATCTTTTGTGAAGCATCTTTTGTTACTGAAAAAAAAAATGAAAAGAAGTAAGTTCGTCCAGGCCGAAGCTTATGTACCCTCCACCATGTATTGCGTAGAAACTTCTACTGAAGACTGTCATCCACAATCGAATTACTAGGGTTGCGTATTAAACTAAAAAGGTCGATTAAATACGTATATAATTAAGTTTAAAGTTTCTATAGAAATAAAATTTTTACAAAATAAAATTTTGACGTTTTCTATAGTAAACTTTGGAAAAATTTTCTATAGAAATAAAATTTTGACAAAATTTTCTATAGAAATAAAATTTTGACAAAATTTTCTATAGAAATAACATTTTGACAATGTTTTCTATAAAAATAAAATTTTGGTAGATTATTTTTGGCTCGAGTGGCAACCATGATTATGAACCGATATGGACCAATTTTTGTGTGATTGGGAATCGGCTATATATAACTATAGACCGATATGGACCAATTTTGGCATGGTTATTAGCGGCCCTATACTAACACCACGTTCCAAATTTCAACCGGATCGGATGAATTTTGCTCCTCCAAGATGCTCCGGAGAGGCTCCAAGAGGCTCCGGACAAATCTGGGGATCGATTTATATGGAGGCTATATATAATTATGGACCGATATGGACCAATTCTTGCATGGTTGTTAGAGACCATATACTAACACTACGTACCAAATTTCAACCGGATCAGATGAATTTTGTTCCTCCAAGAGGCTCCGGAGGACAAATCTGGGGATCGATTTATATGGGGGCTATATATAATTATGGACCAATTTTTGCATGGTTGTTAGAGACCATATACTAACACCACGTACCAAATTTCAACCGGATCGGATGAATTTTCCTCCTCTAAGAGGCTTCGGAGGTCAAATCTGGGGATCAATTTATATGGGGGCTATATATAATTATGGTCCGATATGGACCAATTTTTGCATGGTTGTTAGAGACCATATACTAACACCACGTACCAAATTTCAACCGGATCGGATGAATTTTCCTCCTGTAAGAGGCTTCGGAGGGCAAATCTGGGGATCGGCTTATATGGGGGCTATATATAATTATGGACCGATATGGACCAATTTTTGCATGGTTGTTAGAGCCCACATATTAACACCTTGTACCAAATTTCAACCGGATCGGATGAATTTTCCTCCTCTAAGAGGCTTCGGAGGTCAAATCTGGGGATCGGCTTATATGGGGGCTATATATAATTATGGACCGATATGGACCAATTTTTGCATGGTTGTTAGAGACTATATACCAACACCTTGTACCAAATTTCAGGCGGATCGGATGAAATTTGTTCTACTAGAGGCTCCGCAAACCAAATCGGGGCATCGGTTTATATGGGGGCTATATGTAATTATGGACCGATATGGACCAATTTTTGCTTGGTTGTTACATACCACATACTAACACCACGTACCAAATTTCAGCCGGATCGGATGAAATTGGCTTCTCTTAGAGCAATCACAAGCCAAATTTGGGGGTCCGTTTACATGGGGGCTATACGTAAAAGTGGATCGATATGGCCCATTTGCAATACCATCCGACCAACATCAATAACAACTACTTGTGCTAAGTTTCAAGTCGATAGCTTGTTTCGTTCGGAAGTTAGCGTGATTTCAACAGACGGACGGAGGGACTTGCTCAGATCGACTCAGAATTTCACCACGACCCAGAATATATCTACTTTATGGGGTCTTAGAGCAATATATCGATGTGTTACAAACGGAATGACAAAGTTAATATACCCCCATCCTATGGTGGAGGGTATAAAAAAGGAATTTCGTGTTTTGATAAAATACTGTTTTCTGAAGGGGAAGAATATGGTGGAAGCAAAAACTTGGCTTGATAATGAGTTTCCGGACTCTGGCCCAGGGAAATCAACAATAATGGATTGGTATGCAAAATTCAAGCGTGGGGAAATGAGCACGGAGGACGGTGGACGCAGTGGACGACCGAAAGAGGTGGTTACCAACGAAAACATCAAAAAAAATCCACAAAACGATTTTGAATGACCGTAAAATGAAGGTGATCGAGATAGCAGAGGCCTTAAAGATACCAAAGGTAGGTGTTGGTCATATCATTCTTCAATATTTGGATATGCGGAAGCTCTGTGTTCAAAATGGGTGCCGCGCGAGCTCACATTTGACCAAAAACAACAACGTGTTGATGATTCTGAGCGGTGTTTGCACCTATTAACTCGTAATACACCCGAGTTTTTCCGTCGATATGTGACAATGGATGAAACATGGCTCCATCACTACACTACTGACTCCAATCGACAGTCGGCTGAGTAGACAGCGACCGGTGAGTCTCCGAAGCGTTGAAAGACTAAAAGGTCCGCTGGCAAAGTAATGGCCTCTGTTTTTTGGGATGCGCATGGAATAATTTTTATTGATCATCTTAAGAAGGGAAAAACCATCAACAGTGACTATTATATGGCGTTATTGAAGCGTTTGAAGGTCGAAATCGCGGCAAAACGGCCCCATATGAAGAAGAAAAAAGTGTTGTTCCACCAAGACAACGCACCGTGCCACAAGTCAACGATGGCAAAAATTCATGAATTGGGCTTCGAATTGCTTCCTCACCCACCGTATTCTCCAGATATGGCCCCCAGCGACTTTTTCTTGTTCTCAGACCTCAAAAGGATGCTCGCAGGGAAAAATTTTGGCTGCAATGAAGAGGTGATTGCCGAAACTGAGGCCTATTTTGAGGCAAAACCGAAGGAGTACTACCAAAATGGTATCAAAAAATTGGAAGGTCGTTATAATCGTTGTATCGCTCTTGAAGGAAACTATGTTGAATAATTAAAACGAATTTTGACAAAAAATGTGTTTTTCTTAGTTAAACCGGGGACTTATCAGCCAACCTGTTAGATTATGACCTTTTGGGATTCACAAGGTATTATCTACATTGACTAGCTGGAGAAGAATGAAACGATCTCAGCACGGTATTTCATCGGAGTATTAAGCAAAAAAGGTCAAAATTCTCTCCAACATGGAAGGCAATGACAATAAGTTTCATTTACAGCGCCTCCTCATATCCTGTGAATGTATCACTTTTAACATGATTTGAGATCTTAATTTTAATGATTAATACAGAGGGAAGGTTATTGATCTAAATGTATATGAATAAACTCATATTATCGATATACACCAAATTTAGCACATCATTTAACTCACTTCAAATACCTCTAGATTCCAAACTCCAAGAAAAAGACATCACTATGAACTATATAGTCTAAATCTGTCTAATTAACGGACAGCCACTATACTCGTACATAACCTAATAAAAGTCCTTATTTAATCTAGAATGGTAAGACGAAAAAAAGCACATCTCTCCCCAAGCACTTTAACAATCGCTCTTATATGACAAACAACAAAAAGAGTGAAAAATAAAACATGCCTAGTTACTCTTATCATCCACAGGATAGGGCGGCCTTTTCATGTGTAGGAGGTTGTAAGTGGGCTTCGTGCACTTGATTGTATCGACAAGACGTTTGATTTCGTAATACCTAATGTTTGATAAACCAATCAAGCCATGTCATCATAATCATCATACTCGTCGTTCATCAGTGATGTTCAATGGTTGTTGATCATCGCCAACACCAACATCTTTCGATGCTAAAATATTCTTTGCTGACATCATGGTGTTGTTCGCCATACCAATGCTACTATTGTTGCACAGTAGTCCGAAACTACAATACTCCGGCCAATATCAAACCCTCTTTATTTTTGAAACAATATGAAAACTTATTACAGTCTCTCAAACTTCAACACTCTGAAAACCAGACATCTCTCGAAATTGGGCAGTTGTCGTGAGACGTTTCCTATATCAATACATTAAAATAAACCTCTCAACAGTGAACACCTCCTAAATGTGCACAAAATTTAGGCGACTGTGGCTGTCCACTTTTGAGAGGTTTCACTGTATATCCGAGACCTATCTGTGTTTCACATTGCATAGAGTATCTTTAAAATGCTCAGAAATGTCACCACCAATACAGATACCCCATGACTGAAAAATGTCTTGGTGTTCTGTCAAACCTGGAATGGTACGCAAGGTTTGCCTAGGAACTATTGCACCACGGTGGCTTCCTGGTAACAAAAAGCAGTATTAACTTCCCCATTAATGATTATATCTACTTTCTTATACCCTTCACCATAAGATAGAAACTTTGCCCCTCCATTTGACACGCATCAAAATATTGGCGATTTCCCTCAATCGGTTGAGATCAAGCTAACATTCGAACGAAAATACGTTCCACTTGAAACAATTAGCCATTATTGATGTAAGTCTGACGATATTGTTCCCATATAAACCGATCACCAGATTTGACTTCTTGAGCTTCCTTGAGGATTATACAATTTTATCTGATACGGTTGAAATTTGGTACACCCAGAAAAAAGTGCCTTCGGAACTAAAGGAAACAAGTATATACGGCCGTAAGTTCGGCCAGGCCGAATCTTATGTACCCTCCACCATGGATTGCGTAGAAACTTCTACTAAAGATGGTCATCCACAATTAAATTATTTGGGTTGCGGCCGACGGCGAGGCATCTTAAAACTTTTTAACATCATCTTCTAAATTGTAAGTTAGTCCATGCGGGGTATATAAAAGACAAAAGAAAGGTCGATTAAATATGTAAATATTCAGTTCCTGACCGGTATATAT
The DNA here is from genome assembly GCF_050003625.1 of Haematobia irritans. NCBI lineage: Eukaryota > Metazoa > Arthropoda > Insecta > Diptera > Muscidae > Haematobia > Haematobia irritans. Next base: position 125,011,515 of record NC_134400.1, read on the forward strand.
AGGGAAGAAATAATTACGAACCGATATTAAATTTTGTGCGGTAATTATAGTGCCAGAATTGAAAAATGGGTGTCGTTTTATATGGGGGCTATATACAATTATGAACACGAGTCTACCAAAAATGACAGATTTTTTACTGTTTGGTAGATTGGTAGAATTCTTGATGTTTTGGAGGATATTGCAAAATATTCCTCTCCAACTATGCAATGCTTCATACATTTTTTATAGAAACTGCATTTTGACAAAATCTTCTACAGAAATAAAATTCTGACAAAATTTTCTATAGAAATAAAATTTTGAAAAAATTTTGTATAGAAATTATACTTTTACAAATTTTTTTATAGAAATAAAATTTTGACAACATTTTCTGTAGAAATATATAATTTTGGCAAAATTTTCTATGGAAATAAAATTTAGGTAGATTATTTTAGGCTCGAATGGCAATCGTGATTTTTCTGTAATGGGGGATCGATTTTTTTGGGGGCTATATATAATATAGATCGATACGGACCAATTATGGCATGGTTGTTATGGCCCAAATGTGCCAAATTTCAACCGGATCGGATGAATTTTGCTCCTTCAAGAGACTCCTGAGGTCAAATCTGGGGATCGGTTTATATGGGGAGTACATATAACAAGTAAGGAAAGTCTAAAGTAGGGTGGGGCCGACTATATTATACCCTGCACCAATTTGTAGATCTAAATTTTCGATACCATATCACATCCGTCAAATGTGTTGGGGCTATATATAAAGGTATGTCCCAAATACATACATTTAAATATCACTCGATCTGGCCAACATTTGATAGACTTCTACAAAATCTATAGACTCAAAATTTAAGTCGGCTAATGCACTAGGGTGGAACACAATGTTAGTAAAAAATGTGGGGAAACATTTACATCTGAAACAATTTTAAGGAAACTTCGCAAAAGTTTATTTATGATTTATCGCTCGATATATATGTATTAGAAGCTTAGGAAAACTAGAGTCAGTTTTACAACTTTTTGACTAAGCAGTGGCGATTTTACAAGGAAAATGTTGGTATTTATTTTGACAATTTTTGTCGAAATCAGAAAAACATATATATGGGAGCTATATCTACATCTGAACCGATTTCAACCAAATTTAAAACGCATAGCTACAATGCTAATTTTACTCCCTGTGCAAAATTTCAACTAAATCGCATTTAAAAAGTGGCCTCTGTGGTCATATGATTGTAAATCGGGCGAAAGCTATATATGGGAGATATATCTAAATCTGAACCGATTTCAACCAAATTTGGCACGCATAGCTATAATGCTAATTCTACTCCCTGTGCAAAATTTCAACTAAATCGGGGCAAAAAATTGGCCTCTGTGGTCATATGAGTGTAAATCGGGCGAAAGCTATATATGGGAGCTATATCTAAATCTGAACCGATTTCAATAAAATTTAGCACAATTGACTATAGTACTAATTGTTCTTCTTGTGCAAAATTTTAAGCAAATTAGGGTAAAACTCTGGCTTCTGGGGCCATATAAGTCCATATCGGGCGAAATATATATATGGGAGCTATATCTAAATCTGAACCCATTTCTTCCAAAATATAGGGTTCTATTTTGAGCAAAAAACACATACTCGATCTGGACAGAATTTGATAGACTTCTACAAAATTTATAGACTCAAAATTTAAGTCGGCTAATGCACTAGGTTGCAACACAATGTTTGAAAAAAAACAAGTATATACGGCCGTAAGTTCGGCCAGGCCGAAGCTTATGTACCCTCCACCATGGGTTGCGTACAAACTTCTTCTGAAGCCGATGGCTTTATATAACTATAGACCGATATGGACCAATTTTGGCATGGTTATTAGCCGCCTTATACTAACACCACGTTGCAAATTCCAACCGGATCGGATGAATTTTGCTCCTCCAAGAGGCTCCGGAGATCAAATCTGGGGAACGGTTTATATGCGGGCTATATATAATTATGGACCGATATGGACCAATTCTTGCATGGTTGTTAGAAACCACATACTAACACCACGTACCAAATTTCAACCGGATTGTCCTCCGGAGCATCTTGGAGGACAAATCTGGGGATCGATTTATATGGGGGCTATATATAATTATGGACCGATATGGACCAATTCTTGCATGGTTGTTAGAAACCACATACTAACACCACGTACCAAATTTCAACGGGATCGGATGATTTTTGCTCCTCTAAGTGGCTCCGGAGGTCAAATCTGGGGAACGGTTTATATGGAGGCTGTATATAATTATGGGTCGATGTGGACCAATTTTTGCATGGTCATTAGAGAACATATACCAACACCATTTACCAAATTTCAGCCGGATCGGATGAAATTTGCTTCTCTTAGAGGCTCCATAAGCCAAAATCGGGGGATCGGTTTATATGGGGACTATATATAATTATGGACCGATGTGGACCAATTTTTGCATTGTTGTAGACCCTATACTTACACCATGTACCAAATTTTAGCCGGATCGGATGAAATTTGCTTCTTTTAAAGCAATCGCAAGCCAAATTTGGGGGTCCGTTTATATGGGGGCTATACGTAAAAGTGGACCGATATGGCCCATTTGCAATACCATCCGACCTACATCAATAACAACTACTGGTGCCGAGTTTCAAGTCGATAGCTTGTTTCGTTCGGAAGTTAGCGTGATTTCAACAGACGGACGGACGGACAGACGGAGGACATGCTCAGATCGAGTCAGAATTTCACCACGACCCAGAATATATATACTTTATGGGGTCTTAGACCAATATTTCGATGTGTTACAAACGGAATGACAAAGTTAATATACCCCCATCCTATGGAGGAGGGTATAACAAGTAAGGAAAGTCTAAAGTCGGTCGGGGCCGACTATATTATACCCTGCACCACTTTGTAGATCTAGATTTTCGATACCATATCACATCCGTCAAATGTGTTGGGGGCTATATATAAAGGTATGTCCCAAATACATACATTTAAATATCACTCGATCTGGACAAAATTTGATAGACTTCTACAAAATCTATAGACTCACAATTTAAGTGGGTAATGCACTAGGGTGGAACACAATGTTAATAAGAAAATATGGGAAACATTTAAATCTGAAGCAATTTTAAGGAAACTTCGCAAAAATTTATTTATGATTTATCGCTCGATATATATGTATTAGAAGTTTAGGAAAATTAGTTATTTTTACAACTTTTCGACTAAGCAGTGGCGATTTTACAAGGAAAATGTTGGTATTTTGACCATTTTTGTCGAAATCAGAAAAACATATATATGGGATCTATATCTAAATCTGAACCGATTTCAACCAAATTTGGCACGCATAGCAACAATGCTAATTCTACTCCCTGTGTAAAATTTCCACTAAATCGGAGTTCAAAATTGGCCTCTACGGTCATATGAGTGTAAATCGGGCGAAAGCTATATATGGGAGATATATCTAAATCAGAACCGATTTCAACCAAATTTGGCACGCATAGCTACAATGCTTATTCTACTCCATTTGCAAAATTTCAATTAAATCGGAGTAAAAGATAGGCCACTGTGGTCATATGAGTGTAATTCGGGCGAACGATATATATGGGAGCTATATCTAAATCTGAACCGATTTCAATAAAATTTGGCACACTGGGACCGTATTAGTCCATATCGGGTGAAAGATATATATGGGAGCTATATCTAAATCTGAACCAACATCATGTACCAAATTTCAGCCGGATCGGATGAAATTTAATTCTCTTTGAGACTCCGCAAGCCAAATCTGGGAATCGGTTTATATGGGGGGCTATATATGATTATAGACCGATATGGACCAATTTGTGCATGGTTGTTAGAGACCATATACCAACACCATGTACTACATTTCAGCCGGATCGGATGAAATTTGCTTCTCTTTGAGGCTCCGCAAACCAAATATGGGGATCGGTTTATATGGTGGATATATATATAATTATGAACCGATGTGGGCCAATTTTTGCATAGTTGTTAGATACCATATACCGACACCATGTACCAAATTTCAGCCAGATCAGATTAAATGTGCTTCTCTTTGAGGCTCCGCGAGCCAAATCTGGGGATCGGTTATATGGGGGCTATATATAATTATGGACCGCCATGCGAAAATTGGTTAGCGACAATATACCAACACTATGTACCAGATCGGATGAAATATGCGTCTCTTAGAGGCTCCGCAAGCTAAATCTGGGGGTCCGTTTTTATGGGGGCTATTCGTAGAAGTGAACCGATATGGCCCATTTGCAATACCATCCGACCTACATCAATAACAACTACTTGTGGCACGTTTCAAGTCGATAGCTTGTTTCGTTCGGAAGTTAGCGTGATTTCAACAGACGGACTGACTGAAGGGCGGACGGATATGCTTAGATCGACTCAGAATTTCACCACGACCCAGAATATATATACTTTATGGGGTGTTAGAGCAATATTTCGTCGTGTTACAAGCTGAATGACAAAGTTAATATACCCCCCATCCTATGGTGGAGGGTATAACAATGTTCATCATTTTAGTTTAGCCATTTTATTTCCATTAATTTGTATGAAATAAAATTTACTTGTTTCTGTAAAAAAACCTAAACTGAAAGCAGTTAGGAATAGTTCATTGGCTAGAATAAGGCATGGAATTTTGCTAATACAGTTTTCTTCGCTGGGTATAAGAATTTACTTCTGAACAAGAACATTTTATTCACTGAAATCAAAGCATTCTTAATAAATATATTTAATATTATTGAATTATTGAAGAGAAGATTGCTTATATAAATAAATTAAATTTTAATTAAAAACGAAGGTAAACAGTTCTAATTTTGAAGTTAAAGGTTTACCACAAATATGTAAGATTTGTCCAAATGAATGAAAAAGGTCAATAAAATCGTTCCATATATGAATGCAATTCAGTTAATTTTTTTTCATTCTGTAGTATATTGGTACATAAATATAGTAAAATGCTAACTAATATATGGAATGCATTCTACCTATTTTTACGAAAATCACATCGTTCAAACAAATAAAAATCTATTTGGCGCTATACGAAGTTCAACTTTCTTCACAATAGTTCATTATACCCTTCACCACTACTGTTGTACAGGGTATAATAAGTTTGTGCATTGTTATGTAACGCCAAGAAATAGTGGTCATAGACCCATCTTTTAGTATACCGATCGGCTTAGAATTAAATTCTGAGTCGATTTAGTGATGTCCGTCTGTCTGTCTGTCTGTCTGTCTGTATATGTAATTTTGTGCACAAAGTACAGCTCGCAATTTAAGTCCGATCGTCCTCAAATTTGGCATAGGGCCGTTTCTTGGGACAGAGACAATCGCTATTGGTTTTGGAAAAAATCGGTTCAGATTTAGATATAGCTGCCATATATATTTATCCCCGATGTGGTCATAGTTAGCGTGTTTGTCAACCGATTTTCTTGAAATAGCGTACATCCAAATATTTTATGAATCTCGAAAATCTTGCAAAATATCAGCCAAATCGGTTCAGATTTAGATATAGCTCCCATATATGTTTTTCGTCCGATTTAGACTCTTTTGACCACAGAGGCCAAAGTTTACTACCGATTAGCGTGAAATTTTGCACAGAGTGTAGAATTGACATTCTACCAATGCTTGGTAAATTTGATTGAAATCGGTTCAAATTTAGATATAGCTCCCATATATATATTTCGTCCGATTTGAACTTATATGGCCACAAAAGCCAGAGTTTTGCCGTGATTTGCTTCAAATTTTGCACAAGGGGTACGTTTAATAGTATCACTAAGTGTGTCAAATTTTGTTAAAATCGGTTCAGATTTAGATATAGCTCACATATATATCTTTCGCCCGATTTGGACTTATATGGTCTCAAAAGCCAGAGTTTTGCCCTGACTTACTTCAAATTTTGCACAAGTGGTACTTTTAACTATACTATTGTATGTGCCAAATATGGTCAAAATCGAATCAGATTTAGATATAGCTCCCATATATATAGTTCGTCCGATTTGAACTTATATGGCCTCAAAATCCAGGGTTTTGCAGTGATTTGCTTCAAATTTCGCACAAGGAGTACGTTTAGTAATATAGGTAATTGTGGCAAATTTGGATGAAATCGGTTCAGATTTAGATATGGCTCCCATATATATCTCCCGTCCGATTTGCACTCATATGACCAGGGGGGCCAAAGTTATACTCCCATTTACGTGAAATTTCGCATAGATAGCAGAATTATTATTCTAACTATGCATGTCAAATTTAGTCAAAATTGGTTCAGATTGTATATAGCTCCCATATATACGTACACCAGAGTTGGGGAAATATGGTAGACTGTTTCATATTTTAGACCCATTTTCAATGGGATTTTTCCTCCAATTGACTGGATAGTTTCCTCAGAGAATACAAATATGGCCAAAATTCTCACACTTTACACAAAATTCTGTGATGATTTCCCCATATCTTAGCCATATCGTACACACTGCAATGCCAAAATTTCCATAAATAAGGCTCCAAGTCGCCCGACTTGACTAAATAATATATCACAACCCACACTTGACCACATATCTTGGCGAGATCTAACCAATATCCTTGTAAAATCGCCACTGCTGACTAGCAAAAATTGTAAATGTTACTCAAATTGTCATATATCTCGAATACATATGTATCGCCTGAAAAATCATAAATCTTTTTTGTACAATTTCATTAAAATTTCTCTCGCTTCATATTTCCCATATTTTTTACTAACATTGTATTTCATCCCAGGGCGTTAGCCGATTTAAATTTTAATTCTAGAGTTTTTGTAGAAGTACAAAAAATTGTTTCCATTAAAAGTATTTGTATCTGGAAATGCAAACCTTTATATAGCTCCCAGCAAATTTTAAGTAGTTGAGATGGTAACACAAATGTTTGTCTACATAGTGGTGAAGGGTATAATATAGTCGGCTCCGCCCGACTTTAGACTTTACTTACTTGTTTTAACTTAAAGAAGGGGTCACTTTTTTCTGGGTGTACGTAATGCCAATATAGGCTCTTTATTGATCATGTGACTATCATATCGATCAATAATCATATACACTGAAAAAAAAGCATACCCGGTTCCAAAGATTTTGTCTTTACTTTAAAAAATTTGGTATTGATTCCGAGCCAAAGAAGCGGAGAATACAAGTAAGGATACTTTTAAGACACAATTCTCGGGTTTTGTGTACTTGCTTCTAGGAAGCAAATTTTAATTTTTCGCTTTTTCAGCTTTTTTTCTTCATATGCTATCAAAGTCCTTTAAAAACAAGTTAACGACGACTTTATTTTCCAAATTAAGACTCGACTTCTAGTAGAAATTATGCTGTGTTTCAAGTAAAAAACGTCTTTAAAATAAAGTGTTGGAAAACATGTCCTATATTTGAACGATTTTTTTCTTTGTATTCAAGATGCAAAAAGACAACAAATTTAAAGACAATTTCATTAAATTTTAAGATTTTTTCTGAATTATTAAAGTCAAGTTGACCTTAGCCCAAAATTTTTTTCTTTCAGGTTATGATATCCATTTTTAAATCAAATCACTTAATTATAAGGACAATACGACTTCATTGAAAAGTTTATCGACCTTTGGTCAAGGCAAGAAACTTTATACTAGAGAAATGCGTCTTCTATGCTAAGCAAAATTTGCATTCGCTTTTAAAGTTGTGCCTTTGGAAGAACTTCCAAATTTTTTGCTGGGTGGTAGTAAAAAATTTTAATAATATTTTCTTTGTGTGGATATATTTTTAAGGCGCCAATTGGTTACTTCCATTATTTCACTTGCAGCATACTCTGTAGGTCTCTCTTTCTAAACACATATATATTTATAGGCTATTTCCAAATTTATATATGTTTGCATCTAAGCATATTATATTTACATTTTACGTTCCAAACATAATATGTTCTAACATATTAACATATATGTCCCAAACATATTATGGTAGTTTATGGACATTATATGATTGCTCTTAAAAATATTGTGTTAAAAAATTTGAGTTCAAATATATAATTTTTACATCCAAACATATGAAAAACAGCCTTTTTCGTCCGTGTATAGAAATAAAATTTTGACAAAATTTTCTATAGAATTAAAATTTTGATAAAATTTTGTATTGAAATAAAATTTTGACAAATTTTCTACAGAAGTCAAATTTTTCTAACGAACTAAAATGTTATTTTTTGTTTTGATCTCAGCTTAAAAACCATTGCGTTGACTAAACTACAAGAGTAGCTTAACCAAAATAAACCCAGCCAACTGCACTCAAATCGATGATTTGAAAGTGGCGAAGGGAAGAGAAATGTTTGTGCATAGATTTATTTCGGCGAAAGCCCACTATCATAAACCTTTTTTCGGAAGGTTCAAGTGTGGTTCACTTTGGGTTTGGTGAACTACCAGAATTTGTTCTGATAATTGGTTGATAGTTTTGCTGCAAGTAGAGGATGCTGATGAGGAATGTGGTAATTCCGAAACGTGTCCATCGAAACATCTGGCAGTCAATAGGGCTTTGCCAAAATAAATTTGATAAACATTCTTTTCATCTATTGGTTAAGCTACTCTTATAGTTTAGTCAATGCAATGGTTTTTAAGCTGAGATCAAAACAACAAATATGATTGAAGTACAAAGCAACAATAACAAAACAAAACGAAATAAAATTTTGACAAAATTTTATATTGAAATAAAATTGTGACAAAATTTTCTAAAGAAATAAAATTGTGACAAAATTTTCTAAAGAAATAAAATGTTGACAACATTTTCTGTAGAAAAAAGATTTTGAAAAAATTTTCGGTAGAAATAAAATTTTGACAAAATTGTCTAAAAAAATAAAATTTGACAAAATTTTCTAACTGTCTTATCTTTAGATTTTACATGCATAGACTCACTGTTAGTCCACCTGTACACCATCTCCACAAGTATGTGAAGCATGAAGGAATTCCCATTTAGATGGGAAATTGTGCACGTCTAAATATTTCATCGTGATAAGCATTTCGATTTCGTGATAAATATTGAAATGTTCACATAACATCACCGCAATTATGCCCATACTATGGAATCTATTCTCCTGAACATGAGTACAGCCATGAAACAATGATGGTGCTAAAAAAAAGGTGAACACTTCGCTCCGATTGCTTCTATGGTAACTCATTCCTGAGGGGGGAGAGAAATGTTAACATAAATTTATTGAATTTTCCAATAAAATGAGCAAACACGCTATGTTCAAATTGCTATTTAAAATCAATTTGTTTGTGACATTTTATTATCTATTATTTATCTAAAATTATCGTTTTGTAGATTGAATTTTTGAACAAATCGAACATCTCAATGCTTTAAAACCACAACGAATCCAAGTGGAGGGTGGGTGGATACTCAAGTCAGTCATTTAAGGTCTACAGGTCAGAATGAGCAAAAATAGGACAGGGGTAACTATACGAACGAAAAAGACTGCTTTTCATATGTTTCATATAAGTTTGAAACTCAAAGTTTTGCACATTATATTTAAGTGCGTATTTGGGACATGCGATTGTGGATTACAGACTTTAGTAAAAGTTTCTACGCAATCCATGGTGGACGGTATATAAAAATCGGCCTGGCCGAACTTACGGCCGTATAAACTTGTTCTTTATTCAAGAGTAGAGAAACTTTTCAATGAAGTCGGTTTGTCCTTTTAGTCAAGTGATTCGACATAAAAGTGGGTATCTTTTCATGAAAAATAGTTTGATTGAGGACAAAATGGCTTAAATAATTCTGAAAAATTCTTCATTGGGTTCATTTGTGATTTCTCTGCTAAATTGCTAGGTGGGTTATCCACTAAAAAAAACATAAATTATAATAACATGGTTTTTCAACCCTCCATCCACCCTCCATGATACAAACATTGTCAATCCCTTTGTAACACTTACAAATATTGGTCTCAAAACCCATGAAATATATGAAATCGTGGTGAAATTTGTGTCAGTCTAGCGATGTCCATCCGTTCATCTCAAGAGAAATCACGTGACTCACGAATAATTTTATCAGTAATTTACCTAATGGAGTTGACTGAAAACATAAGCATGCTTAGAATCGAGAGAGTTATTAAATTCTTAACATCCTACTTTCAAAAAAGTTTATTTGGATGCAAAGATTCTGATTCCGAGCCAAAGATGCGATTTCTTTAAAATAAAGACATTTTTAGCGATCTATCTGGCCATAAATCTAGAACCAATAAAATTAAAATTAGGATCTCAGATCTCATTTATCGAATTTCCATTCTATGTTCGCTGTGTATGAACAAGGCTATTCACATACAAACAAATGCCAGTTTAAAAATTCAAATTATAACGAATATTTCAAAATCAAAAATGTTTTCCTAATTAAAAAAAAAAAAAAAAAAAAAAAATAATTAAACCAACTATGTTAAATCCTTAAAATAAGTCTTAGCTTATATTTGAAGCGTTTTCATATTAAATCTAAAGATTCAATATTTCAGTTAATTTAAGGACGATTTCTTTAAATCAAAAATGTGTTTCTTTACATTACGGAAAATTTTCATTAGTTCAAAGACATACGATTTTAACGATGGGACACAAATTTCAAAAATTTTTACAAGCAAAGCTTATAAACTTTATTTTAATTAAAATTTCATTATTTCAAAGAAATTGGTAGATAGTGCATCCTAAAATTTAGGTTGCGCAATCTTTAACATCATGTATATACTTTTATACCCTCCACCATAGGATGGGGGTATATTAACTTTGTCATTTCGTTTGTAACACATCGAAATATTGCTCTAAGACCCCATAAAGTATATATAATCTGGGTCGTGGTGAAATTCTGAGCCGATCTGAGCATGTCCGTCCGTCCGTCCGTCCGTCTGTTGAAATCACGCTAACTTCCGAACGAAACAAGCTATCGACTTGAAACTTGGCACAAGTAGTTGTTATTGATGTAGGTCGAACGGTATTGCAAATGGGCCATATCGGTCCACTTTTACGTATAGCCCCCATATAAACGGACCCCCAAATTTGGCTTGCATACCCTCTAAGAGAAGCAAATTTCATCCGATCCGGCTGAAATTTGGTACAAGGTGTTAGCATATGGTCTCTAACAACCATGCAAAAATTGGTCCGCATAGGTCCATAATTATATATAGCCCCCATATAAACCGTCCCCCGATTTGGCTTTCGGAGCCTCTAATAGAAGCAAATTTCATCCGATCGGGCTGAAATTTGGTACATGGGGTTGGTATATGGTCTCTAACAACTATGAAAAAATTGGTCCACATCGGTCCAATTATATATAGCCCCCATATAAACCGATCCCCGGATTTGGCTTGCGAGCCTCTAAGAGAAGAAAGTTTCGTCCGATCCGGCTGAAATTTGGTACATGGTGTTAGTATATGATCTCTAACAACCATGCAAAAATTGGTCCGCATCGGTCCATATTTATATATAGCCCCCATATAAACCGATCCCCCGATTTGGCTTTCGGAGCCTCTAATAGAAGCAAATTTCATCCGATCGCGCTGAAATTTGGTACATGGTGTTAGTATATGGTCTCTAACAACTATGAAAAAATTGGTCCACATCGGTCCACAATTATATATAGCCCCCATATAAACCGATCCCCGGATTTGGCTTGCAGAGCCTCTAAGAGAAGAAAGTTTCGTCCGATCCGGCTAAAATTTGGTACACGGTTTTAGTATATGGTATCTACCAACCATGCAAAAATTGGTCCGCATCGGTCCATATTTATATATAGCCCCCATATAAACCGATCCCCCGATTTGGCTTGCGGAGCCTCTAAGAGAAGCAAATTTCATCAGAAATTTGGTACATGGTGTAAGTATACGGTCTCTAATGGCCACGCAAAAATTGGTCGAATCGGTCCATAATTATATATAGTCCCCGTATAAACCGATCCCCAGATTTGACCTCCGGAGCCCCTTCGAAGAGCAAAATTCATCCGATCTGGTTGACATTTTGTACGTGGTGGTAGTATATGATATTTAACAACCATGCCAAAAGTGGTCCATATCAGTCCATAATCATATATAGCCCCCATATAAACCGATCCCGAGATTTGGTTTTGGAGGAGCAAATTTCATCCGAGTCAGTTGAAATTTGGTACATTGTATTAGTATTTGACCGTTAACAACCATGCCTAACTAGATCCATATCGGTCTATAGTTATATATAGCCCTCAGATTACTTAGTCCATATCAATAATTGTATATAGCCCCCATATAAGCGACCCCCATATTTCAATTCTGCCTCCCTACGTACCGTGCAAAAGTCCATATCGATTCCTAATTATTTGTAGACTTACCTACGCATACCTTTTATGTCTAATATATACCACGTATGGACTAACTCACAATTTGGAAAACGATTTAAGATACCACAACCCAAGTAATTCGATTGTGGATGAAAGTTTTAATAGAAGTTTCTACGCAATCCATGGTGGAGGGAACATAATATTCGCCCTGGCCGAACTTACGGCCGTGTAACTTGTTTTTATACCCTAGACCACATAGTGGTCGGGGTATAATAAGTTTGATCGGCCAAAAAATGTGCCTACCAGAAATATTGATTTTAGACCCCATAAAATTGCCTATCTATTGCCCTATTTGCAGAAATTTGGATTTATTACCCACAACTAATTGACCGATTTCCTCTTTTTATACCCTGCGCCACACTATGGAACAGGGTATTATAAGTTAGTGCATAAGTTTGTAACACCCAGAAGGAACAAGATAGACACATGGTGTCTTTGGCAATAATGCTCAGTGTGGGACCCTGAGTCGATATAACCATGTCCGTCTGTCCGTCCGTCCGTCTGTCTGTGAACACATTTTTGTGATCAAAGTCTAGGTCGCAATTTAAGTCCAATCGCCTTCAAATTTGGCACATGTTCCTAATTTGGGTCAGAATAGAACCCTATTGATTTTGGAAGAAATCGGTTCCGATTTAGATATAGCTCCCATATACATCTTTCGCCCGGTATACACTAATATGGACCCAGCAGCCAGAGTTTTATACCGATTTGCTTCAAATTTTGTACACACATAACACTTAGTTGTATAGTCAAGTGTGCAAAATTTGATTGAAATCGGTTCAGATTAAGATATAGCTCCCATATATATCTTTCGCCCGATATGGACTTATATGGCCCCAGAAGCCAGAGTTTTAGGCCAATTTGGTTGAAATTTTGCACTAGGAGTACAATTAGTAATATAGTCATGTGTGCCAAATTTGATTGAAATATAGGTACCATATATATCTTTCGCCCGATATGGACTAATATGGTTCTAAAAGCCAGAGTTTTCGCCCAATTGGGTTGAAATTTTGCACAGGGAGTAGATTTAGCATTGTAGCTATGTGTGCCAAATTTAGTATATATATATATATATATATATATATATATATATATATATATATATATATATATATATATATATATATATATATATATATATATATATATATATATATATATATATATATATATATATATATATATATATATATATATATATATATATATATATATATATATATATATATATATATATATATATATATATATATATATATATATATATATATATATATATATATATATATATATATATATATATATATATATCTTTCGCCCGATATGGACTTATATGGCCCCAGAAGCCAGAGTTTTGGCCCAATTTTGTTGAAATTTTGCACTAGGAGTACAATTTCTAATATAATCATGTGTGCCAAATTTGATTGAAATCGGTTCGGATTTAGATATACCTCAGATATATATATTTTTCTGATTTCGACAAAAATGGTCAAAATACCAAAATTTTCCTTGTTAAATCGCCACTGCTTAGTCGAAAAGTTGTAAAAATGAGTCTAATTTTCCTAAAGTTCTAATACGTATATATCGAGCGATAAATCATAAATAAACGTTTGCGAAGTTTCCTTAAAATTGCTTCAGATTTAAATGTTTCCAATATTTTTTACTAAAATTGTGTTCCACCCTAGTGCATTAGCCAACTTAAATTTTGTGTCTATAGATTTTGTAAAAGTCTATCAAATTCTGTCCAAATCGAGTGGTATTTAAATGTATGTATTTGGGACATACCTTTATATATAGACCAAAACACATTTGACGGATGTGATATGGTATTGAAAATTTAGATCTACAAAGTGGTGCAAGGTATAATATAGTCGGCCCCGCCCGACGTTAGACTTTCCTTACTTGTTTTTTATACCCTGCGCCACACTGTGGAACAGGGTATTATAAGTTAGTGCATATGTTTGCAACACCCAGAAGGAGACGAGATAGACACATGGTGTCTTTGGAAATAATGCTCAGGGTGGGTCCCTGAGTCGATCTAGTCATGTCCGTCCGTCTGTCTGTGAACACATTTTTGTGATCAAAGTCTAGGTCGCCGTTTAAGTCCAATCGCCTTCAAATTTGGCACAAGTTCCTGTTTTGGGTCAGAATAGAACCCTATTGATTTTGGAAGAAATCGGTTCAGATTTAGATATAGCTCCCATATATATCTTTCGCCCGATATGCACTAATATGGACCCAGCAGCCAGAGTTTTATACCGATTTGCTTGAAATTGTGTACAAACATAACACTTAGTCGTATAGTCAAGTGTGCAAAATTTGATTGAAATCGGTTCAGATTTAGATATAGCTCCTATATATATCTTTCGCCCGATGTGGACTTATATGGCCCCAGAAGCCAGATTTTTGGCCGAATTTGGTTGAAATTTTTCACTAGGAGTACAATTAGTAGTATAGTCAAGTGTGCAAAATTTGATTGAAATCGGTTCAGATTTAGATATAGCTCCCATATATATCTTTCGCCCGATATGGACTAATATGGTCCTAAAAGGCAGAGTTTTGGCCGAATTTGGTTGAAATTTTGCACAGGGAGTAGATTTAGCATTGTAGCTATGCCTGCCAAATTTGGTTGAAATCGATTCAGATTTAGATATAGCTCTCATATATATCTTTCGCCCGATATGCACTTATATGAACCCAGAAGCCAGAGTTTTATCCCGATTAGCTAAAAATTTTGCACAAGGAGTGCAATTGATAGTATAGTCATGTGTGCCAAATTTGATTGAAATCGGTTCAGATTTAGATATAGCTTCCATATATATTTTTCGCCCGATATGGACTTATATGGCCCCAGAAGCCAGAGTTTTCGCCCAATTTGGTTGAAATTTTGCACTAGGAGTACAATTGGTAGTATAGTCATGTGTGCCAAATTTGATTGAAATCGGTTCAGATTTAGATATAGCTCCCATATATATGTTTTTCTGATTTCGACAAAAATGGTCAAAATACCAAAATTTTTCTTGTAAAATCGCCACTGCCTAGTCGAAAGTTGTAAAAATGACTCTAGTTTTCCCAAAATTCTAATACATATATATCGGGCGATAAATCATAAATAAACTTTTGCG
Organism: Haematobia irritans; assembly: GCF_050003625.1. Taxonomy (NCBI): domain Eukaryota; kingdom Metazoa; phylum Arthropoda; class Insecta; order Diptera; family Muscidae; genus Haematobia; species Haematobia irritans. The sequence goes on from NC_134400.1 coordinate 125,026,971, forward strand.
AAGTTTTCTTAAAATTGCTTCAGATTTAAATGTTTCCCATATTTTTTTACTAAAATTGTGTTCCTCCCTAGTGCATTAGCCAACTTAAAATTTGAGTCTATAGATTTTGTAAAAGTGTATCAAATTCTGTCCAAATCGAGTGCTATTTAAATGTATGTATTTGGGACAAACCTTTATATATAGCACCCAACACATTTGACGGATGTGATATGGTATCGAAAATTTAGATCTACAAAGTGGTGCAGGGTATAATATAGTCGGCCCCGCCCGACTTTAGACTTTCCTTACTTGTTTTTTTTTAATTTTTTGTAAGTTAATTTACACGAAATACAAATTTTACTATCAGTGCAATTAGTTTGTTATCATGTCAATAAATTGTTCTGCGTTTAGTTAGTGTATTTTTAGTTGATACACTAACTAAACACAGAAACATTTGTGAAAATGGCGAAAATGTATGTTTGCAAATATTTACTCGATTTAAAATTCTGTTTAGAATTTCTATTGGCTTTTTGCCAATTTAATTACAATCTAATTTCTCTTAGAATTCCTAGAAACGTAGTTATCCATTTATTCGTTCTACAATTTTTAAAATGTTTACTCAATAATTCAAACTCATTAAAGCGGGTAACATGTTATATGTTACGTACTATAACACTTTCATCATCAATTGTAGATGTTATGCTAATAGCCATATGGCCATTTCTATTATGTCTATCAGATAATTGATTTAAATTCACTCCAATTCGATTTGGATTGGTATGGTATTTGAATCAAACCCCATTGCATTTGGGTAAATATTTTCCCTTCACGCTTTAGTTTTTGCACATGAACATGCTGCACAAATATCGCAAAAAAAAAAACAAAAATCATTCCAAATTGTTTTTTCATGCAGAAAACTAAATTTCCAATATGAACCGTGTTGGTTGGTAGCAAAAACTCACGTCAAATAACTGTGGTTAAAATGCAAGCAAGTAAACCAAAATGACCATAAAATAGTATTTGCTCAAAAACCAAGCAATTTCACAGAAATTACATGCGATCAGCGATTATTATAAAGTTAACGGAGAACAGATAATCATTGTAAAATGCCATACCATATCAATGGTTCGACTACTTTTTAAATTTGGCTATAGAGTGTAATGGTCTATTTAAGGTCTCATTAAACATTGGCAGTTTTTGTTATAGTGCCCACAATCAATTTGATACAGGATATTCGTAGAGTGAGTTTATATATTTGTATAGCCAATAGCCAAAACACGGGGTATGGCATACCAAATTTTTAAGAAAATCTTATCAATGAAATTTTTAAATTGAAACAAGTATACACGGTGGAAAGTTCGTGAAAGAAAAAAATCAAAATAAATCGTTTACGAGTTGAATTCATTTAAAATTTCGGTAACACCTAATTTTTAACAAGTATAAACGGCCGTAAGTTCGGCCAGGCCGAATCTTATGTACCCTCCACCATGGATTGCGTAGAAACTTCTACGAAATACTGTCATCCACAATCGAATTACTTGGGTTGTGGTATCTTAAATCGTTTTCTAAATTGTGAGTTAGTCCATACGTGGTATATATTAGAAAAAAAAGGTATGTGTAGGTAAGTCTACAAATAATTAGGAATCGATATGGACTTTTGGCCGGTACGTAGGGAGCCAGAATTGAAATATGGGGGTCGCTTATATGGGGGCTATATATAACTATAGACCGATATGGACCTAGTTAGGCATGGTTGTTAACGGCCATATACTAGCACAATGTACCAAATTTCAACTGACTCGGATGAAATTTGCTCCTCCAAGAGGCTCCAAAACCAAATTTCGGGATCGATTTATATGGGGGCTATATAAGATTATGGAGTGATATGGACCACTTTTGGCATGGTTGTTAAATATCATATACTACCACCACGTACAAAATTTCAACCAGATCGGATGAATTTTGCTCTTCGAAGGGGCTCCGGATGTCAAATCTGGGGATCGATTTATATGGGGGCTATATATAATTATGGACCGATTTCGACCAATTTTTGCATGGCCATTAGAGATCGTATACTTACACCAAATTTCAGCCGGATCGGATGAAATTTGCTTCTCTTAGAGGCTCCGCAAGCCAAATCGGGGGATCGGTTTATATGGGGGCTATATAATTATTGACCGATGTGGACCAATTTTTGCATAGTTGTTAGAGACCATATACTAACACCATGTTCCAAATTTCAGCCAGATCGGATGAAATTTGCTTCTCTTAGAGGCTCCGCAAGCCAAATCGGGGGATCGGTTTATATGGGGGCTATATATAATTATGGACCGATGCAGACCAATTTTTGCATGGTTGTTAGAGCCCATGTACTAACATCATGTACCAAATTTCAGCCGGATCGGATGAAATTTGCTTCTCTTAGAGGGTCTGCAAGCCAAATTTGGGGGTCCGTTTATATGGGGGCTATACGTAAAAGTGGACCGATATGGCCCATTTGCAATACCATCCGACCTACATCAATAAAAACTACTTGTGCCAAGTTTCAAGTCGATAGCTTGTTTCGTTCGGGAGTTAGCGTGATTTCAACAGACGGACGGACGGACGGACATGCTCAGATCGACTCAGAATTTCACCTCGACCCAGAATATATATACTTTATGGGGTCTTAGAGCAATATTTCGATGTGTTACAAACGGTATGACAAAGTTAATATAGCCCCATCCTACACCAAGAAAAAAGTGCCTTCGGAACTAAAGGAAAAAATATTCATCAATTTAGATTAGCCAATTTATTTCCATTAAGTTAAATTTTTGTTTAAAATAATAAAATTTACTAAACTTAAAGCAGTTAGGAATAGTTCATTAACTAGAATAAGGCATGGAATTTTACTAATACTGCTATCTTCGCTGGGTATAAGAATTTACTACTGAACAAGAAAATTTTATTCACTGATAACAAAACATTCGTAAAGATAAACAAAACCGAACTAAAACCAAGTTTCCTCAAATTTAGTAAAATTTCTTACAAAATAATAATTCTGGCTTCCTTTATTATAGAAAGCTTATCATACATACGAATAACACTTGGCATAGAAAAATATTTTAGTTCATTCGTACTAAGAAGTATTCAATCCTTTCAAAACTTAAGGAAACAAACTTGTTAGAATATAGGAAATTTTCCTATATCTCTTTTGTCTACCTGTAATCGATACCTGTCATCGATATGTTTGCGCGTGGGTTGTTTTTTAGTTGGAATCGCGTTGTTATGGTATACGGAGGGACTGTTAAAAAATAATATAATAAATAACAAATAAAATATATAAAATATTTGTTATTTTAAATTAGTTAGAAAAAATTATGTTCGTGATGGTGTATACAGAAAGAAAACAGAATAACAACCCCTTCATTCGTCTTCATTTTGGAATCTTCAATTAACAGGTAACATTCAGTGACGCTAACCTTTTGTGACAAAATTGGTTTATGATTTTTTTATACCCCAAACCACATAGTGGTCAGGGTATAATAAGTTTGATCGGCCAAAAAATGTGCCTACCAGAAATATTGATTTTAGACCCCATCAAATATATACCGATCGACTCAGAATCACCTCCTGAGTCGATCTAGCGCTTGGTGTCCGTCCGTCTGTCCATGTATTTGTTGTTCACAGGATTCCGGTCGCAATTATTAACCGATTTTGATGAAATTTGGTACAGGGAGTTTTTTGGGCACAAGGACGAACGTTATTGAATTTGGAAGAAATCGGATCGAATTTAGATATAGCTCCCATATATATGTATCGCCCGATTTCGACAAATGGGGTCACGTTGCGCGTTTTTTCAAACGGATCGTCACCAAATTTGGCAAAAGGTAATCTTTTCCATTGCCCTTCAAGTCTGCAAAATTTCATCCAAATCGGTTCAGATTTAGATATAGCTCTCATATATATGTATAGCCCGATTTTCCCAAATTTGACCAAAGAACCCTTATTTATTAACCGATCTTACTAAAAGTTTACTAGATCCAGTCCTCTTTAGTACTAACTATATGTGCAAAATTTCATCGAAACGGTTCAGACGATTTTCCCAAATTTGGCCACAAAAAATTTATTTATCAACCGATCTTACTCAAAGTTGGCTAAATATAATCTTCTATAGCACTAACTATATGTGCAAAAAATCATCGAAATCGGTTCAGATTTAGCTATAGCTCCCATATATATGTACCGCCCGATTTTTCTAAATTTGGCATTAAACCCCTTATTTATCAACCGATCTTACCCAAATTTGGCTAAATGTAGTCTTCTATAGCACTAACTATATGTGCAAAAAATCATCGAAATCGGTTCAGATTTAGATATAGCTCCCATATATATGTATAGCCCGATTTTCCCAAATTTGGCCATAGAACCTGTATTTATTAACCGATCTTACTAAAAGTTTGCTAGATCCAGTCCTTTTTAGTACTAACTATATGTGTAAAATTTCATCGAAATCGGTTCAGACGTAGATATAGCTCCCATATATGTATCACCCGATTTTGAAAAATTCGCCCCTAATAACCTTATGTTTGACCATACATGCCTCATTTCTTAACTGATCTTACTCAAATCTTGCACAAGGTAACCTTTTGTGGTATTAATCAAACCCGCAAAATATTATGCAAATGTTCAGATTTAGATATAGCTCCCATATATATGCATCGCTCGATTTTCCCAAATTTGGCCATAGTACTCTTATTTATTAACCAATGTTACTCAAATTTCAAATTTTGATGTACTAGCCGATCGTACTTATACGTACTTGTAGCTCGTTCATAAAAATATTGCTCGATTTTTACAAATTTGTATTTATTACCCACACTAAATTAACGATTTTCTCTTTTTTAATAATGGGCTCAATATTAGTGGCATACTAATATTGGCGCAATATCAACACAACCAGTGTTGCTAGAGGTAGTGGAAATTTCCTATATGTAGGGTTTATCTAATATTTAGCGTCTTGTAGGGACGTAGGGCCACAATGTAGGACATTTTCACTCAACACAATTTGTAATAATTTTTATATTTTGGTGACTCTAGAGGAGGAAATTAGAAGCCGGCAAGGCTTGATCTTTAACAATGTGTGGTAAACTTTATTCCTGTAGAGAATTTTGTCAACATTTTGTCAAAATTGTATTTCTATAGAATTTTTTATTCAAAATATTATTTCTATAAAAAATTTTCTCAAAATGTTATTCTGTGGAATTTTTTCTCAAAATTTTATTTCTATAGAATTTATTGTCAAAATTTTTTTTGTATAGAAAAATTTCTCACAAAAATTTGTTTATAGAAACTTTTTCCAAAAAAGATTACTAATTTGGGTAGATTTCTACCTAGTACAAATTTATATTCTAAGTTATATACGTTGCATATTCATGTTTTAAGATATAAAGTACTTAGAACCATTTTTTGTTTTGTAAAATTTTTTAAAATTTAATGAAAAATATAGTAGGGAAAATTGTTTGGGAATGTATGGGAAAGTAGGGAACTTTTTTGTCCTTGCAGGGTAAACCGAACATTTTCCGTGGCAACAGTGACTATGAGCTATAGTCAGATTGACACAAAGCACCCATAGACATGTACCCCTTAGTTTTCTTAAATATGCAACTGCGGTTTATCTCCCAGACCTATATGTTACCCCACAAATGCTTATGATTACTAATTCTGTAATGGTGGTTTAGGGTATGATATGGTCGGCCCCGCCCGACTTTCTACTTTACTTACTTGTTTATTTGTGGATATTGAAATTGTAAAAGGAGGACAAACTCGTTACGCAGCGACTTATTAAAAGTGAAAGGTACAAGAAGAAGGAAAAATGCGTTTTATAGTTGATGACATTAGATGTCAATAGTGGAATAATAAACTAATATTTCAAGGCCAGTCGATGCTGTTGATTCTTAATAAATATATTTAATATATTAATAAAACGAGTATTTTATTGAAGAAAAAATTGCCTATATAAATAAATAAAATTGTGTTTAAAAACGAAGGTAAGCAGTTCTAAGTTTGAAGTAAAAAAGTTTACCACAAATATCTAAGATTTGTCCCAATGAATGAAAAAAGTTCAATAAAATCATTTCATATATGAATTCAATTCAGTTAAATATTTTCATTCTGTAGTAAAGTGGTACAGAAATATAGGAAAATGTTAACTAATATATGAAATGCATTCTACCTAATTTCAACGAAAATCATATCGTTCAAAAAAATAAAAATGTCTTTGGCGCTTTACGAAGTTCAATTTTCTTCACAATTAGTTCATTTTAACTTAAAGAAGGGGTCACTTTTTTCTGGGTGTATGGTCGAGGGTATAAAAAGTTAAAATTACCTATCAAAAATATGAAAAAACATGTTATAAAAAATTGAATGAAAATAACATCCTGGGTAGTTAAAATAAAGAACATATCTTCTGAAAGTGCTTTTAAAGTTGTGCCTTTGGAAGAACTTCCAAATTTTTTTGCTGGGTATCAGAACAACCTATTGTTCGACATTTGTCAAACGTTCGAATGCGATTCGGATTCCCAAAATGAAACAGATTTCTAAGAGTTTGTCCGAGAGTGGTTCCTGAGGACCTGTCTATGGGATACTCCTGTTAAATTATCCCAGGACGTGGCCTTTGAAATGAGTCCAAGACCGGTCCCTTCCATACGTTTTGACCAGAACTGGGACTGCTCCATACACACCAGGGACTAGTCTTGTATCGGTCCTGTGGTTGTCCCATTTCCCGTAGGGATCTTTATACTATCTATTGTGCAATTTCATGAAATAATGTTAATACGAATAATGCTGATTGATTCCATTATCACAAGTGAGTAATAGAAAATTGTAATCTTTCATTATGATGCATAGCTTTGCTTTCCGCATCGTACTTTTTTTAAAGACCTTAAATGACTCTTCCGCTTAAAACGAGATTATATCCTCTTCGAAGTAAGGACAAAGAATAATCAGTGAAATTGTTAACTACCACGGAAAACGAAAAATGATTATCGTGCCATTGCTTCAAAGAAACGAGGAAGTAAGACAATGGATATACCAGAGATAAGGTTTTATTTGATAATATAGCAAAAAGATTTTTGTTTTCTTTTTTCACCGAAATGGCTTTTAATGCTAATGAGATCTCGTTGAGTGTTATGCTCTACCTGACATTTTACCAAATGAATTTCGTGGTAGGTTGCGTTTCTTTTAAATTTATGTTTGGATGATAACGTGTGATTGCATTGATGTGTAAGAATCTCTTATATCGTACATGAAAAGTTATTTCGAAAACAATTTTCTCAAGTAGATTGCAACTCATTTTTTTCTCTTTTTATACCCTCCACCATAGGATGGGGGTATATTAACTTTGTCATTCCGTTTGTAACACATCGAAATATTGCTCTAAGACCCCATAAAGTATATATATTCTGGGTCGTGGTGAAATTCTGAGTCGATATAAGCATGTCCGTCCGTCCGTCCGTCTGTCCGGCTGTCCGTCCGTCTGTGGAAATCACGCTAACTTCCGAACGAAACAAGCTATCGACTTCAAACTTGGCACAAGTAGTTGTTATTGATGTAGGTCGGATGGTATTGAAAATCGGCCATATCGGACCACGTTTACGTATAGCCCCCATATAAACCGATCCCCAAATTTGGCTTGGGGAGCCTCCCGGAGCAGCAAAATTCATCCGATCCGGTTGAAATTTGGTACCTGATGTTAGTATACGGCCTCTAACAAACATGCAAAAATTGGTCCATATCGGTCCATAATTATATATAGCTCCCATATAAACCGATCCCCAGATTTGACCTCCGGAGCCTCTTGGAGGAGCAAAATTCATCCGATCCGGTTGAAATTTAGTACGTGGTCTTAGTATACGGTCTCTAACACCCATGCAAAAATTGGTCCATATCGGTCCATAATTATATATAGCCCCCATATAAACCGATCCCCAGATTTGACCTCCGGAGCCTCTTGGAGGGGAAAAATTCATCCGATCCGGTTGAAATGTGGTACCTGATGTTAGTATACGGTCTCTAACAACCATGCAAAAATTGGTCCATATCGGTCCATAATTATATATAGCCCCCATATAAACCGATCCCCAGATTTGACCTCCGGAGCCTCTTGGAGGGGAAAAATTCATCCGATCCTGTTGAAATTTGGTACCTGATGTTAGTATACGGCCTCTAACAACCATGCAAAAATTGGTCCATATCGGTTCATAATTATATATAGCTCCCATATAAACCGATCCCCAGATTTGAACTCCGGAGCCTCTTATAGACGCATATTTCATCCGATCTGTTTGAAATTTGGTACATGGTGTTGGTATATGGTCTCTAACAACCATGCAAAAATTGGTCCACATCGGTCCATAATTATATATTACCCCCATATAAACCGGTCCCCATATTTGGCTTGCGGAGCCTCAAAGATAAGCAAATTACATCCGATCCGGCTGAAATGTGGTACACGGTGTTGGTATATGGTCTCTAACACCCATGCAAAAATTGGTCCACATCGGTCCATAATTATATATAGCCCCCATATAAACCGATCCCCATATTTGGCTTGCGGAGCCTCAAAGAGAAACAAATTACATGGTACATGGTGTTGGTATATGGTCTCTAACAACCATGCAAAAATTGGTCCACATCGGTTCATAATTGTATATATCCCCCATATAAAGCGACCCCCATATTTCAATTCTGGCTCTATAATTACACAAAAGTTCATATTGGTCCGTAATTATTTCTTCCCTATATAAACCGGTCAAGAACTGAATAATTACGTATTTAATCGACCTTTCTTTTGTCTACTATATATCCCGCATGGTCTAACTTACCATTTAGAAGATGATGTGAAGAAGTTTAAGATGCCTTGCCATCGGCCGCAACCCAAGAAATTTAATTGTGGATGACCGTTTCTACGCAATCCATGGTGGAGGGTACATAAGATTCGGCCTGGCCGAACTTACGGCCGTATATACTTGTTTTGTTTGATATTGAAGAACATACCCAATGTTATTCAGCCTATAGTTCTAGTTAAGTAAGGTTACGTTAAACATGTACAGTATGGCTGATATGTATTGTAACCACATTCAGTTTTCTGATAGGTTTCCTTTTGACAGATTTATTCCAGTGACAGCTAATTTTATTGGTTACAAGCTTACAAAAGCATTTTGATTTTGATTCAATTCAGATATAGAGTTTGCGTAATTGAACACTTGTCTTATTACGAACAAAATCCGCAAAATTTCATTAAACTTAAAAACATGGAACGCTTGGCATTTCTTATATTTATACTACGTTGAGGTTCCAATTTCATCAATGCAAGTATTACCTTTAGATTTGTGTGGAATTGAGTCTCTGCTCTCTCAATAAATAAATATGTCCGAATGTGAAAATGTACATTTTGGATCCGGAAGTTGTGCCAAATTGACGCAGAAGCGATGAATTTAACATGGGCTTGTAATAGAACGTTGTCCACCACTGCAATAGCCGTTACACTGAATTTGCATCACTTCTTAAGGTGTGATTCGAATTCAGTGTTTTGGATGTGAATTAAATTTTTTTTTAATATTTTGCCATATAAATAGTTTTTATGATTTTTAATGCATTCTAACACTTGCCTGAAAAATATGACCTCAAATATTTTCGAAAATTCGCAATTTTTCTAGATTGAATTTAGCATTTTTTCGACAAAATTTAATAATGTGTGCAATTTTATTAATTCTGTTTTTAACCCATTTGAAACCAAATAAAATGAAAATACCCATTAAAATACGAACAAGTATATATATGAGCAAGTTCGGCCGGACCGAAACTTAAATACCCACCACCATGAATAAAATATAATAGTTTCCTTTGAAAATTCTTCGTCGTAGCAGGTTAGCTGATAATAAAGGGTGATTTGTTAAGAGCTTGATAACTTTTTTTAAAAAAAAACGCATAAAATTTGCAAAATCTCATCGGTTCTTTATTTGAAACGTTAGATTGGTCCATGACATTTACTTTTTGAAGATAATTTCATTTAAATGTTGACCGCGGCTGCGTCTTAGGTGGTCCATTCGGAAAGTCCAATTTTTGGCAACTTTTTCGAGCATTTCGGCCGGAATAGCCCGAATTTCTTCGGAAATGTTGTCTTCCAAAGCTGGAATAGTTGCTGGCTTATTTCTGTAGACTTTAGACTTGACGTAGCCCCACAAAAAATAGTCTAAAGGCGTCAAATCGCATGATCTTGGTGGCCAACTTACCGGTCCATTTCTTGAGATGAATTGTTCTCCGAAGTTTTCCCTCAAAATGGCCATAGAATCGCGAGCTGTGTGGCATGTAGCGCCATCTTGTTGAAACCACATGTCAACCAAGTTCAGTTCTTCCATTTTTGGCAACAAAAAGTTTGTTAGCATCGAACGATAGCGATCGCCATTCACCGTAACGTTGCGTCCAACAGCATCTTTGAAAAAATACGGTCCAATGATTCCACCAGCGTACAAACCACACCAAACAGTGCATTTTTCGGGATGCATGGGCAGTTCTTGAACGGCTTCTGGTTGCTCTTCACTCCAAATGCGGCAATTTTGCTTATTTACGTAGCCATTCAACCAGAAATGAGCCTTATCGCTGAACAAAATTTGTCGATAAAAAAGCGGATTTTCTGCCAACTTTTCTAGGGCCCATTCACTGAAAATTCGACGTTGTGGCAGATCGTTCGGCTATTCATGATGAAATGTCAAAGCATTCTGAGCATCTTTCTCTTTGACACCATGTCTGAAATCCCACGTGATCTGTCAAATACTAATGCATGAAAATCCTAACCTCAAAAGAATCACCCTTTATATAGAATTTCAGGGGGTTTGATGACAAATATTCGCCCCAGCAAATCAGTTCATCCAGTACGCTTCCCGAAGATAAATTTAAAGATTCTACCTATGAAGACTAGATAAGATTTTGGATTTATAAGGAGCATTTTTGTTTGAGTTTTAGAGAAAACATAAACATGTCGTGCATGTACAATCTGGAAATTGTACTTTCAGTTCCAAGCAATTTTCATGAGCAGTGCGCCTGCTACACACTGAAAGAAGAGTTTTCTTTTCTAAGGAATGAAATTTTAGAATGAATGAAATTTGGATTACTTGCTCTAAACGAAAATACTTTATACGAAAGGGGAATTTCGTTTGTCTAAAATATCATTTCGGAGGAAAATATTTTTTCTTTGGGTGTACCGTCAAGAAGAGAAATCGGTCTATATCGATGCCTTACCAATATGACCGGTAAAAATAAATGCGATACAGATTTTTGAGGGTCTACAATACCAGTATATTTACATTTTCGAGCAAATCGGATAAAAACTACGGTTTCTATAAGCCCAAGGAGTTAAAGCGGTAGACCGGTTTAAGGTGTGTGTCGAGCCAAAACATCGTTCGACACACACCATATTCGGCTGACCTATTTGTGGTCAACTGGATTCTAGAAGTCCTAGAAATAAATTCGGGAGGTAAGTCTATATAGGGGTTATACCAAAACATGGACCAATACTCACCATTTTCGACACACCTTTTAATGGTCCTCAAATACCTCTAGAATTCCAATTTCAGACAAATTGGGTAAAAACTACAAATTCAAAAAGCCCAAGAAGTATAGTCGAGAAATCAGTCTATATGGGGGCAATACCCAAACATGGACTGATAAGCACCATTTACGACACACCTATTTGCGGTCCCATTTCAGGCAAATGGGATAGTAAATACAGTTTCTAGACGCCCAAGAAGTAAAATCGGGAGATCAGTCTAAATAGGGGCTATACCAAAAGATGGACCAATATACGCCATTTGCGCTACACCAATTTGTATACCCTCCATCATAGGATGGGGGTATATTAACTTTGTCATTCCGTTTGTAACACATCGAAATATTGCTCTAAGACCCCATAAAGTATATATATTCTGGGTCGTAGTGAAATTCTGAGTCGATCTAAGCATGTCCGTCCGTCCGTCAGTCTGTTGAAATCACGCTAACTTCCGAACGAAACAAGCTATCGACCTGAAACTTGGCACAAGTAGTTGTTATCGATGAAGGTCAGATGGTATTGAAAATGGGCCATATCGGTCCACTTTTACGTATAGCCCCCATATAAAGGGACCCTCAGATTTGGATTGTGGAGCCTCTAACAGAAGCATATTTCATCCGATCCGGCTGAAATTTGGTACATGGTGTTGGTATATGGTCTCTAACAACCATGCAAAAATTGGTCCACATCGGTCCATAATTATATATAGCGCCCATATAAACCGATCCCCAGATTTGGCTTGCGGAGCCTCAAAGAGAAGAAAGTTTCATCCGATCCGGCTGAAATTTGGTACATGGTGTTGGTATATGGTATCTAACAACCATGCAAAAATTGGTCCATATCGGACCTTAATTATATATAGCCCCCATATAAACCGATCCCCAGATTTGGCTTGTGGAGCCTCTAAGAGAAGCATATTTCATCCGATCCGGCTGAAATTTGGTACATGGTGTTGGTATATGGTCTCTAACAATCATGCAAAAATTGATCCACGTCGGTCCATAATTATATATAGCGCCCATATAAACCGATCCCCAGATTTGGCTTGCGGAGCCTCAAAGAGAAGCAAATTTCATCCGATCCGGCTGAAATTCGGTACATGATGTTGGTATATGATCTCTAACAACCACGAAGAAATTGGTCCACATCGGTCCATAATTATATATAGCGCCCATATAAACCGATCCCCAGATTTGGGTTCCGGAGCCTCAAAGAGAAGCAAATTTCATCCGATCCGCCTGAAATTTGGTACATGATATTGGTATATGTTCTCCAACAACCATGTAAAAATTGGTCCACATCGGTTCATAATTATATATAGCCCCCATTTAAAACGTTCTCCAGATTTGACCTCCGGAGCCTCTTGGAGGAGCAAAATTCATCCGATCCGTTTCAAATTAGGAACGTGGTGTTACTATATGGTCGCTAACAACCATATTTTCAATCTATCAAAACTCCAAAACAAAGGCTACTATGTCTAAAATCTAGCATAATCCAATTATCCAAAAAGTCATGGCTACTACGATTAGAAATCGTTCAAAGTATTGTTCCAACATCCTCCTTTCTTAATCTTGAATTCTTTGTAGGAGTTGATTGCAATGTTTACGGAACAATATGCGTTGATTTTCAGCATCAATCAATACATTGTATATGACAGAACCAACTCTTTCAATTATCTGGCCTTTGCACCACTTTACTTTGTCGTTCCTAAACATTTGCGCGAACACCAAATCGCCTCTTTGAAACTCTCTCTTACGTGCACCATGTTTCTTATTGAAAGTTGATTCCATCGCTTCATTTCTATTTGCAAATGTATGAATATCATTCGTAACTGGTTTTAGCAAATCGAGAGGCAACCTTAAATTTCTTCCGATAAACCATTCAGCTGGACTTTTGTTCTCAGGAGCGTTTGGATTAGGTGTTGATCGATAAGCTGCCAAAAACGTAGTTAAATGAAGTTTGTCGTCCTTTGAATATTCATTGTACGCTTTCTGCAAGGCTCTTTTTACCGTATCAACAAATCGTTCGGCCTGTCCGTTCGACTGAGGATGGTAAGGAGGAGTAGTCATATGATTTATGCCATATCTTTTACAAAATGATTGAAATTCGGCGCTAGTAAATTGTGTGCCGTTGTCAGACACAATTGTTTTTGGAGATCCATATCTGCTTATAAAAGCTTCCAAAGTCATTATTATGGCTTTGCTTGATATGGACGATATCTGCTCGACTTCAGGCCACTTTGAAAAACTATCAACCATCACAAAATAGTAATTTCCCCTGACAGGCCCAGCAATGTCAATATGAAGTCTTTCCAAAACAGACTGTGGAATGGGCCAGGAACTCAATGTAGTTTTCTTCGGTGATTTTGAAGCCGAAGCGCAACCATAACATTTGGATACAAATTCTTTAATATCGCTGTCTATTTTTGGCCAATAAACGTAAGATCTGGCAATAGCTTTCATGCGTTCAATACCTTGATGACCACGATGTAATTCTTGCAAAATATTCTCTTTTAATCCACTTGGTATTACAACCCGGTCCGCGTACATCAAACAATCATCAACTAAAGACAATGATTCCTTTCGATAAAAAAATTGACGAACCTCGTCATCCAAAAATTTAGCGTTATTAGGCCATCCATTTTGTGCAAAATCGAGAACCTTTTTAAGAACTAGATCGTCCTTTGTTGCTTCTGCGATTTGTTCCTTTGTTATTGGAAGTTGTGAAATGTTTTCGTCCAATATAACTTTAATTTCGTTCTCCATAGATATGGTAGATACCACAAAATCTTCGTCCACTGATCTATTTGACATCAATCTTGATAATACATCCACATTCCCGAAATCTTTAGTATTCACATACTGTATATCAAAATCATAACTCATCATAGTCAGTGCCCATCTTTGCAGTCTGTTAGCAACGTGCGTTGGAATAACCTTCTTAGATCCAAAAATAGCTAACAAAGGTTTATGATCTGTTAGTAATGAAAATTTACGACCATAAATCATTTTGTGGAATTTTGTACAGGCATATACTATGGCAAGTGCCTCCTTTTCAATTTGACTATAACGCTTTTCCGCTGGAGTAATAGCACGAGATATATGATAAATTACCTTGTTCGAACCGTCAGGCATTGTATGGAAAATTTGGGCACCAATACCAACTGTCGAAGCATCTGCTGCAATTGTAACTGGCAATTCTGGGTTATAATGAGTCAGCACAAGATCTGACGATAGTAATTTCTTGAATTCGTTAAACGATTGTTCACAATTTTCGTCCCATGTATATTAAACATCTTTCTTAAGAAGTTCGTCTAAGGGATGGCGTAATTGTCTCATTTGGGAAATAAATTTACCATAATAATTTACCGCTCCTAGAAACGATCTAAGCTCAGACACATTCTTTGGTCTTGGTAGCTCTCGTATAGCTTGAGTTTTCATTGGATCGGGATAGATGCCGTTAGCATCTAAAATATGTCCAAGATATTTGATGGATGTTTTGAAAACGTCACATTTCTCCCAGTTTACAGTCAACCCATAATCTTGGAAACGTTCCATGACTTCCACCACTAATTGATAATTTTGTTCGACGGTTGGAGTAGCGATAATTATATCATCTAAGTATATTATAACATTATCCAATCCATTTAAAATTCGTTCCATTGCCTGTTGAAAAGCCCCAGGAGCCGACATAATACCAAACGGTAATCGATTATATGCGTATAATCCTTTGTGTGTGTTTACGGTAAGAATTTTCTTTGAGTTATCATCAACTTCGAATTGAAGATACGCATCTGACAAGTCTATAGTACTAAACACTTTACAGTTGTGCATTTTAGAAAAAATGTCATCAATGTGTGGTATCGGATATTGATTTTTCCGGAGACATGCGTTTAATCCCGTGGAGTAACCCCCACATATGCGAATTTTATTGCTTGATTTACGTACCACAACAATTGGAGCCGCCCAATCGGAATAATTTACATGGGTTATAATATTAGCACGTTCAAGGCGGTTCAGTTCCTCCTCAACAATTGGTAACATAGCATACGGAACAGATCTCTTCAGTTTAAAAACGGGTTTACTATCGGGGATCAGTTCTAGATTTATCTTGAACTTTTTGCAATGGCCCGTTTGATGATTTATAACGTCAGGATACTTCATTTGTATCAGTTTCTTAAAGTTATCCGTATCTATTTTTGATTGGATATTGAGACAAAATGATGTTATTGGTTTAGACCATAGAGCAAATTTATCGATTAGGTCTATTCCAAAAACATTTAGTATTGAAGAACGTGCTACATATATGATTGACTGAACTGATTTGTTGCAAAATTCAACATTTGCCGAAAATTCCCCTATTAAATCTATGCAATTGCTGGAAGCATCTGTAGCATTTCTATGACATTTGGAAAGTGGAGGACTATTTAATCTTACCCAATTCTGTTCAGATATAATTGTAACATCTGAAGCAGTATCGAATTGAAGTTGAAGTTCCCTACCACAGATACTGACGGTAATATATTTTCTTGAAATATTTGGTTGCTGAATTTGATTTACCTGATCCATGCTAATAATTGATACCATTTCGGATGAAACTTTTCTTCGGCCATTATTTTTCGTATCATTATAATATGTCTTATGATTATCATTATTTCCAAAACATGCACAATATCCATCGTTGTGACCTATTCTATTACATAGTTTGCATTTGTGATCCGAAAATGGGCAATTTTTAACGAAATGCATAGCCCCACATTGCCAACATGGTCGTTTCGGTGTTTCCTTTTTTGAGTGTGAATTTGATTTTGATCCATATTGTCTATGTACTTTATTCACTTGAGTGTCGACACTTGAAGGGAACTCTGTAGGTGATTGAGCGCCTAGTTGAACATCTTCTTTAAGAGATTTATATCGTTGAGCTTCTTCTACTAGCTTGTCCAATGTCAGCATATCAGCATCGTTCTCCATTAACGTCAAAAGCTTGGAGCGTAGGTCAGCCTCCACAGAGGACTTAAGACCAATGATAAAAATTAAGCATTTCAATTCCATAGACGTCATTTGCCCATGAACAAAATTTTCGCACTGTTTATTCACTCTTGACCCATAACTTACAAAATCCTCTAAGTCGCTTTTCTGGGTATTGAGACATTTATATCGAATGCTAAATAATGACTCCTTTTTGTCAAACATAAATTTGAGTTGTTGGACAGTCTTATGGAAATCCAAATCTTTCGGTTTTTCTGGCAATATGGAATCAGCATATTTTGTGTAGTCCTTGTGATTTAATTTTCGAAGTAGCAGCCGAACTTTAGCACTATCATCCAAACTCTTAGCGTCCTCGCTAAAATGGTCTTCGAAACGTGCAAACCAACTTGAAAATGTTAAGTTATCTGCAGGTTCGTAACGAAATTCTTGAATGTTCCTGGAAATAATATCCATCAATGCCTCTTGATGTTGTGGAACTGACGTATCTGGAGAAATTTGTGTTTGTGAATTCAAATTTCTCGATAGCATTTCCATTAAATCCTGTTGGCGTTTTGCCGTTTCTTGTTGTTGTGCCATCAACTGGGCTAGAATATTTTCTAAAGTAGCCATCGCGTAGACTCGATAAAATCCTCGTCGCCAATTGTTACAAACGTTGCCGTACAATGAAAAACGATGTTATGTTTTCGATTTAAATACAAAAACTAAACTCCCTTTATTTTTCAATCTATCAAAACTCCAAAACAAAGGCTACTATGTCTAAAATCTAGCATAATCCAATTATCCAAAAAGTCATGGCTACTACGATTAGAAATCGTTCAAAGTATTGTTCCAACACATACCAAAATTGGTCCATATCGGTTCATAATCATGGTTGCCACTAGAGCCAAAAATAGTCTACCAAAATTTTATTTCTATAGAAAATTTTGTCAAAACTTTATTTCTATAGAAAATTTTGTCAAAATTCATTTCTAGAGAAAATTTTGTTAAAACTTTATTCGGTTCACAATAAAATTTTCATCATTGTCAAAATTTTATTTCTATAGAAAATTTTGTCAAAAGTTTATTTCTATAGAAAATTTTGTGAAAATTTTATTTCTATAGAAAATTTTGTTAAAATTTTATTTCTGTAGAAAATTTTGTCAAAATTTTATGTCTACTTTGTCAAACTGAATTATATACGTATTGGATCGATCTTTTTTGATTTAATATATATCACGTATGGACTTACATACAATATAGAAGATGGTGTTAAGAGGTTTTAAGATACCTTGCCATCGGCAAGCGTTACCGCAACTTAAGTAATTCGATTGTGGATGGCAGTGTTTAGAAGAAGTTTGTATGCAATCTATGATGGAGGGTACATAAGCTTCGGCCTGGCCGAACTTACGGCCGTATATACTTGTTGTTACTAAAATACCTCTAGATTTCAAATTTCAGGTAAATCGGATTGATAATACGGTTTTTAGAAGCCCAAGAAGTAATATCGGGAGATCGGTATATATGGAGGCTATACCAAAAAATGCACCGATACACCCCATTTTCCACACACACATTTACGGTCCTAAAATGCCTCTAGATTTTCAATTTCAGGCAAATCGGATAGTAAATACAGTTTCTAGAAGCCCAATAAGTAAAATCGGGAGATCGGTCTATATGGGTACTATTCGAAACATAACCGATAGGCACCATTTTTGCCACACCTATTTGTGGTCCTAGAATACCTTTAGGTTTCAAATTTCAGGCAAATCGGATAGAAGCCCAATAAGTAAAATCGGGACATTGGTCTATATAGGGGCTATACCAAACGATGGACCGATACGCCCCATTTTTGCCACACCTATTTGTGGTCCTAGAATACCTTTAGGTTTCAAACTTCAGGCAAATCGGATAGTAAATACAGTTTCTAGAAGCCCAAGAAGTAAAATCGGGAGATCGGTCTATATGGGACTATATCGAAACGTGGACCGATATGCACCATTTTCGGCACACCTTTTTATAGTCCTAGAATACCTTTAGATTACCAATTTCTGGCAAATTTGATAAAAACTTTTTTAAAACGTTTTTGTAAGCCCAAGACCGCTAATCGGGAGGTCGGTTTATATGGGGACTATATGAAAACTTGGACCGATATAGCCCATCTTCGAACTTGACCTGCCTGCAAGCAAAAAACGAATCTGTGCCAAATTTCAGGACGATAGCCCTATTATTGAAGGCTGTATCGTGATTACAACAGACAAACGGACGACGGACATGGTTATATAGTCTTGGAATTTCTCCCTGATCAAGAATATATATACTTTATATAGTCGGAAATCGATATTTCGATGTGTTACAAATGGAGTGACAAACTTATTATACCCCCGTCACCATTCTATGGTGGTGGGTATAAAAAATGAAAATTTCTGCAGATGCAGGTAGCGATATAAAATCACTAGTTATGTCTTGCCTGAGTAATCTGCAGTTTATAGAGGATTTTTTTGACTTATTAGAGATAGTTGCAATAATAATTAAACTCCATCTAGTCATTCGCAACGGAAACCTTTAATGGACAATTGGGATAAAGAAACTCTAGAATAGTTTGAAGTTGCGCATGAGAAACGTAAAACTACACTCAAAAAAAAGTGAACTCTCTATTTCACTAAAGCCATATTAACTTTATATTAGTTCATAGAATCATTATGTTTGGAAAAAGTTTATTTTAGTCAAATAATTTTTTGCGTATGTTAGTTAAATGAACTAAAAAACGGGAAAAAGTTATACACAAATAAAGCATAAAGATTTCCTAATTTCGTATTTCTTACAAAATAGTTCATTATTTCTTTAAATTTGTAAATTTTACCAAATATGTGTCCATCGTGAACTTCGTATGTCACTAAAGACATTCTTGCAATTTTGAACTCCAAGATTTCTCTTAAAACTACAAAATTTTCTTTAACTACTGAAAAAATTTAGTTATGTCTAATAAATTTTCTTGAATTTGTCGAAAAATATTTACTTATTTTTGCCATATCGGAGTGATGCCAGCGCTTGTAATACCGTTTACTTAAAATTTTCTAAAAAAGTTCCAAATTTTCTAAATTTAATCGAAAGTTATCTTTCCTGGTGGGTTCACTGTATTTTCAGTGTACCCAGCAAAAAAAATGGAAGTTCTTCCTAAGTCATTACGTTTAATGTAATCAAATAAATTATCTTCTTGTGATGGACATAATATTCACTTTACAAGAAGTTATTTTGAAGTTACATAAAAAATTCTTTGTTTTACCCAGTCTTCGCAATAAATTTACATTTTCTGAATTTACTCAGGTATAAGACACAGTAAGGACAAACAAAATAATGGAAATTTCCAATAAATATTTAAAAAAGTACTGTTAAATTTTTTGGCACCTGTGAAATTTGCAATCAAACATTTGCTAGTATTACTCAAAATGTCTTTACGTAGAAGAAGTAAATAAAAAAATTATTTTTCTATGTTTCTCCTTATTTTTAAAATGAAATCCGAAATACTGAAATATCATAACACTAGAAGAACTCATGCGAAATCAATGCTGCGGATGCTTAAAAAGATGATTATAGCCCTATGACAAGCTTAAGTAAAATTCACTGCTTCCGGTTCCAAAAAGAACATTGCATTTTTTGTTTTCAATTAATACTATTATTTTTTTGTATCGGGGAACAACAATAAATTAAATTTTAAAAAATTGTCATAATATGTTTTGTTAAAAATTTGGTTTCTACATTAGCTTTACAACTTTTGCGACATACGTACTATACCGTCGTAAATTGTATGTCGCAAAAAAACACAGTTTGCCACAGGCCAACCCAAAGTGAAAGCCATATGTGATCGAAACCCGCGCCTCAGTGGTAGAAACCTTGCTTGTGAGCCGATCATATCGCAAGAACGGGTACAACACATATTGACAAATGAGTTTGGGCTAAATAATTGAAATCCCAAAAAGTGCAAGAGCTCACTGATGTGTACAAAAACTTAGATTGGAAAGAGTCAAGGACTTGATAAGCTTCCACGAAAGTGGCCGAAATAGCTTTCCTCCGATAAGAAGCCATTCGTAATTGAGCTGTTTGTGAACAAACAAACTGATCGGGTTTACATGCCAAAAAGGTCAGATGAAAATTTACACCTTCGATTGGTCACCAGAATTCAAGTGCCACCGATGGTAGAGGTGTGAGCCGCTGTAACGGTCGATAGTCACTCCCCGATCATATTCATCTACCGTTGGTTCAACATTAATGCCGAAAATTTCATAAAAACAGTATTGCAGCATTGGGCAGACAACAACTCCGGTCGCATATCATTGACATTCCAACAGAATTCAATATCATCACACTCTGCATGCGTCAACAAAAAATGGTCAAAAATGGTCAAAATCTCTGGATCTCAATCAAGATTGCCACTTGTGCCAAAAATAATCTACCAAAATTTGAAGAACATTTTACCAAAAATCTATCAAATTTAAAAAATATTTAATCAAATTTTTGTCAAAATTTTATTACATACAAATGTTTGTTAAAATTTTATTTCTAAAGAAATTTTTGCCAAAATTCTATTTCAATAGAAAATATTGTCAAAATTTTATTTTTAGAGAAAACTTTGTCCAAATGTTATTTTTAGAGGAAACTTTATTTTTTTAGAGAAAATTTGGTCAAAATTTTATTTCTATAGTAAAATTTTGTCAAAATTTTATTTCTATAGAAGATTTTGTCAAAATTTTATTTCTATAGAAAATTTTGTCAAAATGTTATTTTCATAGAAAATGTTGTCCAAATTTTATTTCCATAGAAAATTTTGTCAAAATTAGAAAATTTTTTAAAAGTTTTTATTTGTATATAATTTTTTTTCAAAAATTTCCTTTGTATAGAAAATTTGTCAAAATTTTCCTTTATATAGAAAATTTTATCAAAATTTTCCTTTGTATAGAAAATTTTGTCAAAATTTTCCTTTGTATAGAAGATTTTGTCAAAATTTTATTTGTATAGAAACATTTGTCAAAATTTTCATTTCTATAGAAACATTTGTCAACATTTTATTTGTATAGAAACATTTGTCAAAATTTCATTTGTATAGGAAATTTTGTCAAAATTGTATTTCTATAGAAAATTTTGTCAACATTTTATTTCTCTAGAAAATTTTGTCAAAGTTTTTATTTCTGTTATTTTTATTTCTAGAGAAAAAAATTGTTAACATTTTATTTCGATAAAAGATTTTGCCAAATTGTGTTTCTACTGGAAATTTGGTAAAAATTTTAGTTTTTTAAAAAATTTAAAATCTGCCAAAATGTCAAGAATTTTACCAATCTTCCAAATATAAACCAGTAAGGAAAGTCTAAAGTCGGGCGGGGCCGACTATATTATACCCTGCACCACTTTGTAGATCTAAATTTTCGATACCATATCACATCCGTCAAATGTGTTGGGGGCTATATATAAAGGTTTGTCCCAAATACATACATTTAAATATCACTCGATCTGGAAGAATTTGATAGACTTCTACAAAATCTATAGACTCAAAATTTAAGTCGGCTAATGCACTAGGGTGGAACACAATGTTAGTAAAAAATAAATATGGGAAACGTTTAAATCTGAAGCAATTTTAAGGAAACTTCGAAAAAGTTTATTTATGATTTATCGCTCGATATAATTGTATTAGAAGTTTAGGAAAATTAGAGTCATTTTTACAACTTTTCGACTAAGCAGTGGCGATTTTACAAGGAAAATGTTGGTATTTTGACCATTTTTGTCGAAATCAGAAAAACATATATATGGGAGCTATATCTAAATCTGAACCGATTTCAACCAAATTTGGCACACATAGCTACAATGCTAATTCTACTCCCTGTGCAAAATTTCAACTAAATCGGAGATAAAAATTGGCCTCTGTGGGCATATGAGTGTAAATCGGGCGAAAGCTTTATATGGGAGATATATCCAAATCTGAACCAATTTCAAGCAAATTTGGCACGCATAGTTACAACGCTAATTCTACTCCCTATGCAAAATTTCAACTAAATCGGAGCAAAAAATTGGCCTCTGTGGGCAAATGAGTGTAAATCGGGCGAAAGCTATATATGGGAGCTATATCTAAATCTGAACCGATTTTGCTGATATTTTGCAAGTTTTTCGATACTCATAAAATATTCGGATGTACGGAATTTGAGGAAGATCGGTTGATATACACGCCAATTATGACCAGATCGGTGAAAAATATATATGGCAGCTATATCTAAATCTGAACCGATTTTTTCCAAAATCAATAGGGATCGTCTTTGAGCCGAAACAGGACCCTATACCTATATTTAGGACAATCGGACTAAAACTGCGAGCTGTACTTTGCACACAAAAATACATCAACAGACAGACAGACGGACATCGCTAAATTGACTCAGAATTTAATTCTAAGCCGATCCGTATACTAAAAGGTTGGTCTATGATTACTCCTTCTTGGCGTTACATACAAATGCACAAACTTATTATACCCTGTACCACAGTAGTGGTGAAGGGTATAAAAATATACCATTGTTGGTAGAATTTTACCAACTTTGGCAACCATGATCTCAATCCGTTCAACTGTTGCGACTGTGACATTTTTTATGCTTGGTACTAAATGTAGATTAAACCAAATATGTATGTCTATGTGGGCGCTTTACGAAAGTGTTGACTGATACGCGACATAAAACAGGAAATCGGTCTATATGGAGGCTATACCAAAATCTGGACCAATGTAAATGAAAATTTTCGAACTTAAATAACTCTAGATGCCCATATCCAAACTAATCAGATAAAAATTGCGGTATATATGAAAGCCCAAGAAATCTTATCGGGAGATCTGTCCATATGGGGACTAACTAAAACGTTGACCGTTATAACCCATCTTCGAACTTGACCTGCTTACAGACAAAAAAAACGAATCTATGCCAAATTTCAGGAGGACAGATTCATCATTGTAGGCTGTAGCTACGATGACCGCGGTACTGAAGTGTCGCGACACTTCAGTACATTATCTTTAAACTTCCGGCACAGAGACATATCACATTTATGTCATATTGCAACTATTGACTTAAAACATACTGGTCCAACAGTCAGCTGCAACATCGGCAGTATGGCTACGCGAACTATCGGCACAGTGTGGTTCTCAGAATAATGGTAGACGTGGTAACCACAGTTGGAATTGCCACTATTGTACTAAGGGTAGCATCTCAGTCTGACATACAAAATATAATGGATTCAATGTCGGGAGCCACCGTGGTGCAATGGTTAGCATGCCCGCCTTGCATACACAAGGTCGTGGGTTCGATACCTGCTTCGAGCGAACACCAAAAAAGTTTTTCTGCGGTGGATTATCCCACCTCAGTAATGCTGGTGACATTTCTGAGGGTTTCAAAGCTTCTCTAAGTGGTTTCACTGGAATGTGGAACGCCGTTCGGACTCGGCTATAAAAAGGAGGTCCCTTGTCATTGAGCTTAACATGGAATCGTGCAGCACTCAGTGATAAGAGAGAAGTTCACCAATGTGGTATCACAATGTACTGAATAGTCTAAGTGAGCCTGATACATCGGGCTGCCACCTAACCTAACCTAACCTAATGTCGGTTTCAGCTGCACAATAAAAAGTGTTTCATCTCAGGGTTGCCTTTTCTCAGTAATAAGGGGGAAATAACATAAATTATCACCCTAAATATATTTCAAGAGCTTTATATTATTTTTTCGTGCTTATCGCACAAACATTGTTTTCTCACCAAATATAAACATGCTTGTTGAAATCATATATATAATTTCCGAGAAAATAACACGGAAGCGACAACCATGTTACATGTTCCCCATGAACAATTAATATTATCTTGTTATATCTACATTTGAGGTGATTACATTCCTTCTCTGTATACATATAACGTGATAGCCCTTCGTATTCGGCTTTAAGAAGAATGCCCCTTGTAATTGAATAGACTTCCGAACATTGGATATAGTCAACCTTTCGACTCTTTCTAAATTTGGAAAATTTTTTTGGAGTTTTGCACGTAGTGAAAATAATAAATTTTAATGTCTCCAATTCTCGATAGCATGAAAAGATCCCCTTTCAATGCAAACTCGTCTTTTCGATATTGATTTAGGCCAAACTCAAAAAATTATTTTTCTCCAAAAATCTACCTCGAATAGATACAACACCACAACACATACACAAAGTCTCCTTCTTTACAATAATATCCCTCGAATGAGGTGGTATACGATTTTAGTAGGATTGGTGGGAATATTCAGTAGTAATCTGAAATGCCTACATATTTTTGTGCTGTAATAAAAATGAATGGCAGCAAACAAACCGCTTATCATGAAAGACATAAAAAAAATGTTTTAAACAATCACATTTTGTTTGGCCGCTTTCCTGTTCTGTTCTCTCTTACCATCTCAAATCCAGCTAATACAGCATTTGAGGCAAGTACGTGGTTTTATGAGTATGTTTTACAGCATAAAGAAAAAGAAGCAAAAAGTGGATTGAGGTTATATCTTTGCTGGGAATCCTTGGTGAGTAATTGACAAAAGTGAAATAATTTAGAAAATAAATTTTATTATTAGAGGTCTGAAAAAAAAACTTTTCTAAATTGAAAAGTGTTTTCTTAAAATCTGGTAATTTGAATAGAATACTAAAATGGGCAATTAAATAAAATGCATTCAAAAATGTGTATGAAATATAGGTACATTTTAAAAATTTTTAATCTAAATATATTACAAATGCCGATATGCTAAAAATAGGTCAAGCCGTCTGATGAAAATACGCTAAATTCCGAACAAAATAAGCCTTGAAATTTCAATACGATCGAATGCAATGGAATGGCAAAGTTCGTATACTCTCCATCCTATGGTAGAATGCAAAAAAAAAAAAAAAAAAAACAATTAAGGAAAGTCTAAAGTCGGGCGTGGCCGACTATATTATTCCCTGCCCCATGAAATGTGGGTATTTTGGTCCTTTTTGTCCAAATCGGAAAAGCATATATATGGAAGCTATATAGAAATCAGAACCGATTTCAACCAAATTTGACATGGATACTTAGTATTTTAATTCTACTCTTTGTGCAAAATGTCACGTAAATCAGACTACAACTTTGAACTCTGTGGTCATATGACGGAAAATCGGTCGAAAGATATATATGGGAGCTATATCTAAATCTGAACCGATTTCAATAAAATTTAGCATACTTGACTACACTGCTAATTGTACTCCTAGTGCAAAATTTCAACCAAATTGGGCTAAAACTATGGTTTCTGAGGCCATTGTTATAAGACTATATCGGGCGAAACATATATATGAGAGCTATATCTCAATCTGAACCGATTTCAATTAAATTAGGCACACCTGACTATAGTACGTATTGTTCTTCTGGTGCAAAAATTTCAAGCATATTAGGGTAAAACTCTGGCTTCTGGGGCCATATAAGTGCATATCGGGCTAAAGATATATATGGGAGCCATTAGCGTAGCTAGACAATTTTCCTAGGGGGGGCTATAGCCCCCCTAGCTAAAAATTTATAGTCTGAACTTATAGGTTCAATTATTGTTTTATTTCATAAAAAAGAATACAAAAAAAAAATAGACATCAAAATAATATATAATAAAGCAACTAAAAGTAGTTCCACACTTTTTCCAGCAAAAAAATCGGGATAAGTTTTAAAGGCACAACTTTAAAAGCACTTCCAAAACTGTCCTCACAAAGAAGTTAATTATATTAACTACACACGAAGTTGTTTACTTCAGTTTTTTCATATTTTAATGCGTAATTTTTGTTTTCTTTTTTCAAATAGTTTAAAAAAGAGTAAGAATAAATAAAATGGTAAACATTTTTCAAATTTTGCCACAAAAATGCTATTTCCATTGTAGAAAAATCGATAATTTTTGAAAATATTCAAACAAGCATTAGAATGCATTAAAAATCATAAAAAAATATAAAAATTATTATAAATTATTGTTTCTTGAAGCTCGAGGTCTTTATAAATATTTATATAATTCTAACAAAAGGTCGACCAAAAATCAAATAAAAAACGAATGAATAAAAATTATTTATTTGGGAAAATATCACACAATTTTTTAATTCACATTCAAAACTCTGAATTCGGATCACACCGTAAGAAGTGATGCAAATTTATTGCAACGGCTGTTGCAACGGTGGACATTCGTTCTATGACGAGTTCCTATTACTTTCATCGCTTCTCCGCCAATTATGCACCACTTCCGGACCCAAAAAGAACATTTTCACTTCTTTTTTGGCGACTCTTTTTTGCAGCATTATTAAGATATTAATTTATGAAAGAATAGTTTTAATACCAATTACTATTTTTTAATTAAGATGACTAAACCAGTATATCGAATGAGCTCTGTGGATCTCAAATGGAAACAAACAGCTGAATTTATAACCAAAAAACAGCTGTTTCTATGCATTTCAGTCGATCTCGTTCGACATACAGAAACAGGCTGTTAGTTATTCAACTAAACCATAAGTTCAATCACAGCTCTATTTCATAAATATCAGACTTCAAACATTGCCATCGGCAACTTCTACCACAACCCAAGTAATTTGATTGTGCATGAAAGTCTTTAGCGGAACTTTGTGCGGTTGTATATACTTGTTTAATTTTTATAAAAATGTAAAATCGTAAATAGGTTTTCAAATTCTGGGGGGGGGGCTAAATTTCTTCTGGGGGGTCTAAGCCCCCTCCCCAGAGGCCTTCCTACGCTTATGATGGGAGCTATATCTAAATCTGAACCGATTTCAATCAAATTTTGCACACTTGACTATACGACCAAGTGTTATGTTTGTGCAAAATTTCAAGCAAATCAGAGTAAAACTCTGGCTTCTGAGTCCATATAAGTGCATATCGGGCGAAAGGTATATATGGGAGCTATATCTAAATCTGAACCGAATTCTTCCAAAATCAAAAGGGTTCTATTCTGACCCAAAACAGGAACTTGCCAAATTTGAAGGCGATTGGACTTAAACGGCGACCTAAACTTTGATCACAAAAATGTGTTCACAGACAGACGGACGGACGGACGGACATGACTAGATCGACTCAGGGACCCACCCTGAGCATTATTTCCAAAGACACCATGTGTCTATCTCGTCTCCTTCTGGGTGTTGCAAACATATGCACTAACTTATAATACCCTGTTCCACAGTGTGGCGCAGGGTATAAAAACAACAATATACCCCAATAAAATTGATATATATGTTTTAATAAAGTCATAATTACAGCTTTTCGTCCTTGTGAAAATATATATTTACACTTTGACAGTAAGAGGTCCTCTGTGCTATGAGGAGCCTATTATCAAAATCAATAAATAAATAAATTTTAAATACACATTCTCTTATCGATGACATATCCTGTAATGACTTTATTGAAGTTCACCACATCCCCACCTTGTTATTTTTTCTTGATATCCACTTGACATTCGTTCTGGATACGCAACCAATGGCATGATGGTTAATTTTTCAATACACATAGAAAAATTATGATTATTTCATTTGATTTCATTTGATGAAAAATCAATATACTCAGAAAATGAATGTGATTACCTCAAACAAGCTTTAAGAGAATAATCTTATATTTTTACGGGAAACATGTAACATGTTTGATATGGCTCCATGAATATGACCTCCACCAAAATCTAAATGAAGTAGGATCCCAAAAATTATTTGGGAAACAACAATTTTTTATGTTTTTTGGGAGTAAGTTAATTTTTTTTGTTGGCCCGTTTGACAATAAACTCCACTATTTTAAATGAAAATAAAGTTGTCTTTGGCCGTCGTTTAGGACTAGAGGACAGAGTCAGTGAGGGTTCATTTTCACACGATATTTTAAGCTAAGAAATAATAAGTTCTAATTATACCCACCACCATAGAATGGTGACGGGGTATAATAAGTTCACGCACAGAAAAAACATGTTTGGACATGGTTGCCGCATCCATTTAATGCTTATTTAGAGTATTTAATTGTCGCGAAAACCATGTATTTTGTCTTTGTAAAAATAATTTTCGAGCGGAGAAAAATATATGTTGGCAATAAGCATTTAAATGGTTCTCAAATGCCGCAAACATGTTCTATTATTTAAATGATAGAATTTGAGACCATTATATGGTCAGGAAAATCATGTACCTGACCATTCAATTTTTTTACTTTTTTGCAAAGAAAAAAGTATTTTTATAGTTTACGTATAGATATGTCTACAAGCATTACATGGCCATAAAGATCATGTACATTGTTTTCGTGACCATTTAATTTTTTAATTTTTTTGCAGCGACAAGAATTTTATAAAAACATTGAGCAGGTACACACGATTTTCATTTTGCGCGTCAGTCGTGTGTTGATTGTTTCTTGGAATGGACGGAGAATACGGAATTATTGTGTTTTGTGTTAATTTATTTATTCAGAAATGGCACGTGGTTTTATGTGAATACAAAAAAGGAAAGTGTAATTGAAACAAATGTACCTGGTTTTTGTTCTGCATTTTGACATATGGTATAATTTATTTTTATTTGCAGTTATATGATGTCTGTGTTTGTACATTTGATGGGCACGAAGTAAATATGGAATGATTTCTTATTGTTGAAATTGAACCAAACTAGAGTGTGTAAAAATATGTGATGTTTGCTTGCACGACATTATAAATACAAATAAACAATGAATTAGTTTATAAATAAATAAAAACAAATAAATAAAGTTGATTTTGTGTTTTCTTTTCTCAAGTGGCGTCCTTTTTCCGACGACGAAAAAAGTTTTTTCATAAAAATCAAAACATTTTAGGTTGTGACCATGTTCTTTTAACTAGAAGAAAAACATTTTTGACGAATAACATAACATTTTAGATCGTGACCATTGTCTTTTAATGGAAACAAAAGTCTTTTTATCAATATAATAACATTTTAGATGAGGACAATTGTATTTTTCTTAGAACCATGTTCACTGAGCCAACATGGTTGCAGGTTAAAATGTTACATGGTCGCCGCAAAAATAGCTGCTATCATATTATTTTGCTCTTCGAATATGATTGTGGCAATCATGTTTCTTCTCTGCGTGTTTGTCATTCCGTTTGTAACATATCGAAATATCGATTTCCGACTATATAAAGTATATATATTCTTGATCAGGGAGAAATTCTAAGACGATATAACGATGTCCGTCTGTCCGTCTGTCTGTCTGTCTGTCTGTCTGTCTGTCTGTCTGTTGTAATCACGCTACAGTCTTCAATAATGAAGCAATCGTGCTGGAATTTCGCACAAACTCGTCTTTTGTCTGCAGGCAGGTCAAGTTCGAAGATGGGCTATATCGGTCCAGGTTTTGATATAGTCCCCATATAAACCGACCTCCCGATTTGGGGTCTTGGGCTTATAGAAATCGTAGTTTTTATCCAATTTGCCTGAAATTTGAAATCTAGAAGTATTTTATGACCATAAAGAGGTGTGCCAAAAATGGTGAGTATCGGTCCATGTTTTGATATAGCCCCCATATAGACCGATCTCCTGATTTTACTTCTTGGGCTTATAGAAACCGCAGTTTTTATTCAATTTATCTGAAATTGGAAATCTAGAGGTACTGTAGGACCACAAATACGTGTGCCAAAAATTGTGAGTATCGGTCCATATTTTGGTATAGCCCCCATATAGACTCATCTCCCGATTTTACTTCTTGGGCTTATAGAAACCGCAGTTTTTATTCAATTTACCTGAAATTGGAAATCTAGAGGTACTGTAGGACCACAAATACGTGTGCCAAAAATTGTGAGTATCGGTCCATATTTTGGTATAGCCCCCATATAGACCCATCTCCCGATTTTACTTCTTGGGCTTATAGAAACCGCAGTTTTTATTCAATTTACCAGAAATTGGAAATCTAGAGGTATTGTAGGACCACAAATATGTGTGCCAAAAATTGTTAGTATCGGTCCATGTTTTGGTATGGTCCCCATATAAAAAGACGTCCCGATTTGGGGTCTTGAGCTTATAGAAACCGTAGCTTTTATCCAATTTGTCTGAAATTGGAAATCTAGAGGTATTTTAGGACCATAAAGAGGTGTGCCGAAAATGGTGAGTATCGGTCCATATTTTGGTATAGCCCCCATATAGACCGATTTCCCGATTTTATTTCTTGAGCTTCTAGAATCCGAAGTTTTTGTCCTATTTGCCTGAAATTGGAAATCTAGAGGTATTTTCGGGTCATAAAGAGGTGTGCCGAAAACGGTGAGTATCGGTCCATATTTTAGTATAGCCCCCATAAGAACGATCTCCCGATTTAACTCCTTGGGTTTCTAGAAACCGTAGTTTTTATCTGATTTCCCTGAAATTGTAAATATTCTGGTATTTTAGGCTCACAAAAACGTGTATCGGATTAAGTTTTTATCGGTCCATTTGGTAATGCCTCCATATAGACCGACTTCACTTCTTGAGGGTGTAGAAGGCGCACTGATCATGAAAATTGCTTGAAACTCAATGTAAAATTTCCAGATTTTACTTCTACAGATTTAAGATTTCAAATCAAGATGTTATTTTATAATTTTCTTGCACACTTACAAGACATGTTAACGATTCCTCTAAAACTCGAACAAAAATGGTTCTTATAAATCCAGAATCTGATATAGTCCTCATAGGTGAAATCCTTAAATTTATCTTCGGGAAGTGTCCTCAAGTCCTCAATCCCTCCTGACCAAGGCCGTAGCCGGGATTTTAATTCGGGGGGGGTTCAACTTTAAAAAAAAATATTCATATAATCTCATGTGTAGAAAATTTTATTTATGCATAGGTATGTATACAATATTTTTATACCCACCACCATAGAATGGTGACGGGGGTATAATAAGTTTGTCATTCCGTTTGTAACACATCGAAATATCGATTTCCGACTATATAATGTATATATATTCTTGATCAGGGAGAAGTTCTAAGACGATATAACGATGTCCGTCTGTCTGTCCGTCTGTTGTAATCACGCTACAGTCTTCAATAATGAAGCAATCGTACTGAAATTTTGCACAAACTCGTCTTTTGTCTGCAGGCAGGTCAAGTTCAAAGATGGGCTATATCGGTCCAGGTTTTGATATAGTCCCCATATAAACCGACCTCCCGATTTGGGGTCTTGGGCTTATAGAAATCGTAGTTTTTATTCAATTTGCCTGAAATTTGAAACCTAGAGGTATTTTATGACCATAAAGAGGTGTGCCAAAAATGGTGATTGTCGGTCCATGTTTTGGTATAGCCCCCGTATAGACCGATCTCCCGATTTTACTTCTTGGGCTTATAAAAACCGCAGTTTTTATTCAATTTACCTGAAATTGGAAATTTAGAGGTATTGTAGGACCACAAATACGTGTGCCAAAAATTGTGAGTATCGGTCCATGTTTTGGTATGGTCCCCATATAAAACGACCTCCCGACTTGGGGTCTTGGGCTTATAGAAACCGTAGTTTTTATCCAATTTGTCTGAAATTGGAAATCTAGAGGTATTTTAGGACCATAAAGAGGTGTGCCGAAAATGGTGAGTATCGGTCCATATTTTGGTATAGCCCCCATATAGACCGATTTCAAGATTTTACTCCTTGGGCTTCTAGAATCCGAAGTTTTTATCCTATTTGCCTTAAATTGGAAATCTAGAGGTATTTTCGGGTCATAAAGAGGTGTGCCGAAAACGGTGAGTATCGGTCCATACTTTAGTATAGCCCCCATAAGAACGATCTCCCGATTTAACTCCTTGGGTTTCTAGAAACCGTAGTTTTTATCTGATTTGCCTGAAATTGTAAATATTCTGGTATTTTAGGCTCACAAAAACGTGTATCGGATTAAGTTTTTATCGATCCATTTGGTAGTGCCTCCATATAGACCGACTTCACTTCTTGAGGGTGTAGAAGGCGCACTGATCATGAAAATTGCTTGAAACTCAATGTAAAATTTCCAGATTTTACTTCTACAGATTTAAGATTTCAAATCAAGACTTTATTTTATAATTTTCTTGCACACTTAGAAGAGATGTTAATGATTCCTTTAAAACTCAAACAAAAATGGTTCTTATAAATCCAGAATCTGATATAGTCCTCATAGGTGAAATCTTTAAATTTATCTTCGGGAATATCCTCAAGTCCTCAAGCCCTCCTGAAATTTCAAAGGAAACCCTAATATTTGGTTCATGGTGGTGGGTATTTAAGATTCGGCCCGGCCGAACTTAGTGCTGTATATACTTGTTTTAAATTCGGGTCGCATTGCAGGCTTTTGATATATTTGTTTGAGGCAAGTTGTCATGGGGCTCATATTCATTATGAAGCGTCGCTCCAGATTTGTGGCCCTGATTCATTAGGATTTTGTTCGGCCCCATTTTTATACCGCCAAAAGTTATAGCTACAGGGTTGTTGACCAACTTTAGGTTGCTAGCATTTTTTAATAGCTCGTCATACAGCCGATATATTTTATACCCACCACCATATAGTGGAGATGGAGGTATAATAAGTTTGTTATTCCATTTGTAAAACATCGAAATATCGTTTTCGAGATACAAACGTATTTTAGGAATACAGTGAAACCTCTGAAATGTTAACGACCGTGAGTGGTCGCCTAAATTTTGTCCACATTTGGGAGGTGTCCACTTATGAAAGGTGAATTTTAATATGTTACTATAGCAAACGTCCGCAGACAACTGTCCACGTTTGGGAGGTGTCCGGTTTTCAGAGTGTTCAAGTTTGAGAGGTTTCACTGTATAAAGAGGTGTTCCAAAAATGGTGAGTATTAGTCCATGTTTTGTTATAGCGCCCATATAGACAGTCTCTCCCCATTTTACTTCTTGGGATTCTAGAAACCGTAGTTTTTATCAAATTTGCCTGAAATTAAAAATCTAGAGCTTTTTTTTGGACCATAAATAGATGTGCCGAATATATTGTGCATCGGTACAGGTTTTGATATAGCCCCCTCATAATATGGCCCTTCGAGTTGGGGTCTAGTAATACATTTTATTTGTTATTGTGGAACAGGGTAGTATAAGTTAGTGCATATGTTTGCAACACCCAGAAGGAGACGAGATAGACACATGGTGTCTTTGGCAGTAATGCTCAGGGTGGGTCTCTGAGTCGATCTAGCCATGTCCGTCCGTCCGTCTGTCTGTGAACACATTTTTGTGATCAAAGTCTAGGTCGCAGTTTTATTGCAATCGACTTCAAATTTGGCTCAAGTTTCTGTTTTGGGTCAGAATAGAACCCTGTTGATTTTGGAAGAAATCGGTTCAGATTTATATATAACTCCCATATATATCTTTCGCCCGATATGCACTTATATGAACCCAGAAGCCATATTTTTACTCTAATTTGCCTGAAATTTTGCACAAGGAGAACAATTAGTACTAAAGGGTGATTTGTTAAGAGCTTGATAACTTTTTTTTAAAAAAAAACGCCTAAAATTTGCAAAATCTCATCGGTTCTTTATTTGAAACGTTAGATTGGTCCATGACATTTACTTTTTGAAGATAATTTCATTTAAATGTTGACCGCGGCTGCGTCTTAGGTGGTCCATTCGGAAAGTCCAATTTTGGGCAACTTTTTCGAGCATTTCGGCCGGAATAGCCCGAATTTCTTCGGAAATGTTGTCTTCCAAAGCTGGAATAGTTGCTGGCTTATTTCTGTAGACTTTAGACTTGACGTAGCCCCACAAAAAATAGTCTAAAGGCGTCAAATCGCATGATCTTGGTGGCCAACTTACCGGTCCATTTCTTGAGATGAATTGTTCTCCGAAGTTTTCCCTCAAAATGGCCATAGAATCGCGAGCTGTGTGGCATGTAGCGCCATCTTGTTGAAACCACATGTCAACCAAGTTCAGTTCTTCCATTTTTGGCAACAAAAAGTTTGTTAGCATCGAACGATAGCGATCGCCATTCACCGTAACGTTGCGTCCAACAGCATCTTTGAAAAAATACGGTCCAATGATTCCACCAGCGTACAAACCACACCAAACAGTGCATTTTTCGGGATGCATGGGCAGTTCTTGAACGGCTTCTGGTTGCTCTTCACTCCAAATGCGGCAATTTTGCTTATTTACGTAGCCATTCAACCAGAAATGAGCCTCATCGCTGAACAAAATTTGTCGATAAAAAAGCGGATTTTCTGCCAACTTTTCTAGGTAATAAAATTCAATGATTTGCAAGCGTTGCTCGTTAGTAAGTCTATTCATGATGAAATGTCAAAGCATACTGAGCATCTTTCTCTTTGACACCATGTCTGAAATCCCACGTGATCTGTCAAATACTAATGCATGAAAATCCTAACCTCAAAAGAATCACCCTTTATAGTCACGTGTGCCGAATTTGATGGAAATCGGTTTAGATTTAGATATAGCTCCCATATATATCATTCGCCCGATATAGACTTACATATATGGCCCCAGAAGCCAGAGTTTTAGCCCAATTTGATTGAAATTTTGCACTAGCAGTACAATTAGTAGTGTAGTTAAGTGTGCTAAATTTCATTGAAATCGGTTCAGATTTAGATATAGCTCCATATATATCTTTCCCCCGATTTTCCGTCATATGACCACATAGTTCAAAGTTGTAGTCCGATTTACGTGAAATTTTGCACAGAGAGTAGAATTAACATATTAAGTATGCATGCCAAATTTAGTTGAAATCGGTTTAGATTTCGATATAGCTTCCATATATATGTTTTTCCGATATGGGCAAAAATGGCCAAAATAAACACATCTTCCTTATAAAATCGCCACTGCTAAGTCGAAAACTTGTAAAAATTACTCAAATTTTTCTTTATTTCTAATACATATCTATCGACCGACAAATCATAAATACACTTTTACGAAGTTGCCTCAAAATTGGTTCAGATTTAAATGTTTCCTAAATTTTTTTGCTAACATTATGTTCTACCTCAGGGCATTAGCCGACTTAAATTTAAAGTCTATAAATATTGTAGAACTCTGTCCATATTTAGCCAGATATACAGAATATATATCCAACACATTGGACGTATTTGATATGGTATCGAACATGTGGATCTACAAAGTGGTGCAGTGTATAATATAGTCGGCCCCGTCCGACTTTAGACTTTCCTTACTTGTTTTTTAATACATTTTTATTGGTCCACTTGGTAAGGTTTAAAATTTCCAGATATTATTTCCCGTAGTCATTTGAATAATGGAATGAATGAGATGTTTATGATTCTTCTAAGATTCTAACAAAACTGGATCTTCTAAGTCCAGAATCTGATCTAGTCTTCCTAGGTAGAATATTTGAAATGTATCTTCGAAAGCGTATTGGTTGAATTGATCGCCTTGGGAGAATATCTATCATACAATATTGAACTTAGCTAACTTTGAGTAAGATCGTTTAATAAATAAGGGTTTTATGGCTAAAATTTGGAAAATCGGTCGATA
The DNA here is from genome assembly GCF_050003625.1 of Haematobia irritans. Taxonomy (NCBI): domain Eukaryota; kingdom Metazoa; phylum Arthropoda; class Insecta; order Diptera; family Muscidae; genus Haematobia; species Haematobia irritans. Next base: position 125,062,925 of record NC_134400.1, read on the forward strand.
CATATATATGGGAGCTATATCTACATCTGAACCGATTTGAAATTTTGCCCAATTGAAGACTAGTGAATTAGATTGACTTGTGCTATATTTGGCCACAATCGGTTATTAAATAAGCGCAATGTGGCCCCATTTGCTGTAATAGGGCAATACATATACACTGACAAAAAGCATGCCCAAAGATTTTGTCTTTATTTTAAAAATTTTGGTATTGATTCCGAGCCAAAAAAGCGGATAATATATGTAAGGATACTATAAGACACAATTTTCTTTCAAATTTGGGTTTTGTGTACTTTCTTCTAGGAAGTAAATTTTAATTTTTCGCTTTTTATACCCTCCATCATAGGATGGGGGTATATTAACTTTGTCATTCCGTTTGTAACACATCGAAATATTGCTCTAAGACCCCATAAAGTATATATATTCTGGGTCGTGGTGAAATTCTGAGTCGATCTAAGCATGTCCGTCCGTCCGTCCGTCCGTCCGTCTGTTGAAATCACGCTAACTTCCGAACGAAATAAGCTATCGACTTGAAACTTGGCACAAGTAGTTGTTCTCGATGTAGGTCGGATGGTATTGAAAATGGGCCATATCGGTCCACTTTTACGTATAGCCCCCATAAAAAGGGACCCTCAGATTTGTCTTGTGGAGCCTCTAACAGAAGCATGTTTCATCCGATCCGGCTGAAATTTGGTACATGGTGTTGGTATATGGTTTCTAACAACCATGCAAAAATTGGTCCACGTCGGTCCATAATTATATATAGCCCCCATATAAACCGATCCCCAGATTTGGCTTGCGGAGCCTAAAAGAGAAGCAAATTTCATCCGATCCGGCTGAAATTTGGTACATTTTGTTAGTATATGGTCTTTAACAACCATGCAAAAATTGGTCCACATCGGTTCATAATTATATATAGCCCCCATATAAACCGATCCCCAGATTTGGATTGCGGAGCCTCAAAGAGAAGAAAACTTCATCCGATCCGGCTGAAATTTGGTACATGATGTTGGTATATGGTCCCTAACAACCATGCATAAATTGGTCCATATCGATCCTTAATTATATATAGCCCCCATATAAACCGATCCCCAGATTTGGCTTGCGGAGCCTAAAAGAGAAGCAAATTTCATCCGATCCTACTGAAATTTGGTACATGGTGTTAGTATATGGTATTCAACAACCATGCAAAAATTGGTCCACATCGGTCCATAATTATATATAGCCCCTATATAAACCGATCCGCAGATTTGGCTTGCGGAGCCTCAAAGAGAAGCATATTTCATCCGATCCGGCTGAAATTTGGTACATAGTGTTGGTATATGGTCTCTAACAATCATGCAAAAATTGGTCCACATCGGTCCATAATTATATATAGCACCCATATAAACCGATCCCCAGATTTGGCTTGCGGAGCCTCAAAGAGAAGCAAATTTCATCCGATCCGGCTGAAATTCGGTACACGATGTTGGTTGGTCTCTAACAACCATGCAAAAATTGGTCCACATCGGTCCATAATTATATATAGACCCCGTATAAACCGATCTCCAGATTTGGCTTGCGAAGCCTCAAAGAGAAGTAAATTGCATCCGATCCGGCTGAAATTTGGTACATGGTGTTGGTATATGGTCTCTAACAACCGTACAAAAATTGGTCCACATCGGTCCATAATTATATATAGCGCCCATATAAACCGATCCCCAGATTTGGGTTCCGGAGCCTCAAAGAGAAGCAAATTTCATCCGATCCGCCTGAAATTTGGTACATGATATTGGTATATGGTCTCTAACAACCATGTAAAAATTGGTCCACTTCGGTTCATAGTTATATATAGCCCCCATATAAACCGATCCCCAGATTTGGCTTGCGAAGTCTCCAAGAGAAGCAAATTTCATCCAATCCGGTTGTAATTTGGAACATGGTGTTAGTATATGATCTTGGTCGCTATGTGGTCGCTAACAACCATACCAAAATTGGTCCAATCACACAAAAATCGGTCCATATCGGTTCATATTCATGGTTGCTACTAGAGCCAAAAATAGTCTACCAAAATTTTATTTCTATAGAAAATTTTGTCAAAATTTTATTTCTATAGAAAATTTTGTCAAAATTTTATTTCTAGAGAAAATTTTGTTAAAATTTTATTCGGTTCATAATAAAATTTTCATCATTGTCAAAATTTTATTTCTATAGAAAATTTTGTTCAAATTTTATTCGGTTCATAATCATGGTTGCCACGTGAGCGAAAAATAATCTACCAAGATTTTATTTCTAAAGAAAATTTTGTCACAAGTTTATTTCTATAGAAAATTTTGTGAAAATTTTATTTCTATTGAAAATTTTGTTAAAATTTTATTTCTGTAGAAAATTTTGTCAAAATTTTATGTCTACTTTGTCAAACTAAATTATATACTTATTGGATCGATCTTTTTTGATTTAATATATACCACGTATGGACTTACATACAATTTAGAAGATGGTGTTAGGAGGTTTTAAGATACCTTGCCATCGGCAAGCGTTACCGCAACTTAAGTAATTCGATTGTGGATGGCAGTGTTTAGAAGAAGTTTCTACGCAATCCATGATGGAGGGTACATAAGCTTCGGCCTGGCCGAACTTACGGCCGTATATACTTGTTCAGCTTTCTTTCTTCATAACATATGCTATCAAAGTCCTTTAACAACGAGTTAACGACAACTTTATTTTCCAAAATAAGACTCGACTTCCAGTAGAAATTATGCTATGTTTTAAGTAAAAAACGTCTTTAAAATAAAGTGTTGGAAAACATGTCCTATATTGAACAATTTTTTGCTTTCTAGTCAAGATGCAAAAAGACAACAAATTTAAAGACAAATTCATTGATTTTAAAGAATTTTTCTGAATTATTAAAATCAAGATGACTTTAACACAAAAATTTTCTCTTTCATGTTATGATACCAATTTTTAAGTCAAAGCACTTAATTATAAGGACAATACGACTTCATTGAAAAGTTTATCGACTTTTGGACAAGGAAAAACTTTATATTAGAGAAATGCGTCTTCTATGCTAAGAAAAATTTGTATTCGTATTTTAAAGACATGAAATCTTTGACCTCACGAAAATATTTTTTTTTTTTTCAGTGTATATGGGAGCTTTAGCAAAATTTTATCCGATTTTTTATACCGCTTTACTTTGGTATCATATGAAATTGCAACTTAGGTTCAAATAAAAATCGCCACGATATGTGACAGAAACCATTCCCCATGAAATTAATGTATTTGGGAAGTTGAGATTTTTTTTCAAGTGTAATCGCCCAAATGTTTTACTGTCGTAAATTGTTTAATACATGTTATGAATTTTAAATGAGATTCCTACGTCTTGTCGATGGCATCAAGCGTAACAAAATAATTGATATATTTTCCCATTTGTTTCGAAAAATAGCCGGTATAGCCCGTAACCATGTTTGAGGAAATCCTAGTGATAGTAGAGAATTCTTAATAATGCAATTATGAAGTTAGGCCTCTATCAAGGTAGGAGTAAGTGGAACCTATTATATTAATAATAAAAAAAAACAAAATTATGTGAACATATTGTTATTGTAATGGGCTCGGACACTAACAAGATAAGGGCCAATTAGATATTTGATACCATAGGTCACAATTTATCAGATTGTCAATTGCCACGATATTGAGCTTGTAGGCCGGGCACAAACACAAACTGATACAACAATAATTACGAGTATGAAACAAGTAACTATGGACGTACATTTTTCTAGGTACAAGATTAGCTTTCCTTCCTTATCATCAAACTTCAATTGTACGGCCATTGATATGTATACCCACATCCAGTTCATAAAGTTAATTTCATTGGGCTGGAGCAAATTTGTTAATAATTTTTATACTCTGAAAAAACAGTGAACCTTTCCCATTGCAAAATGAACTAAACTGTAGTAATATTGACCATGATTTAGCCCTTAAGATTTTTTTCAACTTGTCTAGTTTATAATTCTCTTAAATTTTAGTTCATCTCTAACATTGTAGTTTAGTTCATTTTTACAACACCATAAGATTTATATACCCCTACCAAGTTAAAAAGTCAGTATTATTTTGGTTTACTTGCTTATTTTGTGGGAAACCCGATAATAAAAATTAGTTAACAGTCTCTTTAAAATGTCGACGACTAAACTATTTTTAAATCAATCATTCCACAGTACAGAGAAATTAAATAATTAAAGGAACAACAAACCGTTTTACAATTATGAAAATGTTCCTACATTAAAATTAAACTTTCTTTAAGCAAAAGTACTTTATTATAAAAACTTATGATGAAAGTTCTTAATACAATGTTTTTTGTGAATGAAAATTATGACCACGTGGAACAGAGAGCAGTTCATTTGAACCCGCTGTTTGGACATTTTGACTTATCATTTTTTTATTCATCGTAGGTAATTTTTTCACATATCTTGCTGGAAAAAATGGAAACAAAAATGAAAATTGTTAAAAATTAACACCATGTAATGAAATATAATTTTTATACCCTCCACCATAGGATGGGGGTATATTAACTTTGTCATTCCGTTTGTAACACATCGAAATATTGCTCTAAGACCCCATAAAGTATATATATTCTGGATCGTGGTGAAATTCCGAGTCGATCTGAGCATCTCCGTCCGTAATGGGCCATATCGGTCCACTATTACGTATAGCCCCCATATAAACGGACCCCAAAATTTGACATGCGATTGCTCTAAGAGAAGCAAATTTCATCCGATCCGGCTGAAATTTGGTACATGGTGTTAGTATATGGTCTCTAACAACCATGCAAAAATTGCTCCATATCGGTCCATAATTACATATAGCCCCCATATAAACCGATCCCCCGATTTGGCTTGCGGAGCCTCTAAGAGAAGCAAATTTCATCCGATCCGGCTGAAATTTGGTACATGATGTAAGTATATTGTCTCTAATGACCATGCAAAAATTGGTCAATATCGGTCCATAATTATATATAGCCACCATATAAACCGATCACCAGATTTGACCTCCGGAGCCTCTTGGAAGACCAAAATTCATCTGATTCAGTTCAAATTTGGTACGTGGTGTTAATATATGTGGCCTCAAACACCCATGCAAAAATTGGTTGAAATCGGTCCATAATTATATACAGGCCCCATATAAACCGATCCCCAGATTTGACCTCCACAGCCCCTTGGAAGAGCAAAATTCATCCGATTCGGTTGAAATTTGGTACGTGATGTTACTATATTGTATCCAACAACCCTGCAGGAATTGGTTCATATCAGTCCATAATTATATATAGCATCCATATAAACCGATCCCCAGATTTGATCTCCGGTGCCTTATGGAGAAGCAAAATTCATCAGATCTGGTTGAAATTTGGTACGTGGTGGTAGTATATGATATTTAACAACCATGCCAAAAGTGGTCCATATCAGTCCATAATCATATATAGCCCCCATATAAACCGATCCCGAGATTTGGTTTTGGAGCCTCTTGGAGGAGCAAATTTCATCCGAGTCAGTTGAAATTTGGTACATTGTACTAGTATATGGTCGTTAACAAACATGCCTAACTAGGTCCACATCGGTCTATATTTATATATAACCTCAGATAAATCGATCCCCAAGCACACAAAAATTGGTCCATAGCAAGTTCATAATTGTATACAGTCCCCACATAAGCGACCCCCATATTTCAATTCTGGCTCTCTACGTATCGTGCATCGTCCATATCGATTCGTAATTATTTGTAGACTTACCTATACATAACTTTTTTGTCTAATATATACCACGTATGGACTGACTCACAATTTAGAAAACGATGTTAAGAAGTTTTAAGATACCACAACCCAAGTAATTCGATTGTGGATGCCATTCTTTCGTAGAAGTATCTACGCAATCCATGGTGGAGGGTACATAAGATTCGGCTTGGCCGAACTTACGGCCGTATATACTTGTTTTTTTTTTTGTCATTTTACTGTCCCAACTCTAAAAAGAGTATAGTGCCCTTTCGCTATTTTTATGAAGATCCCTTTGTAATTTTTGTATATTTTCCACTTTTTTTTTTTTAAATTTCTTTTGCCTGAATATTTTGACTTACTCCTCGTACGTTCCGATTTCTTTTAACGAACCAAGATAAAAATTGTGCCCATAATGCCAAAATGATAAACAAAACACATGTCCACACATACATAAAATGCTGCTCTCAAGGCGAAAACACATGCTGTTTTTTTAATGTCTATTCTCTTGGTTCCGAAAATCTATTCCCTTTACTCCGAATACTCATTCTATTATTCAAATTAAATAATATTTAGACTTAAGCATATCAATTTTTTGGCCTTATCATAAAACAATTTTCCGAAACAACATACAAACGGTTTCACAGAAATTGCTCTCTTTTGATTCTCTCGCGGTGTTATGTGGATATCTTTCGTCAACCCTCTCTCTGTCGCTCTCTGAATAAAATATCACAACATATATATCGTATATGTTTACTCGAAATTTGTGAATTTACATATGTTGTCATTCACACATACTATTTTTATGAAACATTCATGCATAATATATTATAACATATTAACATATGTGTCCCAAATTTTTAGTGTTAGTTTAGGAACATTACATGTTTGCACTTAAATATGTTGTGTTTAAAAATTGTGCCCGAAACACATATTGTTTATATCGGAACATATGAAAACCATATTTTTCTAACAGTGTAGAATTATTTTACGAAGAGGTGCACCGAAAATGCCTTAAGACCGATCTATTGATTCAACTCCTTGGGTTTCTAGAAACCGTAGTTTTTATCCGATTTGCCTGAAGTTGTATTTTAGACTCACAAGAACGTGTATCGGATTTAGTTTTTATCGGTCCATATGGTAAGGCCTCCATATAGACCAATTTCACTTCTTGGGTGTATAGGAGGTGCACTGATCATGAACATTGCTTGAAACTGAATGTAAAATTTCCAGATTTTACTTCACGTAATCTTTTAAATAGTGGGGGTGAACAGATACAGATTTTAGATTTCCAATCAAGACGTTATTTCATCATTTTCTTGCACACTTACAAGAGATGTTAATGATTTCTCTAAAACTCAAACAAAAATGGTTCTTATAAATCCAAAATTTGATATAGTCTTCATAGGTAAAATTTTTAAATTTATCTTCTAGAAGTGTACTAGTTGAACGGCTCTGCTTGCGAGAATATCTGTCGTCAAACCCCCTGAAATTTTCAAAGGAAAGTATTATATTCGATTCATGGTGGTGGTGGTGGGTATTTAAGATTCGGCCCGGGCGAATCTTAAAGTATATTACTGCTGTATATACTTGTTTTTATATCTACTAGTTTTCCTTAATAGCTAAAACATTTTCCTCTAAATACGCATATTAATTATGTTGTTTTTAAGTAATTTTTATATCCAAAAATTTTTTATACCCATAGTGCTCAGGGTATAATAATTTTGATCTGCCAAATGTGTCTAGCAGAAAAAATTATCTAAGAAACCATAAAATATATCCCGACTTATTAAGAATCACTTTCTGAGTCGAGCTACCCCTTTTTGTCCGTCCATCCCTTCGTCAGTCTGTCCATGTATTTGTTTTTCGGTCCACGGTTTGATATAACCCCCATCCCAGCAAAAAATGGATCACTATTTCAACAGGATTGTAAGGGAGAGAGGCAGTACCAACTGCTTACAAAACAACCGATTCAGCGCTGGTTTTTGTGGGCGATGTCCCGATTTAGAACAGCTTCCACATAGCGCTGATATAATTGCTCATTTTAACAGAAGTGATATAAAATATTGAGTATAGCATTGCTGGCGTGAAGGAAAACAGCACTACCTTTCATGCATCTATGCTCCATGAATTGGTTGTAATAACGTAAATGAATGATCATAAACCAGTTGATTACTTGTTTACGTTATAGCCATCGATTCATCCAGTGTGGATGTACTGCCTACTTTATTGTATACCAAAAAGCGCAACTAAACTCTTACTGCTGAAGTATTTTTTGCTGGAATATAACCCGAACTCCCGTTTCGACTTCTTGAGCGTCTAGATATCCAAATTTTTATCTGATTTGTCTGAAATTCAAAATCTAGAGGTAGTTTGTGGTCATAAACAAGTTTGCGGAAGATGGAGTGTATCGGTCTATGTTTCGGTATTTCCCTTATGTAAGCCGATGACCCCTTGAGAGTCTGGACAACACAATTTTCATCCGATTTGCCTAAAACTCACTAAAGACTTCTGAAATTCAAATGAAAATTAGTTCAAATATGTAAATTGATTTCCAAAAAAAAAAAAAAAAAATCAGCAATTGAGGATAAAATGTACACCTCTTACTTTTTATCGGACTAAAGGTAATTCATTGGCTCTACATCTCACATCTACTGACCAACTAACGGTAAAGACAAATTAGTCTAATGCATATAAATGTGCTTTTAACCATATGCAATTGAATTTTGCCATTCTTTTGGTTTTCTACATAATGACCGAATTTGTGGTCATACCGCACGGCAATTCTTGGTTTTTACCCAACATACTATCATTATAATACATGGCCATATAAACGTTGTTGGTATTGCAGACGGTAAAGCCAACAATAACAACCGAACCAAAGATACATACCAGAAATGCTTCATAAAGAAGAAACCAAAAAGGCACTCACCGGAAAAGGAAAGCAATATTAAAACCTTACCTCGATAACAACCCAACCAACCAACAAACTTCCTATGAACATGAATTGTGTGAATTGTTGGTCGAAAATGCTGCTATGAAATGACAATAAATACTACCATAAAATGGCCTAACCGTAGTCGAAAGCACAAACCTACGAAATAGAGAACATTTCAACGCATGTATGTGTAAGGAATACATGACCACGCGTGGTGAGAGCTAACGAATGATGACAAACAGTATCAGAGTATTAGCACTCTGTGGTTTAAGAATTCGTTGTGCACAATGGTTTGTGTTTCTGCTTACACAACGAGAATATTTAAGACATAATAAGGATGAAAAATACGGTTTGAACTTGAAGCAATCAATACGAAATTCTGGCCTCTGGGCCATATAAATGCATATCGGCCGAAGAATATATATGGGAACTATGTCGAAATCTGAACCGATTTGGTTGATATACAGATGTACGAAATTTGAAGAAGATCTGTTCTTAAACACGTCAATTACACTAGTTTACACTCAAAAACTGTTCCATAAAAAAATTTTTCGAATTCAGCAGATCAAAATACATAAAAAAATTTGCCTCTCATCAAGTGTACATGATTTAGTTTTTTTTTTTGTAAACTAGTGTTATTATCAAATCAGTGATAAATATATATGACAGCTAATTACACTAGTTTACAAAATTAAATTTTTCCCATGTACATTTGGTGAGAAAAATGTATTTTTATGTGGATGAGTGGCATTTTTGTGTGGGTGAGTGATTTAATATCGAATTTAGTTCACTCAATTGCTTATAACTTTGTAATTTTTCGGTCGATTTTCTTATAGTTGGTCTTATTTCTTACGTTAAAGAATCATCTTTAACAACGTGAAGAGAAACCTAGCGATTTTCAATGATTCATACTTTTTCAGCAGCACTATGTTACAGTAAAAAACGATTTTATTTTCATTGTGAAATTTTGAACCACTTAACTTGGACATACGGACAGACAGACGGACATCGCTAAATCGAAGCAGAATTTAATTCTAAGACGATATGTATACAAAACGATGGGTCTCCGACTGCTCCTTTGTACATACACGGAAAAATATTTACGTGATATTAAAAATTACCCAACCTCAATTTTAGGATTCGAAATTTACACAAATTTCTTTAAAATAATGAAATCTAATTAAAAGAAAGTTTATAATCTTTGCTTCAAAAATTTTATTCATTAAACCTATGACACACATTTTGAACATTTTGCGTCCCTTCATTAAAGTTGCATGTCTTTAAAATAGGGAAAATTTTCCTTAAAGTAAAGAACCACATGTTCGAATTAAAGAAATCATCTTTAAATTATCTGAAATATTGAATCTTTAGATTTAAGAAAAACAAATATATACAACCGTAAGTAAGTTCGGCCAGGCCGAATCTTCTTAACACCGTCTTCTCAATTGTAAGTTAGTCCATACGGGGTATATATTAAATAAAACAAGTATATACGGCCGTAAGTTCGGCCAGGCCGAAGCTTATGTACCCTCCATCATGGATTGCGTAGAAACTTCTTCTAAACACTGCCATCCACAATCGAATTACTTAAGCTGCGGTAACGCTTGCCGATGGCAAGGTATCTTAAAACCTCCTAACACAATCTTCTAAATTGTATGTAAGTCCATACGTAGTATATATTAAATCAAAAAAGATCGATCCAATACGTATATAATTCAGTTTGACAAAGTAGACATAAAATTTTGACAAAATTTTCTACAGAAATAAAATTTTAACAAAATTTTCTATAAAATAAAATTTTCACAAAATTTTCTATAGAAATAAAAATGTTGACAAAATTTTCTATAGAAAGAAAATTTTGACAAAAATTTCTACAGACATAAAAATTTAACAAAATTTTCTATAGAAATAAACTTTTGACAAAATTTTCTATAGAAATAAAATCTTGGTAGATTATTTTTGGCTCGAGTGGCAACCATGATTATGAACCGAGTAAAATTTGAACAAAATTTTCTGTAGAAATAAAATTTTGACAAAATTTTCTATAGAAATAAAATTTTGACTATGATGAAAATTTTATTATGAACAGAATAAAATTTTAACAAAGTTTTCTCTAGAAATAAAATGTTGACAAAATTTTCTATAGAAATAAAATTTTGGTAGATTATTTTTGGCTCTAGTGGCAAACATGATTATGAACCGATATGGACCAATTTTTGTGTGATTGGAGATCGGCAATATATAACTATAGACCGATATGGACCAATTTTGGTATGGTTGTTAAAGGCCATATACTAACACGTTCGGCCACGTTCCAAATTTGAATCGGATCGGATGAATTTTGCTCCTCCAACAGGCTCCGGAGGTCACATCGGTTTATATGGTGGCTAAATATAATTATGGACCGATATGGACCAATTCTGGCACGGTTGTTAGAGACCATATTCTAACACCATGTTCCAAATTTCAACCGGATCGGATGAAATATGCTTCTCTTAGAGGCTCCGCAAGCCAAATCTGGAGATCGGTTTATATGGGGGCTATATATAATTATGGACCGATATGGACCAATTCTGGCAAGGTTGTTAAAGATCATATACTAACACCATGTTCCAAATTACATCCGGATTGAATGAAATTTTCTTCTCTTGGAGACTTCGCAAGCCAAATATGGGGATCTGTTTATATGGGGGCTATATATAATTATGAACCGATTTGGACCAATTTTTGCATGGTTGTTAGAGACCATATACCAACATCATGTACCAAATTTCAGGCGGATCGGATGAAATTTGTTTCTCTTTGAGGCTCCGCAACCCAAATCTGGGGATCGGTTTATATGGGCGCTATATATAATTATGGACCGATGTGGACCAATTTTTGCACGGTTATTAGAGACCATATACCAATACCATGTACCAAATTTCAGCCGGATCGGATGCAATTTGCTTCTCTTTGAGGCTTCGCAAGCCAAACCTGGAGATCGGTTTATATGGGGTCTATATATAATTATGGACCGATGTGGACCAATTTTTGCACGGTTATTAGATACCATATACCAATACCATGTACCAAATTTCAGCCGGATCGGATGCAATTTGCTTCTCTTTGAGGCTTCGCAAGCCAAACCTGGAGATCGGTTTATATGGGGTCTATATATAATTATGGACCGATGTGGACCAATTTGTGCATGGTTGTTAGAGACCATATACCAACATCATGTACCAAATTTCAGCCGTATCGGATGAAATTTGCTTCTCTTTGAGGCTCCGCAAGCCAAATCTGGGGATCGGTTTATATGGGGGCTATATATAATTATGGACCGATGTGGACCAATTTTTGCATGATTATTAGAGACCATATACCAATACCATGTACCAAATTTCAGCCGGATCGGATGAAATATGCTTCTCTTAGAGGCTCCACAAGCCAAATCTGGGGATCGGTTTATATGGGGACTATATATAATTAAGGACCGATATGGACCAATTTTTGCATGGTTGTTATAGACCATATACCAACATCATGTACCAAATTTCAGCCGGATCGGATGAAATTTTCTTCTCTTTGAGGCTCCGCAAGCCAAATCTGGGGATCGGTTTATATGGGGGCTATATATAATTATGGACCGATGTGGACCAATTTTTGCATGGTTGTCAGAGACCATATACCAAAACCATGTACCAAATTTCAGGCGGATCGGATGAAATTTGCTTCTCTTTTAGGCTCCTCAAGCCAAATCTGGGGATCGGTTTATATGGGGGCTATATATAATTATGGACCGATGTGGACCAATTTTCGCATGGTAGTTAGAGACCATATACAAACACCATATACCAAATATCAGCCGGATCGGATGAAATGTGCTTCTTTTAGAGGCTCCACAAGCCAAATCTGAGGGTCCCTTTATATGGGGGCTATACGTAAAAGTGGACCGATATGGCCCATTTTCAATACCATCCGACCTACATTGATAACAACTACTTGTGCCAAGTTTCAAGTCGATAGCTTGTTTCGTTCGGAAGTTAGCGTGATTTCAACAGACGGACGGACGGACGGACGGACATGCTTATATCGACTCAGAATTTCACCACGACCCAGAATATATATACTTTATGGGGTCTTAGAGCAATATTTCGATGTGTTACAAACGGAATGACAAAGTTAATATACCCCCATCCTATGATGGAGGGTATAAAAAGGCCGATTAAATACGTATACAATTCAGTTTGACAAAATTTTTAATAGAAATAAAATTTTGTCAAATTTTTCTATAGAAATAAAATTTTGCCAAATTTTCTACATAAATAAAATCTTTACAAAATTTTGTATAGTAATAAAATTATGACAAAATTTTCTACAGAAATAAAATTATGACAAAAATTTCTACAGAAATAAAATGTTGACAAAATTTTGTATAGTAATAAAATTTTGACAAAACTTTCTATAATAATAAAATTATGACAAAATTTTCTATAGTAATAAAATTTTGACAAAATTTTCTATAGTAATAAAATTTTGACAAAATTTTTTATAGAAATAAAATTTTGGTAAATTTTGGTAACTATAGACCGATACGGACCAATTTTGGCATGGTTGTACTAGCCCACTGTACCAAATTTCACCACGTATCAAATTTCAACCGGATCGGATGAATTTTGCTCCTCCAAGAGCTCCGGAGGTCAAATATGGGGATCGATTTAAATGGGAGTTATATAAAATAAAGACCGGTATGGACCAATTTTTGCATGGTTGTTAGAGACCATATACTAACACCACGTACCAAATTTCAACCGGATCGAGTGAATTTTGCTCTTCCAAGGGGCTCCGGAGGTCAAATCTGGGGATCGGTTTATATGGGGGCTACATATAATTATCGACCGATATGGACCAATTCCTGCATGATTGTTAGAGATCATATACTTCCGTATTTTCAACCGAATCGGATGAATTGTGCTCATCCATGAGGCTCCAGAGGTCAAATCTGATGTTATTGATGTAGGTCGGACGGTATTGCAAATGGGCCATATCGGACTACTTTTACGTATAGCCCCCATATAAACCGATCCCCAGATTTGGCTTGCGGAGCCTCAAAGAGAAGCAAATTTCATCCGATCCGGCTGAAATTTGGTACATGATGTTGGCATATGGCCTCTAACAACCGTGCAAAAATTGGTCCACATCGGTCCATAATTATATATAGACCCCATATAAACCGATCTCCAGATTTGGCTTGCGAAGCCTCAAAGAGGACCAAATTGCATCCGATCCGGCTGAAATTTGGTACATGGTATTGGTATATGGTATCTAACAACCGTGCAAAAATTGGTCCACATCGGTCCATAATTATATATGGCGCCCATATAAACCCATCCCCAGATTTGGCTTGGGAAGTCTCCAAGAGAAGCAAATTTCATCCAATCCGGTTGTAATTTGGAACATGGTGTTAGTATGTGATCTTTAACAACCGTGCCAGAATTGGTCCATATCGGTCCATAATTATATATAGCCCCCATATAAAACATTCTCCAGATTTGGTTCCGGAGCCTCTTGGAGGAGCAAAATTCATCCGATCCGGTTCAAATTAGGAACGTGGTGTTAGTATATGGTCGCTAACAACCATACCAAAATTGGTCCAATCACACAAAAATTGGTCCATATCGGTTCATAATCATGGTTGCCACTAGAGCCAAAAATAATCTACCAAAATTTTATTTATATAGAAAATTTTGTCAAAATTTTATTTCTATAGAAAATTTTGTCCAAATTTTATTTCTAGAGAAAATTTTGTTAAAATTTTATTCGGTTTATAATAAAATTTTCATCATTGTCAAAATTTTATTTCTATAGAAAATTTTGTCAAAATTTTATTTCTATAGAAAATTTTGTTCAAATTTTATTCGGTTCATAATCATGGTTGCCACTCGAGCCAAAAATAATCTACCAAGATTTTATTTCTATAGAAAATTTTGTCAAAAGTTTATTTCTATAGAAAATTTTGTTAAAATTTTATTTCTGTAGAAATTTTTGTCAAAATTTTCTTTCTATAGAAAATTTTGTCAAAATTCTTATTTCTGTAGAACATTTTGTGAAAATTTTATTTCTATAGAAAATTTTGTTAAAATTTTATTTCTGTAGAAAATTTTGTCAAAATTTTATGTCTACTTTGTCAAACTGAATTATATACGTATTGGATCGATCTTTTTTGATTTAATATATACCACGTATGGACTTACATACAATTTAGAAGATGGTGTTAGGAGGTTTTAAGATACCTTGCCATCGGCAAGCGTTACCGCAACTCAAGTAATTCGATTGTGGATGGCAGTGTTTAGATGAAGTTTCTACGCAATCCATGATGGAGGGTACATAAGCTTCGGCCTGGCCGAACTTACGGCCGTACATACTTGTTTTGGTCTTCTTTAGGTTCCGCTTGACAATAGCCCAGTATTTCTCAATTGGGCGGAGCTCTGGCGTGTTGGGAGGGTTCTTGTCCTTGGGAACCACCTGCACGTTGTTGGCGGCGTACCACTCCATGGCCTTTTTACCATAATGGCAAGATGCCAAATCCGGCCAAAACAGTACGGAACAACCGTGTTTCTTCAGGAAAGGCAGCAGACGTTTATTCAAACACTTTTTCACGTAAATTTCTTGGTTGACAATCCCGGAAGCTATGAAAATGCTGCTTTTCATGCCACAGGTATAGATGGCTTGCCAAACCAGATATTTTTTTGCGAACTTTGACAGTTTTATGTGCTTGAAAATATCTGCTACCTTTCCCCTTCCTTTTGCCGTATAAAACACCTGTCCCGGAAGCTGCTTGTAGTCGGCTTTGACGTAGGTTTCGTCGTCCATTACCACGCAGTCAAACTTCGTCAGCATCGTCGTGTACAGCCTCCGGGATCGCGATTTGGAGTCACTACCTTCTTGTAAGTCGACAGTGCGGCTCGTTTTGTGGCTCGATGCACGGTTGTAGACGATACACCCAGCTTATTTGCGGCATCTCGGAGAGAGAGGTTAGGGTTTCGCTTGAAACTACCGGCAACTCTCTTTGTCGTCTCAGCGGCTTCCGGTTTTCGATTTCCCCCCGATCCAGACTTCCTGGCTGTCGACAAACGTTCCCCAAACACTTTAATTACATTTGTAACGGTTGATTTGGCAACTTTTAGCGATTTTGCCAACTTTGCGTGCGAGTAGCTCGGATTTTCGCGATGCGCAAGCAAAATTTTGATACGCTGCTCTTCTTGCTTGGACGGCATTTTGACAACTGAAGAGTGAATTCCAAAATCAAAATAGGAGCAACATTCTACACACATACACCTTCAAAATGAAGGGTGTTCAGGTTTTTTAAATGCAAAATTGAAAGAAATACCTCAAGTTTATATTGACCAAATTTTGAGCGTATCACCCTTTATGGTGGAGGGTATAAAAAACGCTTCAAATATAGGCTAAGACTTATTTTGAGGATTTAGCATCTTTGGTTCAAAGTTTTTTTTTTTTTTGGAATTAAGAAAACATTTTTACTTCGAAGTATCCGTCATAATTTGGATTTTTAAACTAGCATTTGTTTGTACGTGAATAGCTTTATTAATATAGCGGAAAAATAGAATGAAAATTCGATAAATCCTAATTTTAATTTTTTAGATCCTAGATTTAAAGCCAGATAGGTCGCAAAAAAATTCCTTATTTTAAAGAACCAGCATCTTTTTATTCGAGCAAAATTCTTACGACTCCGACTCCACAGTTGAATGCGTACGGAAGAAGTCGCACATTACCACCTTTTGGTCCTTGTTCTATTCAAGGATATTAGCAATGACGACGACATTCGTATTCTTCTTCCTTCCCACTTGTACGCACCTAGCAATGCCTTGCTGCCCTTGGCAATTTCATTTTATTAACGGTGGCATTTTAAGTGTTTAACACTTTCTGTGTTTAACTGAGATACAATGTGTAACAATGTGAGGAGTCCGCGAATGGCGCCAACAAAATCCATTTCCTTTTCCACGTTTTCTTTTGCACGCCCAGAGAAGTCCTGCAACGACAGTTGGTAACTTCACAATGACTTTGTTGTCATCTACGGAAACGGATGCGGGTATGGGCAATGAAATGGAATTAAATTTGTGATTGTGTTGGAAGGTGGTGGGAAGCTATGAATAAATGAAACGGCTCAATGATTGTAAACGCAAGCGTTAAATTAAGTGGAATTCGAAAAGAGTTACGAGTATTATAGCTAACCAAATTGATATTTATTGTAAAAGAGAAAAACTAAAGAAAATAAAAATATTTCATTTATTTCACATTGAGCTTAAAGTAAAACTAATTGTGTGTTTACTAGCTACTTAAAGCTAGTAATAATTTCGTAAAGTATTACGACAAACCAAAATAACTCAACATCAGGTAAAATAAAATAAAACCATGGATTGCATACATAGTTCCATTGGAGACTCTGTCGTCCGAATTACTTAGATTGCGGTAACAGTTGCCGATGGTAAGGTATGGTTTTATTTGTAAAACTGTCTTCTAAAATGAATCCATATGTGGGACGGATCAGAGTGTTTGTAAAAACATATAAGGGCGACTTAACAATGAAATGAGCTTGATCTCAACAAGATAGGTGGTGAATTGGGCTCCGGGAAATAAGCCCCCATGAAATAATGCCCCAAAATGGAAATGAAAAAGTACCCCAAATTTTGGGGTTTTGTTTCGTAAGGAAATAAAGCCTCATTTTGAGTATGCATAAAGACCCCACTACAATGAAACAAAGCCCCATGAATTCAGAAATAGAGGCCCATGAGGATTTATTTCATTTTGACAAAATAAAATTTATTGATAATGGAGAAAAAGAAATATATTATATAACAATCATGAAATATTTCATTATTTGAAATCTACACAAACATATTTTATATCAACATAAACCAGGGGTAAATTTGATAGAAGTTAAATCTACACCCTAACAAAATCGCTTCTCTAACATATGTTTCAAACATATCTTGCAGGAAGCACATATATTATTGGATATTGCCGAAACATAATTGTGTTTGTTTTATCTGAACATATTATATGTTTGGAAGCATTTTGATCCCAAAAATAGTATATGTTTGAAAAGAATTTTCTCCCATAGAAGATTGTGCTGAAAAATCATTCCTACCTAATTGAATATTCCCTCAAATCTTTCTCACTTCCACGAGTTTTTTTAGTTCTTAGCACCTTTTTCAAATTTATAATTTTTTTATACCCACCACCATAGGATGGGGGGTATATTAACTTTGTCATTCCGTTTGTAACACATCGAAATATTGCTCTAAGACCCCATAAAGTATATATATTCTGGGTCGTGGTGAAATTCGGAGTCGATCTGAGCATGTCCGTCCGTCCGTCTGTTGAAATCACGCTAACTTCCGAACGAAACAAGCTATCGACTTGAAACTTGGCACAAGTAGTTGTTATTGATGTAGGTCGGATGGTATTGCAAATGGGCCATATCGGTCCACTTTTACGTATAGCCCCCATATAAACGGACCCCAAAATTTGGTTTGCGAGGCCTCTAAGAGAAGCAAATTTCATCCGATCCGGCTGAAATTTGGTACATGGTGTTAGTATATGGTCTCTAACAATCATGCAAAAATTGGTCCACATCGGTTCATAATTATATATAGCCCCCATATAAACCGATCCCCCGATTTGGCTTGCGAGGCCTCTAAGAGAAGCAAATTTCATCCGATCCGGCTGAAATTTGGTACATGGTGTTGGTATATGGTCTCGAACAACCATGCAAAAATTGGTCCACATCGGTCCATAATTATATATAGCCCCCATATAAACCGATCCCCCGATTTGGCTTGCGAGGCCTCTAAGAGAAGCAAATTTCATCCGATCCAGCTGAAATTTGGTACGTGATGTTAGTATATGGTCTCTAACAACCATGCAAAAATTGGTCCACATCGGTTCATAATTATATATAGCCCCCATATAAACCGATCACCAGATTTGACCCTCCGGAACCTCTTGGAAGACCAAAATTCATCTGATTCAGTTGAAATTTGGTACGTGGTGTTAATATATGGCCTCAAACTCCCATGCAAAAATTGGTCGATATCGGTCCATAATTATATATAGACCCCATATAAACCGATCCCCAGATTTGACCTCCAGAGCCCCTTGGAAGGGCAAAATTCTTCCCATTCGGTTGAAATTTGGTACGTGATGTTAGTATATGGTATCCAACAAACATGCAGGAATAAGAAGTTTTAAGATACCACAACCCAAGTAATTCGATTGTGGATGACAGTCTTTCGTAGAAGTTTCTACGCAATCCATGGTGGTGGGTACATAAGATTCGGCCTGGCCGAACTTGCGGCCGTATATACTTGTTTAATTTTATCTTTCGCCTGGACGGAGAATCGAACCGAGGACCATACAGTTTGTAAGCCAACACACTATCCACTGAGCTACGTAGCTGTTATTGTCATCAATAGACAATTATCGTTATAAGTTATATTTATGGAGCAACGGTTAGCATGTCCGCCTTGCAAGCAAATGGTAGTGGGTTCAATCCCTGCTCCGTCCGAACACCAATTTTTTTTTTTTTTACATTTATTTTTACATATATTAAAAAAATTCCGAAAACATATTCGACATTACATATCTCTATATTAAATTTTTATAATGAAACTTCGAAATGTGGCTTATTATTTTTTTATTGCAAAAATAACAATTTTGTAACAAACAAGTATGTACAGTAATAAGTTCGGCGAATCTTAAATACCCACCACCATGAATCAAATATAATAGTTTCCTTTGAAAATTTCAGGGGGGTTTGATGACAGATATTTTCCCAAGGAGATCAGTTCAACCAGTATGCTACCTACAGATAAATGTAAAGATTTTACCTATGAGGACTAGATCCGATTCTGAATTTATAAGAATTTTTGTTTGAGTTTTAGAGGAGTCCTTATAAAATGGACCGATAAAACTAAATCATAACAAACCCATAACAGTCTAAAATGCCAGTATTTTTTCAATTTGTAGCAAATCGGATAAAAACTACAATTTCTTGAAACCCTTGGAGTTAAATCGGAGTTCGGGGTAATGGGGGCTATACCACAACAAGGAAAGATACACCCAGTATTCATCACATTTAATTGCAGTTCTAGAATCCAGACCCCAAATCGGAGGGCCGGTTAATATATCAAAAACTGTACCGAAACATATTGGGCACACATCTTTGTGGTCCTAGAATACCTCTAGATTTCCAATTTCAGGCAAATTGGATAAAAACTACGGATTCTAGAAGCCCAAGAAGTAAAATCGGGAGATCGGTCTATATAGCGGCTATATCAAAACATGAACCGATAATCTCCTTTAAGAAAACATCTATATTTCCAATTTCAGGCAAATTGGATAAAAAGTACGGATCCTAGAAGCCCAAGAAGTAAAATCGGGAGATCGGTTTATATGGGGGCTATATCGAAACATGGTCCGATAATCTCTATTTTCGGCACATCTCTCTATTTTCCTAGAATACCTCTATAATTCCAATTTCAGGCAAATTGGATAAAAACTACGGATTCTAGAAGCCCAAGAAGTAAAATCGGGAGATTGGTTTATATGGGGGCTATATCAAAACATGGTCCGATAATCACCATTTTCGGCAAATCTCTTTATTTTCCTAGAATACCTCTACATTTCCAATTTCAGGCAAATTGGGTAAAAACTACGGATTCTAGAAACCCAAGAAGTAAAATCGGGAGATCGGTTTATATGGAGGCTATATCAAAACATGGACCGGTACTCACCATTTTCGGCACACCTCTTTACGGTCCTAAAATACATCTAGATTTCCAATTTCAGGCAAATTGGATAAAAACTACGGATTCTAGAAGCCCAAGAAGTAATATCGGGAGATCGGTCTTTATGGGGGCTATATCATAACATGGACCGATACTCAGCATTTTCGGCACACCTATTTATGGTCTTAGAATACCTCTAGATTTCCAATTTCAGGCAAATTGGGTGAAAACTACGGATTCTAGAAGCCCAAGAAATAAAATCGGGAGATCGGTCTATATGGAAGCTATATCAAAACATGGACCGGTACTCACCATTTTCAACACACGTCTTTATGGTCGTAGAATACCTCTATATTTCAAATTTCAGGCAAATTGGATAAAAACTACGGATTCTAAGAGCCCAAGAATAAAATCGGGAGATCGGTCTATATGGGAGCTATACCAAAACAAGGACCGATAGACACCATTTTCGGTACACTTTTTTATGGCCCTAAAATATCTCTAGATTTCCAATTCCAGGCAAATTGGATAAAAACAACGGTTTCTATAAGCACAAGACCCCAAATCGGGAGGCCGCTTTATATGGGGACTATATCAACTTGACCTACCTGCAAACAAAAGTCGAATCTGTGCCAAATTTCAGGACGATAGCGATATTATTGAAGGCTGTAGCGTGATTACAACAGACAGACAGATAAACTGACAGACGGACATGCTTATATCGTCTTAGAATTTCACCCTGATCAAGAATATATATATACTTTATATAGTCGGAAATCGATATATCAATGTGTTACAAACGGAATGACAAACTTATTATACATCACCATTCTATGGTGGTGGGTATAACAAGTATATACAACAGTTAGTTCGGCCGGGCCGAATCTTAAATACCCACCAGCATGAATCAAATATTATAGTTTCCTTTAAAATTTCAGGAGGGTTTGATGACAGATATTCTCCCAAGCGGAGCTGTTCAACTAGAACACTTCCAGAAGATAAATTTAAAGATTTTACCTATGAACACTATATCAAATTTTGGATTTATAAGAACCATTTTTGTTTGCGTTTTAGAGGAATCATTAACATTTCTTTTAAGTGTGCAAGAAAACGATGAAATAACGTCTTGATTGGAAGTGTAAAATCTGTAGATTTTCACTCCCATTATTTAAATGATTACGAGAAGTAAAATCTGGAAATTTTACATTCAGTTTCAAGCAATGTTCATGATCAGTGCGCCACCTATACACCCAAGAAGTGAAATTGGTCTATATGGAAGCCTTACCATATGGATAGAGAAAAACTAAATCCGATACACGTTCTTGTGAGTCTAAAATACAATTTCAGGCAAATCGGATAAAAACTACGGTTTCTAGACACCCAAGGAGTTAAATCGATAGATCGGTCTTAAGGGGGCTATACTAAAACATGGACCGATACTCACCGTTTTCGGCACACCTCTTTATGGTCCTAAAATACTTCTAGATTTCAAATTTCAGGCAAATTGGATAAAAACTACGGATTCTAGAAGCCCAAGAAGTAAAATCGGGAGATCGGTCTATATGGGGGCTATATCAAAACATAGACCGATATTCATCATTTTTGACATCCTCTTTATGGTCCTAAAATACCTCTAGATTTAAAATTTCAGGCAAATTGGAAAGAAACTACGGATTCTAGAAGCCCAAGAAATAAAATCGGATCGGGTCTATTTGGGGGCTATATCAAAGCATGGACCGATACACTCCACTTTCGGCACACCTTTTTATGGTCCTAAAATACTTCTAGATTTCCAATTTCAGGTAAATTGTATAAAAACTACTGTTTATGTGAGCCCAAGACCCGAAATCGGGAGGTCGGTTTATATGGTGATGGGGGTATAATTCCTCACACTGTGGAACAGGGTATAATAAAAAAGCATACTTTTGTCACATCCTGAATGAGACCAGATGGACACATGGTATCTTGGGCAATAATGCTCAGGGCGAGACACTGAGTCGATCTAGCCATGTCCGTCTGGATGTCTGTCTGTTGTAATCACGATACAGTTTTCAATAATGAAGCTATCGTGCTGATAAACGCGTCTTTAGTCTGCAGGCAGGTCAAGATCGAAGATGAGATATATCGGTCCAGATGTTGACATAGCCCCCATACTAACCGCCCCACCCGATTTGGGGTCTCGAGCTGCTAGACATGCGAATTTTTTCCGATTTGCCTGAATTTCAAAATCTATAGGTATTTTGGGTGCATAAATGAGTGTGCCGAATATGGTGTGATTTGGTCAACATTTCGATATAGCCCCATCTCGTTATTTGACTTCTTGGATTTCTGAAATTCAAAATCTAGAGGTATTTTGGGTCCATAAATAAGTGTGGCGAATATCGTGTTAACGGGCCAGGGTTTGGTATAGCCCCCATATTGGGGTTCTAGAAAATAAAAATTTTATCCGATTTGCTTGAAATTGTAAATCTAGAGGTATTTTATGTGTATATCCATGTCCATGCTTTGACATTTCCCTCATATAATCCGATCTTCCGATTTGACGTCGTGAATGTCTAGACATCCCAATGTTTATTTAAAGAAATTCAAAATCTAGAGGCCTTTTGGGTCCAACCATAAGTAAGGCGAATATGGGGAGCCACCGTGGTGCAATGGTTAGCATGCCCGCCTTGCATACACAAGGTCGTGGGTTCGATTCCTGCTTCGACCGAACACCAAAAAATTTTTCAGCGGTGGATTATCCCACCTCAGTAATGCTGGTGACATTTCTGAGGGTTTCAAAGCTTCTCTAAGTGGTTTCACTGCAATGTGGAACGCCGTTCGGACTCGGCTATAAAAAGGAGGTCCCTTGTCGTTGAGCTTAACATGGAATCGGGCAGCACTCAGTGATAAGAGAGAAGTTCACCAATGTGGTATCACAATGGACTGAATAGTCTAAGTGAGCTGATACATCGGGCTGTCACCTAACCTAACCATGGGGCTTATCGATCCACATTTTGATATACTCGTAACACCCCATACATACTGATCTCCCGATGTGACTTCTTAGTCTTCTAGACACCGCAATTTTTATCCGATCTGCCTTAAATTTAAAATTTTAGGTTATATTAGGGCCGTAAGAGGTGTAGCGATTATGGTGGGAATTGGTCTATGTTTTGGTATGCCCTCCATGTGTTAATTCTCCTGATTTCCATGTTGGTATATTTGCTAGCCAGAGTATCTTCACAAAACCACCTTAAGTTCTATAAATGTTCATGTATTCCGACGAAGAGTTTTCTAAGGAAACAATTACATTATATGATTCATGGTGGTGGGTATTTAAAATTCGGCACGGCCGAACTTAAGTCCGTATTTGTTTGTTTTTATTAACACCATTTTGTACTAGGAAAACGCGGTTGCGGAGAAAATGTTATATGGTAAATTAGCCCATGTTACATGATTATCGAGACCATGTTATTTTCTAGGAAAATATGTATCTGATTTCGACAAGTATGTTTACGTTTGTGCTAGAAAACAATATTTTTGAGACAAAGTATGATCTTGAAACATGTTTGAGAAGATCGTATTCCTAATCTACATGGGAGCCACCGTGGTGCAATGGTTAGCATGCCCACCTTCCATACACAGGGTCGTGGGTTCAAACCCTGTTTCGACCAAACACCAAAAAGGTTTTCAGCGGTGGATTATCCCACCTCGGTAATGCTGGTAACATTTCTGAGGGTTTCAAAGCTTCTCTAAGTGGTTTCACTGCAATGCGGAACGTCTTTCGGACTCGGCAATAAAAAGAAGGTCCCTTGTCATTGAGCTTAACATAGAATAGGGTAGCAGTTAGTGATAACAGAGAAGTTCACCACCGTAGTATCACAATGTACTGAATAGCCTAAGTGAACCTAAAATATCGGGCTGCCACTATACCTAGTCTAATCTACAAGTAGCGGTGCCAGCTATGGTATGAGTCGTCTATACACTAGATGTTACATTAACAGAATGTTACGCTAACTCATAATTTACTATTCCAAAGTATTGGGTTAGGTTCTGAAAAAAAAAATAAAAAAATATTTACAACCTAATCGGACGAAATTTAATTCCAATTGAATAATTTTAATTTAATCCTAAATTAATCTAACGCTATGGTGGGATGTCACCCACCACAATAGCTTTTAGATGGTTTGACAGCATAACTTGTCAGCTTTTCACTCACTGGCAATTTATCCTTCATTATGAATGGCTTTCATGTGGTGGCAGGCAGCTAGAAATACGAAATTAATCGATGTGCTCCATTCTTGCATGTAATCAGGGTCCAGGGCCAAAAGGTCTAATGGTGGATTGTAGTAGTAGTTGTGGAATATAGCCGACTGGTCAACCAAATGGAATGGAAAACAATTTGCTAAACTTTTAATTTGAAACTATGCATGCAGTGTCGGTTCAAACCGTTAGGATGGTAAATTTCAGTATTGTTCTCAAACCGTTAGGGTGGTAAATTTCTGCATTGTTCGTGCTCTCACTCACTCGAAGTAAAGTTAATAAACCCATTAACACATAACGGGAAAATTTAAACCCACACATACAGATACGTGCGTTCATTTAGAAATAGCCACAAACTAGAATTTCTCAAATGAATTTGTAATCATTTTTATGTGCTTTTTTGGGGGGAAAGGTACCCACTAGCTCTGCAGAGGGTAACAACATAGTTACAGTCGCTGCCGACAAAAATGAGTTGACTTTATTTTCTGGATGCCACGCACCCATATTAGGTAGATATTGAACTGATCTTAGCCATCTTGTTGAGAGATTTGAAGTTTTATATTTGAGGGACACAATGTTCAAAGATTTGTTGGCCGATTAACTGTCTAAGTTCTTATACATTTATCTCCAGATTGAATCTCAGCCAATTGTAACTTTTTTTCTAAAATGCGATTTGGTATTACTATTCGCTGTCATTAACGGTGCTGTAGAGGTTATTCTACCAAAAAAAAAATGTTTTTTTTTTTCGAGAAAAATCTATTTTACGTAAGAAGCAATTCATTTAGAAAACATAATTCCTTAATATCGACCGGGCGGAATCTTAAATATCTACCGCCATGAATCAAATATGAGTGTTTGCTTTGAAAACTCTACGTCGGGTTACTTGAAAACATATAGAATTTCAACTGGATTTCCCGCATGGAAATCGGGAGACATGTGTTACATGGGGGCTATACCACAACATGGACCGCTTCACCCAATATTCGTTACACCTATTTATGAACCCAAAATACCTCTAAATTTTGAAGAAGGGAGATCGGACTATATGCGAGATATATCAAAATGTGTATCCTCGTACTGTAATTATAAGAATTCTATGTTCTTGTTATGCGAGATTTAATAATAATAAAAAATACAAATACAATAATTGAACCCAAAATACCTCTAGATTTTGAATTTCAGGAAAATCTAATACGCTCCAAAAGTAAAATAGGGAGATCGGTTTATACGGTGGCTATATCAAAACGTGAACCAATATTCGGCGTACTAATGTGCAGACCCACAATGCATCCAGATTTTAAAGTTCGGCAAATCGGATACAAATTGCGGTGTCTAAAACACGGTTTCCACTCGAGCCAAAAATAATCTACCAAATTTTGAAGAATATTGTACCAAAAAAACTACCAAATAAAAAATCTTATTTCGCAGTATTTGATCAAATTGGTCGGTTAATGCTTATTAGTTTTGACAAAATTTTATTTTTTTTTAGTAAATTTTGTCAAAATTTTATTTCTATAGAAAATTTTCTCAAAATTTCATTTCTATAGAAAATTTTGTCAAAATTTTATTTCTATAAAAAATCTTCTCAAAATTTTATTTCTATAGAAAATTTTCTCAAAATTTTATTTCTATAAAAAATCTTCTCAAAAATTTAATTTCTATAAAAATTTTTTTCAAAATTTTATTTCTACAGAAAATTTTGTCACAATTTTATTTCTATACAAAATTTTCTCAAAATTTTATTTCTATAAAAAATCTTCTCAAAATTTAATTTCTATCGAAAATTTTGTTAAAATTTTATTTCTATAGAAAATTTTGTTAAAATTTTACTTATATAGAAAATTTTGACAAAATTTTATTTATATAGAAAATTTTGTCAAAATTTTATTTTTTTAGAAAATTTTTAAGAAATTTTATTTATATAGAACATTTTGTTAACATTTTATTTATATAAAAAATTTTGTCAAAATTTTGTTTATATAGAAAATTTTGTCAAAATTTCATTTCTAAAATTTGCCTATATTTTATTACTATAGAAAATGTTGTCAAAATTTTATTTCTTTAAATTTTTTTTTCAAAATTTTATTTCCATAGAAATTTTTTTCTAAATTTTCTTAAAATTTTATTTCTTTAGAAAATTTTGTCAATTTCTATACCCTGCTCCACACTGTTGAACAGGGTATTATAAGTTAGTGCATAAGTTTGCACTAACCAGAAGGAAGAAGAAGATGAGATAGACATATGGTGTCTTTGGCAATATTGTTCAGGGTCGGGCCCTGAGTCGATATAGCCATGTCAGTATGTCTGTGAACACATTTTTGTAATCAAATTCTAGATCGCAATTTAAGTTCAATCGACTTAAAATTTGGCACAATTATGTATTTTCGATCAAACTAGAACCCTATTGATTTTGGAAGAAATCGGTTCAGTTTTAGATATATGTTATCTCCCATGTATATCTTTCTCCCGATATAAACTTATGTGGTCCCAGAAGCTAGAAGTTTGCCCTGATTTGCTTTAAATTTTGTACATGGAGTATAATTAATGTTCTCGGTATACATGCCAATTTTGGTTGAAATCGGTTCAAATTTAGATATATCCCCCATATATAGCTTTCGCCCGATTTACACTCATATGACCACAGAGGCCAATTTTTAACTCCGATTTAGTTGAAATTTTTCACAGGGAGTAGAATCAGCATTGTAGCTATGCGTGCCAAATTTGGTTCAAATCGGTTCAGATTTAGATATAGCTCCCATATATATGTTTTTTCTTATTTCGGCAAAATTGACCAAAATACCCACATCTTCCTTGTAAGAACGTCACTGATAAGTCGAAAACTTTTAAAAATGGCTCCAGTTTTAATATACTTCTAATACATATTTATCGACATATGAGTCCATATCGGACGATAGATATATATAGGAGCTATATCTAAATCTGAACCGATTTCAAGCAAATTTAACACACTTGAAAATACTATCAATTTTACCCTTTGTACAAAATTTTATGAAAATCGGGGTGGAACTATGGCTTCTTGGACCTTATATGTGCGTATCGGGCGTGAAATATATATGGGAGTTATATCTAAATCTGAACCGATTTCTTCCAAAATCATAAGGGCTTTATCCTGACTCAATACACATAAGTGTGCAAAATTTAAAGTCAATTGGTCTAAAATTCCCACCTAGGCATTGAATACAAAACCACAGTCTAGTGGAGGGTATATTTCAGTGGGCGTGCCAGTGGGCGTCCCAGTTGGCGGATCGATCTGAAATTTTCTATGAGCTCTTCTGACGTTATGCACAACATGTGTTCCAAATTTTAAACCTATAAGTGCATTTTTGTAGTTTTTGCCTCAAAATCCGGTCGTTGGCCCCATAGTGCCTCGGAACGATACGTACCATATTCGCCACGCTTATTAATGAGAAATTCGGATATCTAGACGCCCAAAAAATCAAATCAGGAGATATATATTCCGCACACTTATTTATTCTCCCAAAATACCTGTAGATTTTGAAATTCAGCCAAATTTTGAGTTTGCTACGACAAAAAGATTGTCTGTTTTGCCGAACATCGACTTTATCTTTGGCCACAAATATTCGCTTCGTTTGAACTGAGACTTCCAAAGCTTGGACTTGGGTTTTCTCCGATAGTACATTTCCGCAAAACTAGATGAGATAGAAATACTTATCCCTACAACAACAAATTACCGTCTACACCAAAAATTGCTATAACATACTTCGAATCAAATTCTATTTTACTTTAGAACATACAAACAAATTATTTTCCCATTTATATTTCTCTTGTTTAATACCATTTAAAATGGAACTTTAAACTATCGATCTTTAATCTAAGATTCCAGTCCCAAAGAAAAAGGAAAAAAAAAATCGAACTGTAATTATAAGATTTTATTTCTATTTTTTTTTTTTGGTAAATATTAGAAATAATAAGACAATCCTTTGAAAGGAATAAAGCAAATTACATCCTAAATGATTCTGTTTGAGTTGTCGCCCCCTACTACCAATACTGCCAAGACACTAAAGAAAAAGTAATTAAAATTCTAATGGGATTTTTCTTTTCAAAAAAACAAATGTCAATAAGAAACAGAATAGGCAAAAATAATCGATTGAACTGTAATTATAAAAGCTGTACAAATAGAGTTACATTTGAAAACTGAAAAAGGATTCTGGATTTGTTATTAAATGCTACAATGACCATAAATGTTTGCTACACTGCAAAAATGTGAACTTAGAAAAATCAAGAAACTGAGAAATTGGAAATTTAACTAAATTTGGCAAATGGGTATACAGGGCTATAGGTATAACCCCATATACGCCGACTTCCAGATTTGACTTCGTGAGCTTCTAGACATCGAAATTGATTCCGAAATTGATTTGCGTCCACTAAAAATGTACCCAAAAATAATGGTTATCGGTCCCTAATTTGGTATAGCCTCAATTTAAATCGACCCCGTTGTGAATTTTTGCCCATCTCGTTTCAGAAATTTTATTCAATTGTCTTGCAAATTGCCCGAAACTGGAAATAAAATTTCCAGATTTTAATTCGAGTGCTCATTTTAGTAAAGGAGGTTAGGTTATGTGGCAGCCCGATGTATCAGGCTCACTTAGACTATTCAGTCCAATGTGATACCACATTGGTGAACTTCTCTCTTATCACTGAATGCTGCCCGATTCCATGTTAAGCTCAATGACAAGGGACCTCCTTTTTATAGCCGAGTCCGAAAGGCGTTCCACATTCCAGTGAAACCACTTAGAGAAGCTTTAAAAACCTCAGAAATGTCACCAGCATTACTGAGGTGAGATAATCCACCGCTGAAAAACTTTTTGGTGTTCTGTCGTAGCAGGAATCGAACCCACGACCTTGTGTATGCAAGGCGGGCATGCTAACCATTGCACCATGGTGCAACTAGTAAAGGAGGTTAAAATTATATTTGAAATCGTACACTGAAAAAGAAATATATTGTCGTGAGACCAAAGATTTCGTGTCCATAAAATACGAATGCGTTTTTGTTATAGATCAAATTATTTGTTGTTGAGAACACAAATTATTTGTTGTCCTCTGCTGGGAAAACTTGGTGAAAACTTATTTTTATAACCTAAACCACATAGTGGTCAGGGTATAATAAGTTTGTTCTGCCAAAATATGTGCCTACCAGAAATATTGATTTTAGACCCCATAAAATATATTCCGATTGACACAGAATCACCTTCTGAGTCGATCTAGCGCAGCGTTGCCAATTTAGCTTTTTTCCCGCTAGATTTGGCTTTTTTTTGAAGACGTTTAGCGGGAAAAAAATGTATTTAGCTTTTAGCTTTTTTTCTGGCTTTTTTTCATGACCCTTTTAGCTATTTTTGGCTTTTTTATTTTCAACACGTTCCTACTGAAATATGGATAAAACTTCGTTTTTATCTAAGCCTTGCTGCCAGAATAAGGTTTTTCACATGTTTCAAATCTCAATTGAAACATTAATAATTATTTCAGCTATTATTCGGGCATTT
This sequence comes from Haematobia irritans, assembly GCF_050003625.1. Taxonomy (NCBI): domain Eukaryota; kingdom Metazoa; phylum Arthropoda; class Insecta; order Diptera; family Muscidae; genus Haematobia; species Haematobia irritans. The sequence continues at coordinate 125,093,156 of NC_134400.1, forward strand.
TTGTAGCAAATACACCTTATTGTAAAGTTCTTGCCTCGTATTCATAAAAGTTATCGTAAACTTTAAATCTACTATTACCATGCAAATTCCTTATATAAACTGTCAGTAAATTATTAGGAATATTAGCATTTGACTCGTTTATCCTTTTTATGTTATTTTAATATTCTAAAGTTATTATGATATTACTAAATTAAAATAGTAGATATGAATTGCTTTGTACACTGAAAAAATATTGTCGTGAGGCCAAAGATTTCATGTCCTTAAAATACGAACGCGAATTTTGGTTATAATAGCATTTGTGAATTTCTCTTATATAAACTGTTTTCCTTGTCCAAGAGCCGATAAAATCGTTTTGTCCTTATAGTTAAGTGATTCAACTTAAAAATGGGTATCTTTTCATGAAAGAAGGCTAGGGTCAATTCTAAAAAATTCTTTAAATTAATAGTCTTTAAATTTGTGGAGATTTTGTATCTTGACCACAAACCAAAATAACGTTCAAAAATAGAAGAGGTTTTTAAACATTTTATTTTAAAAACGTATACATAAAATAATTTCTACTTAAAGTCGAGTCTAGCACCAAAAAATGCAATAAAAAATTCAAATCTGCTATTTATTAATGGGATCGATTTACATTTACGAAAATTGGACAGCAATAGGTTTGGAAATTTTTCGAATAAAAGTTATTCATTATAAACTTGCAAGACAGTTAGAATGGGTTTTATTCTCTTGGGTAAAATTAGGAGAAGTGTACACGTTTGCGAATTTATCATTAATTCAGTTAAAACGAAATATATAGATATTTTCTAATGCAGTTCTATGTGACATGATTAACCAGCTGACAATTGCAAGTTCACTGGGAAAAATGTTTTTACAAGGAAATATAAATGAAGGACTTCCAGTAAAAATTTGTGATAGAAATCAAAATGTATCGAGTACGCCAACAGAGCTAATATGACTTATATTTTCTTACAGTCTCACAGAAATGGAAATAAATTGAATACAATTAAAATAATATGCATTTTAAGTAAAATAAAGCATTTAAGTTTGTTAAATTTCAATCAAAAATGTGACTTTTGATACAAAAAAATTTAGCTTTTTTTCTAGCTATTTTTTACAATTTTTTAGCTTTTTTTGGCTAGTTTTTTGGACAAATCTAGCGGTTTTTGGTGAAACAATTCTGGCAACGCTGATCTTGCGCTTGGTGTCCGTCCGTCCGTCTGTCCATGTATTTGTTGTTAACAGGATTCCGGTCGCAATTATTAGCCGATTTTGATGAAATTTGGTACAGGGAGTTTTTTGGCACAAGGACGAACGCTATTGAATTCGGGAGAAATCGGATCAAATTTAGATATAGCTCCCATATATATGTATCGCCAAATTTCGACAAATGGATATAGGTTGCGCTTTTTTACAAATGGAACCATTTTTATACCCTTCACCACTACTGTGGTACATTGTATAATAAGTTTGTGCATTTGTATGTAACGCCAAGAAGGAGTAATCATAGACCAACCTTTTAGTAAAGGGTGATTTGTTAAGAGCTTGATAACTTTTTAAAAAAAAAAAACGCATAAAATTTGCAAAATCTCATCGGTTCTTTATTTGAAACGTTAGATTGGTCCATGACATTTACTTTTTGAAGATAATTTCATTTAAATGTTGACCGCGGCTGCGTCTTAGGTGGTCCATTCGGAAAGTCCAATTTTGGGCAACTTTTTCGAGCATTTCGGCCGGAATAGCCCGAATTTCTTCGGAAATGTTGTCTTCCAAAGCTGGAATAGTTGCTGGCTTATTTCTGTAGACTTTAGACTTGACGTAGCCCCACAAAAAATAGTCTAAAGGCGTCAAATCGCATGATCTTGGTGGCCAACTTACCGGTCCATTTCTTGAGATGAATTGTTCTCCGAAGTTTTCCCTCAAAATGGCCATAGAATCGCGAGCTGTGTGGCATGTAGCGCCATCTTGTTGAAACCACATGTCAACCAAGTTCAGTTCTTCCATTTTTGGCAACAAAAAGTTTGTTAGCATCGAACGATAGCGATCGCCATTCACCGTAACGTTGCGTCCAACAGCATCTTTGAAAAAATACGGTCCAATGATTCCAGCAGCGTACAAACCACACCAAACAGTGCATTTTTCGGGATGCATGGGCAGTTCTTGAACGGCTTCTGGTTGCTCTTCACTCCAAATGCGGCAATTTTGCTTATTTACGTAGCCATTCAACCAGAAATGAGCCTCATCGCTGAACAAAATTTGTCGATAAAAAAGCGGATTTTCTGCCAACTTTTCTAGGGCCCATTCACTGAAAATTCGACGTTGTGGCAGATCGTTCGGCTATTCATGATGAAATGTCAAAGCATACTGAGCATCTTTCTCTTTGACACCATGTCTGAAATCCCACGTGATCTGTCAAATACTAATGCATGAAAATCCTAACCTCAAAAGAATCACCCTTTATATGGATCGGCTTAGAATTAAATTCTGAGTCGATTTAGCGATGTCCGTCTGTCTGTCTGTCTGTTTGTCCGTCTGTCTGTTGATGTATTTTTGTGTGCAAAGTACAGCTCGCAGTTTTAGTCCGATTGTCCTAAAATTTGGTATAGGGTCAAAGATGATCCCTATTGATTTTGGAAAAAATCGGTTCAGATTTAGATATAGCTGCCATATATATTTTTCACCGATCTGGTCATAATTGGCGTGTATATCAACCGATCTTCCTCAAATTCTGTACATGCGAATATTTTATGGGTCTCGAAAAACTTGCAAAATATCAGCCAAATCGGTTCAGATTTAGATATAGCTCCCATATATAGCTTTCGCCCGATCTACATTCATTTGCCCACAGAGGCCAATTTTTTGCTCCGATTTATTTGAAATTTTGCACAGGGAGTAGAATTAGCACTGTTACTATGAGTGCCAAATTTGGTTGAAATCGGTTCAGATTTGGATATATCTCCCATATATAGCTTTCGCCCGATTTACACTCATATGACCACAGAGGCCAATTTTTAACTCCGATTTAGTTGAAATTTTGCACAGGGTGTAGGATTAGCATTGTAGCCATGAGTGCCAAATTTGGTTGAAATCGGTTCAGATTTAGATATATCTCCCATATATAGCTTTCGTCCGATTTACACTCATATGGCCACAGAGGCCAATTTTTAACTCCGATTTAGTTGAAATTTTGCACAGGGAGTACAATTAGCATTGTAACTATGCGTGCCAAATTTGGTTGAAATCGATTCAGATTTAGATATAGCTCCCATATATAGCTTTCGCCCGATTTACACTCATATGGCCACAGAGGCCAATTTTTTGCTCCGATTTAGTTGCAATTTTGCACAGGGTGTAGAATTAGCACTGTAACTATGAGTGCCAAATTTGGTTGAAATCGGTTCAGATTTGGATATATCTCCCATATATAGCTTTCGCCCGATTTACACTCATATGACCACAGAGGCCAATTTTTAACTCCGATTTAGTTGAAATTTTGCACAGAGAGTAGAATTAGCATTGTTGCTATGCGTGTCAAATTTTGTTGAAATAGGTTCAGATTTAGATATAGCTCCCATATATATGTTTTTCTGATTTCGACAAAAATGGTCAAAATACCAACATTTTCCTTGTAAAATCGCCACTGCTTAGTCGAAAAGTTTAATAAATGACTCTAATTTTCTTAAACTTCTAATACATATATATCGAGCGATAAATCATAAATAAACTTTTGCGAAGTTTCCTTAAAATTGCTTCAGATTTAAATGTTTCCCATATTTTTTACTAATATTGTGTTCCACCCTAGTCCATTAGCCGACTTAAATTTTGAGTCTATAGATTTTGTAAAAGTCTATCAAATTCTGTCCAAATCAAGTGATATTTAAATGTATGTATTTGGGGCGAACCTTTATATAGCACCCAACACATTTGACGGATGTGATATGGTATCGAAAATTTAGATCTACAAAGTGGTGCAAGGTATAATATAGTCGGTCCCACCCGACTTTAGACTTTCCTTACTTGTTTTTTACTAACATTGTGTTCCACCCTAGTGCATTAGCCGACATAAATTTTTAGTCTATAGATTTGTAGAAGTCTATCAAATTCTGTCCAGATCGAGTGATATTTAAATGTATGTATTTGGGACAAACCTTTATATATAGCCCCAAACACATTTGACGGATGTGATATGGTATCGAAAATTTAGATCCACAAAGTGGTGCAGGGTATAATATAGTCGGCCCCGCCCGACTTTAGACTTTCCTTGCTTGTTGTTCTGTAAAATTTGTTTAAATTTAACGAAAAATATTGTAGGGAAAATTGTTTGGGAATGTATGGGAAAGTAGGGAACCTCGAGTTCCCTACTATATCGGATATAATCGGACATTTCAAACTCGAGATATAATTTGTTTAGTGAAAAAAGAGCGAAAAACTAAAAATAACGGGATATATCAAAAACTGTTCCATAAAAATTTTTAAAAATCTTTTTTCGAATTCAACAGATCAAAATATATAAGAAATGTCGACTCTCATCAAATGTACATTTTCAGTGTAAACTAGTGTTATCAGTGTGCATTTTATGGGGGCTTTACCAAAATATGAACCGTTTCAAATTACAGGCAAATCTGTTAAAATCTACGGTTTCTAGGAGCCCAAGAAGTCAAATCGGGAGATCGGTCTATATAAGGACTATACCAAAACATGGGCCGATGCACATGATATTCGGAACACCTATTTGTAGTCATAAGCTTTAGATTTCCAATTTCAGCCATCTCGGAAAATCTACGATTTCTAGAAGGCCAAGAAGTCAAATCAAGAGAGCGGTTTATATAGCCCACATATCAAAACATGGACCGAAGCACATCATATTCGGCACATATATTTGTGGGCCTAAAATACCTCTAGATTTCAAATATCGGGCAAATTGCACAAAAACTACGGTTTCTAGAAACCCAAGATCCCAACTCGCGAAGTCGGTTTTATTTATGGACTATATCAAAACCTGGACCGATGTAGCCCATCTTCGAAGTTAACCTGCCGTAAACAAAAAACGTATTTGCACCGAATTTCTGGTCGATAACGCCATTTTTGAAGGCTGTAGCGTGATTACAACAGACAGACGGACATTGTTATATCGTTTTAGAACTTCTCCCTGATCAAGAATATATTATAGTATGTATATAGTCGGAAATCGATATTTCGATGTGTTACAAACGGAATGACAAATTTATTATACCCCCACCACATTCTATAAAAGAGAATTGTGTTTTATTAGTGTATTATGGACAAATTTGGGAAAAAGCGGGCGATACATATATACGCAAGTTATATCTAAATCTGAACCGATTTCGATGATTTTTTGCAGGTATAGCAAGTACTATGGAAGATAACATTTTTGAATTAGATTATGTTATGTGCGAAATTTGACGCCGATCGGTTAGTTAAGAAGTGCAATCTGACCTCATTTATCGAAATCGGGCGGCACATGTATTAGGGAATTATATATATATACATTTGATCGAATTTTTTCCAATTTCAAACAAACGCTCTGTATCAAATTTGATCAAAATAATTACGACTGGGAAACAACAAATAAATGGACGGACGAACACCAAGGACCAGATCAAATCAGGAGGTGATTCCGAGTCAATCTGAGTATATAAAGGGTGTTTTTATGAGTTTTTTTAAACCCACCATAGAGTGGTGATGGGGGTATAATAAGTTTGTCATTCCGTGTGTAACACATCGAAATATCGATTTCCGACTATATAAAGTATATATATTCTTGATCAGGGAGAAATTCTAAGACGATATAAGCATGTCCGTCTGTCTGTCTGTTGTAATCATTTGGCACAGATTCGTTTTTTGTTTGCTGGCAGGACAAGTTCGAAGATGGGCTATATCGGTCCAAGTTTTGATATAGTCCCCATATAAACCGACTTCCCCATTTGGGGTCTTGGGCTTATAGAAACCGTAGTTTTTATCCAATTTGCCTGAAATTGAAAATCTAGAGGTACTTGAGGACCATAAAAAGGTGTGTGGAAAGTGGTGCCCATCGGTCTATATTGTGATATAGCCACCATATAGACCGATCTCCCGATTTTGCTTCTTGGGCTTCTAGAAACTGTATTTGCCTGAAATTGAAAATCTGGAAGTATTTTAGGACCTTAAAGAGGTGTGTCGAAAATGGTCCGTATCGGTCCATGTTTTGGTATAGCCCCCATATAGACCGATCTCCCGAAATCTAGAGGTATTTTAGGACCATGAAGAGGTGTGTCGAAAATGGTCCGTATCGGTGCCCCTATATAGACTGATCTCCCGATTTTACTTCTTGGGATTCTAGAGTTCGTAGTTTTCACCCAATTCGTCTGAAAGTGGAATTCTAGAGGTATTTGAGGAACATTAAGAGGTGGTGAGTATTGGTCCATATTTTGGTATAGCCCCCATATAGACATAACTCCCGAATATATTTCTAGGGCTTCCGGAATCCGGCTGACCACAAATAGGTCAGTCGAATATGGTGTGTATCGACCCATGTTTCGTATAAAGTATTTTCGTTTAGAGCAAACTAATCCGAATTTTTGGTAAACGATTCAACGTCTGTCTCTAAAATTTGTGTCAAAAGAAAACTATGCTTGTCTAAAATTTCGTACCTCAGAAAAAACACTTCTTTCAGGGTATAACAGGCGCACTGATCATGAAAATTGCTTGAAACTGAAAGTAAAATTTCCCGATTTTACTCGTCGTATTCATTTAAATAATGGCGGAAAAAATCTACATATTTAAAATTTCAAATCAAGGTGTTATTTTATCATATACACGATATGTTTATGATTTCTCTAATACTCAAACAAAATTGGTTCGCAAAAATTCAGAAACTGATCTAGTCTTCATAGGTAGAATCTGGTTGAACTGATTTGCTTGGGAAAAAATTTGTCATCAAACCCCCTATATATATATAAAGGGTGATTCTTTTGAGGTTAGGATTTTCATGCATTAGTATTTGACAGATCACGTGGGATTTCAGACATGGTGTCAAAGAGAAAGATGCTCAGTATGCTTTGACATTTCATCATGAATAGACTTACTAACGAGCAACGCTTGCAAATCATTGAATTTTATTACCAAAATCAGTGTTCGGTTCGAAATGTGTTTCGCGCTTTACGTCCGATTTATGGTCTACATAATCGACCAAGTGAGCACACAATTAATGCGATTGTGACCAAGTTTCGCACTCAGTTTACTTTATTGGACATTAAACCAACCACACGAATGCGTACAGTGCGTACAGAAGAGAATATTGCGTCTGTTTCTGAGAGTGTTGCTGAAGACCGTGAAATGTCGATTCGTCGCCGTTCGCAGCAATTGGGTTTGTGTTATTCGACCACATGGAAGATTTTACGCAAAGATCTTGGTGTAAAACCGTATAAAATACAGCTCGTGCAAGAACTGAAGCCGAACGATCTGCCACAACGTCGAATTTTCAGTGAATGGGCCCTAGAAAAGTTGGCAGAAAATCCGCTTTTTTATCGACAAATTTTGTTCAGCAATGAGGCTCATTTCTGGTTGAATGGCTACGTAAATAAGCAAAATTGCCGCATTTGGAGTGAAGAGCAACCAGAAGCCGTTCAAGAACTGCCCATGCATCCCGAAAAATGCACTGTTTGGTGTGGTTTGTACGCTGGTGGAATCATTGGACCGTATTTTTTCAAAGATGCTGTTGGACGCAACGTTACGGTGAATGGCGATCGCTATTGTTCGATGCTAACAAACTTTTTGTTGCCAAAAATGGAAGAACTGAACTTGGTTGACATGTGGTTTCAACAAGATGGCGCTACATGCCACACAGCTCGCGATTCTATGGCCATTTTGAGGGAAAACTTCGGAGAACAATTCATCTCAAGAAGTGGACCGGTAAGTTGGCCACCAAGATCATGCGATTTTACGCCTTTAGACTATTTTTTGTGGGGCTACGTCAAGTCTAAAGTCTCCAGAAATAAGCCAGCAACTATTCCAGCTTTGGAACACAACATTTCCGAAGAAATTCGGGCTATTCCGGCCGAAATGCTCGAAAAAGTTGCCCAAAATTGGACTTTCCGAATGGACCACCTAAGACGCAGCCGCGGTCAACATTTAAATGAAATTATCTTCAAAAAGTAAATGTCATGGACCAATCTAACGTTTCAAATAAAGAACCGATGAGATTTTGCAAATTTTATGCGTTTTTTTTAAAAAAAGTTATCAAGCTCTTAACAAATCACCCTTTATTATCAAGAAACCCGTTACGACGAAGAGTTTTCAAAGTAAACTATTATATTTGATTCATGGTGGTGTGTATTTAAGATTCTGACAGCTGTTGTGACAGTATAAAGTGACGTCTCTACTCAGTATTATTTGGCAAATCATCATGAATAGATTAACTCAAGAACAACGCATCCAAATCGTGTAAATTTATGCGCCGTGAATTCAGTAATTAGTGACTTAATCAATTAGACGAAGATCTGATTTTTTAATTCAAGATTCTCTTTAGCGATGAATGGAAATGTCAACAAACAAAATTGCCATATTTGGAGCAAAGATAATCCACAAGCCGTTCAAGAATTACCAATGCCTCTCGATAAATGTACTGTTTGGTACGGTCTATGGGCTGATGGAATCATCGGGCCTCATTTCTGTAAAAATGAGGACGGACGACGCGTTACCGGGAATGGAAATCGATACAGAATCATGATCAATGAAGTTTTGATGTCAAAACTTCAAAATATGGATGCAAACAGAATGTAGTTTCAACAGGATGAGGTCACTTCCTATACTTCGGGCGAAACATTGAACTTGAAAAAATATTTCAATGACAACATTATTTCGAGAAATGCACCGGTGAATTGTCGTTTGCGTTCTTGTGATTTGAAGCCATTCAATTATTTTGTGGGGCTACCTGAAGTTATGGTATTATGGGGATAAACCAGCAACGATTAACGCTTAGGAAGCCAGCGTTCATTCAATGTGCCATTGCTGAAATACGCCCTCAAATGCTTGACAAGTTGGTCGAAAATCGGACCTCCAGAATGACCTTTGGGCAAAATAATCGTGGTGGCCATATACCCGAAACTATAAGTTATGAGAAGAAATGAAAATAGATCTTTTTTTCCATGTCATAATTTGGGTTGTGTTTTATTTAAATTTCAAATCAGAAAAACTGCCTTTATTTTATGGGGTCTAAAATCATTATTTCTGGTAAGCACATTTCATGGCAAATCAAAGTTATTATATATAAAAAAAATTATCCTTGCTCCATGCGACTACTCCATTACAATTTGATTCAGTTATGAAACCAAGATAACCTTCCCAACTGTGATAGGATTTTGCGTCTACCATCAACAGCAGCATAAATGTTACGGATGCAACAAAAAACCAACAAATAATGTGGTTGGCCACTGACAGTGATCACAATAGCAGCAAGTGTAGCACTACATGCTCTTGTTTCTCACATTCAACTGGGCAAAATGCATTTTCACATTTTGGAAGGTTATGACACAGACAATCTAGCCAACCGCTGTGTTCCATTATGGAATGTATTGAGGCGTGAAACGAGCGTAATGAGGATTAAATTCTGGTCAAGTGGTAGGTTATTCTCCAAGTGAGTAAAAGAGGGTGTACTTTTAGGTAGGTCATTTTGGCAACAAAAACAAAACAACTTTGTTTATCATTTGGAGTGGTGAGAGGAGAAAAGACCACTTCAATGTGAAATTGTCCGTTCATCTGTGCAGTGTTCATGCTGCTCAACGAGTTTCTCAAGGGGGTCAGCACGACATACATAAATGCTGCGATTAGGACAAAAGAAAATTTGGTAAAATAATGCTTGAATTACAAAAAATAAACAATTTGGATAGAGCTGTTTGCAGGAGGCGTCTTATCAAACCAACTCGGTCAAAAACATGGACAAATACACGCCGTTTTCGGCACACTTATTTGTGGTACTACAATACCTCTAGATTTTCAATTTCAGACAAATAGGATAAAAACTACGGTTTCTATTAACCCAAGAAGTGGAAATCGGTCTATATGGGTGCTATACCAAAACATGGACCGATACTCACAATTTTTGTCACACCTCTTTACGGTCCTAAAATACCTCTAGATTTCAAATTTCAGGCAAATTGGATACAAATTAGGGTTTTTATAAGCCCAAGACCCCAAATCGGAAGGTCGATTTATATGGGGACTATATCAAAACCTAGACCGATATAGCCCATCTTCGAACTTGACCTGCCTGCAGACAAAAGACGAGTTTTTGCAAAAATGCAGCATGATTGCTTCATTATTGAAGACTGTTGCGTGATTAAAACAGACAGACAGCCAGACAGACATCAAGACAGACGGACAGACAGACATGGCTATATCGTCTTAGAATTTGGGTTGGTTTTACAACAATGTCTATACAACAAGCATTATAAAAGCAAATTTTTCAGTTTTTTTTTCATTTTAACACAACAGAATATCTAAATTGGATCTTTGCAACGATATTTCTAACATAATCATTGATTTTGAAGCAAAGGAAAAGTGACTATATGTCGTCAGATTTTATTATATCCTAAACCACATAGTGGTCAGTGATCTGCCAAAAAAATGTGCCTACCAGAAATATTGATTTTAGACCCCCTAAAATATATACCGATCGACTCAGAATCACCTCCTGAGTCGATCTAGCGCTTGGTGTCCGTCCGTCCGTCCATGTATTTGTTGTTCACAGGATTCCGGTCGCAAGTATTAACCGATTTTGTTGATATTTGGTACAGGAAGTTTTTTGGGCACAAGGACGAACTCTGATGAATTTAGAAGCAATCGGATCAAATTTAGATATAGCTCCCATATATATGTATCGCCCGATTTCGACAAATGGGGTAACGTTGCGCTTTTTTTCAAACGGATCGTCACCAAATTTAGCACAAAGTAATCTTTTTCATCGCCCTTCATGTGTGCAAAATTTTATCCAAATCGGTTCGGATTTAGATATAGCTCTCATATATATGTATCGCCCGATTTTCCCAAATTGGGCCATAAAACCCTTTTTTATCAACCGATCTTACTCAAAGTTGGTAAATGTAATCTTCTATAGCACTAACTATATGTGCAAACAATTGTCGATATCGCTTCAGATTGAGATATAGCTCCCATATATATGTATCGCACGATTTCGACAACTGGGGTCACGTTGCACTTTTTTACTAACCGATTGTCGTCAAATTTAGCACAAAATAATGTTCTGCATCACCCTTTCAGTCTGCAAAATTTCATCGAAATCGGTTCAGATTTAGATATAGCTCCCATATATATGCATCGCCCGATTTTGCCAAATTAGGTGATAAAACCCTTATTTATCAACCGATCTTACTAAAAGTTGGCTAAATGTAATCTTCTATAGCACTAACTATATGTGCAAAAAATTATCGAAATCGGTTCAGATTTAGCTAAACCGATCTTACTCAAAGTTGGCTAGATCCAGTCCTCTTTAGTACTAATGGTATGTGCAAAATTTCATCGAAATCGGTTCAGATGTAGATATAGCTCCCATACATGTATCGCCCGATTTTGAAAAATTTGCCCCTAATAACCTTATGTTTGATGCCTCATTTCTTAACTGATCTTACTCAAATTTTGCACAAGGTAACCTTTTGTGGTATTAATTATAACCGCAAAATATTATGCAAATTGGTTTAGATTTACATATAGCTTCCATATATATGCATCGCTCGATTTTCCCAAATTTGTCCATAATACTCTTATTTATTAACCATTGTTACTCAAATTTCAAATTTTGATGTACTAGCCGATCGTATTTATACGTACATAAGAATATTGCTTTACATAAGAATATTCTCTTACATAAGAATATTGCTCGAATTTTACAAATTTGGATTTATTACCCACACTAATTGAGCGTTTTTTCTCTTTTTATACCCTCCATCATAGGATGGGGGTATATTAACTTTGTCATTCCGTTTGTAACACATCGAAATATTGCTCTAAGACCCCATAAAGTATATATATTCTGGGTCGTAGTGAAATTCTGAGTCGATCTAAGCATGTCCGTCCGTCCGTCCGTCCGTCTGTTGAAATCACGCTAACTTCCGAACGAAACAAGCTATCGACTTTAAACTTGGCACAAGTAGTTGTTATCGATGTAGGTCGGATGGTATTGAAAATGGGCCATATCGGTCCACTTTTACGTATAGCCCCCATATAAAGGGACCCTCAGATTTGGCTTGTGGAGCCTCTAACAGAAGCATATTTCATCCGATCCGGCTGAAATTCGGTACATGGTGTTGGTATATGGTCTCTAACAATCATGCAAAAATTGGTCCACATCGGTCCATAATTATATATAGCCCCCATATAAACCGATCCCCAGATTTGGCTTGTGGAGCCTCTAAGAGAAGCATATTTCATCCGATCCGGCTGAAATATGGTACATGGTGTTGGTATATGGTCTATAACAATCATGCAAAAATTGGTCCACATCGGTCCATAATTATATATAGCCCCCATATAAACCGATCCCCAGATTTGGCTTGTGGAGCCTCTAACAGAAGCATATTTCATCCGATCCGGCTGAAATTTGGTATATGGTGTTGGTATATGGTCTCTATCAACCGTGCAAAAATTGGTTCACATCGGTCCATAATTATATATAGCCCACATATAAACCGATCTCCAGATTTGGCTTGCGGACCCTAAAAGAGAAGCAAATTTCATCCGATCCGGCTGAAATTTTGTACATGGTGTAGGTATATGGTCTCTAACAACCATGCAAAAATTGGTTCACATCGGTCCATAATTACATATAGCCCCCATATAAACCGATCCCCAGATTTGGCTTGCGGAGCCTCAAAGAGAAGCAAATTTCATCCGATCCGGCTGAAATTTGATACATGGTATTGGTATATGGTCTCTAACAACCGTGCAAAAATTGGTCCACATCGGTCCATAATTATATATGGCGCCCATATAAACCGATCCCCAGATTTGGCTTGGGAAGTCTCCAAGAGAAGCAAATTTCATCCAATATAAACCGATCTCCAGATTTGGCTTGCGGACCCTAAAAGAGAAGCAAATTTCATCCGATCCGGCTGAAATTTTGTACATGGTGTAGGCATATGGTCTCTAACAACCATGCAAAAATTGGTTCACATCGGTCTATAATTATATATAGCCCCCATATAAACCGATCCCCAGATTTGGCTTGCGGAGCCTCAAACAGAAGAAAATTTCATCCGATCGGGCTGAAATTTGGTACATGATGTTGGTATATGGTCTCTAACAACCATGCAAAAATTGGTCCATATCGGTCCTTTATTATATATAGCCCCCATATAAACCGATCCCCAGATTTGGCTTGTGGAGCCTCTAAGAGAATCATATTTCATCTGATCCAGCTGAAATTTGGTACATGGTGTTTATATATGGTCTCTAACAACCATGCAAAAATTGGTTCACATCGGTCCATAATTATATATAGCCCCCATATAAACCGATCCCCAGATTTGGCTTGCGGAGCCTAAAAGAGAAGCAAATTTCATCCGATCCGGCTCAAATTTTGTACATGGTGTTGGTATATGGTCTCTAAGAATCATGCAAAAATTGGTTCACATCGGTCCATAATTACATATAGCCCCCATATAAACCGATCCCCAGATTTGGCTTTCGGAGCCTCAAAGAGAAGCAAATTTCATCCGATCCGGCTGAAATTTGATACATGGTATTGGTATATGGTCTCTAACAACCGTGCAAAAATTGGTCCACATCGGTCCATAATTATATATGGCGCCCATATAAACCGATCCCCAGATTTGGCTTGGGAAGTCTCCAAGAGAAGCAAATTTCATCCAATCCGGTTGTAATTTGGAACATGGTGTTAGTATGTGATCTTTAACAACCGTGCCAGAATTGGTCCATATCGGTCCATAATTATATATAGCCCCCATATAAAACATTCTCCAGATTTGGTTCCGGAGCCTCTTGGAGGAGCAAAATTCATCCGATCCGGTTCAAATTAGGAACGTGGTGTTAGTAACAACCATACCAAAATTGGTCCAATCACACAAAAATTGGTCCATATCGGTTCATAATCATGGTTGCCACTAGAGCCAAAAATAATCTACCGAAATTTTAGTTATATAGAAAATTTTGTAAAATTTTATTTCTATAGAAAATTTTGTCAAAATTTTATTTCTAGAGAAAATTTTGTTAAAATTGTATTCGGTTCATAATAAAATTTTCATCATTGTCAAAATTTTATTTCTATAGAAAATTTTGTCAAAATTTTTTTTCTATAGAAAATTTTGTTCAAATTTTATTCGGTTCATAATCATGGTTGACACTCGAGCCAAAAATAATCTACCAAGATTTGATTGCTATAGAATATTTTGCCAAAAGTTTATTTCTATAGAAAATTTTGTTAAAATTTTATTTCTGTAGAAATTTTTGTCAAAATTTTCTTTCTATAGAAAATTTTGTCAAAATTTTTATTTCTGTAGAAAATTTTGTGAAAATTTTATTTCTATAGAAAATTTCGTTAAAATTTTATTTCTGTAGAAAATTTTGTCAAAATTTTATGTCTACTTTGTCAAAAAGAATTATATACGTATTGGATCGATCTTTTTTGATTTAATATATACCACGTATGGACTTACATACAATTTAGAAGATGGTGTTAGGAGGTTTTAAGATAACTTGCCATCGGCAAGCGTTACCGCAACTTAAGTAATTCGATTGTGGATGGCAGTGTTTAGATGAAGTTTCTACGCAATCCATGATGGAGGGTACATAAGCTTCGGCCTGGCCGAACTTACGGCCGTATATACTTGTTTAATAATGGGCTCAATATTAGTGGCATACTAACTCCGTAGGTGCACTATCAACTACAGCCAGTGTTGCTAGAAGTAGGGGAAATTCCCTATATTTACGGTTTTTCTAATATTTAGCGTCTTGTAGGGACGTAGGGCCACAATGTAGGGACATTTTCACTCAACACAATTTGTAATAATTTTTACATTTTGGTGGCTCTAGAGGAGGAAAGTAGAAGCCGGCAAAACTTGATCTTTAACAATGTGTGGTAACAACAGTTACCACTCGTGCCAAAAAAACATCTAACAAATTTCAAGATTACCACAAATTACCACAAATCTACCAAACAAATATTTCTATACAAATTTTTGTCAAAACTTTATTCCTGTAGAAAATTTTGTCAACATTTTATTTCTATAGAAAGTTTTTTCATTGTATTTCTATAGCAATTTGTTTCAAAATATTATTTCTATAAAAAATTTTCTCAAAATTTTATTTCTATGGAATTTTTTGTCAAAATTTTATTTCTATAGAATTTATTATCAAAATTTTATTTCTATAGAAAAATATCTCAAAAAATTTGTTTATATAAAATTTTTCCAAAATTTTATTTAACAAATTTAACAAAAAACAAGTAAAGGGTGGTTAAATTTTAAGGGCCGATGTTGAATGTGAACCACACCTAAACGCCAAGTTTTTTTCCGAATTTTATTTGACATTTCTCTATTTCAGACTTACTCAATTTGAACCATGAAATACACAATCCAACAACGTGTTAAATGGTTCCAAGAAATGGCAACAGTGGATGATCAATTTTCGAAGAAAATCATGTTCAGTGATGAGGCACATTTTCACCTCAGTGGATTCGTCAATAAACAGAATTGCCGCATTTGGGCGAATGAGAATCCAAGAATGATTGTCGAAAAACACACAAAGAGTGACTGTTTGGTGCGGTTTATGGGCTGGCGGTATCATTGGGCCGTATTTTTTCCAAAATGAGGCCGGTCAGGCAGTTACTGTGAATGGTGTTCGCTATCGTGAGATGATAACGCACTTTTTATGGCCCGAATTGGAAGATATGGATGTGGACGATATGTGGCTTCAGCAGGATGGTGCCACTTGCCACACAGCTAACGAAACAATGGCTCTTTTGCGCAACAAATTCAATGGCCGTGTTATCTCACATAATGGCGACGTCAATTGGCCGCCAAGATCATGTGATTTGACACCGTTGGACTTTTGTTTATGGGGTTATTTGAAAGAAAAGGTGTACATCGATAAGCCAGCAGCAATTCAAGATTTAAAGGATGAGATAATTCGGCACATTAACGGCATAGAACCTCCATTATGCCTCAGCGTCATCGAAAACTTGGACCATCGGATGAAGGTGTGCCACAGAGGTCGCGGCGCCCATTTGTCCGATATTTTGTTCCATACATAATTGAGTAATACCAATATATCATAATAAAATAAAATTACAATAATTTCCTAATTAGTTAGTGTTTTATTCAAAATCAACATCGGCCCTTGAAATTTTAACCACCCTTTATATACGGCCGTAAGTTCGGCCAGGCCGAATCTTATGTACCCTCCACCATGGATTGTGTAGAAACTTCTACGAAAGAATGTCATCCACAATCGAATTAACATAAAACTTCTTAACATCGTTTTCTAAATTGTGAGTTAGTCCATACGTGGTATATATCAGACAAAAAAGTAATGTATAGATAAGTCTACAAATAATTACGAATCGATATGGACTTTTTGCACGATACGTAGAGAGCCAGAATTTAAATATGGGGGTCGCTTATGTGGGGGCTATATATAACTATAGACCGATATGGATCTAGTTAGGCATGGTTATTAACGGCCATATACTAGCACAATGTACCAAATTTCAACTGACTCGGATGAAATTTGCTCCTCCAAGAGGCTCCAAAACCAAATCTCGGGAATCGGTTTATATGGGGGCTATATCCCTTTCCGACCTATAGCCGATCCACGTGATAGATTTTCCTAAATTTTTCAATTCTGTTATTTATGTGTACATAGAACATTTTAAATTATTAAGTTTGTTCAGTTTGATCCTGTATCCTGTTTTTTCAGGATACGTACAATTGTTGCAGTCCGGTAAAAGTCCGGACGTAAAAATATCAAAAAACACAAAATAATCACGAAGTTACTGTTTGCATACAATATTTAAAATGTTTTCTTATTGAAAACACTTGCTTGATTAAATATTCCACAATTTAAATAATTTTAATATATTTGCAAACTTACATCTTCCACTCATTTTTACAAATGCGCAAAGCACACTGCTGAAACTACAAAATTAATATGAAAAGCAAATATTTATAACGGTTCTTCACATTCTTACACCGAAAGAATTTTCTTCGTAAAAAGAACGAAAAATTTCGTTAAAAGTACGAAATTTGTCATTGTTTTACAACCAAAGAAACTTTTCATTAAAAGTACGAAATATTTCGTACTTTTTACGAAGAAAAGTTCTTCCAAAATTTTCGTAGTTTGTAAGAAAAAAATCGTACTTTTTATGAAGAATCTTCGTACTTTTTATGAAAAATCTTCGTACTTTTTATGAAAATGTTTCGTACTTTTTATGAAAAATTTTCGTAGTTTTTATGAAAACTTTTCGTACTTTTTATGAAAAAATTTCGTACATTTTTCTGAAAAATGTTCGAACTTTTAGAAAAAAAATTTATAGTCGAAAGTACATTTGGTTGTAGTTGCAAGTGTGAAAAATGACATCACTACTTTACATCTTAAGTTTTTGAATAATTTTTAGTTTTATTGCTTCACTTTTATTCATAGCGCGCTATCACCCAAATGAGAAGTAGCATAGACTTGCATAAAAAAATAGAATAAAGGAATACACTCAAGCACATTATAAAAGACAATTTAATGCCGTGAACGGAAATTTTACAACTTCAATGAAACTTCTTCGTTATTTCAAAGAAAATGTTTCGTTCTTTTTATGAAGAAATTTTAACGCAGAATGTTTCGTAAAATATTCGTAAAAACTTCTTCACAAAATTCATGAAATGTGAAGAAAGTTTCGTTAAAAGTACGAACTTTTTACGAAGAAAAGTTAATGTAGAATGTTTCGTAGAAGTTTCGTATATTCGTAAAATGTTCTTCGTAAAATTTACGAAAATGAATGAAAATTTCGTTATTTTAATGAAGAATTCAGGAAGAATAGTTAATGAAGAATTCTTCGTAAAATTAACGAAGAGAATTCTTTCGGTGTAGACAAAGAGAGAGCATACACCATTATTTTTTTGCCGCTCTTATCGCAGTACGTCATATATTAAAGAAATTATAGAGACTTAAACTTACCCGCACAATTGTGCGTACACGGTCGGAAAGGGATATATGATTATGGACTGATATGGACCACTTTTGACATGGTTGTTGGATACAATATACAAACATCACGTACCAAATTTCAACCGAATCGGATGAAATTTGCTTTCCTTAGAGGCTGAAATTTGCTTCTCTTAGATTTATATACGTTGTATTATCATGTTTTAAGATAATAACGTACTTAGAACCATTTTTGTTTTGTAAAATTTGTTTAAATTTAAGGAAAATATTGTAGGGAAAATTGTTTGGGAATGTATGGGAAAGTAGGGAACTTTTTTTGTACTTGTAGGGTAAACCGAACGTTTTCTCTGGCAACACTGACTATGAGCTATAGCCAGATTGAGACAAAGCACCCATAAATATGTACCCCTTAATTTTCTTTAATATGCAACTGCGGTTTATCTCCCAGCCCTATATCAATGTTACCCCACAAATGCTTATGATTCCTAATTCAGTAAGGATGGTTTAGGGTATGATATAGTCGGCCGCGCCCGACTTTCTACTTTACTTACATGTTTTATATTAATTTTTATAAAATAAAAAATTAATGGAATCTATAACTTAGGCTATTAATTTTTAGCTACCAAAATTGTTTAGCTACGCTAATGAGTGAACATTTCCATATAAATTCATCCTGCTGAAAATTCGACAGGTTTTTTGCTGTGTATATAAAGGTTTTCCTTCCCATATGCATATATTTAAATTGGACCCGATCTGAACAAAAATTTGTTCGGCTTCTATTAAATCTATAGAATTAAAATTTAAGTCGGCTAATACCCTGGGGTGGAACAAAATGTTAGAAAAAATATATATGGGAATCATTTAAATCTGAAGCAATTTTTAGGCAACTTCGCATGATTTACCGGTCGATACATACAGTGGAGAACAAAAGCTAGTCCATATTGGCCACTTCGGAGAATGCTTTATTTGCTCAATAAAAAAAAGTGTATTGAGTCCAATTACTACAAAATTTATTTCATTTGTACTTTATTTCCTGACAAACGAAACTGTCCATTCAGATATATGTATATATACCTTATTACAATAAAATACAAGTCTCCTGAATCTTGTTCTGCATTTGATGCATAATAAATTGTAATCGAGCATTTTAGTATTTAGCCCATAGTCATAATCATCACAAATTACTACTGGGTTTACTACTGGTAATGCAAATTGTAATGAGATGTGGTTACCTAAGTTTGTGCTGGATAAAGCGCAATCTTACTTAAAGGTAATTATGAGTTTTTCTTTAGCATCCAATCGTCGGAATGCAAATGCTTCCATTTATTTTATTCAGTAAAAAATAATTCATTATTAACAATCTCCCGGATGGGTTTTATTATTGTAGTTTGGGAAAACCTCCAGCAAAGTGCACTCAGTGCACTTTTCGTAAATGCAAAATAAAACAAATAAGGCTCTGGCAATTGTTGCACTATGGTATTCACAACGGAAATTGGTGGCCCATATCACCATCATGGAGATGTTATGGAGTATGAAGCTTTTGTCCTTTGATGATATGGACTTCATATTCCGTCCCTTTCAGACGCCATTATTTTCTTATTTATATTTGGCGCCAATATTCATAGTTTGCAATATCCGTTGCAATTGTGAGTAAACTTTTTTGCAATGCAACTTCAAGTGTTTCGAATTCCTTTTTGGCGTAGTGACTGGGCATTCAGTGGAATGGGGGATATCAACAAAAAATTTCGTCTTGTTGTGTGTTTTTATGCATATTTTGTGTTAAGCCTGAACGAGTGTGGTTCATATATTCATGAATGATATCATGAAGAAGCTTCCCGGAGCCGGTTGGATATTAACAATGGGTAATTTTTACCTTGGCTTCGAAGTTTACTTATGTTGTTTCCCCCACAAAAACATGCTCACTGCAACAATGCCTGCATATTCGACTATGAACAGAAGTCGTTTTAAGTGGCTGGTTGTTGGGAATACAATTTGGGTTGTGATAGGGTAACTGCCTGGGAGAGCAGTTTACTAAATATGTAAAAAATATTTTGAAAATTTAGTAACTTTCACGTGGCTATTAACAAAGACTTACTAAATACATGCCAGGATGATTTTGGTAATTTTTCTCCATGAATAACATACACTAAAATATTAATTTGCAAAGAATCTTAACTAAATTGCAGTTACCTCTCTTCGATGTGGCAACAGTGATCTGCACTAGAGAGGTATCCATATGATTATGCTTTATTATACCCACTAAAGATGTGCGCGTGACACGAAATTTTCGTGACATACGTGAATCACGTGAGTCGTAAATGAAATTTAAACTAAATCTCGTGAATGTGCGTGAATGGGACTACACAATAATATAGTGCGCGAGCGTGAGTGAAAAGCAAATTCTGTTCGTGAATGTGCGTGAGTAAAATTTCTTCGAACACTCTCACGAAAAATTCACGTTCACGTTACAATTAACACTTACTATAAAGTTCACGTAAATAAAACATCACGATAAAATTAACGTTCTCGATAAAAAATCACACTTACAGAAATATTAATGTTCACGATTAAATTCATGCTCACACTTAAGACTTCAATAGCGTCCGTTGTTTGATGATTCGCTAGCGAACCATATTTTAATGTGTATACCCTAAACCATATAATAACTTTGATCTGCCAAAAATGCGCCAACCAAAACTATAGATTTTAAACACCATAAAATATAAACCGATCGACTCAGAATCACCTCCTGAGTCGATCTAGCGCTTGGTGTACGTCCCTCTGTCCATGTATTTGTTGTTCACAGGTCGCAATTATTAACCGATTTTGATGAAATTTAATACAGGGTATTTTATGGGCACAAGGACGAAAGCTATTTGGAAGAAATCGGATCAAATTTAGGTATAGCTCCCATATATATGTATAGCCCGATATCGACAAATGGGGACATATTGCGCTACTTTTCTGGGGACATATTGCGCTACTTTAAACTAAATCTCGTGAATGTGCGTGAATGGGACTACACAATAATATAGTGCGCGAGCGTGAGTGAAAAGCAAATTCTGTTCGTGAATGTGCGTGAGTAAAATTTCTTCGAACACTCTCACGAAAAATTCACGTTCACGTTACAATTAACACTTACTATAAAGTTCACGTAAATAAAACATCACGATAAATTTAACGTTCTCGATAAAAAATCACACTTACAGAAATATTAATGTTCACGATTAAATTCATGCTCACACTTAAGACTTCAATAGCGTCAGTTGTTTGATGATTCGCTAGCGAACCATATTTTAATGTGTATACCCTAAACCATATAATAACTTTGATCTGCCAAAAATGCGCCAACCAAAACTATAGATTTTAAACACCATAAAATATAAACCGATCGACTCAGAATCACCTCCTGAGTCGATCTAGCGCTTGGTGTACGTCCCTCTGTCCATGTATTTGTTGTTCACAGGTCGCAATTATTAACCGATTTTGATGAAATTTAATACAGGGTATTTTATGGGCACAAGGACGAAAGCTATTTGGAAGAAATCGGATCAAATTTAGGTATAGCTCCCATATATATGTATAGCCCGATATCGACAAATGGGGACATATTGCGCTACTTTTCTAACCGATTTCATAGAAATTGGTTAAGATTTAGATATAACTCCCATAAATATGTATTCCCAAATTTGGCCATAAACCTCTTATTTTTTACCCGATCTTACTCAAAGTTGGCTAGGTTAGGTTAGGTTAGGTTAAAGTGGCAGCCCGATTAAATTTCAGGCTCACTTAGACTATTCAGTCCATTGTGATACCACATTTAACTAAAAGTACCTATTACATATGGGCATATCTAGTCTTAACCACTGAACCTTCCCTATTATTTACTTTTGTGGAACCAATCAGATTGCTCCAAAAACATTAACAAACTGCTTAAGTTAACGTTTTCCAGGTCCGCCAGTAATCTAAACCTATATGCTCCTAAAATTCGCTTACGCCTTACACAAAAAGCGGGACACTCACACAAGAGGTGTTTAATTGATTCCTTTTCCTCCACGTCATGACAGCTTATACAATAGTCATTATACTTCGCACCTATAGTTTTTGCAAATTCGCCTATCAGGCAGCGACCCGTTATAGCAGATATTAGGAGTGCTATCTGACGCCTTGAGAACACTAGCATATCTAGTGTGCGGTTTAAGTTTAAATGGGGCCATATTTGCTTGGTGTCGTTACAACCCTTGCAATTCTCCCATCGCATATTGGCCATCATAACAGCCTTCTCACGCAGTAAGAGCTTGCAGGTGGCCAGAGGCATACCAACAGATTCTAGTTCCCCTGGAATATGTAAGGTAGTTCCTAACCTTGCTAACACATCTGCTTCGCAGTTCCCCGGTATGTTCATATGGTCAGGCACCCATATTAGGTGAATATTGTACTGCTCAGCCATCTCGTTGAGAGATTTGCGGCAGTCTATGGCCGTTTTCGAGTTAAGGAACACAGAGTCCAAGGATTTTATTGCAGGTTGACTGTCTGAGTATATATTAATGCCAATATTTGTTGGAACATTACTTCTCAGCCAATTCACCACCTCTCTTATTGCCAATATTTCAGCCTGAAAAACACTACAGTGATTACACGCAAAGAAAAAAAACGTTTGGAAAACGTGTACCGAAAACGTTTTTCTTTTGTTAGAGTTTTTTGAATTGCTTCGAAAATTTTAAACTTTTATCACCAAAAAATTCGTTTGTTACAAAATTTTTATTTTTTCAATAAAAAAAAGTTATTTTTGAAATAACAACACAGTCCATTTCGTTTATATCAAACACTGTTCTTTTCTGACTTTAGGTCTTTAATAAGACACATTTTACAGTTCAAAATTTAATATAGTACAATGTAATGTTGAACATTTTTTCGGAATCTTCCGAATATATCTGGAATATATGTAAAAAAAACAAAAGCAAAAAAAAACTTTGGCCGAAGCAGGGATCGAACCCACGACCCTTGGCATGAGAGTCGGACGTAGCTACCACTGCTCCACGGTGCCAAACTAAATGTTTTTTCCGGTAAATAAACTTTGTTTATTCGGTTCGTGGGCGCCGCAAGCTATGCTATATAAATATAACTTATATGGATATTTATCTATTGATGACCATAACAGGTACATAGCTCAGTGGTTAGTGTGTTGGCTTACAATGTGCATGGTCCGCGGTTCGATTCTCCGTCCAGGCGAAAGGTAAAAAAAAATTTAAAAATTTATAAAATCGTATAATTTCTTCTACATTGTTGCTATTACAGGAAAAGGTGTTAAGAACTAAAAATCCTCGTGGATGTGAGAAATATGTGAGGGACAATGCAATTAGCAAGAAAATAATGTTTTTTTTTGAGCTAGTCTTTATGAAATTGTTTTTACATCCTGGAAAAGAATAAACGTTTATCACAAAAAGTATATACTTTTCTTCCAAATACACTTCCTTACAGCGAAAAGCAAATGAGAAACGAACTTTGAAAGAAAGAAGAAGGAAAGAATTATTTTTTTTGCGTGTAGGTAATCTTTTCGCTATTCGAATTTCCAGATCTTTAGAATATACTCCGAACCACACTTGTCCATTCAATTTGGAGCCATCAGTATAGAAATCTATATATCCTTTATTCCCCGGGGTCTGTGTACACCACGCCTCACTGTTGGGAATTAGAGTTTCAAACATTTCGTCGAAAAGTGGTTTTGCCAGGGTGTAACCCACTACGTTAAGCACATCTGGCATTACTTTGCGGACCGAACTATGACCGTACATTTTTTCCGCCCACAGCGATAGCTCGCGCAACCGCACAGCCGTTTTTGCAGCGGACTGTTTAAAGTATATATACGAGTATTATGGGTCGTGATGAAATTCTGAGTCGATCTAAGTATGTCCGTCCGTCCGTCTGTTTAAATTACGCTAACTTCCGAACGAAACAAGCTATTGACTTGAAACTTGGCATAAGTAGTTGTTATTGATGTAGGTCAGATGGAATTGCCAATGGTCCATTTCGGTCCATAATTATATATAGCCCCTTATAAACCGATCACCATATTTGACCTCCGGAGCCTCTTGGAGGAGTAAACTTCATTCGATCTGGTTGAAAGATGGTACGTGGTGTAAGTATTTGGTCTCTAACAACCATGCAAAAATTAGTCCATATCGGTCCATAATTATATGTAGCCCCCATATAATCTGATCCCCAGATTTGACCTCCGGAGGTGGTACGGGGTGTAAGTATATAGCCTCTAACAACCGTGCAAAAATTGGTGGATATCGGTCCATAATTATATACAGGGTCAATATAAAACGCATATTTGACCTCCGGAGCCTCTTCGAGGAGCAATATTCATCCGATTCGGTTGAAATTTGGTACATTGTGCTAATAAATGGTCGCTAATAACCATGCCAAACTTGGTCCATATCGATAGTTATATATAGCCCCCAGACCGATCCCCAACCATACAAAAAATGGTCCATATCGATTCATTATTGTATATAGGCCCCATATAAAGTGACCGCCATATTTTAATTCTGAATCGCTAATTACCGCGCAAAAGTTCATATCGGTTCGTAATTATTTGTATACTTCCCTATATATGACATTCAAGAACTGAATTATATACATATGTAATCTGCAGTTTTTATACCCACCACCATAGAATGGTGATGGGGGTATAATAAGTTTGTCATTCCCTTTGTATGTTAACACATCGAAATATTGATTCGCGACTATATGAAGTATATATATTCTTGATCAGGGAGAAATTCTAAGACGATTTAACCATGTCCGTCTGTTTGTAGTTATGTTGTAATCACGCACCTGTCTTCAATAATGCAGCAATCGGGCTGAAATTTGGCACAAATTCGTCTTTTGTCCGCAAGCAGGTTAAGGTCGAAGGTGGGCTATATCGGTGAATAATTTGATATAGCCCCCATATAAACGACCGCCCGATTTGGGGTCTTGGGCTTTTAGAAACTGTATTTTCTATCCGATTTGCTGATCTTGGATATCTGGAGGTATTAGAGGACCGCAAATAGGTGTGCCGAAAATGTTTTGGTATAGTCCCATATAGACCGACCTCCCGGTTTTACTTCTTGGGCTTCTAGAAACCGTATTTTGAATCGGATTTGAGGTATTTTAGGAATACAAATACTTGTGCCAAAACTGACCTGCACCGGTCCATGTTTTGCTATAGCCCGCATATAGACCGGTCTCCCGATTTTACTTCTTGAGCTTCTGGAATCTGCAGTTTTATCCAATTTGCAAGAACTTGGATATCCAGAGTTATTTTAGAACCATAAAGAGGTGTGCCGAAAATGGTGATTGTCAGTCCATGTTTTGGCATAGTCCCATATAGCTTCTGGAATCCACAATTTTTATCCAATTTGCCTAAAATTTTAAATCTAGAAGTATTTTAGGACCATTAAGAGGTGTGCTGAAAATAGTGATTATTGGTCCATGTTTTGGTGTAGCCGCCTAAAGGCCGATATAAATTCTTGGGTTTCTGGAAACCGTAGTTTTTATAAAATTTTCCTGAAATTGGTAATTTAGAGGTATTTTAGGACCATAAAGAGGTTCATGTTTTAGTTTAGGCCTCATGTAGACAGATCTCCCGCTTTTACTTCTTGTGCTTCTAGAAACTGTAGTTTTTATCCAATTTACCTGAAATTGAATATCTGGAGGTTTTTAGGACTATAAATAGGGGCGCTGAATATGTTGTGTATCGGTAAAGGTTTTGATATAGCCCCCTTATAAACCGGCCCTCCGATTTGGGGTCTAGATTCTAAAACCTCCATATAGACCGCTTTCACTCTTTAGGGTATAGAAGGCACACTGATCATTAAAATTACTTGAAACTGAATGTAAAATTTCCAGATTTAAATAAGGGAAGTAAAAATCTACAGATTTTAGATCAAGGCGTTGTTTAATCGTTGTCTTGCACACTTACACGGGATGATTATGATAACTCTAAAACTCAAACAAAAGTGATTTTTATAGATGCAGAATCTGATCTAGTCCTCATAGGTCGAATTTTTAAATGTATCTTCGGGAAGCGTACTGGTTAAACTTGGGAGAATATTTGTCATAAAACCCCCTGAAATATATTATCAAGTAACCCGCTACGACGAAAATATTATATTTGATTCATGGTGGTGAGTATTTAATATTCGGCTCGGCCGAACTTACTTCTCTATATAATAGTTTTGTCTAATAAAGGATAATTATATTGACAAAATTTTGTCAATATAAACTTGACGTATTTCTTTCAATTTTGCATTTAAAAAACCTGAACACCCCTCGTTTTGAAGGTGTGTGTGTAGAATGTTGCTCCTATTTTGATTTTGGAATTCACTCTTCAGTTGTCAAAATGCCGTCCAAGCAAGAAGAGCTGCGTATCAAAATTTTGCTCGCGCATCGCGAAAATCCGAGCTACTCGCACGCAAAGCTGGCAAAATTGCTAAAAGTTGCCAAATCAACCGTCACAAATGTAATTAAAGTGTTTGGGGAACATTTGTCGACAGCCAGAAAGTCTGGATCGGGGGGAAATCGAAAACCGGAAGCCGCTGAAACGACAAAGAGAGTTGCCGGTAGTTTCAAGCGAAACCCTAACCTCTCTCTCCGAGATGCCGCAAAAAAGCTGGGTGTATCGTCTACAACCGTGCATCGAGCCAAAAAAAAAAACACGAGCCGGACTATCGACTTACAATAAGGTAGTGACTCCAAATCGCGATGATAAACAAAATACGACGGCAAAAGCGCGATCCCGGAGACTGTACACGACGATGCTGACGAAGTTTGACTGCGTGGTAATGGACGACGAAACCTACGTCAAAGCCGACTACAAGCAGCTTCCGGGACAGGAGTTTTATACGGCAAAAGGAAGGGGAAAGGTAGCAGATATTTTCAAGCACATAAAACTGTCAAAGTTCGCAAAGAAATATCTGGTTTGGCAAGCCATCTGTACCTGTGGCTTGAAAATCAGCATTTTCATAGCTTCCGGGATTGTCAACCAAAAAATTTACGTGAAAAAGTGTTTGAATAAACGTCTACTGCCTTTCCTGAAGAAACACGGTTGTTCCGTACTGTTTTGGCCGGATTTGGCATCTTGTCATTACGGTAAAAAGGCCATGGAGTGGTACGCCGACAACAACGTGCAGGTGGTTCCCAAGGACAAGAACCCTCCCAACACGCCAGAGCTCCGCCCAATTGAGAAATACTGGGCTATTGTCAAGCGGAACCTAAAGAAGACCAAAAAAATGCTGAGGACGAGCTGCAGTTCAAGGCAAACTGGCTTTCTGCGGCGAAGAAGGTGGACAAGGTGGCTGTACAAAATCTGATGGCAGGTGTCAAGCATGAGGCCCGGCAATTCGGATTTGGAAAAGCGAAAGCCTAACTGAATATTTTTCCTGAATTTTATACTAATTGAAAAAGAAATTTAATTTGATTTTTTAAATAAACGATTTCACCGATTTACACGCGTTTTCCCTTGACCAAATTTTGACCGTATCACCCTTAATATACCATGTATGGACTAACTTACCATTTAGAGGATAATGTTAAGAAGTTTTAGGATGTCTTGCTATTGGTAAGTACTACCACAATCCTAGTAATTCGATTATGGATGACAGTCGTTAATAGAAGTTTCTACGCAATCCATGGTGGAGGGAACATACGATTCGGCCTGGCCGAACTTACGGCTGTATATACTTGTTTAATAATGCAATCAATATTACTAACCCTGTAGGTGCAAAATCAACTATAGCTGCTAATATCAGACATTTTTGTTCAGATTGTTCTGAAATAAGGAAATGCGGTTTATCCCCCAAAACTATACCTACGATACCCTACAAAAGCTTATATTTACTATTTCAGTAGGGGTGGTTTAGGGTATGATATAGTCGGCCCCGCCCGACTTTCTACTTTACTTACTTGTTTTATTTTGTTGTGAGTTATGAAAATGTTCTCTTACTCATGAGTAATTGAAGCGAGTCATGAGGTTTGTCGTTAAACACGAGCATATTCATAAATCATGCGAATTGTCATATCACGAATATTGCAGTGATTTCGTCATTTACGAGAAATGTCGTAAATCAAGCAAATTGTCGTGAATAGTGCCTGATCGTAAGGCTTTAAACGTTGTTCGTGCGTGAGTTTGACTTTTCATTTCGTTAATGGGTGTGAGTTCCTACCCACATGTCTTACGTGAATGTACGTCAGAAAAAATATTTGTTCGTGAATGTGCGTGAGATTGAATGAAATTTCACTCATGCTCAAATCTCGAATACCCACCACCATAGAATCGAGATGGGGGTATAATAATAATGTTATTCAGTTTGTAACACTTCGATACATCGATTTTCGACCATATAAAGTATGTCTATTATTGATTAGGAAGAAATTCTAAGATGATATAACCATGTCCGTCAGTCTATTTGTATGCTTTAACCCTTTCACTACCACTTAGAAGGACATTCGAAAAAGACACCAAATTCTATTTTCCCGCTTAGTTTCGATTTCTTTCTCGATGTTATTTTAAAGTAGATGCTTTAATCTAAGTAAGCTATAAATATTGTCCATATTGGTGAGGTCTAAAATACATTTTTATAAACTTCTTTAACAATAAACGAAAAATACGAATATTTGAGACAATTTTTCTACAGTATGTTTGTAGTAAATGGACATTTATACAAAAACTATAGCTGATACGTTTACGGGTTCTTTTTTGTATTTTTTCTTACACTTTGAAAGATATTATAGGCCAAATAGCACTAGTAAGGCCATTTGGTCACAATTCATGAATCAAGTTTTCAGAACAAGTTCATATAGCTCTTGAAGTAATAGAGGTAGGTTTTCAAAATGACAATTTTTTTCTATATGCTCTTTGTACAAGTAAAAACAAAAGAAAAATAAAAGTTTTTAAAATTAGGTTTATTTCAATGTCGGCACTATCATCCTAAATTTGTCACAGCTTCGTTTTTTATTTACAGGCAGGTAAATTTCGAACCGACCCATACAACTAATGGACAAAAATAGAAGGAGACATCGTAGGAGCTATTAAAACTTTGAAGGGCCTTCTGGATGGTCAAAACTAAGAAAAATATAAAGTGTGGTTTCGATCGGGCTACTCCCTCATATACCTCTCATACATAGGGATCAAAAATATCTGAATGCATGAAATTATCAAAAGTAGCAATATTCTCTATGTTGAATGGAAAAGCAGACAAAAAACGAATCTACGTCAAATTTCAGAATGAAGGTTGTTCCAGGTAGCTGATTCATATTGCAACCAAGTTGAGGTTGAGCTAAGAAATCTATTCTAGTTACAGTCCATTTTATTGTTTACAAGCTAACAAAATCATGTTGCATTCGCACAATGACCATCAAAATCATAGGATTTCAATTCTTTGGACTTTTGCGCCTGGGGCGTTTTGAAGAGTAAGTTTGGTACTAAAATAGTGTCGAGCATCCGAAAGTTTGCCAAAATACCATAAAGCCACTTTGATGGCGGTGTCGGCAGTTTGAAGGCCATAATTCGTACTGAAATGTTTTGCCTTTGGAAAATAAAATTAAAACAAGTAAGTAAAGTAGAAAGTCGGGCGGGGCCGACTATATCATACCCTAAACCACCCTTTCTGAATTAGTAAACATAAACATTTGTGGGGTAACATTGATGTAGGTCTGGAAGATAAACCGCAGTTGCATATTAAAAAAATTTAAGGGGTACATGTTTATGGGTGCTTTGTCTCAATCTGACTATGGCTCATAGTCAGTGTGGCCAGGGAAAATGCTTGGTTTACCCTACAAGGACAAAAAAAATTCCCTACTTTCCCATACATTCCCAAACAATTTTCCCTACAATGTTTTCGTTAAATTTAAACAAATTTTACAAAACAAAAATGGTTCTAAATACGTTATTATCTTAAAACATGAAAATACACGTACATAACCTAGAAAATAAATTTGTATTACCACCACGGTTGCCACAGTTGGTAGAATTCTACCAAAAATAGTATTTTTTTTTTGTTAAATCTCTATAAAAATAAAATTTTGGAAAAAGTTTCTATAAACAAATTTTTGTGAGAAATTTTTCTATAGAAATAAAATTTTTACAATAAATTCTATAGAAATAAAATTTTGAGAAAAAATTCCATAGAAATAAAATTTTGAGAAAATTTTTTATAGAAATAATATTTTGAAAAAAATTTCTATAGAAATAAAATGTTGACAACATTTTCTACAGGAAAAAAGTTTTGACAAAAATTCTATAGAAATATTTGTTTGATAGATTTGTGGTAATCTTCAAATTTTGTTAGATTTTTTTTGGCACGAGTGGTAACTGTTGTTACAACACATTGTTAAAGATCAAGCCTTGCCGGCTTCCAATTTCCTCCTCTAGAGCCACCAAAATGTAAAAATTATTACAAATTGCGTTGAGTGAAAATGTCCCTACATTGTGGCCCTACGCTAAATATTAGAAAAACCCTTCATATAGGGAATTTCCAATACTTCTAGCAACACTGGCTGTAGTTGATATTGCACCAACGGAGTTAGTATGCCACTAATATTGAGCCCATTATTAAATAAAAAGAGAAAATCGTTTAATTAGTGTGGGTAATAAATTCAAATTTGTAAAAATCGAGCAATATTCTTATGCAAGAACTACAAGTACGTATAAATACGATCGGCTAGTACATCAAAATTTGAAATTTGAGTAACATTGGTTAATAATTAAAGAGTACTATGGCCAAATTTGGGAAAATCGAACGATGCATATGTATGGAAGCTAAATATACCTAAATATGAACCAATTCGCATAATATTTTGCGGGTTTAATTAATACCACAAAAGGTTACCTTGTACAAAATTTGAGTAAGATAAGTTAAACAAGTACATACAGCAGTAAATTCGGCCGGGCCGAATTTTAAATACCCACCACCATGAATTAAATATGATAGTTTACTTTGAAAACTCTTCGTCGTAGTGGGTTACTTGATACTATATAGAATTGTAGGGGGTTTGATGACAAATATTCTCCCAAGGCAGTCAGCTCCCGAAGAAAAACTTTAAAGATTCTACCAATTTTGTTTGAGAAATTATAAACATATTATAAACATATCGTGTATATGATTAAATTACGCCTTGATTTGAAATCTTAAATCTGTAGATTTTTTCCGCCATTATTTAAATAAATACGATGAGTAAAATCTGGAAATTTTTCTTTCAGTTTGAAGCAATTTTCATGATCAGTGCGCCTGCTATTTTAGAGAATTTTAGAGTTGAATAAACGAAAATACTTTATAAGAAAAGGAAATTTCGTTTGTCTAAAATTTCATTGTAGATTACTAATTTCCAGCAAATCGGGTAAAAACTACGGATTCTAGAAGCCCAAGAAATAAAGCCGGGAGATCGGTGTATATGGGGGCTATACCAAAACATAGACCGATAGGTACTATTTGCTACTCACATATTTTTGATCTTAAAATACCTCCAGAATTTCAAACAAATCGGCTAGAAAACATAGTCTCTAGACACCCAAGAAGTAAAAATCGAGAGATCAGTCTATATGGGGGTTATACCATAAAATTTACCGATATACCTCAATTTCGGCACATTTATCAATTTCAGGAAAATCGGATAGAAAATATAGTTTCTAGAAGCCCAAGAAGCAAAATCGGGAGATCAGTCTCTATGGGGCCTATATCAAAACATGGACCGATGAGCACCATTTTCGGCACACCTTTTTATGGTCCTCAAATACCTCTAGATTTCCAATTTCAGGCAAATCGTATTGTAAATATAGTTTCTAGAAGCCCTAGAAGCAAAATCGGGATAACGGTCTATATGGGGGCTATACCAAAACATGGACCGATGGGAACCATTTTCGGCACACTTTTTTATGGTTCTCAAATACCTCTATATTTCCAATTTCAGGCAAATTGGATAAAAACTACGGTTTTTATAGGCCCAAGACTCCAAATCGGGAGGTTGGTTTATATTGAGGCTATATCAAAACATGGACCGATACGGACCATTTTCGACTCACCTCTTTATGGTCCCAAAATACCTCTAGATTTTCAATTTCATACAAATCGGATAGAAAATACTGTTTCTAGACGCGCAAGAAGCAAAATCGGGAGATCGGTCTATATGGGGGCTATACCAAAACATGGACCGATACGGACCATTTTCGACACACCTCTTTATAGTCCTACAATACCTTTAGATTTCCAATTTCAGGCAAATCGGATGGTAAATATGGTTTCTAGACGCCCAAGAAGCAAAATCGGGAGATCGGTCTATATGGGGGCTATATCAAAACATGGACCGATACGGACCATTTTCGACACACCTCCTTATGTTCCTAAAATACCTCTAGATTTTAAATTTCAGACAAATCGGATAGAAAATACTGTTTCTAGACGCCTATGAAGCAAAATCGGGAGATCGGTCTATATGGGGGCTATATCAAAACATGGACCGATACGGACCATTTTCGACACACCTCTTTATGGTCCCAAAATACCTCTGGATTTACAATTTCAGGCAAATCTGTTAAAAAATACGGTTTTTATAGGCCCAAGACCCCAAATCGGGAGGTCGGTTTATATGGGGACTATATCAAAACTTGGACCGATATAGCCCATCTTCGAACTTGACCTGCCTGCAAGCAAAAAACTAATCTGTGCCAAATTTGGGGACGATAGCGCCGTTATTGAAGGCTGTAGCGTGATTACAACAGACAGACAGACAGACAGACGGACAGACGGACATAGTTATATCGTCTTAGAATTTCTCCCTGATCAAGAATATATACTTTATATAGTCGGAAATCGATATTTCGATGTGTTACAAACGGAATGACAAACTTATTATACCCCCGTCACCATTTTATGGTGGTGGGTATAAAAATGAGGCATGTATGGTCAAACATAAGGTTATTTAAGGGCGAATTTTTCAAAATCGGGCGATACATATATGGGAGCTATATCTACATCTGAATTGACTATAGAGGACTGGATCGAGCCAACTTTGAGTAAAATCGGTCAATAAATAAGCCAAATTTGGGAAAATCGGGCTATACATATATATGGGAGCTATATCTAAATCTGAACCGATTTCGATGATTTTTTGCACATATAGTTAGTGCTATAGAAGATTACATTTAGCCAACTTTGAGTAAGATTGGTTGATAAATAAGGGTTTTGTAGCCAAATTCGGGCGATACATATATATGGGAGCTATATTTAAATCTGAACCGATTGAAGGGTAATGAAAAATTTTGCTTTTTGCCAAAATTGGGGACGACCCGTTTGAAAAAAAGCTCAACGTGACCCCATTTGTCAAATTCAACAGCGTTCGACCTCGTGCCCAAAAAATACTCCCTGTACTAAATTTCATCAAAATCGGTTAATAATTGCGACCGGAATCCTGTTGCCAAATTTGACAACGATCGGTTAGTAAAAAGATGCAACGTGACCCCATTTGTGGAAATCGGCCGATACAAATACATGGGAGCTATATGTAAATCTGAACCGATTTCGATGATTTTTTGCACATATAGTTACTGCTATAGAAGATTACATTTAGCCAGCTTTGAGTAAGATCGGTTGATAAATACATATATATAGGAGCTATATCTAAATCTGAACCGATTTGGATAAAATTTTGCACACATGAAGGGCGATGGAAAAGATTACTTTGTGCCAAATTTGGTGACGATCGGTTTGAAAAAAAAGCGAAACGTGAACCCATTTTTCGCAATCGGGCGATACATATATATGGGAGCTATATCTAAATTTGATCCGATTTCTTCCAAATTCAATAGCGTTCGCCCTTGTGCCCAAAAAACCCCATGTACCAACTTTCATCAAAATTGGTTAATAATTGCGACCGGGATCCTTTCAACAACAAATCATGGACAGACGGACGGACACCAAGCGCTAGATCGACTCAGGAGGTGATTCTGAGTCGATCGGTATATATTTGATGGGGTCTAAAATCAATATTTCTGGTAGGCACATTTTTTGGCAGATTAAATTATTATACCCTGACCACTATGTGGTTTAGGGTATAATTAATACATTCCGCAAATCATCACTTGTGTCAATTCAGTCCAAGGAGGACCACACAACCAGACTGACACAATGGTTCCAACTGAGACGGAATAGAGGAAAACACCGGACCATGGTACTGTTCAGTCTGCCGAAATCATATTCAGCACCGATCGGTTGTGGTGAGGTGTAACCAGTGTCTGGAGTAGGTGTACTTGTGGAACTGCACTGATCTAACGGGAGTATCGTTTGCCTCTGTAACATCATTGAAGTGATCATATTCATTCTTGGTGTGTGCATATTCACGGGTATAAAACATAGTAAAGGTAAATAAAATAATGGGAAAATAACAAAGCAAAATAATTAATTTCCAAAAAATTTTTGATAAATATTTGGACTACACTTTTTATACCCTCTACCATAGGACACATGGGTCGTGGTGAAATTCTGAGTCGATCTAATCTTGTCTGTCCGTCCGTCCGTCTGTTGGAATCACGCTAACTTCCGAACGAAACAAGCTATCGACTTGAAACTTGGCACAAATAGTTGTTATTAATGTAGGTCGGATGGTATTGCAAATGGGCCATATCATACCAATTTTACGTATAGCCCAGATTTGATTTCACGGCGCCTCATGGATGAGAAAAATTCATCCGATTCGGTTGAAATTGTTAGTATATGGTCTGTGACAACCATGCAGGAATTGGTCCATATC
Source organism: Haematobia irritans (assembly GCF_050003625.1). Classification (NCBI taxonomy): domain Eukaryota; kingdom Metazoa; phylum Arthropoda; class Insecta; order Diptera; family Muscidae; genus Haematobia; species Haematobia irritans. The sequence continues at coordinate 125,128,127 of NC_134400.1, forward strand.
GGTCCATAATTATATGTAGCTCTCATATAAACCGATCCCCAGATTTGACCTCTGGAGCCCCTTGCACGAGCAAAATTCACCCTATCCCGTTGAAATTTGGTACGTGGTGTTAGTAAATATATGATTTCTAACAACCATGCAAAAATTTGTCCATATCGTTCCTAATTATATAACCCCCATTTAAACCGATCCCCAGATTTGATCTCCGGAGCTATTGGAGGAGCAAAATTCATCCCATTTGAAATTTGGTACATAGCGCTAGTATATGAACGGTAACAACCATGCCAAAACTGGTCCATATCGGTCTATAGTTATATATAGCCGATTCCCAAAAATGATCTACCAAAATTGTATTTCTATAGAAAATTGTTCTTTTCCTCTGTTGGTTAAGCTACACTTGTAGTTTAGTCAATGCATGGTTTTAAGCTGAAATCAAAAAACAACAACAATAGAAATTTTTGTCAAAATTTTTTTGACAAACTACATTCAGCCAACTACATTCAAATCGATGATTTGAGTTTGGCAATGGAAAATAAATATGCTTGCAAATTTGTTTAGGCAGTAGCCGACTATCAAACATTTTTTTCGGAAGGTTCAAGTGTAGTTCACTTTGGGTTGAGTGAATTACCCGAATTTATTCTGATAATTGGTTGATAGTTTTGCTGCAAGTAGAGGATGTTGATGAGGAAAGTGGTAATTCCGAAACAGCTGTACATCCAACCATCTTGCAGTCTATAGGGCTTTGCCCAAATAAATTTGACTAGCATACTTTTCCTCTGTTGGTTAAGCTACTTGTAGCTTGTAGTTTACTCAATGCATGGTTTTAAGCTGAGATCAAAAACAAAAATTTTTTTACTAACATATGGAAAATTTTGTCAAAATTTTATTTCTATAGAAAATTTTATTACTATACAAAATTTTGGCAAGATTTTATTTCTATAGAAAATTTTGTCAAGATTTTATTTCTATAGAACATTTTGTCAAAATTTTGTTTCTACAGAAAATTTTGTGAAAATTTTATTTCTATAGAAAATTTTGTCAAAATGTTATTGCTATAGAAATTTTTGTCAAAATTTTATTTCTATAGAAATTTTTGTCAAACTGAATTATTTCCAGGGATCCGGAGCGGAGCGGAGCAAGACCTTTTATTGCCGGAGCGGGAGCGGCATTTCTAAAATCCGGAGCGGAGCGGGAGCGGAGCGGTTTCCAAATGAAAAACCGCTCCGCTCCGAATAAAATATTACTTGAATGAAATGTGTAACTTTGAAATTACACTGTGTAGGTAATTTCAAATTTAGCTAGTACTTAGCGTAGTGTGAGTAAACGTTTAAAATGTACGATATGTATTTTTGTACGTACGTACATTGGGGAAAACACAACGTGTTTTTTAGTAATTGTTTTCAAAAACGGCAAATGTCAAAATATATATCTAGTATGTGTTGTAAAAGTAACAACAGTACTTTCGATCAATTTCATCCCGTATTACTACAAAGATGTTTGTAATGAACGTCAAATAAATGAAATTAAACGATCTTATTTATATTTAATTTTTTAGTTTTCTACACTGAAAAAAATATTGTCGTGAAGTCAAAGATTCCATGTCCTTAGAATAAGAATGCAAATTTTGCTTAACATGGAAGACGCATTTCTCTAAAATAAAGTTTTTTTCTTGTCCAAAAGGCAATAAACTTTTGAATGAAGTTGTAATGTCCTTATAATTAAGTGATTTTACTTAAAAATGTGTATCATAACATGAAAGATAAAATTTTTGAGGTAAGGTCAACGTGACTTTAATAATTAAGAAAAATTCTCTAAAATTAATAAAATTGTCTTTAAATTTGTTTCCTTTTTGCATCTTGCCTACAAAGCAAAAAATCGTTAAAAAATAAGACATGTTTTTCAACACTTTATTTTAAAGACGCTTTTTACTTGAAACATAGCATAATTTCTACTGGAAGTCGAGTCTTAATATGGAAAAAAAATAACTCGTTAACTCGTTTTTAAAGGATTTTGATAACAACTGACGAAAAAAAATCTAAAAAAATTAAAAATTAACATTTGCTTCCTAGAAGCAAGTACATAACCCCCAAATTTAAAAGAGAATTACGTCTTTAAAGTATCCTTACTTGTATTCTCCGCTTCTTTGGCTCGGAATTAATACCCAAACTGTTAAAGTAAAGACAAAATCTTTGGAACCGGGCATGCTTTTTTTCATTCACATTTACTTTACTATTGTACTATATCCTAGCATTCTCTTATTTCTGATATTAGTTCTCGAAAATTTAATTAAAATTATGGATAGTTTCAATTTTGGTTGAAAAATGTGCGCATATACATTTATTATACAATAAAGGGGAAAAAAGCGAAATTAGGTAACACTAGATCTGAGTAAGAATATTCGTAGGTATACCACGGACTGATGTCGATGGAGGTTGTTGCAAACATAAACATACACACACACATTACAAATATAACTAAACCTCTTCTCTACGTCTGTTGCAAAACAAAAAAAACTTTCGGAGAGTAGTTACTTATACTCTGTGTATAGACTTTCAATTCCAATCAGCGTTGCCGTTTTGGTCCGATCGGACCAAAATTGGTCCAAAAGATTTCTAATTTTTAAATTTAGTCCGATGGTCAGACCAAACAGAATTTGGTCCATTTTGGTCCATTTTCATAAATTTGGTTTCTATCACATATTAAATAGTAGATGGCGCACCGCAAAGAATATTGTCGGGAGGCCAAATATTTCACATGCTTAAAATACGAATACGAATTTTGCTTAGAATAGAAGACGTATTTCTCTGAAAAAAAGTTTTTCCTTGTCTAAAAGTCTCTAAACTTTTCAATGAAGTCTGTTTGTCCTTATAGCTAAGTGATTCGATATAAAAATGTGTATCCTAACATGAATGCAAATTTCGTTTTAATGAAGTCAAAATGGATTTAATATTTCTGAAAAAATCTTCAAAATTAATAAAATATTTCAACACATTGTTTTAAAGTCATTATACCCTAAACCACATAGTGGTTAGGGTATAATAAGTTTGATCTGCCAAAAAATGTGCCTACAAGAAATATTGATTTTAGACCCCATAAAATATATACCGATCGACTCAGAATCACCTCCTGAGTCGATCTAGCGCTTGGCGTCCGTCCGTCTGTCCATGTATTTGTTGTTCACAGGATTTCGGTCGCAATTATTAACCGATTTTGATGAAATTTGGTACAGGGAGTTTTTTTGGGCACAAGGACGAACGTTATTGAATTTCGAAGAAATCGGATCAAATTTAGATATATGTATTGCCCGATTTCGACAAACGGGGTCACGTTGCACTTTTTTTACTAACCGATCGTCGTCAAATTTAGCACAAAATAATCTTCTGTATCACCCTTTAAGTCTGAAAATTTCTTCGAAATCGGTTCAGATTTAGATATAGGTCCCATATAAAGGGTGATTTGTTAAGAGCTTGATAACTTTTTTTTTTAAAAAAAACGCATAAAATTTGCAAAATCTCATCGGTTCTTTATTTGAAACGTTAGATTGGTCCATGACATTTACTTTTTGAAGATAATTTCATTTAAATGTTGACCGCGGCTGCGTCTTAGGTGGTCCATTCGGAAAGTCCAATTTTGGGCAACTTTTTCGAGCATTTCGGCCGGAATAGCCCGAATTTCTTCGGAAATGTTGTCTTCCAAAGCTGGAATAGTTGCTGGCTTATTTCTGTAGACTTTAGACTTGACGTAGCCCCACAAAAAATAGTCTAAAGGCGTCAAATCGCATGATCTTGGTGGCCAACTTACCGGTCCATTTCTTGAGATGAATTGTTCTCCGAAGTTTTCCCTCAAAATGGCCATAGAATCGCGAGCTGTGTGGCATGTAGCGCCATCTTGTTGAAACCACATGTCAACCAAGTTCAGTTCTTCCATTTTTGGCAACAAAAAGTTTGTTAGCATCGAACGATAGCGATCGCCATTCACCGTAACATTGCGTCCAACAGCATCTTTGAAAAAATACGGTCCAATGATTCCACCAGCGTACAAACCACACCAAACAGTGCATTTTTCGGGATGCATGGGCAGTTCTTGAACGGCTTCTGGTTGCTCTTCACTCCAAATGCGGCAATTTTGCTTATTTACGTAGCCATTCAACCAGAAATGAGCCTCATCGCTGAACAAAATTTGTCGATAAAAAAGCGGATTTTCTGCCAACTTTTCTAGGGCCCATTCACTGAAAATTCGACGTTGTGGCAGATCGTAAGTCTATTCATGATGAAATGTCAAAGCATACTGAGCATCTTTCTCTTTGACACCATGTCTGAAATCCCACGTGATCTGTCAAATACTAATGCATGAAAATCCTAACCTCAAAAGAATCACCCTTTATATGATTTGCCTAAAATTGAAAATCTTGAGGTAATTTAAGACCACAAGTTGGTGTGTCGAAAATGGTGATTATCGGACCATGTTTTGATATATAACCCATATAACGCGATCTCCCGATTTTATTTCTTGGGCTTCTAGTTTTTATCCAAATTGGCTGAAATTGGAAATTTAGTGGTATTCTGGGGTGTATTGGTCCATGTTTTGAAGGGGGGGGGGGGGGGGGGTGTATCGGTCCATGTTTCGACATAGCCCCATACAGGCAGATCTCCCGATTTTACTGAAATTGGAAATCTAGAGGTATTCTAGGAAAATAAAGAGATGTGCCGAAAATGATGATTATCGGTCCATGTTTTAATATAGCCCCCATATAGCCCCCATATAGCCCCATATAGCCCCCATATAGCCCCCATATAGCCCCCATATAGCCCCCATATGGCCCATATATAGCCCCCATATAGACTGATCGTCCGATTTTATTTCTTGGGCTTCTAGAATCCGTAGTTGTTATCCAATTTTCCTGAAATTGGAAATCTAGAGGTAATCTAGGACCATAAAGAGGTGTGCCGAATATATTGTGTATCGGTACAGTTTTTGATATAGCCCCCTTATAAACCGGCCCTCCGATTTGGGGTCTAGATTCTAGAACTACAACTAGATGTGCTGAATGCTGTGTGTATCCTTCCATGTTGTGGTATAGCTCCCATTACACCGAACTCCCGATTTAATTCCTAGGGTTTCTAGAAATTGTAGTTTTTATACGATTTGCCACAAATTAAAAAAAAAAAATACTTGCATTTTAGACCCAAAAAAAATGTATATGATTTAGTTTTTATCGGTCCATTTGGTAAGGCCTCTATTTAGACCGATTTCACTTCTTGAGGGTATAGAAGGCGCACTGATCATGAAAATTCCTTGAAACTGAATGCAAAATTTCCAGATTTTACTTCTCGTAATCATTTAAATAATTGGGATGAAAATCTACAGATTTTAGATATTAAATCAAGGCGTTATTTTATCATTTTCTTGCACACTTACAAGAGATGTTTTTGATTCTTCTAAAACTCTAACAAAAAATGGTTCTTTTAAATTCAGAATATGATCTAGTCTCCATAGGTAAAATCTTTACATTTATCTGTGGGAGGCGTACTGGTTGAACTGATCTACTTGGGAAAATATCTGTCATCAAACACCCCTGAAATTTTCAAAGGAAACTATAATATTTGATTCATGGTGGTGGGTATTTAGATTCGGCACCTATGGTTACCATGCCCGCCTTGCATACACAAGGTCGTGGGTTTGATTCCTGCTTCGACCGAACACCAAAAAGCAATGTGGAACGCCGTTCGGACTCGGCTATAAAAAGGAGGTTTCTTGTCATTGAGCTTAACATGGAATCGGGCAGCACTCAGTGATAAGAGAGAAGTTCACCAATGTGGTATCACAATGAACTGAATAGTCTAAGTGAGCCTGATACATCGGGCTGCCACCTAACCTAACCTAAGATTCGGCACGGCCGAACTTACTACTGTATATACTTGTTTTGTTTAATATATACCCCGCATGGACTAACTTACAAGTGAGAAGACGGTGTTAAGAAGTTTTAAGATACCTTGCCATCGGCACGTGTTACCGCAACCCAAGTAATTCCACTGTGGATGACAGTCTTTAGTACAAGTTTCTATGCAATCCATGGTGGAGGGTACATAACATTCGACTTAGCCGAACTTACGGCCGTATATACTTGTTTTTGCTGGGATTAAATTTCCCAACACTCCTATATAGTCACCCTTTGAACTGATGTACCAGATTTGACATCATTCCCATCGAGTGAATACAACTTTCTCAAATGTTATGTTTTTTTACGATGACATTTTCATAAGAATTGGAATGAAATGCATTCGCCCAAAACATGAATACAACAGCCCACGTTTGAGAAATACCGTGTTTCCATTCATTTTCTTCCCATGCAATAGCTTTGCTCTTTGCCGTCGTTTCAATAATACTAGGTGGACGCATAACCATGACAAGAGGAATTTGCAAAAAACAGAAAGCAGCATATTTTAAGTTTTTCTGTGGTTCTTGAAAAATTGCCAATTAGGTCAGCAGCAAAAAGTTTCCATAGAAATTCCACAATAATGTTGCGATTCTAGTCGACAGACATACACATACACACAAAATAGAGAGCAATCGTACAAGAAACATTTTTGGAGGACAATGAAGTAAAACCAATGACAGAAGAAGGTTTCTTTTTAGAGGAACTGGAGCCGTTTTTGTCGCAATTATTGGAACACCTACTTTTTCAATAAATCGGAAGTGAAAGAAATTTTTCGGATTACTTTAATTTTTTTATGAACATTTATTGTGGTAAATATATTGGTGATAATGCAAACAGTACACTGAAACAAAAATCACTTCAAATCTAAAATAAACTAACTGCAGACAAGCCGTAATGCTTCGCGGGTGTGTAGAATTAAGATGAATTTATAAATATTAATGTAAAAAACAAAAATAACGAACAATAAAATTGATTAAAAAAATATAAACCTGATTTCAGCAGGGTCGAATCTAAAATACCCACCACTCAAATATAAGAATTTCCTTTGAAAAAGGCTTGATAATATATGGACTTTCAAGTTTCCAATGCGTTATGCATTCGATCAATGTACACCATGATTGGAAATGAAAATCAACTTCCAACTACGGCTATCATTTTATGTTTCCTAGAATGTTAGACTAGCAAATGGGCTGGATCGATCCATTTTAATCCCCATATCAATTTATTTGAAATAATTCGAACAATAATTCGAATTTATTGTTTTTAATTTTATTTTAAGGCTATATACCTACACACATATGACAGAAAAAATTGTCAAAGCTGTTTTTTATAGAAAATTTTGTCACTATTGTATTTATATGGAATGTTTTGTCAAAATTTAATTTCTATAAAAAAATTATTCGAAATATTATTACTATAGAAATATTTTTTTCTATAGAAAATTAAGTCAACATTTATTTCTATAGAAAATAAAAAATAAAACAAGTATATACAGCAGTAAGTTCGTCCGGGCCGAATCATAAATACCCACCACCATGAATCAAATATACTAATTTCCTTAGAAAATTTCATGGGCGTTTGATGACAGATCAGTTTAACCAGTTCGCATCCCGAAAATAAATGTAAAGATTTTACCTATCAGATTCCGGATTTATAAGAACTATTTTTGTTTGAGTTTTAAAGAAATCATAAACATATCCTGTAAATGTGCAAGGAAATTAAGAAAAACTACCTTGATTTGAAATCTAAAATCTATAGTACACCAACTGTTTTATGATTACGAGAAGTAATATCTGGCAAATTTACATTTATGGTAAATGCACCTTCTGTACCCTCAATATCTGAAATCGGTCTATATGGAGGCCTTACCAGCGTTGCAACAACGAATTTTTATTTTGGACCAAATTTTTCCAAAATTCGTACCAGCGGACCAGTTTTCTAATTTAAATTAATATAATTTAAAAGTTACAATTTTTCTAAAATTTTTCTTCGAAAGAAAATTTTTTCAAAACTTTATTTCTATATAAAATTTTGACCTCATTCTATTTCTATCAAAAATTTTGTCCATATTTTATTTCTTTAGAAAATTTGGTCCAAATTTTATTTCAATAGATTTCATTTTAGCCAAAATTTCAATTTAGCCAAAATTTAATTTCTATAGAAAATGTACCCAAAGTTTAATTCTATTGAAAATTTAGCCAAAATTTAATTTCTATTACATATTTAGCAGAAATCTTTTTCTATAGAAAGTTATCGCAAAATTTTATTTTTTCTTAAAATTTGTACAAAAGTTTTGCATAATATTGTATCCCAAAATTTTTTAAGAAGCTTATTTCTATACAATAAATTTTATTTCTATGAAAAATTTGTTAAAATTTTATTTCTATGAAAATTTTGTTAAAATTTTATTTCTATAGAAATTTTTGTCCAAATGTTATTTCTGCAGAAAAATTCCATTTGGTCTGACCATCGGACCAACTTCAATAATTTTTTGGGTCTATTTTGGTCCAATCGGACTAATGGGGCTACGCCAAAAACATGGAAGGATACGTACAGTATTCAGCACATCTATTGTAGTTCTAGAATATAGACCCCAAAACGGAGGGCCGATTTATAAGGGGACTATATCAAAAACTGGACCGATACACAATATATTCGGCACACCTCTTAATGGTCCTAGAATACCTCCAGATTTCCAATTTCAGGCAAATTGGATAAAAACTACGGATTGTAGAAGTCCAAGAAGTAAACTCGTAACATCGGTCTAAAAGGGGGCTATATCAAAACTTCGTCCGATAATGACCATCTTCGGCACGCCTTGTAATGGTCCTATAATACCTCTAGATTTCCAATTTCAGACAAATTGGATAAAAACTACGGATTCTAGAAGCTCAAGAAATAAAATCGGGAGTTCTGTCTATATGGGAGCTATATTAAAACATGGTCCGATAATCACCATTTTCAGCACTCCTCCTTATAGCCCTAGAATACCTCTAGGTTTCCAATTTCTGGCAAATTGAATAAAAACTACGGTTTTTATAAGCCCAAGACCCCAAATCGGGCGATCGGTTGATATGGGAGCTATATCAAAACCTGGACCGATCTAGCTCATCTTCGACATGACAAACTTATTATACCCCTGTCACCATTCTATGGTGGTGGGTATAAAAATATTTTTATGTAGAAAATTTTGTCAAAAATTTATTTCTATAGAAAATTTAGCCAAAATTTTGCTTCTATAGAAAATTGTTCAAAATTTTATTTACACAAAAAATTTTCCAAAATTTCTATTAATAATTTTTTCAAATTTTTTCTATAGAAAATTGTGCCAAAATTTTGTTACTATAGATTTTTTTATACAAAATTTATACAACATTTTATGTCGATAGAAAATTTAGTCAACATTTTATTTTTATACAAAATTTTGTCTAAATTTTCTTTCTATAGAAAATTTTGCAGCACTTTATTTCTTTAGAAAATTTTGCAAAATTTTATTTAGTACACAAAAAATTTTCCAAAAATTTCTATTGATATTTTTTTCAAAATTTTATTTCTATAGAAAATTTTGTCAAAATTTGTTTACTATAGTTTTTTTTTATAGAAAATTTTGTCAAAATGTATTTATATAGAAAATTTTCTCAAACATTTATTTATATTGAGAATTTAGTTCAAATTTTGTTTCTATAGAAAATTTTGCAAACTTTTATTTACTACACAAAAATTTTTCCAAAATTTCTATTTATATTTTTTTTTTCAAAATTTTATTTCTATAAAACAATTTGTCAAAATTTTATTTATATAGCAAATTTTCTCAATTTTTTTTCTTACTGATACTCACTGCTAAGTCGAAAACTGGTAAAAGTGACTCAAATTTTGCTATATAAAAAATTATGAATGTTTCAAAATATTGCACGAGATTTTGTAGAAGTCTGATTTCAGATTTTATCAAAATGTAGATCTAAAGACAAAGTTGTGCAGAGTATGTTACAATCGGCCCGCCCGACTTTAGACTTTCTTTGCATTTTTATTTTTTGCTACAATTGTGTTACGTCCCATAACGTTAGATTTAAATTTTAGGTACAGAGATTTTCTAGAAGTATATACAATTTTGTCTAAATCGATTCAGATTCAAATTCATGCATATGGGAATATAACCCTTTATAATAATTTTCGTCCACAAATACATATACTGTCGGTATCTTCCCATATTATGATGGGTATTTATATCATTATTTTATTTATTAAACATTGCCCTAAATTTGAAATAAAGAGTTTAATTGGTATAAATGCGAAATTAAGACCTTTCTTGCACACATAAATAAATACGATACTTTATATCGATCCATATATATACCCCATATATACCCCCATAATAGAACTACAAATTAGTGGTACTAAAATGAGATTTAGTTATATTACCCGGAGCTGATGAAAAATGCTGGAGTCGGAGTCGGAGTCGAGCAAAATTGGCTCGACTCCACAGCCCTGTACATGCCCAGCATAAACAAATTGGAAGTTGTCCCACAAACATATCTTTTAAAGCGCATCCCCGAATTCCTCATCGATTTTCTTCCACTTCCGATGCAGTCCTGTTGAACAAATATTAGAAAGTACGTAATTAGGCTAATTTAAGTGAAAATTTGTGTTTTGGATAATTAAATTAAAAAAAGAAAATAAATAAAAAAGTAAAAAAAAATAAAAGACAAAAAACCTGAACCTTTGACTTCGAACCTGTGCCGTTTGAATTTTTCACCATGAAAGTTCTTTTAAGAAGGTTTTGCAAATTTAGATTTAAATCTTTAAATCTTTGGTCCAGTTTTAATGGAAACAATATATTTATACAAAAATATATGCCACAAATAAAAAAAAAAATAAAAACGATGTATAACATAAAAAAATAATTTTTTCGAAAAATATTTGCTAAAAAATTGCCGCTGGTGAGATTTGAACCAGCGTTCTTTATTTGTTCATTCATTATAATAAAAAAAAACATCTCAAGAAGTAGTTAAAATGTCATGCCGTGGTATCATATTAGGTTCATATCATAAACATTTGAATAGACATCTTGATGCATTGTGTTCAATGGCGTTTGTGGCTGAGTGTCCTAAAACGTTCTGTTATGGTGCCAACAGGCCCAGGTTCAAACCCCGGTGGAAGCGAAGAAGTTTTTCAATTTGTAAAAAGTAGATAATAAGAAAATGAAAGTGTAACAAAAAATACTGATCATAAAAATACTGATGATAAAAAGTGGAATTGGAGGAAAAAATCGTTTTTTTTAATTCTTAGTTTTTAATTCTTCATTCTAATTAACTTCCAAGGCACAATGTCTAAACCAATCCAAAAACGGAGTACTTCCGTCCTATGACAAGTACATCTACTTCTTTGGAAGCTCTTATTTTGCTGGGCCAATTCTAATTTGCAAGGTTATAAAATCATGGGAGCGTATGGTGGATATTAATGTGTATACGCACCCGTGGATATTGCACAACGAAAAAGGGAATGATTAGAAGAATAAAAAATTCTAACAAATTAACTCGAAATCTTAAAAATAGTGCGATGAAAATGGTTATGTTCAGAAAAAGTGGAATATTCGACCACTATATAGCTTTTATAAAGGGTGATTTTTTAGCTATTGTCTGTTAGGCAACACTGCTGACGCACGATTCGTGTTGTGTTTCACAGTCAAATATCTTCTGTTTGGTCTATAATTCAACCATGAATAGACTTACAAACTTCGTGGTCCGCTAAGAAAGTTCATCGCGCGCTTTCCAGCCGTTGGACTAAATTTGCATCACTTCGTAAGGTGTGAACAAAATTCAGTGGTTTGGATGTGATATAAAAAATGATATGATATTTTGCCAAATAAATAATTTTTTTATTTTTTATACCCTCCACCATAGGATGGGGCGTATATTAACTTTGTCATTCCGTTTGTAACACATTGAAATATTGCTCTAAGACCCCATAAAGAATATATATTCTGGGTCGTGGTAAAATTCTGAGTCGATCTGTGCATGTCCGTCCGTCCGTCCGTCCGTCTGTTGAAATCACGCTAACTTCCGAACGAAACAAGCTATCAACTTAAAACTTGGCACAAGTAGTTGTTATTGATGTAGGTCGGATGGTATTGCAAATGGGCCATATCGGTCCACTTTTACGTATAGCCCCCCATATAAACGGACCCCCAAATTTGGCTTGGGAGGCCTCTAAGAGAAGCAAATTTCATCCGGTCCGGCTGAAATTTGGTACATGGTGTTAGTATATGGTCTCTAACAATCGTGCAAATTGGTCCACATCGGTCCATAATTATATATAGCCCCCATATAAACCGATCCTCCGATTTGGCTTGCGAGGCCTCTAAGAGAAGCAAATTTCATCCGATCCGCCTGAAATTTGGTACATGGTGTTAGTATATGGTCTCTAACAACCATGCAAAAATTGGTCCACATCGGTCCATAATTATATATAGCCCCCATATAAACCGATCCCCCGATTTGGCTTGCGAGGCCTCTAAGAGAAGCAAATTTCATCCGATCCGGCTGAAATTTAGTACGTGGTGTTAATATATGGCCTCAAACTCCCATGCAAAAATTGATCGAAATCGGTCCATAATTATATATAGCCCCCATATAAACCGATCCCCAGATTTGACCTCCAGAGCCCCTTGGAAGAGCAAAATTCATCCGATTCGGTTGAAATTTGGTACGTGATGTTAGTATATGGTATCCAACAACCATGCAGGAATTGGTTCATATCAGTCCATAATTATATATAGCACCCATATAAACCGATCCCCAGATTTGACCTCCGGTGCCTTTTGGAGAAGCAAAATTTATCCGATCTGGTTGAAATTTTGTACGTGGTGGTAGTATATAATATTTAGCAACCATGCCAAAAGTGGTCCATATCAGTCCATAATCATATATAGCCCCCATATAAACCGATCCCGAGATTTGGTTTTGGAGCCTCTTGGAGGAGCAAATTTCATCGGAGTCAGTTGAAATTTGGTGCATTGTGTTAGTATATGGCCGTTAACAACCATGCCTAACTAGGTCCATATCGGTCGATAGTTATATATAGCCCTCAGAATCCATTCCCTGTGCACAATTTTAAGTAAATCGGAGTAAAATGTTGACCTAGAGTGACCATATGACTGTAAATCGGACGACCGATATATATGGGAGCTATATCTAAATCTGAACCGATTTCAACCAAATTCAGTACGCATATTTATAAAGTTAATTCTACTCTCTGTGCAAAATTTCACTTACCTCCCAGTAAAACTTTGGCCTCTTGGGCCATAGGAGTGTAAATGGGGTGAAAGTTATATACGGAAGCTATTTCTAAATCTGCACCGGTTTCAACCAAATTCAGCGTTTTTATTTATAACGTTAATTCTACTCCGTGTGCAAAATTTCAAGTAAATCCGAACAAAACATTGGCCTATGGGGCCATAGCAGTGTAAATTGGGCTAAAGCTATATATGATACCTATATCTGAATATGAAACGATTTGACTGATATTCCGCAAAATTTACGAGACTCACAAAATATTCGATTATACGAAATTGGAAGAAGATCGGTTGATAAACACATCATTTATGACAAGATCGGTCATAAATGTATATGGCAGCTATATCTAAATCTGAACCACAATGAATAGGGATCGTCTTTGAGCCGAAGAAAGACCTCATGCCAAATTTGAGGACGATCGGACTTAAACTGCAAGCTAGACTTTGCACACTCAAAATTTAATTCTAAGCCGATCGGTATACTAAAAGATGGGTCTATGACTACTCCTTCGTACCGCAGTAGTGGTGAAGGGTATAAAAATATTAGAAAATATTAAAAATTGAATTGAAGAGAAACTTCCAAGTTTTTTTTTTTGACGGGTTCTTATAGACAAATTGTGTTCAGCAACGAAACCCATTTTTAGGCCAATGGCCAGCCAAAAGCATTGCAAAATCTACGAATGCATCCCAAAAAGTCACCTTTTTGTGCGGTTTATGGTCTGGACCGTACGTCTTCAAAGATTATGCGAACCTTAACGTAACTGTGAATGGTGAGTGATACCGTGAGATAATATCCTTATTTTTCTTATCCAAAATGTAAGAGCTTGATTTGCATGACATTTGGTTTTAGTAAGGCGGTGCCACACAGCTCACGTAATAATGGAGTTGTTGAGAGGCGAGTTCGGTAAAAATTTTATTTAACGTTCGGGACTGGTCTATTGGGCGCCTAGATCGTGCGATGTAACGACTTTTTTGTGGAGTTATGTTAAAGCTCATGTCTATACTGGCAAAGCCCACTTCAATTGAGGCATTGGAAGACTACATTAAAGAATTACTTTGTTAGATACCGGTCGTAATGCCACGAAGAGTGTACCAAAATTAGACTAAGCGGATGAACCATTTGAGGCGCAGATGTGATCAACATTTGTATGAAATAATCTTCAAACATTTAATTATATGAATCGTACTATCGGTTTTAGTGAAGATTTCCCCATTTTCTGAATTTTATGTATTTGGTTGTTTTGAAACAATTTTCCCGTAGCACCTAAAAGTCACCCTTTTTATACCCTTCACCACTACTGTGGTACAGGGTATAATAAGTTTGTGCATTTGTATGTAACGCCAAGAAGGAGTAATCATAGACCAACCTTTTAGTATACGGATCGGCTTAGAATTAAATTCTGAGTCGATTTAGCGATGTCCGTCTGTCTGTCTGTTGATGTATTTTTGTGTGCAAAGTACAGCTCGCAGTTTTAGTCCGATTGTCCTAAAATTTAGTATAGGGTCCTGTTTCGGCTCAAAGACGATCCCTATTGAAAAAATCGGTTCAGATTTAGATATAGCTGCCATATATATTTTTCACCGATCTGGTCATAATTGGCGTGTATATCAACCGATCTTCCTCAAATTCCGTACATCCGAATATTTTATGAGTCTCGAAAAACTTGCAAAATATCAGCCAAATCGGTTCTGATTTAGATATAGCTCCCATATATAGCTTTCACCCGATTTACACTCATTTGCCCACAGAGGCCAATTTTTAACTCCAATTTAGTTGAAATTTTGCACAGGGAGTAGAATTAGCATTGTAGCTATACGTGCCAAATTTGGTTGAAATCGGTTCAGATTTAGATATATCTCCCATACATAGCTTTCGCCCGATTTACACTCATATGACCACAGAGGCCAATTTTTAACTCCGCTTTAGTTGAAATTTCGCACTGGGGGTAGAAATAGCATTGTAGCTATGCGTTCCAAATTTGGTTGAAATCGGTTCAGATTTAGATATATCTCCCATATATAGCTTTCGCCCGATTTACATTCATATGACCACAGAGGCCAATTTTTAACTCCGATTTAGTTGAAATTTTGCACAGGGAGTAGAATTAGCATTGTAGCTATACGTGCCAAATTTGGTTGACATCGGTTCAGATTTAGATTTAGCTCCCATATATATGTTTTTCTGATTTCGACCAACATTTTCCTTGTAAAATCGCAACTGCTTAGTCGAAAAGTTGTAAAAATGACGCTAATTTTCCTCAACTTCTAATACATATATATCGAGCGATAAATCATAAATAAACTTTTGCGAAGTTTCCTTAAAATTGCTTCAGATTTAAATGTTTCCCATATTTATACCCTTCACCACTACTGTGGTACAGGGTATAATAAGTTTGTGCATTTGTATGTAACGCCAAGAAGGAAAAGTCTGAGACCCATCGTTTAGTATACCGATCGTCTTAGAATTAAATTCTGAGTCGATTTTGCGATGTCCGTCCGTCTGTCTGTCTGTCTGTCCGTCTGTCTGTTGATGTATTCTTGTGTGCAAAGTACAGCTCGCAGTTTTAGTCCGATTGTCCTAAAATTTGGTATAGGGTCCTGTTTCGGCTCAAAGACGATCCCTATTGATTTTGGAAACAATCGGTTCAGATTTAGATATAGCTGCCATATATATTTTTCACCGATCTGGTCATAATTGGCGTGTATATCAACCGATCTTCCTCGAATTCCGTACATCCGAATAGTTTATGAGTCTCGAAAAACTTGCAAAATATCAGCCAAATCGGTTCAGATTTAGATATAGCTCCCATATATAGCTTTCGCCCGATTTACACTCATTTGCCCACAGAGGCCAATTTTTTGCTCCGATTTAGTTGAAATTTTGCACAGGGAGTAGAATTAGCATTGTAGCTATGCGTGTCAAATTTGGTTGAAATCGGTTCAGATTTAGATATAGCTCCCATATATAGCTTTCGCCCGATTTACACTCAAATGACCACAGAGGCCAATTTTTAACTCCGATTTAGTTGAAATTTTGCACAGGGAGTAGAATTAGCATTGTAGCTATACGTGCCAAATTTGGTTGAAATCGGTTCAGATGTAGATATAGCTCCCATAATAGCTTTCGCCCGATTTACGCTCATTTGCCCACAGAGGCCAAGTTTTTGCTCCGATTTAGTTGAAATTTTGCACAGGGAGTAGAATTAGCATTGTAGCTATGCGTGCCAAATTTGGTTGACATCGGTTCAGATTTAGATTTAGCTCCCATACATATGTTTTTCTGATTTCGACCAACATTTTCCTTGTAAAATCGCCACTGCTTAGTCGAAAAGTTGTAAAAATGACTCTAATTTTCCTAAACTTCTAATACATATATATCGAGCGATAAATCATAAATAAACTTTTGCGAAGTTTCCTTAAAATTGCTTCAGATTTAAATGTTTCCCATATTTATACCCTTCACCACTACTGTGGTACAGGGTATAATAAGTTTGTGCATTTGTATGTAACGCCAAGAAATAGTGGTCATAGACCCATCTTTTAGTATACCGATCGGCTTAGAATTAAATTCTAAGTCGATTTAGCGATGTCCGTCTGTCTGTCTGTCCGTCCGTCTGTCTGTATATGTAATTTTGTGCACAAAGTACAGCTCGCAATTTAAGTCCGATCGTCCTCAAATTTGGCAGAGGGCCGTTTCTTGGGACAGAGACAATCGCTATTGGTTTTTGAAAAAATCGGTTCAGATTTAGATATAGCTGCAATATATATTTATCCCCGATGTGGTCATAGTTAGCGTGTTTATCAACCGATTTTCTTAAAATACCGTACATCCAAATATTTTATGAATCTCGCAAATCTTGCAAAATATCAGCCAAATCGGTTCAGATTTAGATATAGCTCCCATATATATCTTTCGCCCGAGATGGAGTTATATGGTCCAGAAGCCAGATTTTTGGACGAATTTGGTTGAAATTTTTCACTAGGAGTACAATTAGTAGTATAGTCAAGTGTGCAAAATTTGATTGAAATCGGTTCAGATTTAGATATAGCTCCCATACAGATCTTTCGCCCGATATGGACTAATATGGTCCTAAAAACCAGAGTTTTGGCCCAATTTGGTTGAAATTTTGCACAGGGAGTAGATTTAGCATTGTAGCTATGCATGCCAAATTTGATTGAAATCGGTTCAGATTTAGATATTGGTCAAAATACCAACATTTACCTTGTTAAATCGCCACTGCTTAGTCCAAAAGTTGTAAAAATGACTCTAATTTTCCTAAACTTCTAATACATATATATAGAGCGATAAATCATTAAAATTGCTTCAGATTTAAATGTTTCCCATATTTTTTTTACTAAAATTGTGTTCCACCCTAGTGCATTAGCCAACTTAAATTTTGAGTCTATAGGTTTTGTAAAATTCTATCAAATTCTGTCCAAATCGAGTGATATGTAAATGTATGTATTTGGGACAAACCTTTATATATAGGATGTGATATGGTATCGAAAATTTAGATCTACAAAGTGGTGCAGGGTATAATATAGTCGGCCCCGCCCGACTTTAGACTTTCCTTACTTGCTTTTTACTAACATTGTGTTCCACTCTAGTGCATTAGACGACTTAAATTTTGAGTCTATAGATTTTGTAGAAGTCTATCAAATTCTGTCCAAATCGAGTGATATTTAAATGTATGTATTTGGGACAAACCTTTATATATAGCCCCCAACACATTTGACGGATATGATATGGTATCGAAAATTTAGATCTACAAAGTTGTGCAGGGTATAATATAGTCGGCCCCGCCCGACTTTAGACTTTCCTTACTTGTTATATTATTTCTTTGTGTTTATATTAATTATGTAGAATTAGATTTCGGATATCATGTATCCAACTTCAATTCCTCTTACTTATAATGATTTACAATAAATAGTACGACTACATTATAAGAGATATTAGTTTCGCATCACTTACACGTATATAATGCTTACTTGTTCACAATAATATTTTCAACCTGAATTCATACTATAATCACCAAATCCCAGTCACATGTCAATTGTTAATTTCCATTACAAAAATACTGTTTGATCACGATATGCTTGTTATAATCGAAGAAATGTTGTTGCAATTGTACTATAATTGATTGCTAATGTCAATGTGTCAGATTATCTATAATCATTTTATTAGACTTAGTCGTGTTCGTATGTGTGAGTGGGCGGTTGTTTTGTTGGTGCACTCATGTACCATGTTCACCATGTAGGCGTAGCTTCAATTGTGGTCTATAAATCATCAAATTACAAATAAATCCTCTTTGGACAGCACCACAAATGAGGGTTTTGTAATCACTTCATATCGTCCCCAATTGGTTGATTGTCGATGTGATCAAAGTAGGCAGTGATTAACTTGGCCTTAATCACACACATATTCCAATCATTCAATGACCCCTATTCATTCATGTACTGATGTGTGTGTGTGTGTGAGTGTGCCATTTTAACACTATAACACATATTCCAATCCAAGCAAAAAAAAAAAAAAAAAAATAGTACCCAAAAGCTAGTCAAGCATAAAAGGACCTTCAATTACAATTACAAATTACCAAAATCAACACACGAGCATGTATTCACATAGAACACATTCCATACACAATCCATCTGGTGAGCATAAATAAAGTTAGTATGGGGTGCATCGTAATCGAAATTCAAATTGGATATGCATTCATTGGTTTGAAAGGCTCAATGGCAATCAATTAAATATGACTCTAGTTGATCATGAATGTAACAACATCGTAAGGGGTAGGATTGAATTGAAGGGTTTGTCAAATATTACCCAACGCCAATGAGTATGTTAGGTTAGGTTTAAGTGAGCAGGGATCCGGAGCGGAGCGGTTTTTCTTTTCTCCGGAGCGGGAGCGGAGCGGAGCGAAAAAAATGGACCGCTCCGGATCCCTGTAAGTGAGATCCCTCTTTATTTCAGGCCGATTCCATCCAAAATCCCTAGGTCCCTATTTTGACCTAAAATAGATACTTGTGCCAAATTGAAAGTTGATTAAAAGTGCCACCTGGACTTACATTACAAAAATATGTTCACCGACAGATGGACATGCTAGATCGACTCAGAGACCGGACCCGAGTAGTATTGCCAAAGACACCATGTGTCTATATCGTCTCCTGCTGGGTGTTGCAAACATATGCACTAACTTATAATATCCTGTTCCACAGAATGGTACAAGTTATAAAAATAAATGGCAGGGGATATACGTAACCTTCAAGCTTTCGAACCAACTTATCTACGTTTTTGAACATATTTTTCCTACCTTCGTTTTGCCTGCAATTAGCACCGACAATCATGTCTCCACATCTGCTTTAAATTCCTTTCGATGCCACACCACCTAGCACATCGTAAATTTACAAAGCAATTGGATGAAAGCAATCAATTATCCCAATCCGACTCCCATGACACTGCTATCATTTATAAACTTCCAATTAATCTTTGAGTGATTTACGAAATAATGGCACTGCTCCCACAGATAGAGCACGTACACTATCCAGACTCACTTAAAAAGCCATTGAGAGCACTCGTAATCCATTTCGTATAAATTGTACGTTAATGTTATCCAATTGAAAGGGCAATGCATTAAAGCTACAAAAATCTTTAATACTTCCCTCCAAAATGCAGTCAAATGAATATCTAGCATTAAAATGAGTTAGGGTATGTGTACGTCAGGGATTTTTTGCTTTTTGGCATAGATGCAACGACGAATATAGAGAAAATTGAAAGTATTTTAATTTTTTGATATATATACGCTATAAAAAAGTACACAGAAAAAAAACTTTCCTACGATTTATAGATTTGGTCTCTAGACAAATATTTGTATGTAGCTATTTGTATGACATACACCTTCCATAATATTCAGGAGAAATTTCTTTTAAATAAAGAGATTTTAACTAAAACAAAGTTCAAAATATTTGTTTCAAACTGTTGTTCAATACCTTAAGAATACGAATCTGTAATGGTTATGTCCATCCGTTAAAGTCCTTGCACACAAAAATTTTGTTTTCTGATTCAATCAAGAAATTAATTGATCCAATTAAATTTTTAATTGAAATGTCTTCAATCACAGAAATGATAGTATCAATTAAAAAATTAATTGAAGGTCAATTAAAAAATATTGATCCAATTAAAAAATTAATTGATACTTTTAATTTTTGTGATTGATTTTTGTTTCAATTAAAAAAATTGTTGATTCAATTAAATTTTTAATTGAATATTTTTTAAAACTCAATTAAAATTTTAATTGGAAAATTTTTCATAAAATTTTTTTCTGTGTGGTATTTGAAATAAGGCAAATATGTCCAAATGTAATGAAAACATTTCAGGATGTTACCCAATATTGCTCTAAGTCTAGAGGTGTGCATGAGGTGAATGAAATTTAATTTTGAAATTCGTAAGCATGAATTTAGTCCTGAAACTGAGTTTGTTCCTAAGTGTGAGATTTTCATGTGCCTATATTTTACCGTGTGTGGGAATTTTATCGAGAACGTGAACTTTATCGCGAGCGTAAAATTTAACGTGAACGTAAATTTGATCGTGAACGTGGTTTTGAAGAAATTTTACTCACGCATGTTCAAGGACAAATTTTGACTTTCACTCACGATCATGCTAACTTCCGAACAATTGGACTACGGACACAAATTTCATGTCTTTACTTTTTACATTTTTTGAAATTTTTAGTTTTTATAAATACTAATGCTGAACACTTTTCCATTGCAAAATCAATAGTTCATTGATGACATTGTATTTTAGTTCAATTTTACACCACCATATATATATATATATATATATATATATATATATATATATATATATATATATATATATATATATATATATATATATATATATATATATATATATATATATATATATATATATATATATATATATATATATATATATATATATATATATATATATATATATATATATATATATATATATATATATATATATATATATATATATATATATATATATGTATATATATATATATATATATATATATATATATATATATATATATATATATATATATATATATATATATATATATATATATATCCTTGTTAAATCGCCACTGCTTAGTCGAAAAGTTGCAAAAATCACACTAATTTTCCTAAACTTCTAATACATATATATCGAGCGATAAATCATAAATAAACTTTTGCGAAGTTTCCTTAAAATTGCTTCAGATTTAAATGTTTCCCATTTTCATACCCTTCACCACTACTGTGGTACAGGGTATAATAAGTTTGTGCATTTGTATGTAACGCCAAGAAGGAGTAATCATAGACCAACCTTTTAGTATACGGATCGGCTTAGAATTAAATTCTGAGTCGATTTAGCGATGTCCGTCTGTCTGTCTGTCCGTCTATCTGTCCGTCTGTCTGTCCGTCTGTCTGTCCGTCTGTCTGTCCGTCTGTCTGTCTGTCTGTCTGTCTGTTGATGTATTTTTGTGTGCAAAGTACAGCTCTCAGTTTTAGTCCGATTGTCCTAAAATTTGGTATAGGGTCCTGTTTCGGCTCAAAGACGATCCCTATTGATTTTGGAAAAAATCGGTTCAGATTTAGATATAGCTGCCATATATATTTTTCACCGATCTGGTCATAATTGGCGTGTTTATCAACCGATCTTCCTCAAATTCCGTACATCCCAATATTTTATGAGTCTCGAAAAAGTTGCCAAATATAAGCCAAATCGGTTCAGATTTAGATATAGCCCCCATATAAACGGACCCCCAGATTTGGCTTGCGGAGCCTATAAGAGATGGATATTTCATCACATCTGGCTGAAATTTGGTACATGGTGTAAGTATATGGTCTCTAACAACCATGCAAAAATTGGTTCACATCGTTTTATAATTATATATAACCCCCATATAAACCGATCCCCAGATTTCACCCCCCGAGCCTCTTGCAGGAGCAAAATTTATCCGATTCGGTTGAAATTTGGTACGTGGAGTTAGTATATGGTCTCTAACAACCATGCAAAAATTGGTCCATATCCTTCAATAATTATATATAGCCCCCATATAAACCGATCCCCATATTTGTCCTCCGGAGCCTCTTGGAGGAGCACGAATTGGTCTATATCGTTCCATAATTATATATAGGCCCCATAAAAACTTTTCTCCAGATTTGATCTCCGGAGTCTCTTGGAGAAGCAAAAGTCATCCGATCCGGTTGAAATTTGCAGCGTGGTGTTAGTATGTGGCCGCTAATTACCATGCCAAATTTGGTCCATAGCGGTCTATAGTTATATATAGCCGATCCCCAATCACACAAAAATTTATCCATATCGGTTTATAATCATGGTTGCCACTCGAGCCAAAAATAATCTACAGAAATTTTATTTCTATAGAAAATTTTTTCAAAATGTTATTCCTATTGAAAATTTTGTCAAACTTTAGTTCTATAGAAAATTTTGATAAAATTTTATTTCTATAGAAAATGTTGTCAACATTTTAATTCTATAGAGAATGTTGTCAAAATTTGAGTTCTATTGAAAGTTTTGTCAAAATTTTATTTCTATAGAAAATTTTGACAAAATGTTATTTTTATAAAAAATTTTGTTGAGATTTTATTTCTATAGAAAAATTTGTGCAAATTTTACTTCTATAGAAAATGTTGCCAAAATTTTAATTTGTCAAAATTTTATTTCTATAGAAACTTTTATCAAAATTTTATTTCTATACAAAATGTTGTCAAACTTAATTATAGACGTATTTAATCGGCCTTTTTTAGTTTAAGATACGAGGGCAGTTCGG
Source organism: Haematobia irritans (assembly GCF_050003625.1). Classification (NCBI taxonomy): domain Eukaryota; kingdom Metazoa; phylum Arthropoda; class Insecta; order Diptera; family Muscidae; genus Haematobia; species Haematobia irritans. Next base: position 125,151,177 of record NC_134400.1, read on the forward strand.
AAACTTTTTAGCCTAGCACAAAAAGCGCGGTATAAACAGAAAAAGTTAAGTGTTTTGGAAACTTCCAAAACATCGATCTGGCAACTCCCTCATATAGTAACAGGTGTTCAAAAAAAGAAGCATCCGCAATTTTTTTACAATCGAAAAATTAGAAATGCGTGCTGTCTTTAAATATTTATGTAAAAACGGTTTATCGGGACAAAAAATTTATAATGATATGGTGAATGTGTTAGGTGAAAGTGCTTCTTCATATGCAACAGTAAAAATTGGGTTGCTAAATTTAAACGTGGTCGTACAAGCATTGAAGATAAACCACGTAGTGGACGTCCAAAAACAGCAACAACAACAGAAATTGTAGCCAAAGTGCATGCTATGGTATTAAATGATCGACAAATAAAAGTGCGTGAAATGGCTAATATCATGGCCATCTCAAATGTTCAAGTCCATTTAATTTTGCATGAAGAACTACAGATGAAAAAGCTTTCTGCATTTTTTAACAGTCGATCAAAACCGCATAAGAATGAACAATTCTCAAGCTTGTTTGGATCGTTTTAAGCGAAATAAAATGGATTTTAAGCGTCGTTTCATAACTGTTGATGAGACATGGATCCACCACAGAGACAAAAGAACAATCCAAACAATGGACTGAAGCTGGAGGAAGTGCCCCAAAGAAGGCAAAAACAATTCAATCGGCTGGTAAGGTCATGGCAACGGTTTTTTGGGACTTCAAAGGTATTTTATTGATTGGCTATCTGAAAAAGGGTAAAACAATAAATTCGGTGTACTATTGAAACCTTTTGGATCAATTAAATGTATAAATTCGAGGAAAAGACAACGCACCAGCGCACAAGAGTGTTTTAACAATGGCTAAAATCAACGAATTAAAGTACGACTGGCTTGACCACCCACCTTATTCTCCTGATTTAGCTCCCAGTGACTTTTACTTGTCCCCAAATCTAAAAAAAATTCCTTGCTGACAAGTTTTTTACCTCAAATGAAGATGCAATTACAGTTGTAAACCAATATTTTGAAGACCTTGAGGAAGCTATTTTAATCAAGGGATAGAATTGCTAGAAAAGCGTTGTACTAAGTGTATTAAAGTTTCAGGAGATTATATTGAAAAATAAAAATATTTTTGAAAAACTAACTATTCTCTTTCATTGATAGGCTAAGAAGTTTCCGAACCGCCCTCGTATACTACGTATGGACTACCTTGCAATTTAGAAGACGGTGTTAGGAAGTTTTAAGATACCTTGCCATCGGCAAGTGTTACCGCGACCCAAGTAATTCGATTGTGGATGACAGTCTTCAGTAGAAGTGTCTACGCAATCCATGGTGGAGGGTACATAAGTTCGGCCAGGCCGTACATAAGTTCGGCCTGGCCGAACTTACGCCCTTATATACTTGTTTTACAATCCTCTCAATTTTTATACCCTCCACCATAGGATGGGGGGTATATTAACTTTGTCATTCCGTTTGTAACACATCGAAATATTGATCTAAGACCCCATAAAGTATATATATTCTGGGTCGTGGTGAAATTCTGAGTCGATCTGAGCATGTCCGTCCGTACGTCCGTCCGTCCGTCTGTTGAAATCACGCTAACTTCCGAACGAAACAAGCTATCGACTTGAAACTTGGCACAAGTAGTTGTTATTGATGTAGGTCGGATGGTATTGCAAATGGGCCATATCGGTCCACTTTTACGTATAGCCCCCATATAAACGGACCCCCAAATTTGGCTTGCGAGGCCTCTAAGAGAAGCAAATTTCATCCGATCCGGCTCAAATTTTGTACATGGTGTTAGTATATGGTCTCTAACAACCATGCAAAAATTGGTCCACATCGGTCCATAATTATATATAGCCCCCATATAAACCGATCCCCCGATTTGGCTTGCGGAGCCTCTAAGAGAAGCAAATTTCAACCGATCCGGCTGAAATTTGGTACATGGTGTTGGTATATGGTATCTAACAACCGTGCAAAAATTGGTCCACATCGGTCTATAATTATATATATTTTTGAAACAATTCTTAGAACCTTTTTTATATTTTTTATTACCCACAGCTAATAAAAATTCTAGATAACAAATGTCCTGGACATTAAATGCATCATTGGTGGACCTATTGAAAAATGAACAATTTATTTAGAAGCTGGTATAAGCTTTTCATATGAATCAATAGAAAAAGTCATTGCAAAACTTTATCCATAATTATATATAGCCCCCATATAAACCGATCCCCCGATTTGGCTTGCGGAGCATCTAAGAAAAGCAAATTTCATCCGATCCGGCTGAAATTTGGTACATGGTGTTGGTATATGGTCTCTAACAACCGTGCAAAAATTGGTCCACATCGGTCTATAATTATATATAGCCCCCATATAAACCGATCCCCCGATTTGGCTTGCAGAGCCTCTAAGAGAAACAAATTTCATCCGATCCGGCTGAAATTTGGTACATGATGTTAGTATATGGTCTCTAATGACCATGCAAAAATTGGCCCATATCGGTCCATAATTATATATAGCCCCCATATAAACCGATCACCAGATTTGACCTCCGGAGCCTCTTGGAAAACCAAAATTCATCTGATTCAGTTGAAATTTGGTATGTGATGTTAATATATGGCCTCAAACACCCATGCAAAAATTGGTCCATATCGGTCCATAATTATATATAGGCCCTTTTGGAGAAGCAAAATTCATCCGATCTGGTTGAAATTTTGTACGTGGTGGTAGTATATCATATTTAACAACCATGCCAACAGTGGTCCATATCAGTCCATAATCATTTATACCCCCCATATAAACCGATCCCGAGATTTGGTTTTGGAGCCTCTTGGAGGAGCAAATTTCATCCGAGTGAGTTGAAATTTGCGGATGACAGTCTTTCGTAGAAGTTTCTACGCAATCCATGGTGGAGGGTACATAAGATTCGGCCTGGCCGAACTAGCGGCCGTATATACTTGTTTTTCTTTGACACATTTGAATTTTTAATATTTATACCCTAAACCACATAGTGGTCAGGGTATAATAAGTTTGATGGGCCAAAAAATGTGCCTACCAGAAATATTGATTTTAGACCCCATAAAATATATACCGATCGATTCAGGATCACGTCCTGAGTCGATCTAGCCCTTGATGTCCGTCCGTTCGTCCGTCCGTCCGTCTGTCCATGTATTTGTTGTTCACAGGATTGCGGTCGCAATTATTAACCGATTTTGATGAAATTTGGTGCAGCGAGTTTTTTGGGCACAAGGACGAAAGCTATTGAATTTAGAAGAAATCGGATCAAATTTAGATATAGCTCCCATATATGCATCGCCCGATTTCGATAAATGGGGTCACGTTGCGCTTTTTTTCAAACGGATCGTCACCAAATTTGTCAAAAGGTAATCTTTTCCATCGCCCTTCAAGTCTGCAAAATTTCATCCAAATCGGTTCAGATTTAGATATAGCTCTCATATATATGTATCGCCCCATTTTCCCAAATTTGGCCACAAAACCTTTATTTATCAATCGATCTTGCTCAAAGTTGGCTAAATATAATCTTCTATAGCACTAACTATATGCGCACAAAATCATCGAAATCGGTTCAGATTTAGCTATAGCTCCCATATATATGTACCGCCCGATTTTTCAAAATTTGGCCATAAAACCCTTATTTATTAACCGATCTTACTAAAAGTTGGCTAGATCCAGTCCTCTATAGTACTAACTATATGTGCAAAATTTCATCGAAATCGGTTCAGATGTAGATATAGCTCCCATATATGTATCACCCGATTTTGAAAAATTCGCCCCTAATAACTTTATGTTTGACCATACAGGCCTCATTTCTTAACTGATCTTACTCAAATCTTGCACAAGGTAACCTTTTGTGGTATTAATCAAAACCGCAAAATATTATGCAAATTTCCCAAATTTGGCCATAGTACTCTTATTTATTAAGCAATGTTACTCAAATTTCAAATTTTGATGTACTAGCCGATCGTACTTATACGTATTTGTAGCTCTTACATAAGAATATTGCTCGGTTTTTACAAATTTGTATTTATTACCCACACTAATTTAACGATTTTCTCTTTTTTAATAATGGGCTCAATATTAGTGGCATACTAACTCCGTAGGTGCAATATCAACACAGCCAGTGTTGCTAGAAGTAGAGGAAATTCCCTAGGGTTTTTCTAATATTTAGCGTAGGGCCACAATGTAGGACATTTTCACTCAACACAATTTGTAAAAATTTTTACATTTTGGTGGCTCTAGAGGAGGAAATTAGAAGCCGGCAAAGCTTGATCTTTAACAATGTGTGGTAAACTTTATTCCTGTAGAAAATTTTGTCAACATTTTATTTCTATAGAACATTTTATCAAAATTGTATTTCTATAGAATTTTTTTTTCAAAATATTATTTCTATAAAAAATTTTTTCAAAATTTTATTTCTGTGGAATTTTTTCTCAAAACTTTATTTCTATAGAATTTATTGTCAAAATTTTATTTCTATAGAAAAATTTCTCACAAAAATTTGTTTATAGAAACTTTTTCCAAAAATTTATTTTTATAGAGATTTAACAAAAAAGATTACTAATTTGGGTAGAATTCTAACAACTGTGGCAACCGTGGTGGTAATACAAATTTACATTCTAAGTTATATACGTTGCATATTCATGTTTTAAGATAATAAAGTACTTAGAACCATTTTTGTTTTGTAAAATTTTTTTAATTTAACGAAAAATATAGTAGGGAAAATTGTTTGGGAATGTATGGGTAAGTAGGGAACTTTTTTTTGTCCTTGTAGAGTAAACCGAACATTTTCCCTGGCAACATTGACTATGAGCTATAGTCAGATTGAGACAAAGCACCCATAGACATGTACCCCTTAATTTTCTTAAATATCCAACTGCGGTTTATCTCCCAGACCTATATGTTACCCCACATATGCTTATGATTACTAATTCTGTAATGGTGGTTTAGGGTATGATATAGTCGGCCCCGCCCGACTTTCTACTTTACTTACTTGTTTTCTTTTTCATTTCAACAGTTCCTATTATTTCTAATTCTCTAAAGAAAAACTCTTCGTCGCGCGTGAACCTTCTTACATATATAGCGATTTCATGTGGACACTATATGGTTAGGTTATGGTAGGTATAGTGGTTACCTGTGGATAAATCAGTCCGCATTGATATCATAAATAAGTTTGAATAGATCGGGTGAAAAATATATGTAGCAGCTATATCTAAATCTTAACAGATTTATTTCAAAATCAATAGGATTCTATTCTGACCCTAAATACACACTTGTGATAAATTCGAAGTCAATTACACTAAAAATTTGTTTACAGACAGACGGACGGACAGACAGTAAAGGACCGGCCCTGAGCATTATTTCCAAAGGCAACATGTGTCTGTTTCGTCTCCTTCAGGGAGTTGCAAACATATGCACAATCTTATAATACCTTATTCCCCAGTATGGCGCAGGTTATAATTTACCAAAGTTTATGAACTTCCATTTATTTAAAATTTCTTTAGTTTGAAGAAATTTTTTTTAAGATTGTGTCCTACAATTATTTTCAGTGTTGGAATTTTTTGATTCTTTACATATGCAAATCAGTCACAGAAATAGCAAATTCGGGTTTTTAAAATAATCAAAAAAAATCCCTTTCATTACTTTCTTTAAATCGTAAAAAACTCCCATAAAATTTATTGTCATTGATCAATCACAGGAAACAAAAGGAAACACGGAAAAACCAATGACCAGCATTAACAGAAAAATCGGCCTATTCGTAAATCAACAAAACTTGATTTTATTTTAAAACCAAAATGAGAATGTTATTTTTGAAACAATTCTTAGAACCTTTTTTATATTTTTTATTACCCACAGCTAATAAAAATTCTTGATAACAAATGTCCTGTACATTAAATGCATCATTGGTGGACCTATTGAAAAATGAACAATTTATTTAGAAGCTGGTATAAGCTTTTCATATGAATCAATAGAAAAAGTCATTGCAAAACTTTATGACCAAAACAAAAATATGGGAGCTATTAGGATTGTGATTTCGTTTTTAGCATATTGATATACGAGTATTTACCTGAAATCGCGTATAGCTCGAATATATTTCACTATGCAATATGCATAGAATATTTACTGTGCGGCTGATATGCACTGCAATCAATTGCAGTTTGCTGTTTCGTCTGACAGATTTATTCCAGTGACAATGCATTTTATTGTTTATCAGCCTACAAGATCAGTTTGATCTGTTATATGAAGAAATAAAGTCATGCGTGATAGAATTCAAACATGATAGTGTTTTATTTTGGATTTTGTTAGAAAATGGATTTGCCTTAAAGTCATAGAAGTTCCAAAAATTGCAAAGGCTCAACAAAGTACAAAAAAAAGTTAGACTGAAAAGCCAAAAATTTCTGCGCTTACACGAAAGTGCCCAATTACCGAATTCCATTTTCGCCGATGAGAAACCATTCAAAATAAAGCGGTTTGTGAACAAACAAACTATTTGGGTTCACTTTCCAAATAGGTGAATTGAAATTTCGGATCTTCGATTGGTAACCACAACTCAAGCGCCACCGATGGTACACATAACAAGTATATACGGCCGTAAGTTCGGCCAGGCCGAATCTTATGTACCCTCCACCATGGATTGCGTAGGAACTTCTACTAAAGGCTGTCATCCACAATCGAATTACTTGGGTTGCGATAACACTTGCCGATGGCAAGGTATCGTAAAACTTTTTAACACTGTCTTCTAAATTGTAAGTTAGTCCATAAGGGGTATATATTAAACAAAAAAAGGCCGATTAAATACGTATATAATTCAGTTTGACAAAATTTTCTATAGAAATAAAATTTTGACAAAATTTTCTATAGAAATAAAAACTTGACAACATTTTCTATAGAAATAAAATGTTGACAAAATTTTCTATGGAAGTAAAATGTTGACAACATTTTCTATAGCAATAAAATTTTGACAAAATTTTCTATAGAAATAAAATGTTGACAAAATTTTCTATAGAAATAAAATGTTGACAAAATGTTCTATAGAAATAAAATGTTGACAAAATTGTCTATAGAAATAAAGTGTTGACAAAATTTTCTACAGAAATAAATTTTTTACAAAATTTTCTATAGAAATAAAATTTTGACAAAATTTTCTATGGAAATGAAATGTTGACAAACATTGCTATACAAATAAACTTTTTACAAAACTTTCTATAGAAATGAAATTTTGACAAAACTTTCTATAGTAATAAAATTTGACAATTTTTACATGGCTGTTAGAGGCCATATACTAACGAAATGTACCAAATTTCAACCGCATCGGATGACTTTTGCTCCTCCAAGAGGCTCCGGAGGTCAAATCTGGGGATCGGTTTATATGGGAGCTATGTATAATTATGGACCGATATGGACCAATTTTTGCATGGTTGTTAGAGACCATATACTAACACCACGTACTAAATTTCAATTGGATCGGATGAATTTTGCTCATCCAAGAGGTTCCAGAGTTCAAATCTGGGGATCGGTTTATATGGGAGCTATATATAATTATGGACCGATATGGACCAATTTTTGCATGCTTGTTAGAAACCGTATACTAACATCAGGTACCCAATTTCAAACGGATCGGATGAATTTTGCCCCTCCAAGAGGCTCCGGAGGTCAAATCTGGGGATCGGTTTATATGGGAGTTATATATAATTATGGACCGATATGGACCAGTTTTTGCATGGTTGTTAGAGACCATATACTAACACCACTTACCAAATTTCAATCGGGTAGGATGAAGTTTGCTCCTCCAAGAGGCTCCGGAGGTCAAATCTGGGGATCGGTTCATATGGGAGCTATATATATTTATGGACCGATATGGACCAATTTTTGCATGGTTGTTAGAGACCGTATACTAACATCAGGTACCAAATTTCAACCGGATCGGATGAATTTTGCCCCTCCAAGAGGCTCCGGAGGTCAAATCTGGGGATCGGTTTATATGGGGGCTATATATAATTATGGACCGATATGGACCAATTTGTGCATGGTTGTTAGAGACCGTATACTTAGACCACGTACCAAATTTCAACCGGATCGGATGAATTTTGCTGCTCCGGAAGGCTCCGCAAGCCAAATTTGGGGATCGGTTTATATGGGGGCTATACGTAAACGTGGGCCGCTATGGCCCATTTTCAATACCATCCGACCTACATCAATAACAACTACTTGTGCCAAGTTTCAAGTCGATAGCTAGTTTCGTTCGGAAGTTAGCGTGATTTCCACAGACGGACGGACAGCCGGACAGACGGAGGGACGGACGGACATGCTTAGATCGACTCAGAATTTCACCACGATCCAGAATATATATACTTTATGGGGTCCTAGAGCAATATTTCGATGTGTTACAAACGGAATGACAAAGTTAATATACCCCCATCCTATGGTGGAGGGTATAAAAATACTGAACCCTCTAGGGCTCCAAAGCCAAGTTATCTTTCCCAGCAAAAAAATCGTAGCCAAAAATATAGTGAAAATGTTCTTTTTGGATCCGGAAGTGGTGCCAAATTGGCGTAGAAGCGATGAATTTAACATGGGCTTATCATAGGACGGATGTCCGCAATTTCAACAGCCGTTGAACTGAATTTGCATCACTTCTTAAGGCGTGATCCCAATTCAGTGTTTTGGATGAGAATTAAGAAATTTTGCGATATTTTGAAAATATTTGCTCACTTCTGAGCAATATTGTTATAGGAATGAGCAATTATATCAGCGCTAAATTGAAGCTGCTATAAATCGGGACATCGCCCAGAAAAATTAGCACTGATTCGGTTGTTTTGTAAGCAGTTGGTACTGTCTCCCTTACAATCCTGCTGAAATAGTGCTCCATTTTTTGCTGGGATAGTACATTTACTTCAATCCTAATGGACGCCCGGCTGCAATTATTGGAAAAATCGAATACACTCCTTGAGTTAATCTGATTAAATTCAATTTGTGTTATAATTAACAATGTCGTGTGATTTCCTCCCACATCCTCTTTCAGTGAAACCAAATCGGCCATTCTTTGTACCGGGAATACATAATCTTATATTAATAAAATATGTGTAAATATTATTTGCACTTATCTTTGAGATGAATTTCATAAAATTATATCGATTACCATCTGTGCTCAGATGGCTTTCAATCATACTGCTAGTAAAAGATTCTTTAAAAGGGATCCCATTAATATCAATTTTAATGTTCTTTTTGTTATTTGTCGTTTGAAAAAGGACAAGAGAGCGAGCGAGAGAGAGAGAAAACACGTTTTAACAAGTGTCATAAACGAAGATATAAGATATCATATTCTGATATGTGTGCATTAGGGTGGCGCTTAATTTTTTTAATTACTTCAACAATTAATTTTGTTGGACAAAATAGAATTAAAAAACTAACAATAGCATGTATATACGGCCATTAAAAATTTTTCTTTATTAACAATTTTTCTTGTATTCTTTTTTTTTTCTTCTTTTTACTATTATTTTCAATTTTAAATTTGAATATTCTTTATTCTTTTATTATATCTGTTATTATAAATTTTATTTTAATTTATATTTTTGCTCCTCTTTTTACTATTGTCAAATTTAAATTTTAATATTTTTTCAGTCTGTCTTTATGAGAGTTGAGACTTACATTCAAAGATTTTAAACTCCACTTAATTATTTTTGTTTCAATGCTTACCCAACGATGCGTCTTCTTTAAAATAAAAAAAATTTTTGGAGATATCTCGCTTTAAATCTAGGCTCCATTAAATGAAAACTAGGATACAGATCTAAATATTCCTAATATTCTTGCAATACATTATCAAAGTCATTTAAATTTTAAATCGACGATGCTAAATCTTAAAAAAAACCTGTAAGATTTTTTTAATATAAAGATTCAATATCTATGTTCATTTAAATACTATTTCTTTAAGACAATTGATTTGCCTTAAAGAAAATTAAGTTTAATTTAAAACCATACGAAATTAATGGATAGACGCAAATTTCGAAGACCCGTGTCCTAAATTGAATGCAAAAAAAAAAAAAATTAAAGCAATGATTAAATCAAATTACTTTATTTTAAATTGTGTAAATCCCGTATCCTAAAATTCAGTTTGTAAAATCCTCCATATTATGACAGATTATAACAGTCACAGCAGGCTTTATTGTTTCTAAGTTTATTGAAATAAATATTAACAAGTATATACGGTCGTAAATTCGGCCAGGCTGAACCTTATGTACCCTCTACCATGGATTGCGTAGAAACTTTTACGATAGACTATCATCCACAAATTTCAACTCACTCGGATGAAATTTGCTCCTCCAAAAGGCTCCAAAACCAAATCTCGGGATCGGTTTATATGGGGGCTATAAATGATTTTGGACTGATATGGACCACTTTTGGCATGGTTGTTAAATATCATATAAAGGGTGATTCTTTTGAGGTTAGGATTTTCATGCATTAGTATTTGACAGATCACGTGGGATTTCAGACATGGTGTCAAAGAGAAAGATGCTCAGTATGCTTTGACATTTCATCATGAATAGACTTACTAACGAGCAACGCTTGCAAATCATTGAATTTTATTACCAAAATCAGTGTTCGGTTCGAAATGTGTTTATCGACAAATTTTGTTCAGCGATGAGGCTCATTTCTGGTTGAATGGCTACGTAAATAAGCAAAATTGCCGCATTTGGAGTGAAGAGCAACCAGAAGCCGTTCAAGAACTGCCCATGCATCCCGAAAAATGCACTGTTTGGTGTGGTTTGTACGCTGGTGGAATCATTGGACCGTATTTTTTCAAAGATGCTGTTGGACGCAACGTTACGGTGAATGGCGATCGCTATCGTTCGATGCTAACAAACTTTTTGTTGCCAAAAATGGAAGAACTGAACTTGGTTGACATGTGGTTTCAACAAGATGGCGCTACATGCCACACAGCTCGCGATTCTATGGCCATTTTGAGGGAAAACTTCGGAGAACAATTCATCTCAAGAAATGGACCGGTAAGTTGGCCACCAAGATCATGCGATTTGACGCCTTTAGACTATTTTTTGTGGGGCTACGTCAAGTCTAAAGTCTACAGAAATAAGCCAGCAACTATTCCAGCTTTGGAAGACAACATTTCCGAAGAAATTCGGGCTATTCCGGCCGAAATGCTCGAAAAAGTTGCCCAAAATTGGACTTTCCGAATGGACCACCTAAGACGCAGCCGCGGTCAACATTTAAATGAAATTATCTTCAAAAAGTAAATGTCATGGACCAATCTAACGTTTCAAATAAAGAACCGATGAGATTTTGCAAATTTTATGCGTTTTTTTTTTTTAAAAAGTTATCAAGCTCTTAACAAATCACCCTTTACTACCACCACGTACCAAATTTCAACCAGATCGGATGAATTTTGCTTCTCCAAAAGGCACCGAAAGGTCAAATCTGGCGATCGGTTTATATGGGAGCAATATATAATTATGGACTGATAGGAACCAATTCCTGCATGGTTGTTGGATACCATATACTAACATCACATACCAAATTTCAACCGAATGGGAAGAATTTTGCTCTTCTAAGGTGCTTCAGAGGTAAAATCTGGGGATCGGTTTATATGGGGCCTATATATAATTATGGACCGATATCGACCAATTTTTGCATGGATGTTTGAGGCCATATATTAACATCACGTACCAAATTTCAACTGAATCAGATGAATTTTGGTCTTCCAAGAGGCTCCGGAGGTCAAATTTGGTGATCGGTTTATATGGGGGCTATATATAATTATGGACCGATATGGACCAATTTTTGCATGGTCGTTAGATAACATATACTAACATCATGTACCAAATTTCAGCCGGATCGGATAAAATTTGCTTCCCTTAGAGGCTCCGCAAGCCAAATTGGGGGATCGATTTATATGGGGGCTGTATATAATTATAGACCGATGTGTACAAATTTTTGCATGGTTGTTAGAGACCATATACTTACACCATGTACCAAATTTCAGCCGGATCGGATGAAATTTGCTTCTCTTAAAGGCATCGCAAGCCAAATTTGGGGGTCCGTTTATATGGGGACTATACGTAAAAGTGGACCGATATGGCCCATTTGCAATGCTATCCGACCTACATCAATAACAACTACTTGTGCCAAGTGTCAAGTCGATAGCTTGTTTCGTTCTGAAGTTAGCGTGACTTCAACAGACAGACGGACGGACATGCTCAGATCGACTCAGAATTTCACCACGACCCAGAATATATATACTTTATGGGGTCTTAGAGCAATATTTCGATAGTTAATATACCCCCCATCCTTTGGTGGAGGGTATAATAAAGTTATTCGTGATAGAATTCAAGAGTGATATTGTGATTGATTTATATTTGGCCCTCTAGCATTTCAATGTTAATAAATATTTTGTTTCTCGTATCATTGGTCGTTACCGTGATTCTGGCAGTGTTGCATCGCGTCGAAAAAGTGGACTAAGAAATGGTCACAACGTCAGAAATGGTACGATAATTGTAGGCTAGATTTTATCAAAATCCAAGTGGTCTACTGTACTCAAATTTAGTTGAGAGTCCAAAGATTTTATGTCCTTAAAATACGAATTCGAATTTTGCTTAGCCTGGAAGACGTATTTCTCTGATGTAAAGTTTTTTCCTTGTCCAAAAGTCGATCAACTTTTCAATGAAGTCTCTTTGTCCCTATTGTTAAGTGATTCGACTTAAAAATGGAAGAAAAATTAAAGAAAATGTTGTTGTACTAACGTCAGCTTGGCTTTAATAATTTTGCAAATGTTACAAAGCGTTCGAAAATAGGAGATATTTTTCAATACTTTATTTTAAAGAGGCATAATTATACCCTAGACCACATAGTGGTCAGGGTATAATAACTTTGATCTGCAAAAAAATGTGCCCACCAGAAATATTGATTTTATACGCCATAAAATATATACCGATCGACTCAGAATCATCTCCTGAGTCGATCTAGCGCTTGGTGTCCGTCCGTCCGTCTGTCCATGTATTTGTTGTTCGCAGGATTCCGGTCGCAATTATTAACCGATTTTGATGAAATTTGGTACGTTACTTAAATTTCAATTTTTGATGTAATACACGGTCTATTTACATTACAAAAAAAAAAATGAACTCTCTATTTCACTAAAGCCAATTTAACATTCGTTCATGCAATCATTATGTTTGGAGAAAGTTTCCTTTACTCTAATAATTTTTTGAGTACATTAGTTAAATTAACTAAAACCGAGGAAAAAATATACTCAAATGAAGCATAAGGATTAACTAAATTTGTGTCTTCCACATAATAGTTCAGAATTTCTTTAAATTTGTAAATTTTACCAAAAATGCGTCCATCATAAACTTCGTATGTCACTAAAGACATTCTTGCAATTTTTAACTCCAAGTTTTTCCTTTAAATTACAAAATTATCTTTAACAAGTGAAAAAACTTAGTTATGTCTAATAAATTTTCTTTAATTTGTCGAAAAATATTTACTTATTTTTATGACATCGGCGTGATGTTAACGTTTGTAATACGGTTTAGTTAAAACTTTCTACAAATATTTAAAATTTTCTAAAATTAACCGAAAGTTTTCTTCCTGGTGGAGTGTAGCCATATGTTACATGTAGCTTGTACATAAATATATTGGCCGATTTTCACAAATTTGGATTTATTACCCAAAGTAATTGAGCGATTTCCTCTTTTTATACCCGTCACCACTACTGTGGTACAGGGTATAATAAGTTTGTGCATTTGTATGTAACGCCAAGACGGAAAAGTCTGAGAACCATCGTTTAGTATACCGATCGTCTTAGAATTAAATTCTGAGTCGATTTAGCGATGCCCGTCTGTCTGTCTGTCCGTCCGTCTGTCTGTATATGTAATTTTGTGTGCAAAGTACAACTCGCAGTTTAAGTCCGAACGTCCTCAAATTTGGCACATAGTTTTACATTGGCTCAAAGACAATCGCTATTGATTTTGGAAAAACTCGGTTCTGATTTATATTCGGCCACATATATTTATCACCGATCTGGTCATAATTGACGTATATATCAACGTATATATTTCGGGCAGCCAAATATTTTGGGGCTTTCGTAAGATATGCAAAATATCAGCCAAATCGGTTCAGATTTAGATATAGCTCCCATATATATCTTTCGTCCGATTTGAACTTATATGGCCACAAAAGCCAGAGATTTATCCTGATTTGCTTCAAATTTTGCACAAGGAGTACGTTTAATAGTATCATTAAGTGTGCTAAATTTGGTTGATATCGGTTCTGATCTGGATATAGCTCCGATTTCGACTAATATGGCCTCAAAAGCCAGAGTTTTGCCCTGATTTGCTTAAAATTTTGCACAAGGAGTACGTTTAAGAGTATCATTCAGTGTGCTAAATTTGGTTAAAATCAGTTGAGATTCAGATATAAATCCCATATATACCTTTCGCCCGATTTAGACTCATATGGCCTCAAAAGCCAGAGGTTTGCCCTGATTTGTTTAAAATTTTGCACAAGGAGTACGTTTAATAGTATCATTAAGTGTACCAAATTTCGTTGAAATTAGTTCAGATTTAGATATAGCTCCCATATTAGACTCATATGGCCTCAAAAGCCAGAGGTTTGCACTGATTTGCTTCAAATTTTGTACAAGGAGTACGTTTAATAGTATCGATTAGCGTGTCAAATTTGGTTGAAATCGGTTCAGATTTAGATATATGTCCCATATATATCTTTCACTCGATTTACACCCATATGACCACGAAGGCCAAAATTATTCTCCCATTTATGTTTTTTGCTGAGATAACAGGATTATTATTCTAACTATGCATGTCAAATTTGGTCAAAATCGGTTCATATTTAGATATAAATAGCTCCCACACAGAGAATACGGATTGGTTGTGATAACCGAATTTATTACCAACCTCCTTTTGGCAGTTGCAGCTACTATCAGTTGGCAATTGTGTCACCCGAATGATTCGGTCGATACAACTAATATCACATATTGTGTTGGTTGGGTCTGCCGACGACATTGGTTGTGATTACCTTCATAATTCGGTTGTGTTGCCCAACCTTGATAATAGTCATGACAGAATTAAAAATCAATTCCTTTCCAGTTAAATATTTTATTATATTTAAATATGTTTATAGTGGTACAAACTGTTCTAACTACAAGATATTTCATAACAAAAGATGAAAATTGAATTTTGTTTGCAATTAAGTTGGTTGTAAATCAGGTTATATATCCTTCGTTATAAATTGATCAAATCATCCAAACCGGCAAAAAATCTTTGCTAAAAAAACAAAAAACCATAGATTCATAAATTGATTTGTACAAATAAAAACGACTGAAAGATCGGCCTATCCGAATTCTAAGTACCCTACACCATGCAGGACTTATAAAGGGGACTGATCCGTTCGAGTCGGTTACTGTCAGGAATTCCAACCAAACTGTTTTCTGTGTGTATAAATACTGACGGCAAAATTTTACTCCGGTTTATAGCTAGATACGCTAAATTTGGTCGAAATTGGATCAGATTTAGATTTAATACATATCTTTCGCCCAATGACGACGGATGTCATAGTGTCGCTTCGGAAATTTTGTACATAGATGGTATCGAATATGTACATCTACAGAATGGTGCAGGGTATAATATAACCCACCCGCCCGACTTTAGACTTGCCTTACTTGAATACTCACCATCATTCCATTGTAATAAATTTATCATTCCGCTTGTAACGCAAACGAAATATCGATTTCCGACTATATAAACCTATATTTGTTCTTGATCAGGGAGAAATTCTAAGACGATATCCTTCTGTATTTCTGGCTGTGTGTCTGTTGTAATGACGCTATAGCTTTCAATAATGAATTTACCGTGCTGAAATTTTACACAAACTCGTCTTTTTTCTGCATGCAGGTCAAATTTGAAGATGGTTTTAATATAGCACCATATAAAGTGATGATCTGAGTTGGGTTCTTTAGCATCGAGACATCGCAATTTCTATTCGAGCAAATTGAATCTTAGATATTTTGGGTCCCGCAAATATGTGTATGGAATTTGGAGTGCATCGGTCCAGTTTTTGGTATAGCCTCATTTCCCGCTCTGACTTCTTGTGTTTCTCGAAACCGACATTTTTATCAGATTTTGTTGAAATTGGAAAACTAGAGTTAATTTGTTTTTTCCTAAAATTGGAAAAATTTGGTTTATATTGGTATATGTTTGATATTGTTCTCATATACACCGGTCTCTCGAATTATCTTCTTCAGGGACAAGAAGGTCACCCAAATTGCACGGGACCGATCTGCTTGGGAGAGTAGATTTTACCTCTTACAAAGTTCTGGATCCAAGCTGAACCTCAACCTCCGAATTTATGTTTTATACATGCTAGAAGTGCGGCACAATGAGTTGAGTTCTGTAAAAAAATATTTCCAATACAAACCATTGTTTTGAATTTCTTGCCCACATCCTCTTCACAGACCATTCTTGCTCTGTTACAATCACAAATAACAGATAATATCGATATTTTTTGTTTGTTTTAAAGTTTCAAATAATACAAAAAATTCTTCAACTTATTTTCATTAATACAAATGACATTTAAAAAATTCGAAATGTTATTCGGTTGTGAATACTATATGAAAGTGGTAACTGCTGAATGATAGTTGAGAATTTTCCTTACGGTTGGTCGTATCAACCAATTTGAATCAAAATTAATAAAATGAGGTAGGTTCGGTTGCCACAACCAATTATCTTGTAGCACGACAGAAAATCTGTTAAAAATCTCAACTAATGGTTACAGGTATGACCAAATGCATGTAAGTACAGAAAATTGGTATAATCAACTTTTATTTATTTCTAAATACAGAATATTCGTAAATTCAACCGAATTCCAACTAATCTATTCTCTGTGTGCATACACAGAAAAAAAGTGTCTCGTAAATTTAAGAAGATTTTTACAATAATTTATTACAAGAATTTTCCAGAATTTTAGTTCATTTTTCGTATCTTCAACGAAAATTAACTACTCAAAAGGAAATTTTACAAATTCTAAGTAGCAATCGTTTAGTTCATGGCCTACAAAATACGATGGAAATTTCCTTAAAAAATTTCTTAACTGGTAGTTAAAAATCCGTTTGTCATGCTATAAAACTACTTGTAAAATGTAAAGTATTTTGTAAATAATAAGTGCAATTTACTATAAATTTTTTTTTGTATGAGAAAATATTTTTTTACGAAAAATGAACTTGAAAGTGGATAGCAATTTCTTACTGACAATTCCTATAGTTACTAATTGTTGGTAGAAAATTACCCAATGAAATATTTTTAGTTCACATGTAATTAAATTTATAGACATTTTCGTTAAAAAATGGTAGATAACATTTCATGAAAATTTTGCAAATTTTAAGTTAAACGTTTCATCGTTCATAAACTGGTGTGCCTTTACGAATATTATTCTTAGAGTAAATTGTCAGCAGATGCGATGAACTAATGCATAGTACAGAGATCTTTATCGGAATAGTGGAATGTGATTAATGTAAAGATGATGTTACTTGAGTTTTGTTGTGTATACATGAGCGTGGGGTTGTTTTTAGTTTTGTTCATTTAGTGGTTTGCGTGTGTGTTTGTTATTCGCGGATGGTTTATTTGGCTAGATGAGGTGTTGTTTTCAATAAAGGCACATGTGTTTTTGTTGTTGTAGGAATGTTTTGGCTTTGCTTGGTTTTGTTTGGCATGCTTCAGTTGTATAGTTGGCGTTGGCGTGGGCTGTTGCATCTTTTAAGAAGATATGCAACAAGGGAAAAGGGAATATAAAGGCATGGAATATTTTGGATTTTTGAGGCATATATTGTTGTTTGTTTATTAAACCTTTTAAATGAAAGTTATTAATATTTTATCGGTAGTTTAGAAAAAGGTTATTAAGAACATTTAGGAAAATATGTTGAAATTGAAAGTGGATTGAAATTTTTATTATTCAATGTAAAAAATTAATATTCAATTCAAGATGAATTTGGAAAATTTTTGTTATATCTCAGCGTATAGTTTATTTATAAATTGGTAAGAATTTTTTAATATGACTTTCTTTTAAAAATAATATTTTGTATGTATATTAGTATTTGTTAATTAATTATTTTTTTTTTTTTTTTGGAAACCAGTTTAATGTTTTTCTTTGTTGTAAAAGCAATATTTAATTTCAGAGCAACTCCAGATGGATTCGAACAAATTTAAAAAATAGAGAATTGGTAAGTTTTCTTTTAAAAATTGGCTTTATTTCAACTAGAATATTTACGTTTTTGTGACCTTTTTATCATCAAAATTACAGGTTTTTAATACCTTATTTTAGTATTTCTTTAATCAAATTTTTTGGAAACCAATGTAATAATTTTAATGTAAAAACTAATATGTAATTTCAGAATAACCCCTTAAAAATTTGGACAAATTTTTAGTACACCTTTGCCTGTAATTTAATAGTGAATTGGATTCTTTAACTTTCTTTTAACCCTGGACAGTCATCCTTATTTTTTGTACATTAACGTCATCTTTCGTCATTTTGACTACGGCTGATTTCATCGTGAGCGAAAAATGAACCAAACTTGAATTTATTTTCTTATTCAATTTGGTTTTAAGTAGTATAAAACAACAATTCATAAAACGGTCGAATTAGTATAACTTAAATTTACCATTTCGCAATAGACTAAAATGCATTTTAAATCGAAAATGAAATTACGAAATCATTTTGACGAATGATGACTGTCTAGGGTTATCAAGAATATTTGGTTTTTTATGCATATTATTATTTTTTTCATTAGATTTTTTGAAAACCTATTTAATAATTTTATTTAATGTAAAAAATAAATATTTAATTTCAGAGTAACTCAAATAAATTTGGACAACTTTTTATATTCCCCTCAGCGTACAATTAAATAGAGAATTGGTAAGTTTTATATTAAAACTTTGTTTTTCTTTCAACTAGAATATGTATTTTATTATATCTTTCACATCGATAACAACACAGTTTTATGAGTTTATATAGAATACTTCATTATTTCTCTAATTGTTTCAGGTGCAAATTTTTTGAGATACGTTTTCCAAAGAAAAGTTGAATTCCTTACACCATTTGATAAAATGCCCCCAAATATGGTAAGTTACAAGCTAAAATGAAGAATTAAAAATTATTCATTACATGGTGTTAATTTTTAACAATTTTCATTATTGTTTCCAGCAAGATATGTGAAAAAATACCTACGATGAATAAAAAAGGATAAGTCAAAACGTCCAAACAGCGAGTTCAAATGAACTGCTCTCTGTTCCACGTGGTCATAATTTTTATTCACAAAAAAAAACATGTTATTAAGAACTTTCATCATAAGTTTTTATAATAAAGTACTTTTGCTTAAAGAAAGTTTAATTTTAATGTATGAACATTTTCATAATAGTAAAACGGTTTGTTGTTCCTTTAATTATTTAATTTCTCTGTACTGTGGAATGATTGATTTAAAAATAGTTTAGTCATCGACATTTTAAAGAGACTGTTAACCAATTTTTATTATCGGGTTTCCCACAAAATAAGCACGTAAACCAAAATAATACTGACTTTTTAACTTGGTAGGGGTATATAAATCTTATGGTGTTGTAAAAATGAACTAAAATACAATGTTATAGATGAACTAAAATGTAAGAGAATTGTAAACTAGACAAGTTGAAAAAAATCTTAAGGGCTAAATCATGGTCAATATTACTACAGTTTAGTTCATTTTGCAATGGAAAAGGGTTCACTGTTTTTTCAGTGTATATATGTTCGCCAGAGTAGGGGAAATATGGTAGAATATTTGATATTTTAGAGCCATTTTCAAAGGGAGTTTCCTCCAATTGACTCGATAGTTTCCACAGAGAATACATTTAATATGATATTTAAGTGTGTCATCTTGATATAATGACCAAAGTACCCACATTTTACAAAAAATTCTGTGATGATTTCACACACTGTAATGTCAAACTTTCCACAGAATGGTCGAATTTTAAATAAACCTGCGACTTGTGGAAATATCGCCCGAATTACCCAAATAATATATCACAGCCCACAACTAACCACATATCTTGGCGAGATTTAACCAATATCCTTGTAAAATCGCCGCTGCTGAGTACTAATATTGTGTTTCAACCCAGGGTATAAGCCGATTTAATTTTTAATTCTAGCGATTTTGTAGAAGTACAAAAGATTGTCTCCAAATCGTTTCAGATTTCGTTTGGTCCACATAATGATGAAGGGTATAATATAGTCGGCCTCGCCCGACTTTAGACTTTACTTACTTGTTTTTTATTAATAATGGAAGCAATATTAGTGGCATACAAACTCTGTAAGTTCAGAATCAACTATAGCTCCTAATATCAGACATTTCTGTTCAGATTGTGATAAAACTCCCATAACTACACCGAAAGAATTCTCTTCGTTAATTTTACGAAGAATTCTTCATTAACTATTCTTCGTGAATTCTTCATTAAAATAACGAAATTTTCATTCATTTTCGTAAATTTTACGAAAATACGAAACTTCTACGAAATATTCTACATTAACTTTTCTTCGTAAAAAGTTCGTACTTTTAACGAAACTTGCTTCAAATTTCATGAATTTTGTGAAAAAGTTTTTACGAATAGTTTACGAAACATTCTGCATTAAAATTTCTTCATAAAAAGAACGAAACATTTTCTTTGAAATAACGAAGAAGTTTCATTGAAGTTGTAAAATTTCCGTTCGCGGCATTAAATTGTCGTTTATAATGTCCTTGCGTGTATTCCTTCATTCTTTTTTGTTATGCAAGTCTATGCTACTTCTCATTTGGGTGATAGCGCGCTATGAATAAAAGTGAAGCAATAAAACTAAAAATTATTCATAAACTTAAGATGTAAAGTAGTGTGTCATTTTTCACACTTGTAACTAAAGGGTGATTTGTTAAGAGCTTGATAACTTTTTTTTTAAAAAAAACGCATAAAATTTGCAAAATCTCATCGGTTCTTTATTTGAAACGTTAGATTGGTCCATGACATTTACTTTTTGAAGATAATTTCATTTAAATGTTGACCGCGGCTGCGTCTTAGGTGGTCCATTCGGAAAGTCCAATTTTGGGCAACTTTTTCGAGCATTTCGGCCGGAATAGCCCGAATTTCTTCGGAAATGTTGTCTTCCAAAGCTGGAATAGTTGCTGGCTTATTTCTGTAGACTTTAGACTTGACGTAGCCCCACAAAAAATAGTCTAAAGGCGTCAAATCGCATGATCTTGGTGGCCAACTTACCGGTCCATTTCTTGAGATGAATTGTTCTCCGAAGTTTTCCCTCAAAATGGCCATAGAATCGCGAGCTGTGTGGCATGTAGCGCCATCTTGTTGAAACCACATGTCAACCAAGTTCAGTTCTTCCATTTTTGGCAACAAAAAGTTTGTTAGCATCGAACGATAGCGATCGCCATTCACCGTAACGTTGCGTCCAACAGCATCTTTGAAAAAATACGGTCCAATGATTCCACCAGCGTACAAACCACACCAAACAGTGCATTTTTCGGGATGCATGGGCAGTTCTTGAACGGCTTCTGGTTGCTCTTCACTCCAAATGCGGCAATTTTGCTTATTTACGTAGCCATTCAACCAGAAATGAGCCTCATCGCTGAACAAAATTTGTCGATAAAAAAGCGGATTTTCTGCCAACTTTTCTAGGGCCCATTCACTGAAAATTCGACGTTGTGGCAGATCGTAAGTCTATTCATGATGAAATGTCAAAGCATACTGAGCATCTTTCTCTTTGACACCATGTCTGAAATCCCACGTGATCTGTCAAATACTAATGCATGAAAATCCTAACCTCAAAAGAATCACCCTTTACAACCAAATGCACTTTCGGCTATAATTTTTTTCTAAAAATTCGAACATTTGTGAAAAAAAGTACGAACGTTCTTCATAACAAGAACGACACATTTCCATAAAAACTACGACAATTTTTCATAAAAAGTACGAAACATTTTCATAAAAAGAACGAAATTGTTTCATAAAAAGTACGAACACTTTTCATAAAAAGTACGAAGATTCTTCATAAAAACTACGAATGTTTTCTTACAAACTACGAAGATTTTGGAAGAACTTTTCTTCGTAAAAAGTAGGAAATATTTCGTACTATTAATGAAAAGTTTCTTTGGTTGTAAAACAATGACAAATTTCGTACTTTTAACGAAATTTTTCGCTCTTTTTACGAAGAAAATTCTTTCGGTGTAGTGTATCCCAGCAAAAAAGCGTCTCAAAAAAATAGTAAAAAAGTTCTTTCTGGATCTGGAGGTGGTGCAAAATTGGCGCAGAAGCGATGAATATAACAGGGGCTTGTCATAAGACGGATGTCGACCATTTCAACAGCAGTTGCACTGAATTTGCATCACTTCATATGGTGTGATCCGAATTCAGTGTTTTTGGTGTGAATTAAAAAATTTTGTGCTATTTTGATAAATAAATAATTCTTACAATTTATTATGATTTTTTGTATGAATCGTTTGACCTCAAATATTTTCAAAAATTCGCAATTCTTCTAGAATGGATTTAGCATTTTTTTTCGACAAAATTTAAATAAACAAAATTTGTAGCATTTTATTAATCCTTACTCCGTTTTTAACATATTTAACAAACAAAAAAAAAAGTTTAAATTACCCTTTAAAAATTTGATAAAAGCTAGTTATAAAAAATGTAAGTAAAAGAACTTCCAAGGAATTAAAAAAAAAATCTTTGGAAGGACATTTTGGGAAGTAGTTTTAAATTTGTGCCTTTAAAAGTTCTTTCAATTTTTTTGCTGAGATTTTGAATCTATATACAGATAAGATATGCAAAAAATTAATTTACATAATTTTTCGAAAAAGGTACTCAACTAGACAAAAATTTCTCCGGGTTGAAATGATTCCGTTTGTTTTTGGGGTTTCATTTCTTGGTTGTCTACAAAATCAATTTCTGTACACTCTATTGTTCATATTTCGATGCTATTATATCTATATCTTTAAGCATACATTAATGGGTTTTTAAATAATATATTGAAAGAAGATTTTTCTCACATCCATAGCGACCTGGTCTCTATTGAAAATGGGTTTGTTTTTATGGCTTCGCCTGAGTAAGAAATAATTGAAAGCCATAAAGACACATTTAACAACACTCTTTATGTTTTTTATTCCACATTATACTCCTTATGACCCATTTGGATTGTACCATACACAATCCATTTACGTACATATGAGTGAGGATAATATATAAAGTGCATTCCATGAAAATTCGATTTCAATGGATATCACGTTATATCTGCTTAGGGTCAGGCCAGCAAAGGGCGACATAGTGGGTAAGGGATTTTGTAGTTTCGTCCATGTATTAAAAGATTACCCCGTGTATAAAATTGTGCAAAAATTAAAGTTACATTTCTCGTGATTTATGTTCTTGATACACTTTCGAAAATTAAATTTTGAGAAACTTTGCATTTTTCTGAATCACTTAAAATTGTATATCTCAACAACGGCTGCTTATAAATTATGCAAAATTATTTTTTGAAAAAAAAAAACTTCTTCAAAAATAAATCTCGAAAAAATATTTTTATTGTAAAACTGTTCAAAAAAATGTACATCGAAGTAAATTTTTAAGAAACATTTTGCGTTAACTAATTAAACAATATTCAGAGAATAATTTTTTTGAAAATAATTCAAAATGATTTGAAGTTATTTTCGAAATTGGCATTCATAAGGATTTGAATTTTTTGGTGGGATTGATCTTGTAGTTTTTTGAGGTATTTAAATTTATCCGGTCAATATAACAATTTAAAATTTCTTGACTCCGAGCAGAATTATTAACATGAACAGCTCGTGAAGTTATCAAACCAAAAATATAAACAGGAGAATTCTTTTAAAGAATAAGTTAGGTTAGGTTAGGTTAGGTGGCAGACCGATGTGTCAGGCTCACTTAGACATTTCAGTCCATTGTGGTACCACATTGGTGAACTATTCTCTTATCACGGAGTGCTGCCCGATTCCATGTTAAGCTCAATGACAAGGAACCTGCATTTTATAGCCGAGTCCGAACGGCGTTCCACATTGTAGTGAAACCACGTAGAGAAGCTTTGAAACCCTCAGAAAGGTCCAGCATTACTGAGGTGGGATAATCCACCGCTGAAGAACTTTTTGGTGTTCGGTCGAAGCAGGAATCGAACCCACGACCTTGTGTATGCAAGGCGGGCATGCTAACCATTGCACCACAGTGGCTTCTTTGTAAGGAATAGATCCAGGGAAGAGGAATTCTCCTGCTGCCACAAAAAATGTATTCCTTTTTCACAGTTGTACTTTATATTTCAAACTTGCGTTTTGTCTATCCAGGTGTAAATTGGTCCATTTTAACCGCACCTTAGAAATTTTAAAATTTGTTTTTTTTTTAATATTCTTCAAAAAGGCAGGAGTTCTCATCCTACCAAATG
The DNA here is from genome assembly GCF_050003625.1 of Haematobia irritans. NCBI lineage: Eukaryota > Metazoa > Arthropoda > Insecta > Diptera > Muscidae > Haematobia > Haematobia irritans. Next base: position 125,175,675 of record NC_134400.1, read on the forward strand.
TCTTAAAAATTATTTACTTTATTCAAGTGGTTGAACCATCATCCAAGCTTGTTTTGTCAAGGGGAGATATACCACTCCCCAATGTACCTGGAAATTACAGACTCCATGTGCATAAAATCCTCTATGTTTCCTGACATATAAAGTAAATATTTAAAAGTTCATAAAAAATTGTCCATAAAATAGTCGCACACAGGGAAGATGCCTTTTCAGAACATATGAAGAACCCTCTATGTTGTGTATAATCAAACATTTAGACTTTTGTGGATTTAGTGGCAGACCATTGGTCCTTGCCCATCGAAACACACGATCAAGGTTGTGCTAAAGTTTCCCCACTCACTAGCATCACCTACCGGAATTTGTATGTCGTCTGCATACATAAGCATCTGACTATGGACTATTTCTAGAGGAAGGACATTGGCGTTCATGCAAAATAATAGAGTTCCAATTATAGAACTCTGTGGAACCCCTTTCGTAGCTGGTAAACCATGGTTTAGTACTTGATTTTACTTTGTTCCTCTTAATAGACACAGTTGCGTTATAAAGTTCACATATAGTATTTTGTAAAATTAAATTGTTGGTCAATTTATTTCTAAACATATTCTGCAGTTCAATATAATTCAAATTATGGAATTCACGGTACGTATATTCGATTTGATCCTTTTGAAGTTCAAGTTTATAAGACAGGAAAATAAAGTCGTGGTTCGAGAAACAAGGAGCCGAAATCTGGTCGTATAGAAGGACGTTAGACAAATTATTGACAAATAACAAATCCAGAAGAGTGTGAGAAGAGGATGAATAATGTGTTGGATTCGTATTATTAGTTGTATATAACCCAATAGTTAACATATTATCTGTTAATGTGGAATTGACGAGAATATTCGAATTAAAATCACCGGTAATAATTACGTCTTCACACCCCAATGTAGTGGATTCTAATTTAATCTGAAACCGATCCAAACGTATTTTATTATTGGGTCGATTACAACATCCAACTAAAATTTTCCTAGAAGTCAAAAAACACATACTCTATTCTCTCATCGTGGGTAGATTTCGCTCGAAACTTTGCCTTCAAGGTATTCCTCACAAATATTGCAAACACCCCCCAAAGATTTTGACCTTCTCTTATTTAGGCTCGGTATTGATTCCGAGCCAATGATGCGGCTTCTTTAAAATAAAGACATTTTTAGCGACTATCTGGCCTTAAATCTGGGATCAATAAAATTAAAATTAGGATTCAGATCTCGTTTATTGAATTTTCATGTTTTTCGCGGTATACTCGTATTAATAAAATATAAATTAAACAAATGCCAGTTTAAAAATCCAAATTATAGCGGATATCTCAAAGTAAAAAATGTTTTCTTAATTCCAAAAAAAAACAAAAAAAAACTATAAACCAAAGATGAGAAATTCTCAAAATAAGTCTTAACCTATATTTGAAGCTTTTTTTATCTTAAATCTAAAGATTCAATACTTCAGTTAATTTAAGGACGATTTCTTTAAATCAAAAATATATGTCTTTATTTTAAGGAGAAGTTTCCTTAGTTCAAAGACATGCGACTTTAACGAAGGGACGCAAAATTACAAAATTTTTTAGTAAAGATTGTAAACTTTGAAATTTGTCCCTAATATTTTGAAAATCGCGCATCCTAAAATTTAAGTTGCATAATCTTTAATATCATGTAAATATAGTTTTCAGTGTAGATATAAACAAGTATATACGGCCGCAAGTTCGCCCAGGCCGAAGCTTATGTACCCTCCATCATGGATTGCGTAGAAACTTCTTCTAAACACTGCCATCCACAATCGAATTACTTAAGTTGCGGTAACGCTTGCCGATGGCAAGGTATCTTAAAACCTCCTAACACCATCTTCTAAATTGTATGTAAGTTCATACGTGGTATATATTAAATCAAAAAAGATCGATCCAATAAGTATATAATTCAGTTTGACAAAGTAGACATAAAATTTTGACAAAATTTTCTACAGAAATAAAATTTTAACAAAATTTTCTATAGAAATAAAATTTTCACAAAATTTTCTATAGAAATAAACATTTTGACAAAATATTCTATAGAAAGAAAATTTTGACAAACATTTCTACAGAAATAAAATTTTAACAAAATTTTCTATAGAAATAAACTTTTGACAAAATTTTCTATAGAAATAAAATTTTGAAAATGATGAAATTTTATTATGAACCGAATAAAATTTTAACAAAATTTTCTCTAGAAATAAAATTTTGACAAAATTTTCTATAGAAATAACATTTTGACAAAATTTTCTTTAGAAATACAATTTTGGTAGATTATTTTTGGCTCTAGTGGCAACCATGATTATGAACCGATATGGACCAATTTTTGTGTGATTGGACCAATTTTGGTATGGTTGTTAGCGACCATATACTAACACCACGTTCCTAATTTGAACCGGATCCGGATGATTATGAACCGATATGGACCAATTTTTGTGTGATTGGACCAATTTTGGTATGGTTGTTAGCGACCATATACTAACACCACGTTCCTAATTTGAACCGGATCGGATGAATTTTGCTCCTCCAAGAGGCTCCGGAGGTCAAATCTGGAGAACGTTTTATATGGGGGCTATATATAATGATGGACCGATATGGACCAATTCTGGCACGGTTGTTAAAGATCATATACTAACACCATGTTCCAAATTACAACCGGCTTGGATGAAATTTGCTTCTCTTGGAGACTTCGCAAGCCAAATCTGGGGATCGGTTTATATGGGGGCTATATATAATTATGAACCGATGTGGACCAATTTTTGCATGGTTGTTAGAGACCATATACCAACATCATGTACCAAAGTTCAGCCGGATCGGATGAAATTTTCTTCTCTTTGAGGCTCCGCAAGCCAAATCTGGGGATCGGTTTATATGGGGGTTATATATAATTATGGACCGATGTGGACCAATTTTTGCATGATTGTTAGGGGCTATATATAATTAAGGACCGATATGGACCAATTTTTGCATGGTTGTTAGAGACCATATACCAACATCATGTACCAAATTTCAGCCGGATCGGATGAAATTTTCTTCTCTTTGAGGCTCCGCAAGCCAAATCTGGGGATCGGTTTCTATGGGGGCTATATATAATTATGGACCGATGTGGACCAATTTTTGCATGGTTGTTAGAGACCATATACCAACGCCATGTACCAAATTTCAGCCGGATCGGATGAAATTTGCTTCTCTTTTAGGCTCCGCAAGCCAAATCTGGGGATCGGTTTATATGGGGGCTATATATAATTATGAACCGATGTGGACCAATTTTTGCATGGTTGTTAGAGACCATATACCAACACCATGTACCAAATTTCAGCCGGATCGGATGAAATTTGCTTCTCTTTTAGGCTCCGCAATCCAAATCTGGGGATCGGTATATATGGGGGCTATATATAATTATGGACCGATGTGGACCAATTTTTGCATGGTTGTTAGAGACCATATACCAACACCATGTACCAAATTTTAGCCAGATCGGATGAAATATGTTTCTGTTAGAGGCTGCACAAGCCAAATCTGAGGGTCCCTTTATATGGGGGCTATACGTAGAAGTGGACCGATATGGCCCATTTTCAATACCATCCGACCTACATCGATAACAACTACTTGTGCCAAGTTTCAAGTCGATAGCTTGTTTCGTTCGGAAGTTAGCGTGATTTCAACAGACGGACGGACGGACGGCTTAGATCGACTCAGAATTTCACCACGACCCAGAATATATATACTTTATGGGGTCTTAGAGCAATATTTCGATGTGTTACAAACGGAATGACAAAGTTAATATACCCCCATCCTATGATGGAGGGTATAAAAAATCCAGCCAAAATACCAATGAATGGTCATAGTTGAGAGAGTGCACCAAAAATTGTGTTACTTCGTTTTGTACCATGGAGAAGCCCATATACCTGACCAAATTGCTAACCAACTAGCTATGGATGGCAATTCCATTTGCAGTTTTAATATGTGCATCACATGCAATACGAGCTTCCTCCTTCAAACGGTACTGGACAAACAGTTAAACACTTGCCATCGTTTTTTATGTGACCTGTATTCAAGACTATGTTACGTTGAGAATGAATGGGGGATAAATGGAATCGATGACCAAATCAGCTATGGACAAACTTATGTTCGGTCTTCGATTTATGTTCCATAAAAAGGATTTCGAGTTAAGTGATAACAATTTTTATTCTCAAAAAATAATAAAGGCAGGGATCCAATGTGAGGGTATTATTTTTAAGAATATTTTTATTGAATTGTGTAAATGAAGAAATTCAGTATAAGACTTAAAGAATTGTCGATTCAACAGATGTGCAAAACGTTAAGGTAGTATGTAGTAAAAAAGAACATTTAATACTGGAACCTTACAATGATATTTTAAGGTCAACGGCGTTTGAGTTACTATGAGTGGCTATGACTATTAGAGACCCAAATTTCAATCGGATCGGATGAAATTTGCTGTTCCAAGAGGCTTCGGCGGTCAAACTTGGGGTTCGGTTTATATGGGTGCTATGTTTAATTATGGACCGATATGGACAAATTCGGTTCATATTTAGATATAGCTGCCATATATATTTATCCCCGATCTTCTCATAATTGGCGTGTTTATCAACCGATGTTCTTCAAATTCAGTAGATCCGAATATTTTATTAGTCTCGAAAAACTTGCAAAATATCAGCCAAATCAGTTCAGATTTAGATATAGCTCCCATATATATCTTTCTTCCGATTTAGACTCATATGACCACAGAGGCCAAAGTTTACAACCGATTTACGTGAAATTTTGCATAAAGAGTAGAATTCCCATTCTACCAATTCTCGGTAAATTTGATTGAAATCGGTTCAGATTTAGATATAGCTCCCATATATATCTTTCGTCCGATTTGCACTTATATGGCCTCAAACGCCAGAGTTTTGCCGTGATTTAGTTAAAATTTTGCACAAGGAGTACGTTTAATAGTATCGGTATGTGTACCAAATTTGGTTGAAATCGGTTCAGATTTAGATATAGCTCCCATATATATTTTTCGCCCGATTTGCACTATATGGCATCAAAAGCCAGAGTTTTGCCGTGATTTGCTTCAAATTTTGCACGAGAGGTACGTTTAATGGTATCGTTATGTGTGCCAAATTTGGTTAAAATCGGTCCAGATTTAGATATACACAGTCTTACACAAGTTTACATACCCCTGAGTTTTTAACCTACTAACCAAACATCTTTCTTGTTGTTTTTTATAAACCACACTAAAAAAATATTGTTAAAAATTAACATATACTATGTTTTCAAATTATTTTACAAAAATTAAAGCATGTATATGCATAGTTTATAATATTTTATTATTTCAATAAAATACAAATTCTTTAATCGTATGTAAACTTGTGTGAGACTGTGTAGCTCCCATATACATCTTTCGTCCGATTTGCACTTATATGGCCTCAAAAGCCAGAGTTTTGCAGTGATTTCCTTCAAATTTTGACCGAGAGGTACGTTTAATGGTACCGTTATGTGTGTCAAATTTGGTTACAATCGGTACAGATTTAGATATAGCTCCCATATATATCTTTCGCCCAATTTGGACTTATATGGCCTCAAAAGCCGTGACTTGCTTCAACTTTTGCACAAGGAGTACGTTTAACAGTAACGGTAAGTGTGCCAAATTTGGTTGAATCGGTTCAGATTTAGATATAGCTCCCATATATATATTTCGATCGATGTACACTCAAATGACCACGGGGGCCAGAGTTATACTCCCATTTACGTGAAATTTTGCAGAGATAGCAGAGTTATTATTCTAACTATGCATTTCAAATTTAATCAATCGGTTCAGATTATATAGCTCCCATATATATATGTACACCCGAGTTGGGACCCACACTTGACCACATATCTTGGCAAGAACTAACCAATATCCTTCTAAAATCGTCACTGCTGAGTAGCAAAAATTGTAAATGTTACTCAAATTGTTCTATATCTCGAATACATAAGTATCGTCTGGTAAATCATAAATGCTATTTTGTACAATTGCATTAAAATTTCTCTCGCTTCATATTTCCCATATTTATACCCTTCACCACTACTGTGGTACAGGGTATAATAAGTTTGTGAATTTGTATGTAACGCCACGAAGGAAAAGTCTGAGACCCATCGTTTAGTATACCGATCGTCTTAGAATTAAATTCTGAGTCGATTTAGTGATCTCCGTCTGTCTGGCTGTCTGTCTGTCTGTCTGTCCGTCTGTCTATCTGTTCATGTATTTTTGTTCGCAAAGCACAGGTCGCAGTTTAAGTCCGATCGTCCTCAAATTTGGCGTAGGGTCTTAAGACAATCGCTATTGATTTTGGAAAAAATCGGTTCAGATTTAGATATAGCTGTCATATATATTTATCCCCGATCTGGTCATAATTGGCCGATTTTCTTCAAATTCCGTACATCCGCATTTTGTATGAGTCTCGAAAAACTTGCAAAATATCAGCCATCGGTTCAGATTGAGATATAGCTCCCATATATATCTTTCGTCCGATTTAGACTCATATGGTAACAGAGGCCAAAGTTTACTACCAATTTTCGTGAAATTTTGCATAAAGAGTAAAACTGACATTCTACCAATGCTTGGTAAATTTGATTGAAATCGGTTCAGATTTAGATATAGCTCCCATATATATCTTTCGCCCGATTTATACTCAAATGACCACGGGGGCCAAAGTTAAACTCCCATTTACGTGAAATTTTGCAGAGATAACAGAATTATTATTCTAACTATGCATGTCAAATTTAGTCGAAATCGGTTCAGATTATATATAGTTCCCGTTATATGTACACCAGAGTTGGGAAAATATGGTAGACTATTTCATATTTTAGACCCATTTTCAATGGGATTTTCCTCCAATTGACTGCATAGTTTCCACGGAGAATATATTTAATATGATATTTAAGTGTGTCAAGTTTGATCTAATTTGGTTCAGAATTAGGTAAAGCCTCCATATATTTGTTTTCCGGTTTATACAAATATGGCCAAAATTCCCACACTTTACACAAAATTGTGTGATAATTTCCCCATATCTTAGTTATATCCTACACACTGTAATGCCAGACTTTCCACAGAACGGTTGAGTTTGAAATAAGGCTCCAAGTCGCCCGACTTGACCAAATAATATATCACAACCCACACTTGACCACATATCTTGGCAAGATCTAACCAATATCTTTGTAAAATCGTCACTGCTGAGTAGCAAACATTGTAAATGTTACTCAAATTGTCCTATATCTCGAATACATAAGTATCGCCTGATAAATCGCAAATGCTCTTTTGTATAATTGCCTCAAAATTTCTCTCGCTTCATATTTCCCATATTTTTTTTTATTAACATTGTGTTTCATTCCAGGGCGTAAGCCGATTTAAATTTTAATTCTAGAGAAGTACAAAAAATTGTCTCTATTATAAGTATTTGTAATTGAAAATGCAAACCTTTATATAGCTCCCAGCAAATTTGAAATAGTTGAGATAGTAACACAAATGCAGGTCTACATGGTGGTGAAGGGTATAATATAGTCGGCCCCGTCCGACTTTAGACTTTACTTACTTGTTTTTTTACTAACATTGTGTTCCACCCTAGTGCATTAGCTGACTTAAATTTTGAGTCTATAGATTTTGTAGAAGTCTATCAAATTCTGTCTAGATCGAGTGATATTTAAATGTATGTATTTGGGACAAGCCTTTATATATAGCCCCCAACACATTTGACGGATGTGATATGATATCGAAAATTTAGATCTACAAAGTGGTGCAGGGTATAATATAGTCGGCCCCGCCCGACTTTAGACTCTCCTTATATGTTTAATAATGGACTCAATATTAGTGGCATACTAACTCTTTAGGTGCAAAAAAACTATAGCTCCTAATATTAGACATTTCTGCTCAGATTGTGACAAGACTCCCATAAACACGTACCCCAGTTATGTTCTTAAATATGGAAATCTCCAAAACCTATACCAATGCTACCCCACAAATGCTTAGGTTTACTAATTCAGTAGGGGTAGTTTAGGGTATGATATAAACGGCCCCGCCCGACTTTACTCACTTGTTTTTATTAACATTGTGTTTCATTCCAGGGCGTTAGCCGATTTCAATTTTAATTCTAGAGATTTTGTAGAAGTACAAAAAATTGCCTCCATTATAAGTATTTGTATCTGAAAATGCAAACCTTTATATAGCTCCCAGCAAATTTGAAGTAGTTGAGATGGTAACACAAATTCTGGTCTACATGGTGGTGAAGGGTATAATATAGTCGGCCCCGCCCGACTTTAGACTTTACTCACTTGTTTTTACATATAATTAGTTCCCTCATTTTCACTTTCCACAATTTTCAAGTATTCTGTTAAATGCAAACATTCCATTTCTAACTCTTTCTCATTAACATCTTATAGATACGGGCCCCCTAGTTCCTGCCCTAGATTTGGCTTGCGAAGCCTCTAAAGAAGCAAATTTCATCCGATCCGGCTGAAATTTGGAACATGGTTTTGGTATATAGTCTCTAACAACCATGCAAAAATTGGTCCACATCGGTTCATAATTATATATAGCCCCCATATAAACCGATCCCCAAATTTGGCTTGCTAAACCTCTAAGAGAAGAAATTTTCATCCGATCCGGAAGAAATTTGGTACGTGGTGTTAGTATATAGTCTCTAACAACCATGCCCCATATAAACCGATCCCCAGATTTGACCTCCGAAGCCTCTTGGAGGAGCAAAATTCATTCGATCTGGTTGAAATTCGGTACGTGGTATTAGTATATTGTCTCTAACGACCGTGCAAAAATTTATCCATATCGGTTCATAATTATATATAGGCCCCATATAAACCGATCCCAAGATATGACCTCCAGAGACTCTTGGAGTAGCAAAATGCATCAGATTCGGGTGAAATTTGGTACATTGTGCTAGTATATGGCCGCTTACGACCATGTCAAAATTGGTCAATATCGGTCTATAGTTATATATAGCCCCCAATCACGCAAAAAGTGGTCCATATCGGTTCATAATTGTATAGAGTTCCCATATAAAGAGACCCCCATATTTCAATTCTGACTCTCTAATTACCACATAAAACTTATAACTTATAAAGGGTGATTTGTTAAGAGCTTGATAACTTTTTAAAAAAAAAAAACGCATAAAATTTGCAAAATCTCATCGGTTCTTTATTTGAAACGTTAGATTGGTCCATGACATTTACTTTTTGAAGATAATTTCATTTAAATGTAGACCGCGGCTGCGTCTTAGTCCAATTTTGGGCAACTTTTTCGAGCATTTCGGCCGGAATAGCCCGAATTTCTTCGGAAATGTTGTCTTCCAAAGCTGGAATAGTTGCTGGCTTATTTCTGTAGACTTTAGACTTGACGTAGCCCCACAAAAAATAGTCTAAAGGCGTCAAATCGCATGATCTTGGTGGCCAACTTACCGGTCCATTTCTTGAGATGAATTGTTCTCCGAAGTTTTCCCTCAAAATGGCCATAGAATCGCGAGCTGTGTGGCATGTAGCGCCATCTTGTTGAAACCACATGTCAACCAAGTTCAGTTCTTCCATTTTTGGCAACAAAAAGTTTGTTAGCATCGAACGATAGCGATCGCCATTCACCGTAACGTTGCGTCCAACAGCATCTTTGAAAAAATACGGTCCAATGATTCCACCAGCGTACAAACCACACCAAACAGTGCATTTTTCGGGATGCATGGGCAGTTCTTGAACGGCTTCTGGTTGCTCTTCACTCCAAATGCGGCAATTTTGCTTATTTACGTAGCCATTCAACCAGAAATGAGCCTCATCGCTGAACAAAATTTGTCGATAAAAAAGCGGATTTTCTGCCAACTTTTCTAGGGCCCATTCACTGAAAATTCGACGTTGTGGCAGATCGTTCGGCTATTCATGATGAAATGTCAAAGCATACTGAGCATCTTTCTCTTTGACACCATGTCTGAAATCCCACGTGATCTGTCAAATACTAATGCATGAAAATCCTAACCTCAAAAGAATCACCCTTTATAAGTTAACCACTGTGATATCACAATGGACTGAGTAGTCTAAGTGAGCCTGAGATACTCGGCTGCCACTATATCCGTGTAAAAAATTGGTGCATCTAATTAGATATGATCAGATCTAAAAATTGGCTCTTTGGATCAAATCAAGTATGATGAGATATAATTAGATGTTACTAACATCAGATCTATCTACATATGGACCTATATACAATTATATCCAAGACATTAGATCTAGGCCAACATTGAAAAATTCGGAAAAAATCAGAAATCACCCGCAATACTGCCTCAGACCACCCTGTTTTCTCCTGCCTTTATATGTTGTAATAGTTTTTAATATTTTAAAAACTCGTCTTAAAAAAATCCCCTTATCTACCGTCAGTTTGTGACATATATTGGACATCCTTGAAGCATTGCCATAAAACTAAACTCAATTTAGATTTAAGCAACTATTTTGCGTGTGTAGAATATTGCGAAATTATTTGTAATCCTATGGCCCTTAACTGTGCCAGATTTCTTGCCATTCATACATTCATCCGTCCTTCGTACACACAGTTTTGGTTGCTCGTAATTGAAACATGGAATAATGTGGTAAGCCTTGGCTTACACTAACTGAACAATTCAATATAATGCCACAATCTTGGTATAACTTCATTGCATTTATGTGGATAATCTTTGAGCAAAATGGGGTATAGCCATAGTCTCAAACGCAAAATGGCTAAATGGGTAATTTTTGCTCTAGCTAAAGAACTTTATTGGCAGAGGAAGGTGGATCTTTAAGCACACACCTCCTGCCCCCATAATGAAACACTTTAAATGCACAATATCCTTGCGGGCAACATGCAAGCTTTTCGGCTCAACAATAACAAAAAACAAAAAAAAAGACGAAGAGAAAAACTTTGTAGATTTGTCCATTTAAGTAGTTCACGAAACGAAAGAACACTTCAACAATGTTGGGTTTAAATTTCAATTTCATTATGAATGAGACGTCGTTGTTTTTTGTTTTTTTTTTTTCTTCTTGTAATGATGGAACAAAATACGATAAAGGGGGATAAGTGGAAATTCTAGTCACGTAAGCGGAATTAAGGGAAACACCAAAATATGTTATGCCTATTAAAAGTGTCAAAAAGGCATCGTTTTATGGCACCCGAGAATGTCCTTAAGCCATATTCACATTGAACGCACTTAGACCATTCATTCATAGACAAATAGACAGACATACTAACACAAATGCAAACAACACCAACACCATTCACATTGACTACTGCTACTGTGACCGACACAGACATAACCATGCTGAGACCAATTTTGTACACAATTTACCCGGAGCCTAACCACGATACCGTCATTTCCATTCCACGCTATCAACTTTGAGATTGTATTCCGTTGAATGCTCCATTCAGATGGGTTTTTTTCAGTTGCTACACTCAAAAAAAGGAAAATCAAAAACGGAATTCACAAAATTTACAAACAAATGATTTTTATACCCTCCACCATAGGATCGGGGGTATACTAACTTTGTCATTCCGTTTGTAACACATCGACATATTGCTCTAAGACCCCATGAAGTATCGAATATTCTTTCTCTTTTTGAGATATTTTAAACAAGCTATTCATGTACAAACAAATGCCAGTTTAAAAATCAAAATTTTAAAGAAATTATTTGTCTGATTTCTCTCTTCTTAAGCATATTTTTTTTGCAGTGTTGTGACCTTCAAAATTTAAGAAACTTTACCATTCCACTGTCAACGATAAAAAAATTCTCTTTGACATGACCTCTGGTTAGATGAGAAAGGCGAGAATAGAGACGGGCGGTAACTTTATGACTACTGAAAAATGTGAAAAGTGCTATTTTGCAATAAGAATAATGATAACAACATGACAAAGAATTGCTATTCTCATCTATATACTAACATTTCCGCAATTTGTCTATGTACAAATGTCTTTAAACATTATCCTTGATTTAAATTTATTTGAGGCACTGGGATTATGGTATACACAAAGGCTAATATGAAAGGGAGTTTCCTTTTAGTCAGTAGGACAGAAACAGACTAGTTCAGTGGCATTTTGATTGTTTGATGGCGGTCAAAATTGGATGGCAAGTCACATATTTAAACTGAAAACGCATTACCGAGGAGAAAAGAATGGAAAATTATTATCTTAATTTGTTGTAAATGAGCACTTACACTTTATTTGTACATTTATACAGAGTCTGCACTATAGACAGGCCCAAAAGTACTTTACCGGAAGTGGAGAAAAAAAAAAATCAAATAGTATGCCCCTGTATTAGCTTAAAACAAGTAAGGAAAGTCTAAAGTCGGGCGGGGCCGACTATATTATACCCTGGACCACTTTGTAGATCTAAATTTTCGATACCATATCACATCCGTCAAATGTGTTGGGTGCTATATATAAAGGTTTGTCCCAAATACATACATTTAAATATCACTCGATCTGGACAGAATTTGATAGATTTCTACAAAATCTATAGACTAAAAATTTAAGTCAGCTAATGCACTAGGGTGGAACACAATGTTAGTAAAACAAGTATATACAGCAGTAAGTTCGGCCGGGCCGAATCTTAAATACCCACCACCATGAACCAAATATTAGGGTTTCCTTTGAAATTTCAGGAGGGCTTGAGGACACTTCCGGAAGATAAATTTAAAGATTTCACCTATGAGGACTATATCAGGTTCTGGATTTATAAGAACAATTTTTGTTTGAGTTTTAGAGGAATTATTAACATTTCTTGTAAGTGTGCAAGATAATTATAAAATAACGTCTTGATTTGAAATCTTAAATCTGTTGATTTTCACCCGAGAAGTAAAATTTGGAAATTTTACATTGAGTTTCAAGCAATTTTCATGATCAGTTGGCCTTCTACACCATCAAGAAGTGAAGTCGGTCTTTATGGAGGCATTACCAAATGGACCGATAAAAACTTAATCCGATACACGTTTTTCTGAGCCTCAAATACCAGAATATTTAGAATTTCAGGCAAATCAGATAAAAACTACGGTTTCTAGAAACCCAAGGAGTTAAATCTGGAAATCGTTCTTATGGGGGCTATACTAAAATATGGACCGATACTCACCGTTTTCGGCACACCTCTTTATGGCCCGAAAACACCTCTAGATTTCCAATTTCAGGCAAAATGGATAAAAACTTTGCATTCTAGAAGCCCAAGAAGTAAAATCTGGAAATCGGTCTATATGGGGGCTATACCAAAATATGGACCGATACCCATAATTTTCGGCACACCTATTTATGGTCCTAAAATACATCTAGATTTCCAATTTCAGGCAAATTGGATAAAAACTACGGTTTCTATAAGCATAAGACCCCAAATCGGGAGGTCGGTTTATATGGGCACCATACCAAAACATGGACCGATGCTCACCATTTTTGGCACACCTCTTTACGGTTTCAAAGTACCTTTTGATTTCCAAATTCAGATAAATTGGATAAAAACTGCGGTTTCTATAAGCCCAAGAAGTAAAATCGGGAGATCGGTCTATATGGGGGCTATACCAAAATATGAATCGATACTCACAACTTTTGGCACACGCATTTGTGGTCTTACAATACCTCTAGATTTCCAATTTCAGGCAAATTGGATAAAAACTACGATTTCTATAAGCCCAAGACCCCAAATCGGGAGGTCGGTTTATATGGGGACTATATCAAAACCTGGACCGATATAGCCCATCTTCGAACTTGACCTGCCTGCAGACAAAAGACGAGTTTGTGCAAAATTTCAGCACGATTGCTTCATTATTGAAGACTGTAGAGTGATTACAACAGACAGACAGACAGACAGACGGACAGACGGACATCGTTATATCGTCTTAGAATTTCTCCCTGATCAAGAATATATATACTTTATATAGTCGGAAATCGATATTTCGATGTGTTACAAACGGAATGACAAACTTATTATACCCCCGTCACCATTCTATGGTGGTGGGTATAATAATGCGCCACAGTATGGCGCAGGGTATAAATAGGGGAAACATTTTAATCTGAAGCAATTTTAAGGAAACTTCGCAAAAGTTTATTTATGATTTATCACTCGATATATATGTATTAGAAGTTTAGGAAAATTAGAGTAATTTTTACAACTTTTCGACTAAGCAGTGGCGATTTAACAAGGAAAATGTTGGTATTTTGACCATTTTTGTCGAAATCAGAAAAACATATATATGGGAGCTATATCTAAATCTGAACCGATTTCAACCAAGTTTGGCACGCATAACTACAATGCAAATTCTACTCCCTGTGCAAAATTTAAATTAAATCGGACTAAAAGATTGGTCACTGTGGTCATATGAGTGTACCGGGCGAACGATATATATGGGAGCTATTTCTAAATCTGAACCGATTTCAATAAAATTTGGCACACCTGACTATAGTACTAGTTGTTGTTATTGTGCAAAATTTTAAGCAAATTAGGGTAAAACTCTGGCTTCTGGGGCCATATAAGTCCATATCAGGCGATATATATATATATATATATATATATATATATATATATATATATATATATATATATATATATATATATATATATATATATATATATATATATATATATATATATATATATATATATATATATATATATATATATATATATATATATATATATATATATATATATATATATATATATATATATATATATATATATATATATATATATATATATATATATATATATATATATATATATATATATATATATATATATATATATATATATATATATATATATATATATATATATATATATATATATATATATATATATATATATAAACTCTTGGGATGATTACTGCATCATTATTGAGAATACGTCAGAGGCTTCCAGACTACGGAAGGTACTAGCATCCACTAACACCGCTCCAGGTTTCATTAAAACATCGGAGGGAAATTGGACAACGTCCAGTGAGGAGACGTTGGAGGTACTTTTGGACACACACTTCCCTGGAAATCAGATGGTTGAACCATGTTCCGGCGGTGTAACAGAGGCTCAGCGATCATTTCCTATCGAGGAAATTGTGTCGGAATCTAGAATAAAATGGGCTTTAAATAGCTTTGGACCATTCAAATCCCCCGGACCTGATGGAATTACTCCGGCGGAGTTACAGGCAGTGGCTGAAAGAATTATCCCCTGGTTGACGGTTATATATAAATGATGTGTAAACTTAGCATATATTCCAGAAAAGTGGAGGGAAACAAAAGTCGTCTTCATACCTAAAGCAGGAAAAGCCTCTCACTCGAGTGCGAAGGATTTCCGACCAATCAGCTTATCCTCATTCCTACTTAAGACCCTGGAGAGGATGATAGACATGTATCTTAGAACTAGCGTGGATTCAAGCTTGTTCTCGAAACGACAGCATGCATACTCGAAGGGCAGGTCTACTGAGACCGCATTGCATGAACTGGTCAGCTTTATTGAAAGCTAACTATCTGTCAAAGAATACACAATCGTAGCGTTTCTAGATATCGAAGGGGCGTTCAGTAATGTCCATCCGAGCTCGATATTAAATGGACTGACAACTCTGAATGTTGATCCAGGTATACTTAGGCTGTTAGACGAACTTCTAATAAAGAGACGTATTTCAGCCACACTAGGACAAGCAAACATACAAAGGTATGTGAAGAGAGGCACTCCCCAAGGAGGAGTTCTATCACCTCTTCTTTGGAATGTTGCTATAAACAACATTCTGGTTTCTCTAGAAAAAGAAAGGATAAAAGTGGTGGCATACGCAGATGATGTGGCGCTAGCAGTCAGGGGAAAATTCCCATCCACAATCAGAGATATTATACAGAGAGCTCTCCGGATGACTGAGAAATGGGCGAAAGATAATGGTCTTGGTGTAAATCCAGCAAAGACAGAAATAGTCATGTACTGCAAAGATCGCATAAATTCCCACGGTTAGGCCCATTTCCTTAGGGGGTACTGAAATTCCCTTTGGTGAGTGTGCAAAATACCTTGGCGTTATTTTGGACAGGAAGCTGAATTTTAGGCTTAATATTGAAGGGCGAGAAAAGCCACGGTAGCTTTGTACTCGTGCAAAAAGGCAATAGGGAAAAAGTGGGGACTAAGACCAAAAATTGTGCATTGGCTATACACGGCAGTGGTTAGACCTATAATGCTATATGGTGTTGTAGTCTGGTGGCAGGCACTTCAGAAACCGACTTGTTTAGATAAAGTTCAGCGTATGGCGAGCTTATGTATCTCAGGCGCATTTAGTAAGACAGGAACAGACTCCCTTAATGTCATGCTACATCTATTGCCTTTAGACATTTTGGCCAAACAGTCAGCTGCAACAACGGCTGTGCGGTTGCGCGAGCTATCGCTGTGATCGGAAAAAATGTACGGTCATAGTTCGGTCCTCAAAGTAATGCCAGATGTGCCTAACGTAGTGGATTACACCCTGGCAAAACCACTTTTCGACAAAAAGTTTGAAACTCTAATTCCCAACAGTGAGGCGTGGTGTACACAGACCCCGGGGAATAAAAGATATATAGATTTCTATACTGATGGCTCCAAATTGAATGGACAAGTGGGGTTCGGAGTATATTCTAAAGATCTGGAAATTCGAATAGCGAAAAGATTACCCAATCACTGTAGTGTTTTTCAGGCTGAAATATTGGCAATAAGAGAGGTGGTGAATTGGCTGAGAAGTAATGTTCCAACAAATATTGGCATTAACATATACTCAGACAGTCAACCTGCAATAAAATCCTTGGACTCTGTGTTCCTTAATTCAAAAACGGCCATAGACTGCCGCAAATCTCTCAACGAGATGGCTGAGCAGTACAATATTCACCTAATATGGGTGCCTGGCCATAGGAACATACCGGGGAACTGTGAAGCAGATGTGTTAGCAAGGCTAGGAACTACCTTACATATTCCAGGGGAACTAGAATCTGTTGGTATGCCTCTGGCCACCTGCAAGCTCTTACTGCGTGAGAAGGCTGTTATGATGGCCAATATTCGATGGGAAAATTGCAAGGGTTGTAACGACACCAAGAAAATACGGCCCCATTTAAACTTAAACCGCACACTAGATATGCTAGTGTTCTCAAGGCGTCAGATAGCACTCCTAATATCTGCTATAACGGGTCGCTGCCTGATAGGCGAATTTGCAAAAACTATAGGTGCGAAGTATAAAGACTATTGTATAAGCTGTCATGACGTGGAGGAAAAGGAATCAATTAAACACCTCTTGTGTGAGTGTCCTGCTTTTTGTGTAAGGCGTAAGCGAATTTTAGGAGCATATAGCTTTAGATTACTGGTTGACCTGGAAAACGTTAATTTAAGCAGTTTGTTAATGTTTTTGGAGCAATCTGGTTGGTTCCACAAAAGTAAATAATAGAGAAGGTTCAGTGGTTAAGACTAGAAGTGCCCATATGTAATAGGCACTTTTAGTTAAATGTGGTATCACAATGGACTGAATAGTCTAAGTGAGCCTGAAATTTAATCGGGCTGCCACTTTAACCAAACCAAACCAACCAAAAATAACATATTACCTTGAGAATATTATAATAACATAAAAAAGACACCATAAACGAGTCAAATGCTAATATTCCTAATAATTTACTGACAGTTTATCTAAGGAATTTGTATGGTAATTGTAGATTTAAAGTTTAGGTTAAGCAAGGCTTAGATAAAAACGGCGTTTTATCCATATATCAATAGAATGATGTCGAAATAAAAATAGCTAAAACGGTCATGAAAAAAGCTGAAAGCTAAAGGAATTTTTTCCGCTAAACGACTTCAAAAAAAAAAAAGCCAAATCTAGCGGGAAAATAGCTAAATTGGCAATGCTGCCCAAAACACAAAACCCACAATTGACCACCTATCTTGTCAAGATCTAGCGCTTATACTTGCAAAATCGTCATTGCTAAATCGCATACATTTTAAAAATACATCAAATTCTAGAGATTTTTTAAAAGTGTTACAAATTTGAAGGATTGGAGATGGTATCAAAATGTTTTGGAAGGATACAGTACGAACATAGGCGTCCCTACCCGACTTTAGACTTTCCTTACTTGTTAATGTCATGAAAAAGCTAACTAAATATTGACCCTCTAATGCCCAATCCCGCCTTTAGGGGGCCTTCATAAAATCAGTAAGATTTTAGTAAAACCCACCTTAAGACAACAAAAATAGGTACAATTAAAAGAAAACTTAGTAAAATCTGTTCAAGAGGCTTTGCAGAATATGCTGAATTTTACCGCATACATTTTTCTTGTTTCGTTTTCTTGTTTCTGTGTCGTTAACATTGAATATTTAATCAGCTGGCAAAAAAAAAATGGGGCATTAGAGGGTTAACTAAATATTTTACCATATATTTTCGCGTAAAATAAACCTTACATTTTTATATCCACATAAATTCCAAATAGCTCTCATATCAGTTTAAACTATCGCAATCCCTGTACAATTATTTGCATTAAATTTCCTCCATGATCATATATGTATCTCATACAAGCATATGCAAATTTGCAGATAATATTACAACGCCATTTACAAGTACTTTTCATCTCGACCACATTTTTAATAAAGCCAAAGTAAAAGCCAAAGGATAATCAAAAGTATCTGAACATGCATGTGGTGTCAAAATATGGGACTATATGTGTGTGTTCATACTACTTAGTGTGAACAATGTGGCAAAATTTTAAGCTGCATTGTATGCTGCTCTTGTTATCCTGCTAGTTTTACATAAATTCCTGGAAGTGTGAATTGCTACAAATGTTAATGTTTTATTAAAATCGCAGGAAAAAAAGTTTAACCTACCAAAGCCACTACGAGTATATGCTCTACTCAGGGCTGCCAATTTATCGGCATTTTGACAATTTCTTACTCACAAAATGGAGAATTCCGATTTTAACGATATTATCTCCGTTCATTAGACAAATAGTTTAGGGAGTTAAAGTTTTTTCATTTTGAAGAAATTTTTGAAAATATTAAGTAAATTTGAAAAATTTTGGGAATAAATTCGGAAACAAAACATTGAGTACTTTGGCTTTTCGATTTTTGTCAAAATTCGTACAAATAATCATGATTCTTCCACACTCCACAGCAAACGTGGAAATTTTTAAGTAAAAAACTAAAGTAGGATGGTAGCTGGAGAATAATTCATTGGAAGGAACATTCTGTTCCAAAAATAACCTAAAATGAAATAACTCAAATTGTTTTAATACCAAAATTGATAATGATTTACTCAGAATGTGCAAAAGAAACGTTTACTAATTTTGATAAAATTCTAATACAGTATAAAAAACAAGTAACTAAAGTCTAAAGTCGGGCGGGGCCGACTATATTATACCATTCACCCCTATATAGGCCAAAATTTGTGTTACCATCTCAACTACTTCACATTTGCTGGAAGCTATATAAAGGAGACAATTTTTTTACTTCTACTAAATCTCTAGAATTAAAATTTAAATAGGCTAACACTATCCAGTTAATTGGAGGAAACTTCCATTGAAAACGGGTATAACATGTGTAACAGTCCACCATATTTCCCCAACTCTGGTGTACGTATATATGGGAGCTATAGATAATCTGAACCGATTTTAACTAAATTTGACATGTATAGTTAGAATAATAATTCTGCTATCTATGCGAAATTTCACGTAAATGGGACTATAACCCCCCCTGCTCATATGAGTGCAAATCAGACGGAAGATATATTTGGGAGCCATATCTAAATCTGAACCGATTTCAACCAAATTTGGCACAATTACCGATACTACTAAACGTACTCCTTGTGCGAAATTTAAAGCAAATCACGGCAAATCCCTGGATTTTGAGGCCATATAAGTTCAAATCGGACGAAAGATATATATGGGAGCTATATCTAAATCTTAATCGATTTTGACCATATTTGGCACATACAATAGTATCGTTAAAAGTACCGCTTGTGCAAAATTTGAAGTAAGTCAGGGCAAAACTCTGGCTTTTGAGGCCATATAAGACAAACTCGTACGAAAGATATATATGTGAGCTATATCTAAATCTGAACCGATTTTAACAAAATTTGACACACTTAACGATACTAATAAACGTACCCCTTGTGCAAAATTTGAAGCAAATCACGGCACAACTCTGGCTTTTGTGGCCATATAAGTTCAAATCGGACGAAAGATATATATGGGAGCTATATCTAAATTTGAACCGATTTCAATCAAATTTACCAAGCATTGGTAGAATCTCAATTCTACCCTCTGTGCAAAATTTCACGAAGATCGGTAGTAAACTTTGGCCTCTGTGGTCATATGAGTCTAAATCGGACGAAAGATATATATGGGAGCTATATCTAAATCTGAACCGATTTGGCTGATATTTTGCAAATATTTGGATGTACGGTATTTCAAGAAAATCGGTTGATAAACACGCTAACTATGACCAAATCGTGGATAAATATAAAGGGTGATTTGTTAAGAGCTTGATAACTTTTTTTAAAAAAAAAACGCATAAAATTTGCAAAATCTCATCGGTTCTTTATTTGAAACGTTAGATTGGTCCATGACATTTACTTTTTGAAGATAATTTCATTTAAATGTTGACCGCGGCTGCGTCTTAGGTGGTCCATTCGGAAAGTCCAATTTTGGGCAACTTTTTCGAGCATTTCGGCCGGAATAGCCCGAATTTCTTCGGAAATGTTGTCTTCCAAAGCTGGAATAGTTGCTGGCTTATTTCTGTAGACTTTAGACTTGACGTAGCCCCACAAAAAATAGTCTAAAGGCGTCAAATCGCATGATCTTGGTGGCCAACTTACCGGTCCATTTCTTGAGATGAATTGTTCTCCGAAGTTTTCCCTCAAAATGGCCATAGAATCGCGAGCTGTGTGGCATGTAGCGCCATCTTGTTGAAACCACATGTCAACCAAGTTCAATTCTTCCATTTTTGGCAACAAAAAGTTTGTTAGCATCGAACGATAGCGATCGCCATTCACCGTAACGTTGCGTCCAACAGCATCTTTGAAAAAATACGGTCCAATGATTCCACCAGCGTACAAACCACACCAAACAGTGCATTTTTCGGGATGCATGGGCAGTTCTTGAACGGCTTCTGGTTGCTCTTCACTCCAAATGCGGTAATTTTGCTTATTTACGTAGCCATTCAACCAGAAATGAGCCTCATCGCTGAACAAAATTTGTCGATAAAAAAGCGGATTTTCTGCCAACTTTTCTAGGGCCCATTCACTGAAAATTCGACGTTGTGGCTCGTTAGTAAGTCTATTCATGATGAAATGTCAAAGCATACTGAGCATCTTTCTCTTTGACACCATGTCTGAAATCCCACGTGATCTGTCAAATACTAATGCATGAAAATCCTAACCTCAAAAGAATCACCCTTTATATGGCAGCTATATCTTAATCTGAAACGATTTTTTCCAAAACCAATAGCGATTGTCTCTGTCCCAAGAAACGGCCCTATGCCAAATTTGAGGACGATCGGACTTCAATTGCGAGCTGTACTTTGTGCACAAAATTACATATACAGACAGACGGACAGACAGACAGACAGACGGACATCGCTAAATCGACTCAGAATTTAATTCTAAGTCGATCGGTATACTAAAAGATGGGTCTATGACCACTATTTCTTGGCGTTACATACAAATGCACAAACTTATTATACCCTGTACCACAGTAGTGGTGAAGGGTATAATAACCACATATAGACATATCTATCGGAAATACCATAAAAAATCACCAGTTTTTGAAAACACGGGACTTTTTCTTGAGTTCCAAATATTTAATTATACCCTTCACCACTACTGTGGTACAGGGTATAATAAGTTTGTGCATTTGTATGTAACGCCAAGAAGGAGTAATCATAGACCAACCTTTTAGTATACGGATCGGCTTAGAATTAAATTCTGAGTCGATTTAGCGATGTCCGTCTGTCTGTCTATCCGTCTGTCTGTCTGTCTGTCTGTCTGTCTGTCTGTTGATGTATTTTTGTGTGCAAAGTACAGCTCGCAGTTTTAGTCCGATTGTCCTAAAATTTGGTATAGGGTCCTGTTTCGGCTCAAAGACGATCCCTATTGATTTTGGAAAAAATCGGTTCAGATTTAGATATAGCTGCCATATATATTTTTCGCCGATCTGGTCATAATTGGCGTGTATATCAACCGATCTTCCTCAAATTCCGTACATCCGAATATTTTATGGGTCTCGAAAAACTTGCAAAATACCAGCCAAATCGGTTCAGATTTAGATATAGCTCTCATATATAGCTTTCGCCCGATTTACACTCATTTGCCCAAAGAGGCCAATTTTTAACTCCGATTTGGTTGAAATTTTGCACAGGGAGTAGAATTAGCATTGAAACTATGCGTGCCAAATTTGGTTGAAATCGGTTCAGATTTGGATATATCTCCCATATATAGCTTTCGCCCGATTTACACTCATATGACCACAGAGGCCAATTTTTTGCTCCGATTTAGTTGAAATTTTGCACAGGGAGTAGAATTAGCATTGTAGCTATGCGTGCCAAATTTGGTTGAAATCGGTTCAGATTTAGATATATCTCCCATATATCTCCGTTCGCCCGATTTACACTCATATGACCACAGAGGCTAATTTTTAACTCCGATTTAGTTGAAATTTTGCACAGAGAGTATAATTAGCATTGTTGCTATGCGTGCTATATTTGGTTGAAATCGGTGCAGATTTAGATATAGCTCCCATATATATGTTTTTCTGATTTCGACAAAAATGGTCAAAATACCAACAATTTCCTTGTAAAATCGCCACTGCTTAGTCGCAAAGTTGTAAAAATGACTCTAATTTTCCTAAACTTCTAATACATATATATCGAGCGATAAATCATAAATTCCTTAAAATTGCTTCAGATTTAAATGTTTCCCATATTTATACCCTTGACTACTACTGTGGTACAGGGTATAATAAGTTTGTGCATTTGTATGTATCGCCAAGAAGGAAAAGTCTGAGACCCATCGTTTAGTATACCGATCGTCTTAGAATTAAATTCTGAGTCGATTTAGCGATGTCCGTCTGTCTGTCTGTCTGTCTGTCTGTCTGTCTGTCCGTCTGTCTGTCTGTTGATGTATTTTTGTGTGCAAAGTACAGCTCGCATTTTTAGTCCGATTGTCCTAAAATTTGGTATAGGGTGCTGTTTCGGCTCAAAGACGATCCCTATTGATTTTAGAAAAAATCGGTTCAGATTTAGATATAGCTGCCATATATATTTTTCACCGATCTGGTCATAATTGGCGTGTATATCAACCGATCTTCCTCAAATTCCGTACATCCGAATATTTTTTGAGTCTCGAAAAACTTGCAAAATATTAGCCAAATCGGTTCAGATTTAGATATAGCTCCCATATATAGCTTTCGCCCGATTTACACTCATTTGCCCACAGAGGCCAATTTTTTGCTCCGATTTAGTTGAAATTTTGCACAGGGAGTAGAATTAGCATTGTAGCTATGCGTGCCAAATTTGGTTGAAATTGGTTCAGATTTAGATATAGCTCCCATATATAGCTTTCGCCCGATTTACACTCATATGACCACAGAGGCCAATTTTTTGCTCCGATTTAGTTGAAATTTTGCACAGGGAGTAGAATTAGCATTGTAGCTATGCGTGCCAAATTTGGTTGAAATCGGTTCAGATTTAGATATAGCTCCCATATATAGCTTTCGCCCGATTTACACTCATATGACCATAGAGGCAAATTTTTAACTCCGATTTAGTTGAAATTTTGCACAGGGAGTAGAATTAGCATTGTAGCTATGCGTGCCAAATTTGGTTGACATCGGTTCAGATTTAGGTATAGCTCCCATGTATATGTTTTTCTGATTTCGACAAAAATGATCAAAATATCAACATTTTCCTTGTTAAATCGCCACTCCTTAGTCGAAAAGTTGTAAAAATGACTCTAATTTTCCTAAACTTCTACTACATATATATCGAGCGATAAATCATAAATAAACTTTTGCGAAGTTTTCTTAAAATTGCTCCAGATTTAAATGTTTCCCATATTTTTTTTTACTAACATTGTGTTCCACCCTATTGCATTAGCCGACTTAAATTTTGAGTCTATAGATTTTGTAGAAGTCTATCAAATTCTGTCCAGATCGAGTGATATTTAAATGTATGTATTTGGGACAAACCTTTATATATAGCCCCAACACATTTGACGGATGTGATATGGTATCGAAAATTTAAATCTACAAAGTGGTGCAGGGTATAATATAGTCGGCCCCGCCCGACTTTAGACTTTCGTTACTGGTTTTTACTAACATTGTGTTCCACCCTATTGCATTAGCCGACTTAAATTTTGAGTCTATAGATTTTGTAGAAGTCTATCAAATTCTGTCCAGATCGAGTGATATTTAAATGTATGTATTTGGGACAAACCTTTATATATAGCCCCAACACATTTGACGGATGTGATATGGTATCGAAAATTTAAATCTACAAAGTGGTGCAGGGTATAATATAGTCGGCCCCGCCCGACTTTAGACTTTCGTTACTGGTTTTTTACTAACATTGTGTTCCACCCTAGTGCATTAGCCGACTTAAATTTTGAGTCTATAGATTTTGTAGAAGTCTATCAAATTCCTCCAGATCGAGTGATATTTAAATGTAGGTATTTGGGACAAACCTTTATATATAGCCCCAAACACATTTGACGGATGTGATATGGTATCGGGAATTTAGATCTACAAAGTGGTGCAGGGTATAATATAGTCGGTTCCGCCCGACTTTAGACTTTCCTTACTGGTTTTTAAATAAAAGTGTTACTAAATTAATAACAATATTTTAGAAAAATAGATTTTTATACAAAAATTATGAAATAGTTTTGTTTAACTAGAAAATGATTTTTATGTTAATGTTATTTGCATGCAAAACTGATTTCTTTATAGTTTATTGAAATGCATAATTGTGTACATTAATTTTCTGTTTTGTATGTGAAATAAATATTTTTTTGTGTGTTTACACAAAAAAAAAAGAATAATATTTATATTGCCGATTTTTTGACGATTTTTAAAATGCAAGTGCCGATTATGACGATTTTTATCGAAAAAATTACGATTTTTCTTGAAATTTTATTGGCAGCCCTGGCTCTACTCTTCTCGTATCCTCTCTCAGGAATGTATATGAGTGTGTGTGTGTGTGTGTTTATGGAATAGCAATTTATAACGCTTGGCTTAAGAAATAAACTCCACATACATGAAACCAAACAAGACCACATTCATGAGGTCAATGCCTGATCCTGTGATATTTAGTTTAGTCTGTAGTTCGTGGCAAGTAATGAAATAAATGGAAAATGTTAGGAACCAAATGCTTTAATTTATGAAATATTAGAAGGCTAACTCGTAGGCTATTTACACAATGCAGCAAATTAAGAGTAAATTGATTCGCCGGTGAATTTATCAAAAATTATCTAAAACAAGTAAGTAAAGTAGAAAGTCGGGCGGGGCCGACTATATACCCTACCTAAACCACCCTTTCTGAATTAGTAAACATAAACATTTGTGGGGTAACATTGATATATGTATGGAGATAAACCGCAGTTGCATATTTAAGAAAATTAAGGGGTTCATGTTTATGGGTGCTTTGTATCAATCTGACTATAGCTCATAGTCAGTGTTGCCAGGGGAAATGTTCGGTTTATCCTACAAGGACAGAAAAAGTTCCCTACTTTCCCATTCATTCCCGAGTGGTATGTTAACTCTTGTTAGTACACATTGTTAAAGATGAAGCCTTGCCGGCTTCTAATTTCCTCCTCAAGAGCCACCAAAATATAAAAATTATTACAAATTGTGTTGAGTGAAAATGTCCCTAAATTGTGACCCTATGTCCCTACACTGAAAAAAAATATTGTCGTGGGGTCAAAGATCTCATGTCCTTAAAATACGAATGCAACTTTTGCTTAGCATAGAAGACGCATTTCTCTAATATAAAGATTTTTTCCTTGACCAAAAGTCGACAAACTTTTCAATGAAGTCATATTGTCCTAATAATTAAGTGATTTGACTTAAAAATGGATATCATAACATGAAAGAAAAAATGTTCGGGCTAAGGTCAACTTGACTTTAATAATTCAGAAAAATTCTTTAAAATTAATGAAATTGTCTTTTGCATCTTGACTACGAAGCAAAAAATCATCCAAAAATAGGCCATGTTTTTCAACACTTTATTTTAAAGACATTTTTACTTGAAACATAGCATAATTTCTACCAGAAGTCGAGTCTGAATTTGGAAAATAAGGTTGTAGTTAACTAGTTTTTAAAGGACTTTGATAGCATATGAAGAAAAAAAAGCCTGAAAAAATGAACAATTAAAATTTACTTCCTAGAAGCAAGTACACAAAACCCAAATTTAAAAGAGTATATTAGTAGTATCCTTACTTGTATTTTCCGCTTCGTTGGCTCGGAATCAATACCAAAATTGTTAAAGTGAAGACAAAATCTTTGGAACCGGGCATGCGTTTTTTTCAGACGCTAAATATTGGTAAAAAAAACCTACATATAGGTTACCTTGTGCAAAATTTGAGTAAAATCAGTTAAGAAATGAGGCCTGTATGCTGAAGTTAATAGGGGCGAATTTTTCAAAATCGGGCGATACATTTATGGGAGCTCTATCTACATCTGAACCGATTTCGATGAAATTTTGCACATATAGTTAGTACTATAGAGGACTGGATCTAGCCAACTTTGAGTAAGATCGGTTAATATATAAAGGTTCTATGGCCATATTTTGGAAAATCGGGCGATACACATATATGAGAGCTATATCTGAATCTGAACCGATTTGGATGAAATTTCGCACACACGAAGGGCGATGAAAAATATTACTTTGCGCCAAATTTGATGACGATCCGTTTGAAAAAAAAGCGCAACGTGACCCCATTTGTCGAAATCGGGCGATACATATATATGGGAGCTATATCTAAATTTGATCCGATTTTTTTTTCTTCGTCCTTGTGCCTAAAAAACTCCCTGTACCAAATTTCATCAAAATCGGTTAATAATTGCGACCGGAATCCTTTGAACAACAAATACATGGACAGACGGACGGACGGACGGACGGACGGAGGTGATTCCGAGTCGAACGGTATATATTTTATGGTGTATAAAATCAATATTTCTGGTAGGCACATTTTGTGGCAGATCAAACTTATTATACCCTGACCACTATGTGGTTTAGGGTATAAAAACTGTCCAGGATCAAATGTGCTTTTTATACCCTTCGCCACTACTGTGGTACAGGGTATAATAAGTTTGTGCATTTGTATGTAACGCCAAGAAATAATTGTCATAGACCCATCTTTTAGTATACCGATCGGCTTAGAATCAAATTCTGAGTCGATTTAGCGATGTCCGTCTGTCTGTCTGTCTGTCTGTCTGTCTGTCCGTCCGTCCGTCTGTCTGTATATGTAATTTTGTGCACAAAGTACAGGTCGCAGTTTAAGTCCGATCGTCTTCTAATTTGACATAACGTCTTTCTTCGGGTAGAAGATTTTGGCTATTGATTTTGGCAAAAATCGGTTCAGATTTAGATATAGCTGCCATATATAGTTATCACCGATTTGATCATAATTCACGTATTTATGAACCGACGTTCTTCAAATTTTGTACATCTGAATGTTTTGTCAGTCCCGTAAAAACTGCCAAATATCAGCTAAATCGGTTCCGATTTATATATAGCTCCCATATATATCTTTCGTCCGATTTGGACTTATATGGCCCCAAAAGCGAGAGTTTTGCCCTGATTTGCTTCAAAGATTGCACAACGAGTACGTTTAATAGTATCGTTAATTGTGCCAAATTTAGTGGAAATCGGTTCAGATTTAGATATAGCTCCCCTATATATCTTTCGTCCGATTTTGACTTATATGGCTTCAAAAGCCAGAGTTTTGCCCTGATTTGATTAAAATTTTGTACAAGGAGTATGTTTAATAGTATCGTTAATTGTGCCAACTTTGGTTGAAATCGGTTCAGATTTAGGTATAGCTCCCATATTTATCTTTCGACCGATTTGGACTTATATGGCCCCAAAAGCCAGAGTTTTGCCCTGATTTGCTTCAAATTTTGCACAACAAGTACGTTTAATAGTATCGTTAAGTGTGCTTAATTTGGTTAAAATCGGGTTCGATTAAGATATATCTTTCGTCCGATTTGGATTTATATGGCCTCAAAAGCCAGAGTTTTGCCCTGAGTTGCTTGAAATTTTGCACAAGGAGTACGTTTTATAGTATCGTTAATTGTGCAAAATTTAGTTGAATTCGGTTCAGATTTAGATATAGCTCCCATATATATCATTCGCCCGATTTGGACTAATATGCCCACAGAGGGAAAAGTGCTACTCTGATTTACGTGAAATTTTGTAGAGGGAATAGAATTGAACTTGAAACTTTGCACAGACAGTAGAATTAAGGTTCTGCATATGCGTGTTTATTTTGGTTGAAATCGGTTCAGATTTTGATATAGCTTCCATATATATCTTTCGCCCGATTTTCCGTCATATGACCACAGAGGTCAAAGTTGTTATCCGATTTACGTTAAATTTTGCACAGGGACTAGATTCAACATACTAACTATGCATGTGAAATTTGATTGCAATCGGTTCAGATTTCGATATAGATTCTATATATATGTTTTTCCTATTTAGGCAAAACTGGCCGAAATACCTACATTTTCCTTATCAAATCGCCACTCCCAAGTCGAAAACTTATCAAAATGACTCAAATTTTCCTATTACTCTCTTACACATCTATCGACCGATAAATCATAAATACACTTTTGCGAAGTTGCCTCAAAATTGGTTCATATTTAAATGTTTCCTATATTTTTTTACTAACATTGTGTTCCACCTCAGCGCATTAGCCGACTTAAATGTAAAATCTATAAGTATTGCAGAACTCTGTACAGATCTGCTCAGATATACAGAATATATGTGTATGGATTCATATAGCATCCAACACATTGGACGGATTTGATATGGTATCGAAAATGTGGACTTACAAAGTGGTGAAGGGTATAATATAGTCGGCCACACCCGACTTTAGACTTTCCTTATTTGTTCATAAATATTTCTATTAAAAGCAATGCAGCAAACTTTTTATGCATAGCTACAATACAGTCAAAGCTCGATTTTACGAACGATATATGCAGACCCTTTCGTTACTTAGAAAAATTCGTTAAATTTGTTAAGCCTACTTTTATTGAGTATCGTACACACAGAGAAAATTTCATTAAAATTGCGCCAACGAAAATTTGTCATTGATACAACGAAACATTTTCATTAAGACAATGAAAATGTTCGTTAATACTACGAAACGTTTCGTTGACTAACAGAAAATTCGTTATAATAACGAAAAATTTCGTTATATTAATGAATTTGTTTCATTGGCTCAATTTTAATGACACATTTCATTAATATAACGAAACTTTTTCTACCAGTGTAGTTTTTGCCATACAAAAAGATATTCACACTGAAAAAAAAAGCATACTCGGTTCCAAAGATTTTGTCTTTACTTTAAAAAATTTGGTATTGATTCCGAGCCAAAAAAGCGGAGAATACAAGTAAGGATACTTTTAAGACACAATTCTCTTTTAAATTTAGGTTTTGTGTACTTGCTTCTAGGAAGCAAATTTTAATTTTTCGCTTTCTCAGCTTTTTTTTCTTCATATGCTATCAGAGACCTTTAAAAACGAGTTAACGGCAACTTTATTTTCCAAATTAAGACTCGACTTCCAGTAGAAATTATGCTATGTTTTAAGTAAAAAACTTCTTTAAAATAAAGTTTTGAAAAACATGTCCTATATTTGAACGATTCTTTGCATTGTAGTCAAGATGCAAAAAGACAACAAATTTAAAGACAATTTCATTAAATTTAAAGAAATTTTCTGAATTATAAAAGTACAGTAATCCCTCGATTTACGTTGTTTCAATTTACTTCGTCAAATTTTTCTATTCCATCAAACTTCGAAACGCCTTCCATAAAGTAAAGTCGATCTAGCGCTTGGTGTCCGTCCGTCTGTCTGTCCATGTATTTGTTGTTCACAGGATTCCGGTCGCAATTATTAACCGATTTTGATGAAATTTGGTACAGGGAGTTTTTTGGCCACAAGGACGAACGCTATTGAATTTGGAAGAAATTGGATCAAATCTAGATATAGCCCCCATATATATGTATCGCCCGTTTTCGACAAATGGGGTCACGTTGCTCTTTTTTTTCAAACGAATCGTTACCAAATTTGGCAAAAGGTAATCTTTTTCATCGTCCTTCAAGTTTGCAAAAAATCATCGAAATCGGTTCAGATTGAGATATAAGTCCCATATATATGTATAGACCGATTTTCCCAAATTTGGTCATAGAACCCTTATTTATTAACCGATCTTACTCAAAGTTGGCTAGATCCAGTCCTCTAACGGCATGTGCAAAATTTCATCGAAATCGGTTCAGATGTAGATATAGCTCCCATATATGTATCACCCGATTTTGAAAAATTCGCCCCTAATAACCTTATGTTCGACCATACAGGCCTCATTTTTTAACTGATTTTACAAAAATTTTGCACAATTATGCAAATTAGTTCAGATTTAGATATAGCTTCCATATATATGCATCGCTCGATTTTCCCAAATTTGGCCAAAATACTCTTATGTATTAACCAATGTTATTCAAATTTCAAATTTTGATGTACTAGCCGATCGTATTTATACGTACTTGTAGCTCTTACATAAGAATATTGCTCGATTTTTACAAATTTGGATTTATTACCCATACTAATTGAGCGATTTTCTCTTCTTTAATAATGGACTCAATATTAGTGGCATACTAACTCTGTAGGTTCAGAATCAACTATAGCTCCTAATATCAGAAACTTCAGTTCAGATTGTTATAAAATTTCCATAACCATGTACCCTTAATATTCCTGAATATGGAAATGCGGTTTATCTCCCAAACTCATACCATTGTCACCCCACAAACAATGTTTAAAAATTCAGTAGGGATGGTTTAGGGTATCATATAGTCGGCCCCGCCCGACTTTCTACTTTACTCACTTGTTTTTAAATAAACCCAAAAGCAAAAGCTTTCGTGGCTTATGAGTAATATAGTTATCTGTCAAATATCATGTAGCTGTCATTTCTAGTTTGATCAATATACAATATTGTTAACTGGACAACCCTTCGTGTCATTACTAAATTAAACCGCATGAGCATCCTCAACGACCTAATAGTGATTGCTCTGCCATCTATCGCAGTCGAAGCAACCCATACGTCGCACAGAGGGGCAAAATCGCAAAATGGAGATTAATTGAAAAATTGAATTTTTGTTTTTTGAAAAATACTTAGAATCCGATTAAAGTATATAAAATTCTACATCACTACTGAAAATTTCAGTGTCATATGTTGTTTTTTTGTCAAGTTGCATTGTGTTAAAGTTAAGCAATTTTTTAGCTATTCGCGCAAAGTAGTGTTTTTTGAAATTTGGTATATTTCGGAGCTTAATATATAGTGTTTCGCAAGCCAAAAGTAATATTTTCACTGTAGAATCTTCAACCTCAGGTATTTTATCGTTGTTCTACAAAAATTGTGTAAACAAAAAATGTGTATAAAAGTTTTGAAAAAATATTTTAAAATGTGTCTAAATTTTGGATATTTTCAAAATATTCTTGGATATTTTAGAATATGAATGAAGTCACTTGGCGTTAGAATATTAATAACATTTTTTTAAAGGGGTGTGGCAGCGCCCTATTCCACCTCGGATTTAATTCATACCGTACGATCAACATATATACCAAATCTCATATTCATACCTTTGATAGTTCATAAAATATATCCGTTCCAAGTTTAAATGGGCGGTGCCACGCCCAATCATAACCAAGTATAGCCACGGTCTATTAGCAGGACAACAGTGGTTATGATTGGGAGATGCCACGCCCAATCATGACCAAGTATAGCCAAGGATTATTACCAGATTAACAGTACAACATGGGGAAAGTTTCATGACAATCGGTCCGTTACTATGGCCGCTAGAGCTATTTTTAATAGTGGGAGTGGCACCGCCCACTTTTCCAAAAGATGCGTAACCTATGTCACTCAGTGATAACGTAGCATTATAATAGTGAAAGAATTTTTAAAATCGGATAAGTAGTTGAATTAATCTCCATTTTTTGCTATTTTGCCCCACTGTGCGTCGTTAGCTTAAGATATGTTCGAATTATCCCTTCGTGTGCTTACAAATCAAAGAGAAAAAATGTGACATGTTGAAAATTTATTGAAGCCAATACTTCTTTGATGCATTATTTAGATGTCTCGTGCCAGCATTTCCACTTCCTTTTGTCAGATCAATTCACACATTTGGTTTATTGATGTATCGTCTTCCCATCATTCGGTCCTCTATTCAGTTCGCCAGTAATGTCGTTATTCCACTTGAAACCGAAACCATCGAAAGACAAACCCGCACAATGGAAAATACCATCCTGCCATCCATCTATTAGAATTTTCACTACAGGTCGTTTTTCATTTAGACTTTGTGTTCATTACATTGACATTGTAACTTTGTTCAACAATGTATGTCGATGTTGAATTTGTTTTCTCGAATACTGTGATTTTTTTTTTTCATCTGATGGCATATTTGTTTCAGATTTCCCTTTTTCCCCTCTCTCTCACTCTCATTGGTATTCTTTAAGGGCAGATGCATCATAGCATTTTGTTTTTGTATTATGAATAGTCTGAAGTGGCCAAATGTAGAGAAATATTCAGCTTCACAAATTGATTGAGAGAAAAACCTTTGACCATCACCATAGAAGAGAAATTTCATATAAGTTTGGAATTTCTGTCACCGTATTTATTCGATTTGTTTGAAATTGGAAATCTAGAGTTATTTTTGGGTCCAAAAGTAGATGTTACGAATATGGTGTGTATCCGTCCGTATATTAGTATAGCCCCATATAGAACTTGGCTTCTATACACAAAGAAAAAAGCGTTTGGAAAACGTTTATCGGAAACTTTGTTCACTTGTTAGAGTTCTTTGCAGTTCTTCGAAAATTTCACACATTTATCACCAAAAATATTGTTATTGTTACAAAATTTTAATTTTCTTTTTTCTAAGCTACCGACCATCACTACGCTATCGTACATCTCATTTCTAAAATATTAATAACTTTCATTTAAAAGGTTTAATAAACACACCAATATATGTCTCAAAAACCAAAATATTTCATACCTTTATATTCCATTGTTACATACCTGCTAAAATGATGCAAAAGCCCACGCCAACGCCAACTATACAATTGAAGCATGCCAAACAGAACAATGCAAAACCAAAATATTCCTACAACAACAACAACCACATGTGCCTTCATTGAAAACAACACATCAGTCAGATAAATTAACAATCCGCGAATAACAAACACACAAACCACTGAAAGAACAAAAATAACACGTATATACGGCCGTAAGTTCGGCCAGGTTTATGTACCCTCCACCATGGATTGCGTAGAAACTTCTACTGAAGCCGATGGAAAGGTATCTTAAAATATATATTATATAAAACTAAAAAAGGCCGATTAAACACGTATATAATTAAGTTTAAAGTTTCTATAGAAATATGATTTTGACAAAATAAAATTTTGACAACATTTTCTATAGACGTAAAATTTTGACAAAATTTTCTATAGAAATAAAATTTGGAAAAAATTTTCTATAGAAATAAAATTTGGAAAAAATTTCTATAGAAATAAAATTTTGACAAAATTTTCTATAGAAATAAAATTTTGACAAAATTATCTATAGAAATAACATTTTGACAATGTTTTCTATAAAATAAAAATTTTGGTAGATTATTTTTGGCTCGAGTGGCAACCATGATTATGAACCGATATGGACCAATTTTTGTGTGATTGGGGATCGGCTATATATAACTATAGACCGATATGGACCAATTTTGACATGGTTATTAGCGGCCTTATACTAACACCACGTTCCAAATTTCAACCGGATCGGATGAATTTTGCTCCTCCAAAAGGCTCCGGAGATCAAATCTGGAGAACGGTTTACATGGGGGCTATATATAATTATGGACCGATATGGATCAATTCTTGCGTGTTTGTTAGAGACAACACCACGTACCAATTTTCAATCGGATCGGATGACTTTTGCTCCTCTAAGAGGCTCCGGAGGACAAATCTGGGGATCTATTTATATGGGGGCTATATATAATTATGGACCGATATGGTTGTTAGAGACCATATACTAACACCACGTACCAAATTTCAACCGGATCGGATGAATTTTGCTCCTCTAAGAGGCTCCGGAGGTCAAATCTGGGAATCGGCTTATATGGGGGCTATATATAATTATGGGTCGATGTGGACCAATTTTTGCATGGTCATTAGAGAGCATATACCAACACTATGTACCAAATTTCAGCCGGATCGGATGAAATTTGCTTCTCTTAGAGGCTCCGCAAGCCAAATCGGGGGATCGGTTTATATGGGGGCTATATATAATTATGGACCGATGTGGACCAATTTTCGCATGGTTGTTAGAGACCATATACCAACACCATGTACCAAATTTCAGCCTGATCGGATGAAATTTGCTTCTTTTAGAGCAATCGCAAGCCAAATTTGGGGGTCCGTTAATATGGGGGCTATACGTAAAAGTGGACCTCTATGGACCAATTTTTGCATGGTTGTTAGAGACCATATACCAATACCATGTACCAAAGTTTAGCCGGATCGGATGCAATTTGCTTATCTTAGAGCAATCGCAAGCCAAATTTGGGGGTCCGTTTATATTGGGGCTATACGTAAAAGTGGAGCGATATGGCCCATTTGCAATACCATCCGACCTACATCTATAACAACTACTTGTGCCAAGTTTCACGTCGATAGCTTGTTTCGTTCGGAAGTTAGCGTGATTTCAACAGACGGACGGACGGACGGACGGATATGCTCAGATCGACTCAGAATTTCACCACGACCCAGAATATATATACTTTATGGGGTCTTAGAGCAATATTTCGAAGT
Organism: Haematobia irritans; assembly: GCF_050003625.1. Lineage (NCBI taxonomy): Eukaryota > Metazoa > Arthropoda > Insecta > Diptera > Muscidae > Haematobia > Haematobia irritans. The sequence goes on from NC_134400.1 coordinate 125,210,784, forward strand.
GTTACAAACGGAATGACAAGGTTAATATACCCCCATCCTATGGTGGAGGGTATAACAACCCCACGCTCAGATATAGACAACATCCCCAGCACTCGCTACCATTTCTCATTATTGCATTGCTCTCAATGCATGCTCTCACTCTCAAAGTTCAAGTAACATCATCTTTACATTAATCACATTCCACTTTGATCTCTGTACTATGCATTAATTCAACCCATCTGTCCACAATTTACTCTAAACACAATACTCGTAAATGCATATCAGTCTAAAAACGAAGAAACGTTTAACTTAAAATTAGCAAAAACTTCATGAAATGTTATCTATCCATTTTGTCGAAAATGTCTATAAATTTAATTACATGTGAACTAAAAATAGTTCATTGAGAAATATTTTACCAACTACTATTAACTACAGGAATTGCCAGTAAGAAATTGCTATCCGCTTTCAAGTTCAATTTTCGTAAAAAAATATTTTCTCATACAAGAAAATCTTATAGTAAATCGCACTTATTATTTAGAAAGTACAGTCGAAGCTCGGTTTAACGAACGATATATTGTCAGGCTCTTTCGTTATTTAGAAAAATTCGTTAAATCGAACGGGAATATTAAATGTTAACTTTTATTGAAAATCGTAGTTTTTTACCAGATGAGTAAAAATTCAGAATCATTTGAAAAAATTAAAGCACAGAGACACTTAAAAAATAATACTTAAAATAATCCTGATGAACTTGATATATCTAGGTTAGGTTAGATTGAAAAGAGGATCCAAGATTCGTTGTCGTATGGGGGCCTATATACACCCATGTCATAATTTGTTTGCTCTTAACTTCTTAGACGAATTGCCTAATTTGTTTCCAGTCCTCGGTTTCAAGATGGGCCAGGCATAGGTAGTGTTCATAGTAACATCTTCCTAAAACGCCCTACATACACCATTACTCTGCTGCTCCTGTCGGTATAGATGTACTCTCAACGCTAGATTGCCATTTCGACCGAGCACCAAAAAAGTTTTTCAGCGGTAGTTTATCCCTCTCACTAATGATGTTGACATTCCTGTGTATTTTATAGTTTCTCTTCAGCTATAAGACGGAGGTCCCTTGTTATTGAGCTAAATATAGAACCGGGTAGCACTCATTATTAAGAGAAAAATTCACCACTTCTTCAACTGGCAATCCTACGAAATATTGCCACTAACGAACCTATCACAGGACTAGTACCAGTGCTCGAGTTTGTCGTAGTTTTTAAATGTTCATATATTTTATTGATTTCTATACTCTCTTTATTTTACAATTTTATTTGATCTAGACATTTACCTATGGGCCAACATAGTCCAAAAGTTTTTCTTTCTGGTGCAATTTGGATGATCAAAATAATACCGGTACCTAAGGGTTTGTCCCAGACAGTGTAAATTTATCCCCGTCAATGACAAACCCGTGTTGAAGTGACCGGTCCCTTCCATACGTTTCGGCCAGAACTGGGACTGGTCTATTCACACCAGGGAGAAGTCTTGTGCCGGCTCTGTAGTATATCCATTTCCCGTAGCGAAGCTGCGCCACTCTACCTAACCTAACTTTACCAGTTACCCGGCCATTGAATATGTGTTTTCAAACATTTTAATGGAATCTAAATATCTTGGGAATGCCGTACTTTGTGGACATTTCCTAAGGACTTAAGCCATTCTCACAATCGTCAAATAGTGCTGATTTTTTGTTGTTTATTTTCTTACGATTAAAAGCCTTTTCGTTAAATCGAACGTAAATTTTGTTCAATTATTCGTTATTTAGAATACTCAATGTTAAGAATTTTGACGTTCGTTAAATTGGATTTTCGCTAAATGGGATATTCGTTAAACAGAGCTTCGACTGTACTTTACATTTCACAAGTAGTTTTATAGTATGACGAAAGAATTTTTAACTACCAGTTAAGAAAATTTTTAAGGAAATTTCCATCGTATTTTGTAGGCCATGAACTAAACGATTGCTACTTAAAATTTGTAAATATCCTTTCGAGTAGTTAATTATCGTTGAAGATACGAAAAATGAACTAAAATTCTGGAAAAGTCTTGTAATAAATTATTGTAAAAATCTGCTTAAATTTACGAGACACTTTATTTGTGTGTATATAACCTTCAGATAAACCTATTCCCAATCAAACAAAAATTGGTCCATATCGGTTCGTAATTATATATAGCCCCCTTATAAAGCGACCTCCATATTTCAATTCGGCTCTCTAACTCAAAACTTTATGCCTCCAGAAATCCTGAGGAAAAGGTTTCACTTTTAGTTGCTTCAAATTTTGCACAAAGAGTACAACTAATGGTATCGTCACGTATGCCAAATATGGTTGAAATCGGTTCAGATTTAGGTATCGTTCCCCTACATATGATATTACCAATTTAGATTCATATGGCCACCGGAAGCTAAAGTTTCATTCGGATTTACTTGAAATTTTACACTGATTTAGTATTTTTTCAACAAAATATTAATAAATCGTACCATTTTATTAATTCTTACTATGTTTTTAACCGATTTGATATAAAAAAGTTAAATTTATCCATTAACGTCCATTTTCATGTAGCTGCGTTAGGCTTTAACTGCAAGTTAACAGAAAGTAAATTGCAAATATCTTTTCTCCGGTTAATTTTATCTAAAAAATTTTTCAACAGTTTAGTTCTTAACTGCAAGATGGAATATATAGGCAACGTGACAGATATGTCCATAGTAGGGTTTTAAAGTTAGTTAGCAACGTAGCCCTAACGGAGCTTCATGAAAATGGGGATAAAAATATCAAAAATGCGAATTATAAAAACAATTATTAAAAGAACTTCCTATGTAGTTAAAAGAAAAAAAAAACAAGATCACCTTTAGCAGGACATTTTTAGACAGGACATTTATAGTTGTGCCTTTAGAACAACTTCCACATTTTTTGCTGGGTATACCAGATCGCATTGTGGAAACCTCAATAAGCAGAATACAATTTAGTTCAATTTTCCTATAATACAGTTATCATATTTTCAGTGTATCTATTGTCACATTAAACCCTTTTTTTAATCCTTTTTTTTAAACAATTTTTATAATGTATAATTTGATGTCTTACTTACAATTCAATTTGAGTAGGTGATCCCTTTTAAGGTCCATTAGTCAACGCCATTTATTCATGAGATACACAGTTTTTCTTTTGACACTCGTTGTAATGGGCCAGCCCCATAGCTAAAGAGGCTATGGTAAGATTTAGTTCAATATGCAAAACTTTTCCTTCCCATAAGCAATAAAACAAAAAAACGAAAGGAATCTTGGATTTTGTTCCAGTTTTTTTTTAGTAGCCTATTTATCTAAATCAATCCAAGTCCTTTTGTGGGGTGTATACACATTTTTTTCCACAGCATCGACGATATGTTATGGAAGATGTTTCAAACAGTCATTTATCTTCCTTCGTAATCTATGGTCTACCTTTTTGGGTTGGAGGACAATACGAAGAAAACTGGAGGATACAAGAAACAACGTAGATCGTCTATGGTTAGGAATTCCCCCTTGAAAATCAGCCAACATGTGTAGACATAAATCCATACATGTTTTCTCATTTATTAAGTTTAGCGTCTGTTTCGATGCCACATGCTAAGATGGCCTTCAAAACAATACTGCAAGAATTTAATGCTGGGGGAATGGACTTAATTTATGAAATTTACAATGTCAGTTTAAATGAAGTGTCCTACAACTTTGATTTAGCATCTATTAAAAGCTTAATAGGTTCGGTTGATTATTACAGAGTTATACATTATCGCACGTTGTAATTTTAAAATATAACTTTGTTTTAATTAATTTAAAAAAAAAAAACAAGTAAGGAAAGTCTAAAGTCGGGCGGGACCGAGTATATTATACCCTGCACCACTTTGTAGATCCACATTTTCGATACCATATCAAATCCGTCCAATGTGTTGGATATATATTCTGTATATCTGACTAGATATGGACAGAGTTCTACAACGTTTATAGACTTTAAATTTAAGTCGGCTAATGCCCTGAGGTAGAACATAATGTTAGGAAAAAACAAGTAAGTAAAGTCTAAAGTCGCGCGGGGCCGACTATATTATACCCTTCACCCCTATGTAGGCCAACATTTGTGTTACCATCTCAACTACTTCACATTTGCAGGAAGCTAAAGGAGACAATTTTTTTACTTCTACAAGATCTCTAGAATTAAAATTTAAATCGGCTAATGCTATCCAGTTAATTGGAGGAAACTTCCATTGAAAATGGGTCGAAAATGTGTAACAGTCTACCATATTTCCCCAACTCTGGTGTACGTATATATGGGAGCTATATATAATCTGAACCGATTTTTTGCTATCTATGCGAAATTTCACGTAAACTTTGGCCCCCTTGTCATATGAGTGCAAATCGGACGGAAGATATATATGGGAGCCATATCTACATCTGAACCGATTTCAACCAAATTTGGCACAATTAACGATACTACTAAATGTACTCCTTGTGCGAAATTTGAAGCAAATCACGGCAAAACCCTGGATTTTGAGGCCATATAAGTTCAAATCGGACGAAAGATATATATGGGAGCTATATCTAAATTTGAACCGATTTCAATCAAATTTACCAAGCATTGGTAGAATGTCAATTATACCCTCTGTGCAAAATTTCACGAAGATCGATAGTAAACTTTGGCCTCTGTGGTCATATGAGTCTAAATCGGACGAAAGATATATATGGGAGCTATATCTTAATCTGAACCGATTGTGCAAAATTTCAAGCAAATCAGGGTAACACTCTGGCTTCTGGGTTCATATAAGTGCATATCGGGCGAAGCTATATCTAAATCAAAGACACTATGTGTCTATCTCGTCTCCTTCTGGGTGTTGCAAACATATGCACTAACTTATAATACCCTGTTCCACAGTGTGGCGCAGGGTATAATAAGATCGTATTTTTACACGGGTTAAAAAAATTAAAGCAAAATTAAAATCAAGTGTATAAGGTTAAATATTAGGTGAGGTTAGGTGGCAGCCCGAAGTATCACGCTCTTAGACTATTCAGTTCATTGTGATACCACATTGGTGAACTTCTCTCTTATCACTGAGTGCTGGTCGATTCCATGTAAGCTCAATGACAAGGGACCTCCTTCTTATAGCCGAGTCCGAACGGCGTTCCACATTGCAGTGAAACCACGACCTTGTGTATGCAAGGCGGGCATGCTAACCATTGCACCACGGTGGCTCCTAAGGTTAAATATTAAATGGCAAGGGAAATGTTATGAAATAAAATACGATGGAAATGAATTTTATAAAAAATAAATATAATTAGGGAACACCGAGGTATTCGTATACAGAATAACTCAAAATTAAACAAGTATATACAGCCGTAAGTTCGGCCAGGCCGAAGCTTATGTACCCTCCATCATGGATTGCGTAGAAACTTCTTCTAAACACTGCCATCCACAATCGAATTACTTAAGTTGCGGTACCGCTACAGAAATAAAATTTTAACAAAATTTTCGATAGAAATAAAATTTTCACAAAATTTTCTATAGAAATAAACTTTTGACAAAATTTTCTATAGAAATAAAATCTTGGTAGATTATTTTTGGCTCGAGTGGCAACCATAATTATGAACCGAATAAAATTTAAAGAAAATTTTCTATAGAAATAAAATTTTGACAATGATGAAAATTTTATTATGAACCGAATAAAATTTTAACAAAATTTTTTCTAGAAATAAAATTTTGACAAAATTTTCTATAGAAATAAAATTTTGACAAAATTTTCTATAGAAATAAAATTTTGGTAGACTATTTTTGGCTCTAGTGGCAACCATGATTATGAACCGATATGGACCAATTTTTGTGTGATTGAACCAATTTTGGTATGGTTGTTAGCGACCATATACTAACACCACGTTCCTAATTTGAGCCGGATCGGATGAATTTTGCTCCTCTAAGAGGCTCCGGAGGTCAAATCTGGAGAACGTTTTATATGGGGGCTATATATAATTATGGACCGATATGGACCAATTCTGCCACGGTTGTTAAAGATCATATACTAACACCATGTTCCAAATTACAACCGGATTGGATGAAATTTGCTTCTCTTGGAGACTTCGCAAGCCAAATCTGGAGAACGTTTTATATGGGGGCTATATATAATTATGGACTGATATGGACCAATTCTGGCACGCTTGTTAAAGATCATATACTAACACCATGTTCCAAATTACAACCGGATTGGATGAAATTTGCTTCTCTTGGGGACTTCGCAAGCCAAATATGGGGATCGGTTTATATGGGGGCTATATATAATTATGAAACGATTTGGACCAATTTTTGCATAGTTGTTAGAGACCATATACAAATATCATGTACCAAATTTCAGGCGGATCGGATGAAATTTGCTTCTCTTTGAGGCTCCGGAACCCAAATCTGGGGATCGGTTTATATGGGCGCTTTATATAATTATGGACCGATGTGGATCAATTTTTGCACGGTTGTTAGAGACCATATACCTACACCATGTACCAAATTTCAGCCGGATCGGATGCAATTTGCTTCTCTTTGAGGCTGCGCAAGCCAAATCTGGAGATCGGTTTATATGGGGTCCATATATAATTATGGACGGATGTGGACCAATTTTTGCATGGTTGTGAGAGACCATATACCAACATCATGTACCGAATTTCAGCCGGATCGGATGAAATTTGCTTCTCGTTGAGGCTCCGCAAGCCAAATCTGGGGATCGGTTTATATGGGGGCTATATATAATTATGCACCGATGTGGACCAATTTCTGCATAGTTGTTAGAGACCATATACCAACACCATGTACCAAATTTCAGCCGGATCGAATGAAATATGCCTCTGTCAGAGGCTCCACAAGCCAAATCTGAGGGTCCCTTTATATGGGGGCTATACGTAAAAGAGGACCGATATGGCCCATTTTCAATACCATCTGACCTACATCGATAACAACTACTTGTGCCAAGTTTCAAGTCGATAGCTTGTTTCGTTCGGAAGTTAGCGTGATTTCAACAGACGGACGGACGGACGGACATGCTTAGATCGACTCAGAATTTCACCACGACCCAGAATATATATACTTTATGGGGTCTTAGAGCAATATTTCGATGTGTTACAAACGGAATGACAAAGTTAATATACCCCCATCCTATGATGGAGGGTATAAAAAACAAAGTACTGTAATCATACATTAAGTTTCAACCGGATCGGATAAAACTTGCTCCTCCAGGAGCCTCCAGAAGTACAAAAATTTGTGGTGGTTTTCAGCGTGAAAACAAAACATAGTACTTACCTTAAAGAATTTTATTTGGAAGAAAATTATATAATTTTAGTGATAAACGTTGATTTTTTTTACAGGATGTATGTTAAAAACAATTTCATAAAGACTAACTTAAACAAAAAATTGTTTGGCTAATTTCATCTTCCGTCACATCTTTCTCACTCTCACAAGTATTTTTAGTTCTTAACACATTTTTATGTTATACAAACAATGTAGAAGAAATTATTTGATTTTATATTTTTTTTTTAATAATATCTATCACCTGGACGGGGAATCGAACCGTGGACAATATAGTTTGTAAGTCAACATACAATCAACTGGCCTACATAGCTCTTATTGTCGTCAATAGGTAATTGTCGGTATGGCCATCAACGCTCAAGCAACGCATACAGTTAAGCAGTTATATTTATAGAGCATAGTTTTGGGCACCCACGAGCCGATTTAGTTGGCCTACGTGGAGCGATATATATATATATATTTGGAAGACAATTTTAAGGAAGTTTAATATACCTTGCTATCGGTAATTGTTACTAGTAATTTGATTTTGGGTGACAGTCTTTAGTAGAATTTTCTACGCAATTCAAGGTGGAGGGTGCACAAGATTCGGCCTGGCCGAATTTACTCCCATATATACTTGCTGTTTTTTTTTTTTTTTTTTTTTTGGAAACAGAATGATGTAATTGTACATATATTCCAAAAATGGAAAATGACATTACATAATACTGTATTACATGTTTGGTTTGAAATTTCAAAATGTGTCTTATTACAGACTTAAAGTCAGAAAAGAACAGAGCTTGATATAAACGAAGTGGATTTTTGAAACAAAAAATATTTTTTTATTGCAAAAATTTTGTTTCAAAAATGTTTTTTTGGTGGAAAAAGTTTGAAATTTTCGAAAAAAATTAAAAAAATGACTCTCACAAAATAAAAAGGTTGTCGGTGCAAGTTTTCCAAACGTTTTTTTTTTTTTTGTTTATTTGTATTTAAATACTTCATTTAATCCAACCTTGCAAACCCCCGAACATCAGTAACCTGTATTTGCTGGCATTAGTCAATGACTACAGATCAGACAACACAATTGTTTGTATAGTCATTTCATAACTGCCATTGTAATAGAATATTATTTTCGGTCTTTTACACTTACCACTTTTGTATAAGATATAACATGGCTGTATTTTAGTGATCATAACAATGACAGTAGGATTGAGTTATTTTTCTTCATTTCATTATAAATTTATTTTTCTTTTTTAAATGGCAGAAATACTAAAATTATTATGGCCTTAAAACGAGCAACACAATTTCATACAAATGCTTCACTTTGACTTTCAAAATCAGTTAGCCTTTCAACAAAATGCATTTTCAACATTTGTGTGTTGATAGCATGTTGCAGACAATCAGTTTCCATGTTTGTCGGTTGTCTTTCCATGTATCAGTGTTTCCCGTTGTATGAGAATGTGTGCAAAAATAAAATTTCCTGCATTATATTATGTGTGTTGCGTGTGTGTGTATAAGAGAGAGTGAGAGGGACTTTCAATGTTATTGTATATTCCACTTGAGTACACGTATCACAGTTTTACAAATACTCTATCATCACAAAGATTACTCTTCCCAGCCGTGTAATAAGAGTTGCTACATAGGTAGTAGAGGTGCATGTGACACGAAATTGTCGTGACTCACGAAAATTTTCATGACTCACGCGTGAGTCGTGCGTCACGCTGATGGCAACGGCGTGAGTGTGATTAACAAAACAAATGTCGTCCATGAGCGCGAGTCACGAAAATAATTTCTTCGTGAGTAATGAATTTCGGAAAAATACGCTGACGAGTTGAATTCATTTAAAATTTTAGTGACACCTGGGATGTTAAGAGTTTAATAACGCTCTCGATTTTAATCATGCTCATGTTTTCAGACACGTCCCTAAATTAAATTACTGACAGGCGGACATGGCTAGATCGACTCAGAAGTAGAGGTGTGCACGTGACACGAAATTGTCGTGACTCACGAAAATTTTCGTGACTCACGCGTGAGTCGTGAGTCACGCTCATGTCAACGGCTGAGTGTGCGTGAGCGTGATTAACAAACCAAAATGTCGTGCGTGAGTCACGAAAACAATATCTTCGAGAGTGTGCGTGAATAACGAATTACGCGTCCCTCGGGTAAATTACTCATAAAATTATTCGTGAGTCACGGTATTTTTCGTGAGTCACGACATTTTCGTGCGTGAGTACAAGTTTTATTTACGTGAGTGTGTGTGAGCGTGAGAACTACCAAACAATATCGTGCGTGAGTGTGCGTGAGTAAGATATTTCCGTCGTGAGTGTGCGTGAGCGTGAGTAAAATATTATTCACGTGCACACCTCTATTCAGAGGCCGACCCTGAACAATATTGCCAATGACACCATATGTCTATCTCGTCTCCTTCTGAGTGTTGCAAACATATGCACTAACTTATAATACCCCGTTCCACAGTGTGGCGCAGGATATAAATACAGTTCGGCAGCTAAATCAATTACAGTTAACATTCGAGTAAGAATTAAATCTTGATTTTTTTCGTGACGAATAAAAGTGCGTGAAATTGCTAATATCATGGGCATTTCAAATGATCAAGTCCATTTAATTTTGCATGAAGAACTACAGAAGAAAAAGCTTTCTGCAAGATGGGTGCCGTTGTTAACAGTCGCTCAAAAACGCATAAGAATGAACATTTCTCAAGCTTGTTTGGATCGTTTTAAGCGAAATAAAAGTGATTTTAAGCGTCCACCACTATACTCCAGAGACAAAAGAACAATCCAAACAATGGACTGAAACTGGAGGATGTGCCCCAAAGAAGGAAAAAACAATTCAATCGGCTAGTAAGGTTAAGTCAAGGGTTTTTGGGACTTCAAAGATATTTTATTGATTGACTATCTGCAAAAGGGTAAAACAATAAATTCAGAGTACTATTGCAACCTTTTGGATCAATTAAATGTACAAATTCGAGAAAAACGTTCTGGCTTACAACAAAAAAAAAAAAAAAAACAAGTATATACGGCCGTAAGTTCGGCCAGGCCGAAGCTTATGTACCCTCCACCATGAATTGCGTAGAAACTTCTTCTAAACACTGCCATCCGCAATCGAATTACTTGGGTGGCGGTAACACTTGCCGATGGCAAGGTATCTTAAAACTTCATTACACCGTAATATATACCACTTAATCCATACGTGGTATATTAAACTTAAAAAGGCCGATTAAATACGTATATAATTAAGTTTGACAAAATGTTCTATAGAAATAAAATTTTGACAACATTTTCTATAGAAGTAAAATTTGGACAAAATTTTCTATAGAAGTAAAATTTGGACAAAATTTTCTATAGAAATAAAATTTTGACAAAATTTTCAAAAGATTTAAAATTTTGACAACATTCTCTATAGAATTAAAATTTTGACAACATTTTCTATAGAAATAAAATTTTGCCAAAATTTTCTATAAAAATAAAATTTGACAAAATTTTCAATAGGAATAAAATTTTGACAAAATTTTCTATAGAAATAAAATTTTGTTAGATTATTTTTGGCTCGAGTGGCAACCAAGATTATGAACCGATATGGACCAATTTTTGTGTGATTGGGGATCGGGTATATATAGACCAATATGGACCAATTTTGGCATGGTTATTAGCGGCCATATACTAACACCACGTTGCAAATTTGAACCGGATCAGATGAATTTTGCTCCTCCAGGAGGATCCGAAGTTCAAATCTGGGGATCGGTTTATATGGGGGCTATATACAATTATGGACTGATATGGACAAATTTTTGAATGGTTGTTAGATACTATATACTAATACCATGTACCAAATTTGAGCCGACTCGGATGAAACTTGCTTCTCTCAGAGGATCCGCAAACCAAATCTGGGAATCGGTGTATATGGGGGCTATATATAATTATGGACCATTATGGACCAATTTTTACATGGTTGTTAAAGACCATATAACAACACCACGTACCAAATTTCAACCGGATCGGATGAATTTTGCTCCTCTAAGAGGCTCCGGAGTTCAAATCTGGAAATCGGTTTATATGGGGGCTATATATCATTATGTACCGATATGGACCAATTTTTGCATGGTTGTTAGAGACCATATACTAATACCATGTACCAAATTTAAGCCGTATCGGATGAAATTTGCATCTCTTTGAGGCTCCCCAAGCCAAATCTGGGGATCGGTTTATATGGGGGCTATATATAATTATAGACCGATGTGGACCAATTTTTGCAAGGTTGTTAAGGACCACATACCAACACCATGTGCCAAATTTCAGCCGGATCGGATGAAATTTGCTTCTCTTTGAGGCTCAACAAGCCAAATCGGGGGATCGGTTTATATGGGGGCTATATATAATTATTGACCGCTATGGACCAATTTTTACTTGAGTGTTAGAGACCATATACTAACACCATGTACCAAATTTTAGCCAGATCGGATGAAATATGCTTCTCTTATAGGCTCTGCAAGCCAAATTTGGGGGTCCGTTTATATGGGGGCTATACGTAAAAGTGGACCGATATGGCCCATTTGCAATACCATCCGACCTACATCAATAGCAACTACTTGTGCCAAGATTCAAGTCGATAGCTTGTTTCGTTCGGAAGTTAGCGTGATTTCAATAGACGGACGGACGGACGGACATGCTCAGATCGACTCAGAATTTCACCACGACCCAGAATATATGTACTTTATGGGGTCTTAGAGCATTATTTCGATGTGTTACAAACGGAATGACAAAGTTAATATAAGTTAGTTTTTTATAATTTGGCTAAAATTTTTTCATTTCGGCTCATAATTAATAACAAGTATATACTGCCGTAAGTTCGGCCAGGCCGAAGCTTATGTACCCTCCATCATGGATTGCGTAGAAACTTCTTCTAAACACTGCCATCCACAATCGAATTACTTAAGTTGCGGTAACGCTTGCCGATGGCAAGGTATCTTAAAACCTCCTAACACCATCTTCTAAATTGTATGTAAGTCCATACGTGGTATATATTAAATCAAAAAAGATCGATCCAATAAGTATATAATTCAGTTTGACAAAGTAGACATAAAATTTTGACAAAATTTTCTACAGAAATAAAATTTTAACAACATTTTCTATAGAAATAAAATTTTCACAAAATTTTCTATAGAAATAAAAATTTTTACAAAATATTCTATAGAAAGAAAATTTTGACAAAAATTTCTACAGAAATAAAATTTTAACAAAATTTTCTATATAAATAATCTTTTGACAAAATTTTCTATAGAAATAAAATCTTGGTAGATTATTTGTGGCTCGAGTTGCAACCATGATTATGAACCGAATAAAATTTGAACAAAATTTTCTATAGAAATAAAATTTTGAAAATGATGAAAATTTTATTATGAACCGAATAAAATTTTAACAAAAATTTCTCTAGAAATAAAATTTTGACAAAATTTTCAATAGAAATAACATTTTGACAAAATTTTCTATAGAAATACAATTTTGGTAGATTATTTTTGGCTCTAGTGGCAACCATGATTATGAACCGATATGGACCAATTTTGGTATGGTTGTTAGCGACCATATACTAACACCACGTTCCTAATTTGAACCGGATCGGATGAATTTTGCTCTTCCAAGAGGCTCCGGAGGTCAAATCTGGAGAACGTTTTACATGGGGGCTATATATAATTATGGACCGATATGGACCAATTCTGGCACGGTTGTTGTTTAAAGATCATATATTAACACCATGCTCCAAATTACAACCGGCTTGGATGAAATTTGCTTCTCTTGGAGAGTTCGCAAATCAAATCTGGGGATCGGTTTATATGGGGGCTATATATAATTATGAACCGATGTGGACCAATTTTTGCATGGTTGTTAGAGACCATATACCAACATCATGTACCAAATTTCAGCCGGATTGGATGAAATTTGCTTCTCTTTGAGGCTCCGCAAGCCAAATCTGGGGATCGGTTTATATGGGGGTTATATATAATTATGGACCGATGTGGACCAATTTTTGCATGATTGTTAGAGACCATATACCAACACCATGTACCAAATTTCAGCCGGATCGGATGAAACGTGCTTCTCTTAGAGGCTCCACAAACCAAATATGGGGATCGGTTTATATGGGGGCTATATATAATTAAGGACCGATATGGACCAATTTTTACATGGTTATTAGAGACCATATACCAACATCATGTACCAAATTTCAGCCGGATCGGATGAAATTTGCTTCTCTTTTAGGCTCCGCAAGCCAAATCTGGGGATCGGATTATATGGGGGCTATATATAATTATGGACCGATGTGGACCAATTTTTGCATGGTTGTTAGAGACCATATACCAACACCATGTACCAAATTTCAGCCGGATCGGATGAAATATGCTTCTGTTAGAGGCTCCACAAGCCAAATCTGAGGGTCCCTTTATATGGGGGCTATACGTAAAAGTCGACCGATATGGTCCATTTTCAATACAATCCGACCTACATTGATAACAACTACTTGTGCCAAGTTTCAAGTCGATAGCTTGTTTCGTTCGGAAGTTAGTGTGATTTCAACAGACGGACGGACGGACGGACATGCTTAGATCGACTCAGAATTTCACCACGACCCAGAATATATATATACTTTATGGGGTCTTAGAGCAATATTTCGATGTGTTACAAACGGAATGACAAAGTTAATATACCCCCGTCATATGATGGAGGGTATAAAAAATCCTCTATGTAGGTATTTAATCTGACATTTTTATCTAACATAGACTCCACATGGACCTGGCCATCGCCCAAAGCTACCAATTACAAAATTATTAACATAACACATTGGATACTTGTGATTTTGTTAACAATCGAACTATTTTGAATTATTTGCCTTACAAGGCCCTATTTACTACACATTTCCCCACTTTATTCCTAATTACAAAATGTCATCTGCATATAACCATACTCCTTACACATTTATGCATGGACGAATATGTTATATGAGATGTTGTTTAAAATTTAGCTCATCACATCTAAAAATCACAAAACATTGAACTTCCACTTCATGAGTCAGATGTGCCTTCACGCCTGGTCACCTAACGCAATGCCTGCTGGTAAATTTCACTCTTGAGGATTACATTTGGACTTTGCGGTGCATAAAGTAATCAAGTCAGATATGAGAGAGTAATCAGATGCACGAAAAATATTACATGGCTGGTCGTCATTACACACGCACATTTGAATATACAATGAATGGGAAGTTATCAAGAACAGTGGAAGTTGTTCTAAAGGCACAACTTAATAAGCACTTCCAAAACTGTCCTCCCAAAGATGTTCTTTATTTTAAATAGACGGGAAGTTATTTTACTTAAATTTTTATACCCTCCACCATAGGATGGGAGGTATATTAACTTTGTCATTCTGTTCGTAACACATCGAAATAATGCTCTAAGACCCCATAAAGTATATATATTCTGGGTCGTGGTGAAATTCTGAGTCGATCTGAGCATGTCCGTCCGTCTGTTGAAATCACGCTAACTTCCGAACGAAACAAGCTATCGACTTGAAACTTGGCACAAGTAGATGTTATTGTCGTAGGTCGGACGGTATTGCAAATGGGCCATATCGGTCCACTTTTACTTATAGCCCCCATATAAACGCACAACCAAATTAGGCTTGCGAATCCTCTAAGAGAATCAAATTTCATCCGATCCGGCTGAAATTTGGTACATGGTGTTAGAATATGGTCTCTAACAACCATGCAGAAATTGGTCCACATCGGTCCATAATTATATATAGCCCCCATATAAACCGTTCCACACATTTGACCTCCGGAACCTCTTGAAGGAGCAACATTCATCCGATCCGGTTGAAATTTGGTACATTGTGTTAGTATATGGTCTCTAACAACCATGGAAAAATTGGTCAACATCGGTCCATAATTATATATAGCCGCCATATAAACCGATCACCAGATTTGACCTCCGTAGCCTCTTGCAAGACCACAATTCATCTGATTCAGTTCAAATTTGATATGTGGTGTTAATATATGGCCTCAAACACCCATGCAAAATTGGTCGAAATCGGTCCATAATTATATATAGGCCCCATATAAATCGATCCCCAGATTTGACCTCCGGAGCCCCTAAGTAAATCGGAAAAGTTTAACGAAAAATTATGTAGCAGATATTTGTCTAGATGACACCCCAACCTTCACTGAAAATTTCAGCAAAACGGGGAACTTAAGCCAAATTTTCAAAATTAGGGCAAGGGAGAAGAAGTATCCGATAAAATGTCAAAAAATCATGTACCCCATATTAATTTCATATCTTCTCTTCACGTCCTATTTAAATTACAAGTAAATGGGATAAGTTTAATTTTTCACTGACCTTAACAAATGCGGGGCAAAGGGGAGGCTGCCTCCACGATGAAATATCGAAAACTAAAATAACCTCCACTGAAAATCGGAGAACTTTAATCCAATTTTCAAAAATTTGACCTGGTCCCCCTCCCAGACCAGATATCAACATACGATTACCCTATACTCTTTCTGAAAATTTCAAGAAAAAATTGGTTCATTCGTTTCGTACCCGAACCGATACAAAAAAATAAATATGCAGCAGTAAGTTTTTAAATACTCACCACCATGAATGAAATGTAATAGTTTCCTTTGAAAACTCTTCGTCGCAGCGGGTTGATTATATATATAGAAGCAGATCAGTTCAACCAGTGCGCTTCCCGAAGATAAATATAAAGATTCTACTTCACTTGAAGACTAGATCAGATTCTGGATGTATAACAGTCATTTTGGTTTGAGTTTTAGAGAAAATGATAAAACAACGCCTTGATTTGAAATCTAAAATGTGAAGATTTTTAAACCATTATTCAAATGAATAGAAGAAGTAAAATCTGGAACTTTTACTATTAGTTTTACTGCCAGCTTCAGGCGCGCTGCGCCTTCTATACCCTCAAAAAGTGATATCGGTCTATACACAGACAAAAATCCGTAGTTAAAAAACGAATTAACACAGGTTTGTAGAATGTAGGGATGTGAAAATAACACTGAAAAAAATATTGTCGTGAGGTCAAAGATTTCATGTCTTTAAAATACGAATGCAAATTTGCTTAGCATATAAGACGCATTTCTCTAATATAAAGTTTTTTTTCTTTGTCCAAAAGTCCTTACAATTAATTGATTTGACTTAAAAATGGGTATCATAACATGAAGGAAAAAATGTTTGGGCTAAGGTCAACTTGACTTTAATAATTCAGAAAAATTCTTTAAATTTAATGAATTTGTCTTTAAATTTGTTGCCTTTTTGCGTCTTGACTATAAAGCAAAAAATCGTTCAAATATAGGACAT